>NC_136057.1:1710893343-1711506557 GCF_964261635.1 Lissotriton helveticus
CATGAAGGTCTGCAAACTTACCCGATAAGTCTTGGCAAATGTTGTATTTATGTTAATTCATTGCACAATGCAATGTAGAGGGTTTAAATGATATCTATGCTACTAAGTAAAATTGGTCCAGAGCGTGTGCCCAATTAAAAATGATTTGGGGTTGGGGAAGCAGTTGCACCAATAGAAGCATCTTACTCTCTCTGTGATCCAGACATTTGCATTCTAGGCATGCGGCCTTAGATACAATGGGCAAGCTCATAAGCACGTTTATACCTTGAAATGTTTATTAGTCAAATACTGGCTGGGAAGACTACCTCCTGACTTTGCCAAATGGCACACAGAATTGGTCAAATGGTCCATGCTGCAAACGGGATTATTAATGGAATGGCTATTAGCCTGGGGAAGAATCAGCCTAGAGCAGTCAGCATGGCCTACATATTTGGATGTATTCTCTTGGCTTTACTAAAGTCAATGAACCACAGACATAGGATGACATCTTCGAACTCATGGAAGCTTCCGCTAGTATCTTTATGCTTAAAGGCTACAGGTTCTTGACTTCTGGGGGATGTACTCCGTTGTAAGTCAAGCAGATGTTGTTAGACAATTGTAAATGCTCTAAGATCTTAATTCATGCCAAGCACCATGGTTATGAATTATGCTTCAGGTAATTGTGATACTCATGATCTGATGTCTAGATTAGCCTTCTGAGTTGCAGTAAAGACGTTTTACATACGAATATGAAATAATAATAACTGTATAAATAAATCAAAATGTTGCCATTTGTCTGGTAATTTTAAAGATGGTGCTGGATTTAGGCCATTAATGATATGGATTGTTTCCGGTCCCTTAAACCTCTCAATTGGTTTCATTCTAATCACAGATGTTGATAGCACTGACTATCAAAGATATCGATGGTTTCAGGAGCCTTAAAGGTGTTAAATATTTCCTGCTATTTGAATCTGTTGATGGGACCCACATCTTTGAAGAAGTTAATACTTTCAGGCAATATAAAGATGTAGGTGTCTTCCTGCCATTTAACAATTTTAGTTGTATGCGGTATCTCAGAGATCCTTCGGGTATACTACTCCGTCTTTCAATTGCAAAGTTTTGGGTTACTGTTCTTATTAGCAATGTACAGTACACAATCTGCCATCTCTACACATTATAGTGCCTTTCGGTAATTAGTGCCTACACATCCACTGTGCCTTTCTTAAGGGAGTTGAGGTCCCATCCATGATTCCGTTTACAGTATTACAGTGCGCACAAAAAAATATCTGAAACCCAGCATCTCTAAACACATAAGTTTGTCTTTTTAGGTCAGGGTTTTGACAGCTCAGCTGTTAAACAGCCCTATTGCTAATGACATATATAGACTGGGCTCCCGTGTGCCTTTCTGTAACGTGCTAACGCTGCAGTTATTAATACATTAAACCCAGACCAATAGTTTTGCCAGTATTTATTTGTTCATGAAGATACACTCAAAATGCACTTCAGGAGCTTGATGGTACACACCTCAGTCCTGACTCAAACTGACCACCTGTCAGATGTAGAGGACATTAGTAGAAGCAGAAAGCTCTTGTCATCACTCAGGCCAAGCCTCCCTTTTCCATGATCAGAATGAAGGGACAATGCAAGATACCATAAGGCTCCAGTCTTGATATACTTGCTGACAAGTACAATCAAGGGATTTCTTTCCAAGGTTGTTAATAACATAAGTTTTGTGGATTGCTTAGGTTATCAGTTTAAATTTTTTTTTATCTTTCAAATTTTTCTAAGCAAGTTGTCTATGGGTTGATATTTTTCCAGCACTGAACCAAACATTTGATTTAAAGCTAGTGGGCTTGAAAAGAATTTGCCACCTATGTGTGATATGAGCACAGGCCAGAGACTATGAACGGGAGTCGATAATTGGATTGGTCCTCCGGGACAATCTAGGTTTTCAAAAAGCATGGCTGATCCTAGTACAATTTGGTTATTTGTAAATGTTCTGTGTTAGCCCCAATTCTCCACGTTTCTAGTGGATTTCTGCACACACCTGCTTAGATGGTGGGGAGAAAACATGTCACTAAGAAACACATATGCCTGCCTTGGACTGTGCCTTTCCAGCAGTCATGAATTCCGAGAAGCTAAACCCAGCCTGACCGTGAGAAGAGACTTCACCACCCCTCCTCCAATAAAATCTTTAAAAATACTGCCACATACCAGTACAGCAACTTTCCGAGTTCAATTTAAGATATTTCAATGGTGAACCACTCCAGAGGCAGGAAGATCACAAGTACAAAGAAGAAATACGAGAGATGATGAAACATGGTTACGGGCAATGATCAGATCTAAACTTCTGAAGGTCTCCGAACAAACCCTACGAGGTCGGTTGTGAGCCATAACTCCCACAGTTTCGACCACTAGCTGATCCCTGGGATCAATCCTTACTATTTTGTATTTCAAGGAGATCTTTCAGTCAGTTTTGGCATGAGGGCGATGGATGGCCCTGGCAAGGAGACCCTCTGGAGTTCGGCGAGACCTGAGGAATCTGAAAAATAGAAAGCTGGAGCCGACTGTCTAGCTGCTGCCAGCAATCCCGCAGGATCCGGTCGCCAGGGTGAGGGAGAAAGATTCCATTCAACACCCCTTGCCTCCCTTCAGGGCACAGGAAGACACCTGTGCAGGCATGTCTCTTCCCCCATCCAGGCCTCTTCGGATACCTGCGGTCTGAATGCCTAGACTTGTTTTTCGTCAATTATTTTTATATCTAGCGCGATAACTCCCGGGCTCAGAAACTCCTCTTTTTGACCCAGACTGTTATTTTTAATCCAGAATGAAGGGATGTACGCACAATCAACATTTTACCACGTTTTGTATTTTGGGGGTCTACATTTGTACAAAATATATTTTTGTAGTCTTATGTTTCTACATGTAATCAGAAGAAAGGTGGTAGAACAAAAAAATAATACCTGGAACCAGAGAAATCAAACCGTGCAGGGGCGCTATGTTATAATCACGTTTTGAGATGATTCTGTCAGTGTTTATTGCGAAAAATTAATAGTCTTCCAATCACATAGATCACTGACAAGGTAATTCCTCATATATGAGCGATGGGACAGAGCCCTTCCCCTTGCAAGACACAACTCAAATATGAATATATGATAATACAACGCTAACGTTTTCCACGCATGGCATTACCACGCGACTTTTACTTCGCATGTGTCTTTACCACGCAGCATTTGAGCACGCACGATTATACACCGCCATATTTACGTTACGATACTTCTAACGTAACCAGCGTCAAAACACGTCTTTCAAAACAGAGATAGGACTTCTATGTTGACGTACACGCCACGTCGTGGTTGAGGCTCTTTCCTTTCTCTCCTTTGGCACTGAATAGCGTTTTTTTTTTTTTAAGTTTTCTTCTTTTTTTTTTTAATTCCGCTTGTTTTTTAGGGGGGAGACCCCCCCAGCCCCCCAAGCCCCCTTTTTTTATTGTCCCTTTCTCCTAATGATATACACGCAGGACGAAGGAACGAAGACTGGAAGGAATGAAGCTTGCGTTGCGTGGTAAAGACGTTCGTGGAATGCACCCGCGGTGAAAAGACGTTTGCGTGGTAAGTGACCCATTGTAAACGTAACGCGTGGTAATGCATTCGTAGTAAATTATGTTTCCCCTCAAATATATTCCCTCCTACACACTCAGGTTTATTATTGATTGCAAGATACACTCCCCACCAAGAGAAGTAGCAGGTCCCTAGCTGAGCTCATGAAAATTAGTAAACGGCCTTCACGAGTAATTAAAATGCAAACAGTTTTGGCTAAGCAAGCTGGTTTTCAAACTTTTGCGTCTAGTGTGCCAGGAAGCTGTGCTTCCGAGTGTTGGAGACTGGCACATGAGCTAATGCCAGGTTTGCAGGAGTGGGTTTATACTTAAGCTAAACAAGTAAATGTGTTTGAATTCTTCTACAGCACCAGTCTTGGCTGTACCACTTGCATTCGAGTTGACGTGGCTATCAGAGGTATGCAACATTCTCGTAATTCACTTTTGCGTAATTATGTAAAATTACGCAAACTGTAAATGTGTCAATTTGCTCGACTTTGCATCCTTGCGTCATTTTGGATGGGAGAACACATTTTGGGCTAACAAAAGGTGCAAAATAATGCGAAAGCACCCCGAACCATCGCCTGTGTTCTGTTGTTCCTAAGGGTTCACGGTACATTGTTACCACAGATGGTGTGTAATTATGTGGCGTCATGGCGAGAATTATGTATAACATGAAATTCCCCAAATTAAACTGACAATTGACATTTCGCCCATGCCTACTGTCTATAGGTGATGAGCTATGGCTGTTGGCAGGACTTCCTTCTGTGACTGGGGGTGAGTGTCTGAGAAGTTACAGCGCTCCGTCCATCATCTCCTTGTGTTTGCTCAGGACTTCCTTCTCGGCAGGGGTAGTCGCCTGGGGGCCCTTTTCCATGTAATGCCTGGAAATATATAGCTGCTTCCAGGAAGTGATGCTGAGCCAGGGGCCAGTCCTGTGCCACCAGGAGTCTAGATGGGAGCCTCTGCTCCCTTTTATTCCGCACCCATCAGCAACAGTGACAGCCATCTCAGAAAGGTCTATTTTTACAAGAAGGGTTGATGTCTAGATTAGGCTCAATTTATTATCAACAGATTCCATCCAGTGTGCCTGCCTATGACTCATCCTTTGCCCAAGGTATGAGGACCTCTTACCCTACTGGCGCGCCCGCCCACCACGTAGCCAATGTAAGGCTATCTTATGTCTGGCCCATGACAATTCACGACCAACCCTATAATTGCTTGAGGACCACACCGACACGAGCTTACATGATTTGAGTAAGATGAGGAATTCAAACCTTGCATATAAAACAAATATTTGTGAACTGCTACTCTCTGATGGGTTTTTAACCAATGGTTCTGAAAAACAAGCATTTGCAATGCAATAGGTCGTGCATTTATGCAAGTTTATGCTATTGGCATTGTAAATGACAATGCCTTTTATTTATGTTTTAAAAACAAAAACAAAAAATAAAAGGCATTGTTGTTTGCAATGTCAATAGCTCAAACTTGCGTAAATGCGAGACCTGTTGCATTGCAAATGCTTGTTAGATTAGTGATTAGAAACGCTCCCTTTTGGCCTGCAAAGCAAATTAATTAAATAAACAAGTGCGGCTGCTAAAGTGAAAGCAGACCGCGTTGCAAATTTAAAAAAAATAGTGCTTACCGACTTATGAAGGAGACCGTGTAACGCCACAAATAAAAGATCCAGTCCTCGTGGGAGGTAACAAATGGCGAGAGGGGGGTAACAAGGAGGGACTAACAAGCCTCATTATCAATCGGAAGCCAGCATTTACCAAGGACAATGACACCAGCCAACGAAAAATATGGGCGGAGCGAAGGCGAGGCTTCCACAGCATACTCGACTACTGCATGCCTCACAGAGCGGGCAGTGCATGCGTGCTGCCGCTAAGCTCGACCTTAAAAAAGCTTTGTGTGGCTATATGCTGTTAAATAACTGACTGTCTAGGAAAGTGCCGGTTCTAGGTACAGCTTAAAGTTTTGCATTATGAAATTGTTTTAGCTCAATTGATGCGTACATTCCTGGCATCTGCAGGTGGAGTCAGAAGTTTTACAATGTTTTTCTTCCAAAAATGTTTTGGAGCCAAGAGAGGCGTGGACTGGGCTGTGCCCTAGAGCGAGATTCCTCTGTGACACACGTTTGCCTTGCATCGATGCCATCTTTGGTTTCGTGTTTCTGACGTATTGTTTGATTGTCAACAAAGCCGGCGCTCAACTCACACTAAGCTAACCAGGAGTTGCTTTAGCTTTTAATTGTTCCCTCTGCGAGGGATGTGTGTCTGTGAAAGAATGTTACATTGACTTTGGTGGCGCCGCTGTGCCCTCGCAGTGAACCCAGCGTTATTTAACAGAGATTGGCACAGCAAACAATCGCAAATTGCTGTGTTGGTTATTTTTCTTTTTATTGTATGCCTATGCCACAATGTTTTTTTCAATATGAAGAATGAAAAAGATAACATGTGGCCACTTAAATGTAGCAGCTATATGCTTGCAATTCGATGTTTAAATTAAAATAACAGTTGCATACATTTTTATTTGAACACTATGCAAAAAACATGGGTGGCACATCCTTCTCTGTTCAAGCAGCCAAACTATGGAACTCTTTACCCCCCAACATAAGACCCACAGATAACCACCTTATCTTCAGAAAACTACTCAAGAATCGGCTCTTCCCCACATAAACACCATACGCAAACAGAAATATACAGCATATCTCTCTGTATATGAGCATTTATTTGGAGCACCGGTATGTCCCTATATATGTGTATTGCTTTGTACAAACATGTAGAATAATTTGTTTTTTCCAAAAATATAACAAATGCACATATTACTGACAGTTACATTATTCTATGTTTTTAACATGTATATGTAACATGTATATGTGACTGCATAAATAAGTAAATCTTTTATCATAACTATTTATCTACAATTGCTTCACTATTGATTTATAAAAATTATATATATAAAAATAAATAAAATTAATTTAAAGTACAACCACAAGCTGGAGTTTATTTAATGGATCTTTAATCTACATATACTACCTTCTTATCCATCTATATACCTTCCATGTACTTATGGATCTATATATTTATTACTTTTCTTCTAATTCAGCATATCCAATGCACTACCCTATTTCATATTTAAATATACTAATTGATCACTAATCCTTTATGGGTTCCAGAGTAGCATGCTACTCACTGAAAAAGCACTTCAACACCTCTTCAGGGGTAGCAAGCGCTATAGAAATACAAACCTTTTTCTCTCTTCGATCCCTCCACTATCCTTCTCAATTCAAATAACTGACTAACATATCCACCACTCAAATTACTTTCATATTTCACTGTACTAATTTGCCACTAATCCTTTATGGGTTCCGGAGTAGCGTACTTCTCGCCGAAAAAGCACTTCAACGCCTCGTCAGTGGTAGTAAGTGCTACATAAATGCAATTACAATACAATCCATGTCCTTCTAAATAGGCAGGTGTAATTAGAATAGTTATAGAAAATGTTTTTAGTTTTAATGTGCATCACAGAAAAATATCATTCTGGTGAATAGAAAAGGTATTAATGGCTTTGAATCGCTGTAATCCAAATCATAGTCTAAACACACACAGTTGATTAAAGCGGCTTAAATGGATTACAAAAATGTATGTAAAAAAGCTATCATAAGGTAAAATATTGGCACAACAGCCCTGGTCCAGAAGTGCCCTTTTATGTAGGCAGATATGCACATTTGATCAATATATATAAATATATATATATATATCACCACAAGTCGTCCTCCAACCACACTCCAGCGATGGACAATCAGACGAGGCAAACCCCGATGGATGGTGCAATTATTTTTATTTCGTTAAGTCCAACAACACCACCGCCACGACGCATTTCAGCCCACGTGGGGCCTTGATCACATGACATGTGCGAGTGGTCGCCACCTTTTTAAAGTGCTAGTGCAAGTAAGTACTTCCCCTTTTCCCGAGTCATCGATATAGAAAAAATACTTCGGTTTTGTAGTAACTGCATAAATGCATGAGCTTTCCGTTACTTATAGACCTCTGCAAAATACATGCTAAAAATTCATATCTAAGGATTTAAAGCCTGCTTATGAAGATGTTGGATTTACATAGTGTATCAAAAATGCATATCATAAATTCCGAGATAAGTACATAGAAGTTTAAATACATCCAGATATAAATATATATATATACACACATATATAAATAAATAAATATATGACTATATATAAAAGACAAATATTTAAATAAATCTTCATCATAAATATATATATACACCAACTATACATTCATAAATACAATTGATTATATTCACAATTATAAAATTTCCATGTAAAAAAATAATATAAATAATTGTGCTATCTCGATTTGTATTGGCAGCCGTTAATATACTTTGCACAGAAAATAAAACAAAAAGTTCCACATTACTATGGTTTTCAACAAAACAGGTTTTTTGGATCTGCGTTGGTTCTGTATTATTCGTGTCATAAAATTGGCCAACTACCTGAAAACATTCTCTCGAGATTTCATAATGAAATTCAAATGGTCGCCAAGTGGCTCCGCTGTTCCATTATCTACCGTTCTTTTAGAAAACTTGATAGCTACAACCATAGTATGTCTGACTCCTGGGACTACTTAAAAAAGATAAATGTGTAGATATGTGCTAACCCTATGTTAAATTATAATAGGAAAAATGAAGATAAAAAAGATTAAAATCAAGAAATCTTTCTACTAAATAGAGAGAGAAGAAACTGTATTTAATGTTCTCTAATTTCTTATTAAACACTCTTAATGAAGATAGGTATAAAAATAATCACTGGTGTTCAATCCATTAGGCACCTTACAGTCTGATAAGACTATGTGCCTGGTTTCCAGCTTCCTTAGTTCAGCCTCCCGGTTACCGCCTCTTCTCCGTGGTGGAACCGTGTCTATGACAAAATATATCAAGCCTGAGACATTGCCATTGTGTACTTCTCCAAAGTGCCTGGCCACCGGGTACGCCGTGTCACCGTTGTTAATGGCCCTTATGTGCTGGAGCACTCGCTTGTGTACCTGCAACTTAGTGCTTCCCACATAGCGCAGGCCACAAGGGCACTCCAGCACATACACTGCGTACTCGGTTTTGCAGGTCAACTTGCTTTGTATAATTATTGGATTAGTACTCGTTGGAATTGTATATTGAGTTCTGCTTTCTCCAAATTTGCAGGCCTTGCAAACTGAACATTTTATGAAACCTTTACTAGTGCTCAACCAGTTCTCATTTACTCTTACTTCAGGACTGCTAGTCACCAGATGATCAGCACGAGATTTTGCTTTTTTATAGGCAATACTGGGCGAAGATGTCATTGTCTGACCCAGTATTGGATCACTGGTGATAAGACTCCAATGTTTAGTAATTATTCTGCGAATGTTTTTGGCTACTGTACCTCATAATTAGGCGGTTTACATTGCTGGCAGCTTTTATTTGAGTAGGCTGATTTCTTCTGTTTAAAGATCTATTGGGATCGTTAACTTTCCTTATGGCCTCTTCCACCATTCCTGGTCAGTAGCCCCTCCTCAATAGTCTCGCCTTGCACTCATCTTGAGCTTTTACACAATCCATATCGTTACTGCATATATATATATATATATATCAGCGCAATTTGCTTCAAAACCTCCACAAAGGCGAAAAGAAGAAGCGGACCCCACGACTTGAGGCAAGGAAATGTTTATTTCAACCTTCTTTGTTATACACATACCATACCATCACTCAAGGTGCAAGAAAGCCTGTGAAGTGACCGCATTGGTGGTAGTGGTGGTGAATAAACAACCTCAAAATATATCTCTGGAGTGCAGCAGCACTTGTTTTCTCTCATAAAATTAATATCGGGTTGGATTCCACCCGTCTTGCCTGCACCAGTTGGTCGAGTGCGCTGTCACTTGGAATCGAGATTGCTGATATATATATATATGTAGCTATACACACGCACACATACATACATACATACATACATACATACATACCATCCCTCAAGGTGCAAGAAAGCCTGTGAAGTGGCCTGACCCACTTTCCACTGCGTGGAAGCAGAAGGTGAATGCCATCATTTGAAAAGACCAATGTAGGAAGATGGCAAAGTGTGATTTTTGAGACCCCCACATTTTTTTGCCAGTCTTTTTAGGTCGAGCCTGGTCAGCGCATGCGCTGCTCTGCGAGGCATGCTGTATTAGAGTATGGACTTCAAGCTCCTCCCACTCTCCACCCATATTTGTCATTGGCTTGTGTCAATGTCCCTCGTAAATGCTGGCTTCTAATTAGTTAATAGGCTTGTTAGTCCCTACTTAGTACTGCCTTGTCTTCATTTGTAACCTCCCAGGAGGGCTGGCCCTTTACTTCTATTATTACATGGTATGTCTTATTTAGTCTGTGAGCATTATTTTCTTCAACAAGTTTCTCCTACTGCAGGCACGACATGCTTTCCTGCAACATTCAGCACACCTTGCCTGCTTTCACTTTCCAAGCAGCCCGGGACAATGGCGGCCACTTCTTTGAAATGAAATAGGTCTCGCATTTACAAGAGTTTGAGCTATTGGCATTATAAATGACAATGCCTTTTACCTATGTTATGTTATATGGAATTTGTAACACGCACAATTACTCTTGAGTATCCTGGCGCGATGTGGTCGCAAGCATGTGGCTAGAATAAGAATTAATAAGCCTGGTTAAAAAGATGAGTTTTGAAAAGCTTCTTGAAACGCTGGAAATCCTGGGTGTGACGTAGCACAACAGGGAGGGCATTCCATAGGAAGGCTACTTTGAATGAAAGTGACTGGCCACCCATCTAGCATGACGAAAATGAGGGGTGGTCATCAACCGATGGGAAGCAGATCGTAAGGATCTTCTAGGTGTGTAAAAAGACACCCTTTTCCTAATGTAGGAGGGACCAGAGTCATGCAAAGCTCTGTGAGCTAAAATGAGAGCCTTGAACTGCACCCGCTGAACCACGGGCAGCCAGTGAAGGTCGCGCAAGTGTGATCTAATACTTGAACGCTTAGAGATGTTAAATAATAGTCTGGCCGCCGCTTTTTGGATTAATTGCAGTTTATTGACCAGAAATCCGGGTATGCAAAGAAAAAGCGCATTAGCATAATCCAGATGGGATATTAAGAGCGCCCGAGCCACTATTTCCTTGGCCGGTTGAGGGGAAAACCTGCTTATGGATTTAAGAGTTCCAAAGCAGACACCCGTTAGTCTCCTGATGTGTTCCGAGAACCTGAGATCCTCCCCAAACCAAATTCCCAGGTTCTTAGCCGGGCCACCCTCAGAGAGTGGACAGGGGACGTCAGAGGGCCACAAGGCTTCTGTAAAGAAAGGGGGAAATTGGCCGTAGAGAAGGATTTCTGATTTCCCCTCGTTACATTTGAGTTTGGCCTGTGCAAGCCATGTAAACACGGCAGCTTTGTGCCATCTCCGTACATAGAACAGGGCCATTCCAGGTAAACAGAAGCTGGGTGTCGTCGGTGTAGGCCATAATTTTAGCGCCCAGCTCTTCGGCAAGGGAGATCAGTGGAGCCAAATAGATGTTAAAAAGCAGCGGGCTCAGGGTCTGACTGTGCCTATGAGTTAATTATCTAAAAAGGATTAAAAAAAAGGCATTGTCATTTACCATTCCAATACCTTAAACACTAGCAAATGCGAGACCTATTGCATTGCAAATGCTTTTTTTAAAACTGGTGAGAGTCCATCAGGTTCCCCAACAATAAAGCTTTATAAAAGTTAGAGGACTGGGAAAGGCTAGACAAATTTGTCAGGGTGGCTTTTCGGCAGCGGCTGCATGTGGAGGGGGATAAGGCAGGCCAACTACAGGGCTCCCTTCTCAAAAACGAGACACCCAGAGTCCCCATTGTAGAAATTATGGACAAGGGTGGTGTGCTTATAGCAGGCCATCACTAATGTATTCACGGACCATCCGCGAAACTTATATGCAGCACCAATGGTGCACACGAGTGGAGATGCGGCAGAGTATCAGGTCAGACTATCAGATGAAGTTGGTAGGTCGCTTGATGCCAACACAACAAGATGATGGATGGAGTGCTGAAACTTTTCAACCATTCACTCCCAGTCAAGATATCTGGGTTTAGTCTATCATTCTTTAGCTCACTTAGCCAACTCATTTTGGACCCAGCCATATGCCGATCAGTCTTCACTAACCCTGGGCATAGTTCGCGAAGTAGCGCTACGCGTAGCTATGCGAAGTAAACTGCGCGCTACGCGTAGCTACGCAAACAGCCTAGTGCACTGTGCAAAATGATGCTGTTCGCACTGATTGCACAGTGCCAGATGCTTGTCCGCACTGTGCAAGCAGTGCTACCTGCATCTTGCACAGTGCAAGCAGTCATTTTCTGCCGCTCGAGTAGATTTCTATTCGAGCGGCAGCTTTCTCAACGCGGACGTGTAGATTCTCATTGCGAGCGGTCGCGAGCATACGAGACAACTCGCAATGAGAAACCAGCCCTTCCCGCTTTGAGAATCTCGCCGGGAGGTTAATTTTCCACGTTCGTGATCGGCAACTTGATGTTGCTGATCGCGAACGGGGAAAAAAGTCTCGCCAGGATGTCATTTTACTTGCTCGCGGTCGCCAACTTGACGTTGAGGACCGCGAGCAAGCAAAAAATTACCGCTGCACTACGCTATGCGTGTTTGCACTGTGCTATGTGCAATTCGCGTAGTGCGAAGTAGCGCAAACTTCGCAAACTACGCGAGCGTTGCGTAGTGTTTTTCCCAGGGTTAGTCTTGACCATGTTTCTCATGGGAACAGTCCTGCCCGAACTGCCTAGCCAGGTCCTCCCTGGACCGGAAACAAGCATCCTGGGACAGCGAAGGTTGTGGTGACTATTAGGGCCTTGCCTATTGGTAACACGCCTGGCGGAGAAGGGTTGCCTGCAGAGTTATACCATTCCAAGGTGGGGGACTTTCCTGACCGGATATATATATAATGAGGCTTACACCATCCGCTGTCAATGTTGAATGTGGATGTGGAAATTCTTAGTAGAATCTTAGAAACACTCTTACTGCACCTCCTGCCCTTGTTGATACATGAGTACCTATGCGGGTTTATTCCCCAATGCAATACACAGTGTAAACTTCACTGCCTGTCGTTGGTTCACCATGCCCCTGTTTTAATAGAGGATGATTATGCCCTTGCTTTATTAGATATTGACCAGGCGTTCAACACGTGGTGTGGAGTATTTGTGGCAGGAGTTGTGAACCATGGGATTTGGAGATTCATACCTCTGTTGGGTGCAGTTATATCATGATGATCCCTTGGCCTGGGTGCTTATTGGGGGCAAGGTGTCTACATGGTTCCAGCTGCATAGGGGAACCAGGCAGTGCTGTCCGCTCTCACCGTTGCTCTTTGCCTTAGCCATGGAGCCCTTGGCGTGCAGGTTCTAATCAGTGCTGTAGGGCTGGGGAGTGAGAGTAGGGGCCACCACTCATGTGCTGGTGTATCTCCGTCAGCCGATTAACTCGCTCCCGATTATGCTGGCAACATCAGGAGGTCGGGTATTTCTCTGGTCTTTCAGTGAACCACGCAGAGTCTAAACTATTCCCTTTAGGCGCTTTGGCAGACGTGGCACTAGAAGACTTTCCAGTATTAGACCTTACATGGGAGACCACTATAGTCAGGTACCTCGGTATCCAGGTGACAAGAGATTATGACTTGTTCCATTGCTAAAACATGGGTAGGGTACTGAAGGGTCTCTGGGCCTCGGTGACCTGTTGGAACACACTCTGTTTTTCCCTGATGGGTAAGATCGCCTATGTTTCGTATATCTCCACATACCTTCAAAGAGCTGGACAAGCTTATAGTAGACATTTTAAGGACCGCAGGAAGGAAACAGGTGGGGTTGGCCCCTCTCAAACGGACATGGCAGCGGGAAGGGGTGGAGGTTCCCTGTATGGATCCTTAGTACCAGGCTATCCAAGTGCAACATGCGCTCCACGGGTTAGACGAGGGAAGCAACTGGGAAAAACGATTGTAGGAAGGAACGCATAGGTCCGCCTCTCTGTCTAAACTGTTAATGTTTGGAAATGGGTCCCCGGCTCTATGCCTTTTGTGATCCAACAAGCATGTCTGTCCTGGGAAAGTGTGATCAGTAGGGTACTGGGAAGGGCCCCACATGCACCTGACTTAAACGTATGGATTCTGCAGCATTTTGTGCGGGTTACCCACCAAATAAGGATGGACAGGTGGAGAGCGGGCGGGGGGGGGGGGAGGGGGGGGGCTGCGAGGTACTACAGGATTTGTATCCGAGCGACAGATTTATTACATTGGCTGAGGCGATGGAAACATTTAACTTGGGGCTGGTCAATTCTAGCAGTATGCGAAGATGGCTGCCTCGTTCCCTGTTGTCTCAGAGACGTCTTGAATGATTTGCAGAGCTGGTTGGCCTGGTGGGTGGGAGGCTTTTGAGCTCTCGGCTCTACAGAGCATTCAACGAGGATGCCCCTGCTCCAGCACTGGCTGTTCAGGGATGATGGCATGAGGTCATGGAGGAACAACTCACTGATGCATTGCGGAATGGCAAACGGTTCATAAGGGGGTGTCCAAGGCCTCAACCAATGCTCACTTCAAACTGATCCACTATAATTGTATACACCAAATTTATTTGACTCTTAAGTTATTGGGTATTATCTATGCAGGCTGAGCATCCTTGTGCCCTCGGTGTGGCAAGGGTGAAGCAGATTTTTTGCATATCGTGGGGGGTGTCCACGGATACAGGAGTACAGGTGAGAGGTGGGGATGGCACTGAGTGAGTCTGGTTGGACACTTGATCTGAATGTAAGGGTGTGTCTGCTTGGACTGGTTCCTAAGCGCAAGAGGAGGCGGCTCAGTCGGCGTTTTTCTGCTACTGGGCTGGTTTTGGCAAAGTGTAGGATTGCAATTTGTGGATTTCTCGGTTCCGCCATTGATTTCTGATTTGCTGCGTGCGGTAGCCAAGTGGGCTGTTGCTGAAGAGGAACATATGCGCAAGGCTCATAGAGATTATGAAGTAGTAGATGATATGAGAGAGGGGAGGCGATGATCGATGACTTATTGGAGCCCCGAGATGCTTGGCCCCCATGAAGCGAGTAGGAGCGTTTGGGGGAGGGGTTATGGGATCATGGGATGGACACGCGTAGTAGGGTACTTTTACAGCGCAGCTGCTGGTCTGGTGCAGTGTAGATTCTGACATGGTCTAGGTACAGGCTCTGGTCAAGTGGATAGGAATGACAGACACTTGTCATCACGGTGACTCTGCTGATGCAATAGAGCGGGGTGGGGGAATATTCACTGATGTCATTTTATATTGATATTGGATTGTCTATTTAAAAACAAAAAAACATGGTGTGTGTTTTGGTATGTTATTTAATTAATAAAAAGATTTTAAAAAAATAAAGCGTTACATAAATCATGACGAAACATGTAACCTTTAGTAGCCCTATTATGACCTTTCAGTGACCCCATAGTTGAAACCCTGTGCCAGTAAACTTTGTAAGCTTAAAGGTATGAAGAACTTTCCCCTCACAGTAGAAGTTATATACATTGACAGCACACCTGACCTGCTGAAATATCTCTCGAGGGCCTCCAGAATTATGCGATTCTGCAGGTGCAGTGTTTACACAAGTTATGCGCTTACCGCATTTGTCACATAATTCACCCTCTGCTACATAATTTTCAGATATAAAAAAAATATGACGCTCAAATGGATCAAAAGTATCAACCAGTTTCATTCATGTTAGCATGAAGTCCTAAACAATGTAGGAAAGCTGCCCCTAGCCAGTCCTAAAGCATCTATATCCTTTGAGTGACTTTGGGGCATCTGCCAGTCGATGTGTAGTCATATTATGTTACGTCATAATGATTTACAGCAGCATGGCTGCCCTTAAAAGGGCTTCCCAGTGATACCTGTTTCTACTGTGACAACCCACAACAAAACCAAGCCTAGGCTGCAACCAGCCAAGTCTTCAACTGTTTCCTAAAGCAGAGATGATTTGATGTTTTCAGCAGATGTGTAGGCAAAATATTCAGTAGCACCGGAGTTATATCTCGAAAGGAGCTTCCTCCCTTTCCAGCCAGTTTAAAGTGTGGTACCACTGCCAGTTTAGAGTCCGCTGATCTTAATGCCCTGGTCGGGTTGTATGACTGGAGCAAAGACAGTAAACTGGGCGCGCCATGCTTATTAATATATGATCTGCTGAACCACACATAGTGCATTGAACTGGATGCGCTTCTCTACCGGAAGCCAGTGCAGATTGTAAAGCTGCTGAGATACTGCACAGAATGTTTGCAAATGGTGCAGTCATCCTACACAGAATTAACTGGCAAGCCAATTGAAAAAGTCCAGTGACAACACATTATTATTATTATTATTATTATTATTATTAAGCGTTCTTATATAGCGCACGATTACCCGTAGGCATCTCGGCGCTTGCCTTGGGAACCCGTCCTGGCTTTTCCCTGTGAGATACCCGTACTGGGCATCCCCAAGGTGAAAGCCAGGCATCCCGCCGCGGGGGGCGTAGTGGAGATTAAGCAAGCTAATGCCCAGAGCTGCAGAGTGTGAACCCGTGACTCGAGTAGGCACCGAAACGAGAATTATCGAGTCCGTGGATATTTGGGCTCAAGACCCTGCCGCGTCGGGAATTGAACCCTGGTCCCGGGTCTGACCTCTGCTTCAGGGTCTGCCTCCTCTAACCAGTGAGCCACACTTCTCCACTACACATGGGACTACAAACTCGCCACTTCCACATCACATTTAATGCTGTCACAAGCATACAGTTAAACCCATTTTGAAAAGGTTAGCTTGAACACACTTCACCCCTAAAGGCACAGGACTGCCTCAAAACCATATAATTAATTAGATTACCGCAGCACCATGGTCAACACATCCCTCCATAGTCCTTCTCCTCACAAGACAAGGTTCCCTAAGCGCCACCCTTATTCAACCCAGCCAAAGACGTGCTTGCTTCATGAAGCTAGATGACTAACAGGTAAAAACAGCCCTGAAAAGAATCGAAGACGTTCATAGAACAAGCATTGGCAAAGCCCAGACATTTCGCCTTTTGGGTGCTAATGTGGACCGATGCTATTCAGCATCTGCAGAAAGAGAAAAAGAGTATTTTTTTGTTGATACTATCTGCAAAAAATATATATACGTCGTGACACGGCCGTGTTTGTCTTTTATTTACTGCTCCACGATGGTGGACGCCATTCAACATTAGTACAGGAAAAAACATACTTTACATGTACGTGAAAGTGCCTTTTGTAAATGGATCAGCCGGGAACCACATTGCAGCTGTTAGACCTTTATAAAAACGAAAAATTCAAACAATAAAAAATGTGATAGAAAGGGGTGGGGGAGAAGTGGGACAGCAGTAGTGGAGGGGCAGGGAAACACTGATAGATCTGTGGTTGGGGTGGCTGTTAAAAAATGTATATCTCCAAGCGGTGGAGGCCATGAGTGAAGGGGTGTGGAGTACAGAGAATGCAGATGCACAGGTGATGAACGTTGAGCAGGAGAGTAACACGAAACGTAGATATGACGGGTTTTAAAAAAAATATATCGGATGTAGAGGAGTGGAGAAGGAAGGCACGAGCTTGGGGTTGGAATGCCACCAAAGAGGTGGAGAAGCAGATGAGTGCTGAAATTATTTTAAAATGTAGTTCCCTGAATTTAAGCAGCCGCAGGATAGAAGTCATCACATCAAAAGGATGGTAAAGAAACTATGCTCCAGGAGAGGGTCAAACTGTGGAGATGAAGGAAAACCTTCAAATAAGAGGCAGGCAAATGAGAATGACAAGAAAGGCACCCAGTGGTAAGCAGTGGGATGCACCAAAGCACACTGTAATTTTTTTATATGATCCACAAGAGGTGTTTCGACAATAGACCGCTAAAAGCTGTCTGTAGGCGAGACCTAAAAAGTGGTCTAAGGTACCTCTCTTGTAAACATAGTGACCCCATCATGCGTTGCATTAATGCTCCAATTTCCTTACCTTATAGGGTTATATTAGAACCGAGGTCTCTAGTTGGCAGAGGTTTGCACCTTGTGCAAGTAGGTACTCACAATCCTAGTCAGGGTAAGTGTAGTAGCTTGGCTCAGATTAGTCGGGCTAAACTTAAAGAGTTAATTGTAAAGTATTTGTGCACACACACACACTAACACCGCGAAAACACCACAAAAGTACTCCACACTAGTTTAGAAAAAATAGCCAAAATGTATCTGATTAAAACATGATCAAAACTGACAAAAATCCACCATACACAAATAAAGATACACATATCTACAAGATTATATGCAGTTCTAGCACTTAGAAATACAATAGCTCTGGTGGGGGCTATAATGACGTGATTGATGAAGTGGAATCTCAAAGTTCTGGGCCAACCACAAAGGAGCACGGGCCGGCTATGGGGTCATACAGAACCCAGTTACATTACCTTGGAAATGTTGACAAAACCAAGACGATGCGAGGCGCTGGGGAGGTGAAGCATTGCTGAGGCTGTTGCGGCTTCGGTTCCTCACTGTCGGTGCAGGTCGTTGGGTCGTCTGGGATGCCTGGGACGTTGAAAGGCATAGGGGATCTGATGCAGCATTGGCAGTGAGGTGGGGTCGATGAAACGTCAACGGTCAAGCCACAAGGCACCGACTTTGCTGTGTTGATGTCACACCACGGGGCCACAGGTGTTGCAGTGGAGTCAGGCGTCACAGACTTTGGTGACGTAGTGCTCAAGACTCGCACTTTGGCGGATCTTCAGAGGCGCTGCACCGGCGTCGGGGCCTACGTTGCAAGTCACGGTTGTTGCATTGAGTGGGGACCACAGCTTTAGTGCAGGCAGTGGCGCTGTGTTGAAGAGCGGCGGGGGCTCCGAAGTCACACTCGGAAGTCGATGGACTGGTTTCTTCTTGCTTATCAAAGCAAACCCACTTCCAAGGGCCCATGAACTTAATTTGGATCCACTTGGCAAAGTAGGGCTTTCAGTAGAAAAGCCCTAACACTGTAAGGGAAGTCTTTGATGACCCTGAGACTTCCAATAGGAGGCAACCTCAACTCAAGCTTTTGGAGAGCCTTAGAAAGCAGGATGCAGAGAGCACAGTCCAGTCTTTTCACTCCCAAGACAGAAACAGCTGGCAGCAGGCCACCACAGCAAAGTGGCAGTCCCTTCTGGCAGCACAGGAGCTCTTCTTCTTGGTAGAATGTCCTCAGTCCAGAGTGTTCCAAGTCAATGGTTTCAGAGGTCCAATACTTATACCCATTTTTCTCTTTGAAGTCAGCAGACTTCAAAGAAAGGTCTTTGTAGTGCATAAGACCCGGCCATTCCTGACCCTGGCTCCAGACACACTGCAGAGGGGTTGGCAGCTCTCTGTGAGGGGACAGGCACAGCCCTATTCAGGTGCAAGTGTCAGCTACTCCCGCCACTCTAATTCAGGAAGACCCATCAGCCAGGTGATAGGTCTTCAGGATATGCAGGGCACAGCTCAGCTCCCTTCATGTGTGACTTTCTAGAGTGAATTCACAAAGCCCACCTGTCATCCAACCCAGATGTGTATTTTAGGGACAAGCAGAGACATAGAACGGTTAAGTAAGAAAATGGATACTTTCTAAAAGAGGCATTTTCAGACCTGCAGTTTAAAAACCAACTTCACTAAAAGATGTGTTTTTATGTTGTGAGTCCAGAAACAACAAACTCCACATTTGTATCTGTTCCCAATTGTACGAGTGTTACAAGGTTGCGCCAATGCTAACCTATTGGCGAGAAAGGGCTTGCTGTAGTGAAAAACAAATGTAGCTGTTTTTTACTACCAGGACATCTAAAATTCAAAACCACATTTACTACCTTTGAAATACACTGCACCCTCCCTGCCCATGGGGCTACATAGGGCCTACCTTAAGGGTGCCTTACATGCAATAAATGGAAAAGTTTGGGCCTGGCGTGGAATTCCCAGGTCGACTTGATAGTTTAAAATTGCACACACAGGCTCTGCAGTGGCCTGCCTGAGACAGGTGTGAAGGGCTATTTATGTGGGGCGCACAATCTGTGCTTTAGGCCCACGGTTATCGTTTGATTGACAGGCCGTGGGCACACACAATGGACAGTACTAAGGACTTATTAGTAAATCAAATGTGCTAATCATGGAGTATTCAAATGCCATTATATTTTAGACACAGAACACATGCACTTTAGCACTGGTCAGCAGTGGTAAAGCCCAGTGTCCTAATACCAGCAATAATGAAGTTCAGCACACAGTCATAACAGGGAGCCAGAAGCAAAAAGACTGGGGAAACCACGCCAAAAGATGAAAGGACTAACCGGTTTCATCACTGAAACCCTACTTTTACCGTGCAGCGCGGGGGTGTTTGCTGGCGATTAATTCTGCGTTTGCAAACTCATGTAGGAGCGGGAGGAGCCACCGCCACCCCCAAAACTTGTGCCGCCTGGGGTAGACCGCCGCCCCCAAAACTTGTGCTGCCTGGGGCGGGCCGCCCCCACCTGCTACGGCACTGTGCTTTTCAGCCTCCATCGCACACTGTAAGTTCAAAACTTCCTTTGAAAGTCATCTTGTGAGGACAATCAATGACGCACACAGAGCCTAAACTGTAACTAGGTATAGAAATGAATTAGCCTTTGTTATCTTACTGGAGTTTCCTCCTGGTCCTATCTCTTCGCCACAAAAAGCGCTTCTTTGCTCAAAGCCTCCATCTCGCCTCTGGTTTGTGCATCCCACCATTTATACTCGTACGCAGTGCACTACAAAGAACCTTGACAAAGGGCAAGCATCGTATGCAGTCCACAGTCCAAGCTAACAATACTTTAGACAGACATCTCTCTACAAACACAATGTCCGCAGGCCACCTTGACTCCAGCAAAGCAGATTCCCAGACCCGTAAATGGTGCCTCGGCCTTGAAGCTCTACAAATGGTCAAAGTGAACAAGGCAGATGCTGGTGACATGACAGAGCACGCTATGTAGCTGGGAACGCGCCAGCGAGGCCGGTTCACTAGCGGAGGGGGCGCCCTCTCCCGCCAAGCCCTGCTGCAAAGATAGCATCACCTCGTCGCCATAGGAGATCAGAGGCTTTCAGCAGCTGCTGGCGGGTGAGTACATGAAAGGCTTAGCTCTGCCTTCTTGCCTGTCTGGTGTTATCAGGGGAGGACGCACCCCGCCCTGCAAGGCGGCCCCGGGCACTAATGCCCCTCTGAGTCCAGGGAGCGGTGTACAACTGATCGGGTGCCAGTGGTGCGGGCAGGTGCCCCCCACGTTACAGAAGATTCCGGTGGCATGCATGAGCACAGATGTAGGAATGGCAGGAGGCAACTTCCTTGCAAACGCTGCCTTCTTTGCCCATCTCCACCCAGGTGGCACCAAGCGATAGTACATTTTTCATGCTATTCCATCAAAGGGTGCCAGATGGACCCAGGGCACTGAATGGCACAGAGATCTCCTGCTAGTGTCACAGAGAGGGCTGAAAGGCTATAAAATGCTGCCAGCCCTGCTATGTACCAGGCCTTACTCTCAGAAGTCTGATTCCTATGGCATGCAGCCTCCCTCCCTGGTGCCAGGAGCCAGCCCTGTTCCAGGACCGGGGCCTACACATGCCTCTGCCATGGCATCTGAAACCTGAAATGCATTACTGCCCGCTGTCCAGGTTCTGGAACCCTGAAACAGCGTTGCCAGTGCGCCTCCATTCCTAATGGCAGCACAGTCCGCTACCCAATCACTTCAACCCACAGTTAGCTCTTCCAGTGGACCTCCAACCTAAACTTAGTAAGCACTGTTCAGACCAATGTTTGTGTAATTACTGGTGCAGATAGATATATCAGATGTTCTTACAGTGCATACACATCGACTGCAAACAGCAGCTGAGCAACATGCATATCATAGTTTCACTTAAGCACAAGTGAAGTGATAACAAGCGGTGTGCCTTTGCTCCTCTTCATTTCATTTGCACCTCTTCATTTCATTTGCACCATTTTTAGACTTTAGATAGTGTTGAGTCAGGATAAGACTCCATAAAAAGGAGGGCTGCTGGCCCTTTAAGTGAGGCCTTTGTGTTTGGCCCAGCTGCAAGTGAAAATAAGAAACCCCCTTTGCCCCCGTTTGTTGGTGCTCTGAATGAAAAGTGAACAATTTGTGGGTACTATGGAATGTGTGCTATTGTAGGCAAATTACACTAGAGAAATTCAGCAAAGTTTACTGGGGCCAGCCTGGGTACCAAACGCAGCTCAATAATGGCTGCCGGATTCAGGATCTGGCTTGATCCCCTTCATATGGCATTCCCCTGTATGGCAGCTCCAGTCTTCAGGCAGTGTCTTTGTACGACAGCCCCAGACTTTACAGCAGTCAATGCCTTGATGCCTTGCGTATGCGTGGCAGCAGTAGACCGAACCTTGATACTTCGCTTCTCTAGGCCAGTGAATGCCTCAATACTTTGTCTCTATATGCCAGGGAATGCCTTGATGCTTTGTCTCTGTAGGCCAGTCAATATGTCGATGCTCAGTCTCTGTATGACAGTCAGTAAATGTAAATGTCCAGTATTTGTAAAGCGCGAACAATTACCCGAAGGTGTCAAGGCGCTGGGGGCCGTCGGGAAGATTAAGCGAGCTATTGCCCAGAGTCACATGGTGCTGGGCTGATCTGCCGCCGGCCTCCGAGATCGAACCATGAGCCCCCTGGTTCCATAGTCCGTCTCCCTGGCCGCTGTGTTATACCTCTTCCTCTTCCAGTGCCATGATGTGATGTGTCTGTATGACATTAATAATTTGCTTCTCTAGGCCAGTGAATGCCTTGATGCTTTGTCTCTATAGGCCAGTAAGTGCCTTGATGCTTTGTCTCTATAGGCCAGTAAGTGCCTTGATACTTTGCTTCTCTAGGCCAGTGAATGCCTCGATGCTTTGTTTCTGTAGACAACCCAATTTCTTGGTGCCTAGCCTCAATGGACAATGGACAGGTGATGCAGTGGTGCTTTTCCAGTGGTGTTTTGCATGCCTCCCAGTGCTGCCTTTATAGTTCTGTGCTTTGTCTAGGAGTTAAAATCATTGTTTTGGCTGTCTAGATCTGTCAGTATTCTGATGCTTTGCCTCTGGCGGGTGAGCCAGTCTCTTGACAGTCAGTGTCTCCATGCCTTGTTTCTATAGGGTGGTTTTATTGGGAAATATTTGCCACTTATACCCATTTCAGGCTCTTGAGTCTAAAATCTCCTCTTGTTTCCTTCCAGCAACCTTATGTATCGACAGCCCAGCTGATGGCTCCCCCCAGTCCCAGCAACAACAGCAGTAGCAACAGCAGCAGCGGAGGCGGCTGTGGAGGGGACCAGCTGAGCAAAACCAACCTGTACATCCGGGGTCTGAACCCAGGCACTACCGATCAGGATCTGGTCAAGCTCTGCCAACCGTAAGAACAACCATCTTCTACCCTCTATGCTCACTGTCCTCATCCTGTGCCTTACTCTCCTTCTTTCACCCAGCCTCGGCTGATACCCCTCATGCCCTATATCCCTCAGCATCTCTCTTTAGCTCTTACACCCATGCTTCATTCCTTCCAACACTACCTTCCTTTGATCCCGAAATCAATCTTACTCGCCCTTCCACGCCTTCTTTCTTATTCTCCTTTTTTCAGTACTTGATTATTGCAATTTTTCCCCTGTTTGTATGTTCTGTTCGGTATCTTCTGTCTCCCTAATTCTCACACTGTCTTTCTCTCCAGTTCCCATCGCCTTCTATTCATTTATTCCTCTCGTGGATGCTGTCTTTTCTCAATCTTCGTCCACTTGTTACCATCGCCCCTTCACTTTTCCTTTTGACTTATTCCATCTCTTTCTTCCCCTCTCTTCCATTCCTATATCTTGCCCAATGTCCTTTCCCCATCTCTCCACCTGCATCTCTCCCACTTGTTCTGTTGATGCTCTCTCTGGTCCTCCTCTCTCTCCATATCTTTCTTCTCATCTCTTTCTCCTATGTCTCTATTGCTCTACCACATTCTCTATCATTCTGCTCCAGTTTTCTCCTCATCTGCCACCTTTTCACTCTCATTTTATTTCCCATTTCCCTCTTTTTGGCCCATTTTCCCTTCTCCGTCCCTCCCTCTGCCCCTCTCCCTGTGTCCCTCTCCCCAGCTTTTTCACTTATATTTCCCCTTCTTTTTCATAATTTGTCCACAGCGCTCATCTGTTCTGTTCCAAGCTCTTTTCCTACCTTCTCCTTGTACTTGTGAAATCTATCTTTCATATCTCGACGCCATATTGGATAGGGCTTCACTCTTTTTAAAACGATAAACAGTAAGTCTCGTATAATGAAAGACTATGCACGTCTCTATGCCGTTTAGGTGTCACATTGATCAACGCGAAGACTAAATAGCCTGCTGCAGACTCTCTCTGCACGCTCCATTTTTTAATGGCAGCCATTTTGGGCTGAAACCCACAGCTCTGCTGCTTTGCATCTTTCAACTCCGCATTCGCCGGATCCTCGGAGTTCGACCTTGGACCTTCGTCCCGACTTTCCCTAACCCTGTCGATTTATCCAACATAATGATCTGTACGAATTTGCCTCGAGGGTTAAGCAAACAACCTAAATCTGTGCTACCTCAAAGCTGCCTGACCGAGCAGCGAGACAGCCGCAGACGCCATTATTTAACACCAGGGGACCCATCAGTGCAGCGCGGATTGGGCAAAGCGGATGTGCGCTGAGGTCAAGTGTCGAATGACAAGGAAGGGTTTGCTTGAGAGGTCACGGTCACACAGCCTCGGGCCGGACATCCTCACAGCACCAGCACAAAAATAGCAGCTTTTCTTCCTTTTGAAAAGGAACAGATAGCCGTCCCCGCCCCCTCTCACAGTCTCCATTCCCAGAGATTCCTGCTCTCTCCTTTTGATTTATGTCTATAAACCGCTGTGCCGCAGTTGTCCGGTACAACATACATTTTAAAAGGAAGAATGCTATGTAAGCATGTGATGACACATCAGGCAGGCTGTCAGAACTGCTCGGATTAGGAGCAGATCACCGTCGTTGCGCCTCCTAGACTAGTGATAAGAACTCACAAATATAGCTGCTCAGTCTTAATTTAGAGAATATACTGGGAAACTGCTCTTAAAATGTACATATAGCTCACAAGTATTTTTTCAAGTGATAAAAAAATTGGGTCGGGATTATCAAATAACCTATGTGGCACAAGATAATGAAAAAAAATGTTTTTCCCAAAGATTTTAAGTAACTCCACTCTGCTATAGGTGCCAACGTTAACATTTTTAAACCTATAAGAGAAAACCAAATTCTCTCCCATTAAGAACAATAGTGCCAAGGACAGACTGGAATGCTTAAACAAAGAGGAACCTTAAAGGTTTGTGCTATCTTGAAACTTATGCAGTTCACACAGAGTTTTGTTAATGAAAAGATCTATAGCTGCATATCCGTTTCCTTGTGGAGTAAACTTAGATATCGGTGCTAGCCCACTAGTTCAAGTATAGTTCATTTGTACATCCAAAATGCCAGGTAAATCATTAATATTAACTTAATTTTCGTTTGAGAGATATAATAACAAATGTATATCCTGAACATCAGAGATTGTTAAATCAGATCTTTTTATTCCACTATGACCACCAATACATTGTTTATCATAATCACATTTTTTCAAATGCCTAAAATTCCAGTAAATTATGAAGACAGGAGTCTCGAAAGTTCATGTATTTAACTGGGAAAAAGAAAAAGCATGGGAAAACAAGGAGGGGCAGGAGAAACACCAAAAATACACGGATGGGTACAAGAAGCCAGAACAAAACCAAAACTTAGGGACTATTGCAATTTCTGAATCCACTACTACAACTAAAACTGAAATTCTTCAAGTTATCAATTTTTCGGACAGACCCTTTTCTGATATTGAATTGAATGTATTACAACAGGGTTTGTCTTCTTGCCCGGAAGGTGACTGTGATTTTGTTAATTTAGAGATTGATCTATACAAGCTTGCAAGAAGATTGAAATTAAAAAGTTTATTTTCTGATTGTACTGTACAATTGAACTGTATGGATCCTGGTGCTCCTTGACAGTATCGTTCTTTGTTGTGATTGTGCTTAAAGGTAGGCATATCGTTCACAAAGGAAGACACTTTGTAGTAAGTATTTCGAGTGCAAGTTACATTATTTTACTTTGAATTTGTGTAGCACTTATCTGGCATTGGCCTTTAGATCAGTGGGAAAAGTTTGATGAAAGAGAAAAGTGAAGCTGTGATGGGTTGAGGCTGCAGAACACTTAAATGGGCGTGTTTATTTGTACAAAAATGAAAGTAAAATACACTCTAAAGAATTGGCCGTATTTCATGAGTCTTTGAACTCAAAATGTTTCTATAAGGGGAACTGAGATGAATTAGTAGGTCCAACACAATTTAAGTATTATTATTCAATGAAGGGGCTGGTTTTAGTACCGTCTTGTATTTGATGCGTTTGATCAGTTCAATCAAGGGTTTTTTTTTCTCCATTGTTTGACAGCAGCATGAACAGCTCAGTTTAATCTAAGGTACAACAAATGTATAGACAGGGTTAAAGGAATTATACGATTTTGCCACTTAATTATAGATTTGACCACACTTACCACATCAACCACCAATTGCTGCATACTCTTTAGATTTCAACAAAAGCATGTTTCTAGCTCAAACAGATCAGAAGTCACAAAAATAGTGCTTCACAATGGCAGACATTTTGCAATGGTTAACTTGTCACCTTCATGCACGTTTTCCTGTATTCAGGTACTAAACTGGTACTATTGAAGTGAAACTGTAGCCCAGAGAGTATTAATGTGTGTTGCAAAAAAGGGAAATAATATTGCCACATAATGTGCCACATTTTACCTCTCCTTCAAGTATGCTTTAGTCAACTCTGCCGCATTAATTGTTACTCCCTTGCTGCCTAATTATAGTGATCATGCTCATAGGCATCTTTCGCTGCATGCTAATTCAGGAAACTAACCCTGATCAAATGAGGTTTCTCTATTTACCTTGTTTGAGGACTGGTTTGCAGCTTGAAGAAATCTGAATACTTCTGAAGTAGACCCACTGCAAGCCCACTGATGCATGTCCTTATACAACATATCTCTAACACCACTGTTGTGATACTCAGTAACCAGAGAGCATATGTGAAACAGGATATTTTTAAGTCCCAGCTCAGCTCCTTGGCACAAATTGTGATGTTGGGCACCCCACTCTGTTGCAGAACAGGATTGCCTGTGAGCTGCCCAAAGACCATTTATGTTTTCATTTACAACCAGACACAAACATTGTTATGGTGGGACGAAAGGAGGAGTTTACAAAGATGCAGCTTCTTGTGGTGCATAACATTAAACTAGGCCATACCCTGAGTTTGTGGCAGATGCTGAGGGAAAAGAGTTCACATCAACAATGGGGAATTACATCCATGCGAGAGTTAAGAGTAACACTGGTGACTTCACAAAATCGGTTCTGCAAGCACAGATGGACCACTACCTAGATGGCCCTATGAGCATGTGTGTTTTCTCGACAAATTGATACCGCTGGAAGGAAGGCCAGTAAGTCTGGTGAAGAGTCAGTCACATGTAGTGCTTAGCTCTGCATACCACCGGGGTGGGGAAGAGTATATAGCACATTTCAGAACTGCTTTTGCAAAGCTAGTGGGATTCAGACAAAGCCAAAAACATGTTTAACACTAAAGTATTGGTGGGTCTCGAGAAGAGCCAATGTCTTATGCGACCGACCCCGGTAAGGCCCCAAGAGGTGAGGCAGAGCCGGACACGTCAGACT
The DNA here is from genome assembly GCF_964261635.1 of Lissotriton helveticus. NCBI lineage: Eukaryota > Metazoa > Chordata > Amphibia > Caudata > Salamandridae > Lissotriton > Lissotriton helveticus. The sequence continues at coordinate 1,710,920,713 of NC_136057.1, forward strand.
TACCCCTGGAAGACTGGTTGAGTTGGACTCAAGTGAGTCATACAGGACAGCTCCTTGGAAAGCGTAGGGTATGAGAGTTTAGTGTTAGGCATTGGAAGATGAGTACGTGTGTGTGGCACAGTGAATTATACATCAGGCTCACCTCTGAAACACTCAGAGGGCCGGAGAAGAGTCATTCACCTCTCAAAGGTCACACGTTGGGAAACCTCCTGGTTTCACTTAAGGCAGGGCCTCTGACATTATGTGATTCTGCAGCTGTGGATTCGCAACAGTTGCCACATAGTTCACCATATGCTGCATGATGTTCAGATTTCAACACAAAATGTTTCTAGCTCAGAAATGTCACATCTTAATTTTAAAAAACGTGACACTTAGTGGTGCGCAATCTGTTTAGAGGATCAAGTTCTATGCTTTAAAGGGGCAGGTGCCCAGTACCTGCACTGCTTTCATTTGAAAGGGATGGTACATGCACCTCTCAGACACTTCTCAGCAGCATGTAGGTACTCTGAGACCAGGAGTACCAGCGCTTCGATAGTTCCATTTGAAGCACTAATCATGTTTCAGTTGCTGATTGTTTTATTCATTTGTGAAACTTGTACTAATAACTTTTGTCCACACGACGACACAGCATGGTATAAAGAGAAAATAGCGAAATAATGCTGCGAAAGACGTGCTGTGTTAACTTGACATTTCATGCAGCCTAGTTCCAGTGGGCCTGCCTCCCGCCCTGCCTGCCTTTAGCCCTGCCCTCAACCCTGCCTGCCTCCAGCCCATTCTGCCCCCAACCCTGCTTGCCCCCAGCTCTGCCCCCAGTCCTGCTTGGCCTCAGCCCCCGTGTTCCCTGTTCCTGCATCCCTGGCAGGACAGCTGCCTCCAGGGGCACTCGCTCTGTTTACACAACTCTCCGCCATTGCTATGGGCTCCCTATCATGGTACCCAGCTCCCCAGGGGCAGTCGGACGCCAGCAAGACTGACGGCAGCCGGGAACACTCTGGAACCGGGAAGGAGGCGGGGACAGGAAGTGGATAAGGGACGGCTGAGCAGGAAACAGTCCCCGGTGAATTCCCATTTCCAAGAAAGGGCTTTCTGCTGAGAAGGCATTTTCACGCGCCATGAGAAAGCTGTGGTGAACGTTTCCAAGGGAGTGTCTCTGTAGTGCCACCGGCGTCTTGCTGTGGCATACTCTCCCACCAGGACCCACCTACCCCACGCCCATAAAATCCTCAAGCGCACATTTTTGGGACAGCTTCAGTTTCCCCCGAGGCTGTCCTCGCATCACCCCTAGCATGCCTGCCACGAACTCCCCAGAGTCCCCGTCACGCTACGTGGAGACTATCTCGGAGCTGCGGGGTCGTGTAAAAGCCGGAAATGGAGAGTAGGGGTGTTCAGGGGCGGGGTGGGAGAAGTTGTAAAGACATAACTAGTTCTGGCAAGAGGGTAGAGGTAAGATGGGGCGGTGGTGGATAAGCATGCCTTTTATCTCTTAGTCCTTGAATCATAGGTATTCTTTTTATAGATTCAGTGGTTCTCATTTTATTGACCTTATGAGGATGAAAGTCCGAATTGGTCCGCTAGAATTTCATCACACGGAGAACGTTGGATATAGTTGCAGTTATAATGCGTCCAGGGTCAGGCATTATAACTATATCCAAAGTTCCCCGTGTGATGAAATTACACCATGTGGTTAGTGTTGCGGAATATATGATGATACAACGAATTCCGTTGCAACGCATGCCTTTACCACGCATGCGTTACAACGGAATTCGTTTACCACGGATAAACTTTTCCTCGAATAATTGCGTGGTGACGTCATACGTCGTTAAGAGAAAACGGCATTTTTTCCCGATTTCTCTTTAACGACGCTGACGCCGACGTGACTTATGGTGAGTTGTTTTATTTGGGGGGGAGACCCCCCAAGCCCCCCTTTTTTTCTTTTTACCTTTACCACATATGCCTTTACTACAAACATCGTAGTAAAGGTATGCGTGGTAAAGGCATTAGTGGTAACCACGCATGCGTTGTACTGCATGCTTGGTTAAAGATTTCGGGGAAAAGGCTTCGTTGTATAGGCGGTTTCCCGTGTTGCGTAGCGCCTAGCTTTATACTCAGCATGGCCAGTATTTTAATGTCCCTGTAGAAGAAAAAGTAGGAAAATCACCCGAAGTCGATATATTGTTCTCTTATCAGTACACACTTTAAACAGCAAATATAAGAAAATACGTTAAGGCATGTTGTGAAGCTTCATTAATGAACCCTGTCTTATAATTAAAGGAAACCGAGAAGAACCATGTTAAATATCAACAGGCTACGTTGGGGTCAGGGACATCTAGACGTTATTGCTGCTCTGTGAGCTTGAGGGGGGTGGTCTGGGGGTGCGGGGGAGCTGGGGGACTGGCGCTGCAGGAATCGCATGAGAATTTGCCATAAAATATCTATGTTTTTACTGGTACTGCTTAACGTCACTGACTGTGATTTTCTTTAAATCATAAGCAATCATTTTTTTTTTAAATGAACAGAGGATTTCATACAAAGTTCTGCTGTAGTTTAATGTACAGCCTTTAGCGGAATCGTAAAACGTGAACAGGTGGCTGATATATTTCTCGGGAAAAGGTAGCAATCCCACCACTGGTCCGTGTAAGTGAGTGACTGTCGTATCTCTACTTCCTCAGTGTCCGCCCCAGATGAGGTGGCGACTGTGATCCGGAAGGCCTTGCTTCTCCCACACTATGCCCCATCCTACCTTCACTCCCACCTGGTTCTCTAGAAGATGAAGGGGTCTTCCCTCAAAATGCATTCAGCCATTTGCCCCTCTGCCGAAGTTCCCTAGAAGGCATGAAAGATAACCCTTAGTGTGAACGCCAGACCCATTCAGTTATTGGGCTCTCTATGTAGGTATCCATATGTAAAAGAGAAGGAAGTGTAGCGTTTGTGCCCATTCATCGAGTGGCTCAATTTTGTAGGGATCTCGTTGCAAACGAGTGGAAAATACGATTTTCTTGCGATTCATTCCTTGCGCTCACTTTTTTGGGACCACTCTGCGAGAGAAAAAGTAGGGCTAATCCTCTATACACATTCATTCCCTCGTCTCTCATGTTAGTGCTCTCTCTCCGAATGAGAAAGGAGTACAGCTTACATGCCCATTAAATCTTTGGCACAAAAAACCCTTTACTTGCCTCTGTGGCCAGACACCCTCTGAAGGCCACAAGAGGCTGAAAGTTACTGAGCGAAAACAGAAGACAGACTAGTAATTCTACCAACTATAGGTCTTCGTGTTAAATAATCAACATACTTGTCCATAACATTACACTAAATGCAGAATGTCGCAGCATAGAGTCCAAATTCTTCCATTTGTATTACTAGGGAGCTTGGTGCCTCATTGCATCAAGCCACAAGGTGTCCTGGGCAGTGTTTACATTCCTCCATGACACAGGGATGCCCTTTGCCCTCTCTGATGGGTAGTGCAGAGCACCTCTGCACAGGTACTGAAGTAATGGTAGCTTCCATCCCCCTGGTAGTCCATGGCTTAATTGGCAACAACTATCTGGACAGTGTGACCAGGGCACAGATTAATAATAAGACTAGGGCACTTGTGTACGAGCAAGAGGAAGTAATGCTACCTCCCGCCCCCGGCACTGAAGCCGTAGCTCCAGCTACACAAAAGGTCTTTGTGGTACTTTTAGAAATGGGGATCTCTAGTTGGCTGGCGCCGAGGTCCAAATAGGGATCCCTCTTCTTAAGTAAGAGTAAGGGAGTTACACCCTTTGATAACCCCTGCTCAACCCTGTGGTAACGTACCACGTGCAGACAGGCCTAACTCAGAGGCAGTGTGTGAAGCATTTATGACCATACACAATAACACAGGGGAGACGCTACAGACACCACAAGCAGTTATAGAAAAATAGTTATCTTTATATAGACTGAACACAAGGCTAAAAAGCGCTCAAGGAGGCACAATGCACATTATTAATATTCACTTGAAAAGCAATAAAGGCACTCAAAAAGCGTGTGGAACAAACTTAGCTTGAGGCCGGAGTCCACACGACCCGGTGGTGCACAAGGTACCTGAGATTTTAAGGGGCACGGCCTGTTGCCTCACAAGGAAGCCACGGTGATGACAGGCGGACTCGCAGTGGCCAGAGCTCCCAGCTGTAGCGGTCCGCGGCGTGCACTCACGATAATCCTGGGACGGGCTTAAAGGAGGGCACCCAGCGGCACACGCAGGTGGTAACAAGATCCTCGAAGTGGGACTAGTGCGGGCACTCAGCGGCACAGCTCCTCAGCTGCAGTGGGCCAAAATAGCGATAGCGATGATTCTCGTAGGACAGCAAATGCAGGCTCTCAGCGGCATTAGCTCCTCAGCTGCAGCGGCCCACAGTAGCGATAACGATGACTTTGGTAACACAGGAAAATGCGGGTTCTCAGCGGCAACAGCTCCTCAGCTGCGGCGGCCCACAATAGCGATAGCGATGACTTTGGTTACACAGGCAAATGCGGGCTCTCAGCGGCAACATCTCCTCAGCTGTGCGATGATTCTTGTAGGACGGCAAATGCGGGCACTCAGCGGCACAGCTCCTCAGCTGCAGTGGCCCACAATAGCGATAACGATGACTTTGGTGACACAGGCAAATGCTGCCTCCCAGCGGTAACAGCTCCTCAGCTGCGGCGGCCCACAATATCGGTAACAATGACTTTGGTAACACAGGCAAATAGAGATGCAATGACTTTCAGCCCGCGTTCCCCACAGTAGAACCAGAGGCGCTGGAATTCACAACAGAGGACTAGCCTGCGAGTAGAATCCCCCTCAAATAGGAATTCGGACGGCTGATAGGTGAAGTCTAATGTCCCTGAGATTTCAGGCAGGAGGCAAGCCCAAATCAGGCCCTTGGGTAGTTGCTTCGGCAAGAAAGATGAAAGTTTTAGTGTCCTTTCCCTCTAGTTACACGGACAGAGGTTCGTCTTGACATCCAGAAGTAACACACCGTCTAGGGGTCTTAGCACAGATCTTTATACCCCAAAAGTATTTATTTTCAAAAAGTCAGAAATCCCTGAACCAACCAGAACACATTTGATGTCATCCTGTAGCACTTTGTTTACAAGGCTGCATCCTGCCTTTGAGGAAGAGGGGGTCTGCCACCAGACGCACAGTGGGAGGTGGAGCCATCATTCACCTTGCCAGGCACAGATTTGCTCATGTTCAAAGGGTCACCCCTCCCCATACTCCACTGCCGATCTCTATTCAATCCAGGTCTGGCTCAGCCTGCCCTGACCCTCCACAACCAGACAGCCAATACACATAACAGCAGAGCACACTGGAATATTTAGGCAAGAAAATACCTACTACCTAAAAGTGGTATTTTCGATCACAGAATATAAAACTAATTGTCAATATAAGATGCACTTTCATATTTGGAGCTCAGGCATACTAAATTTGACTTTCCTATCATGTTCCTTGGCTCAATTGGGATTATACCAATTCATACAGTCAATTTACAATAGGGAGCATTCGCACTGTGGCACTGAATGGCAGTGGCACAGTGCCCAAAGCGTCTAACACTCGAAAACACAGAGGAGACAAAAGCGAAAAATGGAAGGGAGACCCACGCTAATGGTGCCAGGTCTAACACGTACCAGAGGCAGTTTGCCAGGTGTGTTAGCTTTCCTCTGCGCCCAGCTTAAGAGCAGAGACTCACAGTCGATGGTGAGGTGAGCACCCAGGGAACCTGAGAAAGTGGTGGCTTGCCAAGCTCTAGTTCACCTGCTCTGACTCCAGAGGTGATAGGACACTCTCCAAAGTCTGACCCTGGCCCACCATAAGTTTATCCAACCCTGAAGGCTTTCTCATCATTCCTCAGCCCTCAGCCCTCCACCAACATTTCAGAGGTGGTAACAGCTCTCGGTTCCAATCACTTGCTATGGAAGATATGGTCAATCAATCAATCAATCACAAAATTTGTATAGCGCGCTACTCACCCGTAAGGGTCTCAAGGCGCTGAGGGGGCAGAGGGGGTCGCTACTGCTCGAACAGCCAGGTCTTGAGTAGTTTCCTGAAGGAGAGGTGATCCTGGGTCAGCCGTAGGTGAGTGGGGAGGGAGTTGCATGTCTTGGCTGCCAGGTAGGAGAAGGATCTTCCTCCGACGGTGGATTTCCGAATTCTTGGGACGTAGGCGGGGGCGAGGCTGGTGGAGCAGAGCTGGCGGGTGGGTGTGTAGAAGGTGAGGCGGCTGTTGAGGTACTTCGGGCCCAAGTCGTGCAGAGCCTTGTGTGCGTGGGTGAGGTGTCTGAACGTGATCCTCTTGTTGACGGGGAGCCAGTGCAGGTCTTTCAGGTGGGCGGAGATGTGGCTGCGGCGCGGGATGTCCAGGATGAGTCGTGCTGAAGCGTTCTGGATGCGCTGGAGTCTTTTCTGGAGTTTGGCTGTGGTTCCAGCGTAGAGGGTGTTCCCGTAGTCCAGACAGCTGGTGACGAGGGCCTGGGTGACCGTCTTCCTGGTTTCGGTGGGGATCCATCGGAAGATCTTTCGGAGCATGCGCAGGGTGTTGAAGCAGGATGATGAGACTGCGTTCACTTGCTTGGTCATCGTGAGGGAGGAGTCCAGGATGACGCCCAGGTTGTATGCGTGGTTCGTTGGTTTGGGTGCGCTGCCCAGGGCAGGCGGCCACCAGGAGTCGTCCCAGGCGGAGGGCGATGATCCCAGAATGAGGACTTCCGTCTTGTCTGAGTTCAGTTTCAGGCGGCTGTTCTTCATCCACTCGGCGACGTCTTTCATCCCTTCATGCAGGCTGGGTCTGGCGTTGGTGGGGTCGTTGGTGAGGGAGAGGATCAGCTGGGTGTCGTCTGCGTAGGAGATGATGTTGAGGTTGTGTTTGCGTGCGATGGCTGCGAGAGGGCTCATGTAGACGTTGAAGAGGGTTAGGCTGAGTGATGATCCTTGTGGTACGCCGCAGATGACTTCAGTGGCCTCGGATCTGAACGGGGGGAGGCGGACTCTCTGGGTTCTTCCGGCGAGGAACGAGATGATCCACTCCAGTGCCTTCTCTTGGACTCCGAAGTTGCTGAGGCGCTGTACTAGGGTGCGGTGGCAGGCAGTGTTGAACGCCGCAGATAGGTCCAGGAGGATGAGGGCCGCTGTTTCCCCGTTGTCGAACGGGATCTGATGTCGTCAGTGGCTGCTATGAGGGCGGTCTCGGTGCTGTGGTTGGCTCGGAAATCGGACTGCGAGGGGTCGAGGGATCCGTTCGTCTCGAGGTACTCGTGGTCACGTACTCCTTGTCTGCTCTGGACTAGGGGAAGCATGCAAGGAGGCTCTTGATTGTACTTTGAGGAAGATCTCGTCCCATCCCCAGTGGAGCTGTGTACTTCTCCCAATCAATACCATGTATTGATGCAGAATTTGTCTCCATTCCTGTGTTGTTTGTTTCTGGTCGGCTCTCTGCAGAATGTCAAGACCAGCAGTGTCTGTCAAAATGGAGGGCCGAGGCTGCTTTGATTCTCCTCCAATTGGTGAACAGAACATTCTGGAAGGTGAAGTTGGATCGGTCCGCGCCCCATCTCTTGGTACTCACGGTATAGTGTCCATAATCATCAGGGTGGATTATGTCAACAAATCTTCTTTGACGCCATCTTTGATCTCCTTCACTTGGTGCCACGCCATGAATGTGTTTAGCACAATATACTTCCGACACAAGGTTCTACGTCTGCGCGCCACCTCTTGCACAGCCAGTTTTATGCCTGTAGGATGGCTCCGGTACCTGACTGTAGCTATCGCCAGCAGAAGGACAGGCTGCACGAAAATTTGAACTCTACACTAAAAAGGATGCTGGAAATCTTTGGGGAAAGGAATGGGAGATGCACAATCTCTTTGGATGAAAGGCAGACATAAGTGCCCCATAGATCATCAAGGTTCCCAAAGTCACACCCTCTTCTCTTCAAAAAGTAATAGAGTGTTGACAGTGGTCCTCCAGCACTTAACATATCTGAAGTATTTTATTTTATTTTCTATTTTTAAAGTTTTATATAGTGCTAGCTTAACCCGTAGGTACAAACACACAGTAAACAGCAGAAGGACATTACATTACATCATAGGCCGGCAGTAAGGAAGCAAACCAAAGAAAAAGAAAAAAAACAGCATGGGAAATAAATATGCAGTGCAGCGGAGGGGGCGAGAGCAATAAAAAGAAACAGGTGAGAATGACATAGTCCGGTCACCCACTATCCTTGAATGTCCAGGGGGAGAGGAGACAACTCGGATATAGTAGTCTAGGTAAGTTGACGTTGGTCCTGATAGTATTTGTTTAGGAGATGGAGTTTCAGGTCCCTTTTGAAACAGGAGAAGGAGGGGTTGCATCTGAGGACTCCAAGGAGGCCTTGTGGGCCATCATATGCCTCTTTGCTGGGTCCCCTTGACACAGTGCATAAGGAAGGCCTTGTGTTTTGTATGGCTCACTTCCCACGCTCCAGTGAGCTTCCTCCTCAGACTCTCTTTACTGGAATGAAACCTGATATCAAGATGTCGCTCTACCCACCAAATAGGTCCATGGATCTCTAAGAAAGATCTCTCCAGGGGGTGTCCAGCGGAGTTCCAGGAAGACTTGATTCATGCCAGATTTTAAGACAACCACTGGATACGTACAGGAGCTCCAGTTAGAATAATTGGATTGTATCTTTTGAGAATATCATACATGGGCGCCTGCAATTATTCTTCAAAAGCTATCCCCAATTACCTGTTTACACAGAACATAAGCACACCTGCAGTTTAAACATTGAAAAAAGAACTGGCTTTTTTTTCTCCTGATCTGTTTTTCTAAAATAAACGGTGATCAGCTGAAAAGAGTTCTACTGTAGGTCTTTGGAGGAAAAATATAGACTGTATGTTTCTACATATTGCAAGTTCTGTACTTTTTTAATCTGAGTACATTAAACTGATTCTACATAATTATTAAAACAAATTGCAAACTCCTTATTGTTGAGTTTAATTTCACGCTAGAGATTCTATTTTTATTCTTCACACCTGCAAACATACTTTCTCTCCTACGAAAGAACAAACAGCAAGGATTTAAGCAGTTTGCATAAAGTGCGATGGTTTGAGCATGTATTATAATAAATAAAATATTTTCTGTCCGTTCATTAAAATCATATTCCAACTCACCTGAGTTCTGTGACATTAAAAAGGCATTCAGTCTCTTTCCTCTACATGCTCACAGACCTCTTCAGTATCTTGCAATATCCTTATAATGTATGGCAGGAAGTACTTTATCCGATGTATCATAAAAATCTGGCATGGATCTGGCCCTCCTGGACCGAGCTTGGGCACTTCTGATCTAGCAGAAACCCCTTTCAGTTGGCTCTGTGCCCATTGGAGCTTTTGTGTCTGTCTGATTGCGCACACACACCATTACCCAAGCAGAAAGGGTTGGAGATCCATGGATACGGGTGCACCCCCTGGTTGTGCACGCTCCCTGTTAAATCGTATTGCATACCTTGGACACACTCCCCCCATACCAGCCCCCACGGGTTGGTCCGTGTTCTATTCGAATATCATTTGAGCTCGAGGAAGTTACAAAGGGTATTTGAAGAATCTAAAACGGTTCCACCCTTGCTGTTCAGGAGCAGCACTTTTGAAATCTATTTTACATATTTGATGGAGATCACACCCATCTCCAAACTCCTCTGGACCTCCTCAGAAGTTTTCAATCATTTTACAGGCTCGGTGCCTGCCTTCAGTCAGAATTAATAACCCAACCTACAAGCAATTGGATTATTTTTAATTGTTAATTGCTTTGAACATTTTCAAGACACAAACCCATTGCGAGTGGAGGACAGTGCTTGCCAAAAATGGCTGCAGCTCACACAGGAGAGAGGGAGTTTTTCACACTCTCTAGGGAGGAGCCAGATTGAAATTTTCTTGGAAGGCAGCAGAGTTTGGGTGTTGTGTCCAAGAGGGTGGGCCCTCTAACTGTTAATCTTCTCTTACCACTGGAGTAGGATATGAAGGGGATTTCCAAGATTTTTATGCTAGCAAAGCTGCGTGCTTTCTATGCCTGGTGTGTGGAGTCATGACCCCCCAAGCAGTGTTTACCTGCCTTGTTGTGAGGAGCTCTGGGTGTCCGCACTAGGCTGTCTGCTAGTACTGTTCTCTGAAAGCCGTGAGGATAGGTTGCATAATGCAGCCCCCTGCTGCGCATGCGGGGCCCCCCTTGCCCGTCAGGGCTCGGCCCCCATCTCTTAAGGGGCGGGTCTTTCAGCCCCAGGCCAATTAATATTTGTGAGGCATTGACAAATCAGGGGTCCTCAACACATTCTGCAGGGGGCCATAATTTTGCATTATGCCACTGGTTATTCGTGTTCCACTGAGACTGGTTACCTCATATATTTGTATGCTTTATTTGGATTGGAGACACCCGGGGGAGGGGGGGTCTTCTGCACGACAGGGGCCTGCTTTATACACTTTCTGTTTTAGTGGTATTGCGTTTGTTGACGCCCACTCTTCAAAAAGAGCCGGATCTTTAAATGTTTAAGCCGAGTATTCAGAGAGGGGGGGGGGGTGCATTTTAAATTTAACGGCTGTCTCTCTTTCGCTCTTGGACTGTCCCCTGGAGTACACCCTGTTCCTTCCTCCTGTGCTGCGCAGGAAGCCCTGCCCGGGCTGAGCACCGGAAAGAGCAGGCAGCCCAGACTGTCCGGAAGCTTCCGGCCAGCTCACTTCTGGCGACTGCTCTCCAGCTCTCTCTGATGTGGAGTTTAATGCTCCAAGGGTGCTCTTGTGACAACTGGACACTTCACACACGGCTTCGACATTTTGTTAAAGCTAGAACCAAGCCCAGCTGTACTAAGCTCTCTGCTCAGCTGGGCAGGTCTTCCCTGTTAGCAGCGTAGGTCCAAGGAGTGGTGTCCCTAACGGACCTCCTGCCAAATTAGAACTTTCAGGGTTACATCCGGATAGCTGACGTAATGACGTCTCCATATTTTGTCTCTGCGTCACACAGAGCAGCCGCGCGCCCAGATGGGAGTGTACTCTTCCGACTGTTATTATAGACCTACCGCCTTTCTCGTTTGTTTTGCTAGTGTACATGGTTTGCACACAAGAGTGCACGCGCGGCCGTCTCGGTGCATCCGTGAGTGTTTGTGTGTGCTAGCCTGTGCGTCACATACACAGAATGTGTCTGGGTAGCTGTGTTTACAGGCTGCCAATATTTGTGTTCCTGCATCCACAGAAGGTGCCTTCTGGGTTGTCTGGTGAGATGGCTGCCGTGAACTTTATTGAACTTCACCTCACGTGATGGATGTTTTGGAGGACTGCAGTTGAAAATAGAAAGCTCCAATCCGTATTTTGCTTCCTTACGTTTTTGTTAAGTTCCCAAAGTGGGAGACAAGAGGAAAAGAGAGAGTTTTGATTTTATGTACCATTTCACTCATAACACCACCATGGCGAGTTTACTCATCCCTTGGCACAAACCATCAGCAGATGGAGGGGATCCCCGCCACAGAGAAGAGATTGAGAGGGATACAGGATCCTGGCACAGTAGCTATGTTAAGCTGAACATTTTCATATCTCTCGGGAAGAAAGGAGAGGGTGCCTTTGATGCTTCGAGGTATCAAAGGCCAAAATGAGGTCACAGTAGCCACGCCTGAATCCAAAGGTGGGTTCTTAGAGGACCTCCCGGACGGCAGTTGTAGGCCGGCCTTAAGATTTGTCAATTGACCCTTGTTCCAAGTGGAGCCAGTTAGTCTTTTTAGGAGGGGGCAGGTGGGCATGCCATTTTCAGACCATCAACCCACGAAGGCATTTAACCTCATTCTGGCACCGGGGACAATTGAAGCAGAGGGAGTCCGCGTTGGCTAACTTAGAGTCAAATGTAATGGAGACAGCAGTGTGGTGAATATTGTATGGGATAAACTGGTGGATATACATGACTTGTTGAAGTAGCAAATGCCCCAAAAATGGAGTCTGCAAAGACCTGGGAGTGGCATGAGTCTCAGGGGTTAAGTGAGTTGAAAAATATTCAAACAACTCTTCTTCCTTAAGTGCCTTACTTTGGTTTAATAAATATGCTATATGGTTTCATTGGATACGTACACAGAACGCTTGCTGAAGTATTGTTTTGATAGGTTGGTTATCAGAATGTAATAACTACAGAATGTTTAAAAAAATTGAAATATGCAAAAGTTGTCAGCAGTTAGTTTATTGGCTGTTGGGTGTTGGGACTCTTGTTTTTAGCGAGTGGTCTTTCTTACATGGTAAAATGTACATTAGTCTTACGAAGCGGCCCAGGTAACCGAAAAGATTTGTGGGTTAGGAAGTGGTTTGTTGACTGAGACTCTGCTAAGGTTTGCTGAGGTCAGACTGCGGGTGAGAAGATGACGCTCTTGGAGTCGGGTGGGTAAGGCATGAAGAGGCGGTGCTGCTCTGTGTGTGATTAAATGCCACAAATCAGAGCTGAAGAGGATTCCCCTGTTCCTCACAAGCATTGGAGAAGGTTTGGAGGTGTCCAAGGAAAGCACGAAACGCAGTAGAAACAGGGCTTGGAAGAGCTGCTTGAGACCTACTTACCTTCACACCTCCATTTTTGATCCTTTAGGACCCAGAGGCATCTGCATTCATGTAGAAAAGTTTCTCTGGGCCCTTGAGACACAGAAATACCTGCCTGAAATTGGAAGTCCCCTCACAACTCACCGATCCACTACACCTACATTGTGAACCGTGTAGGCAGCAGGCAGCCGGGCACAGGTGCCCAGGGGAGCTCAGTAGCTCGAGCAGGGAGAGCGGAGCTCTATCGGGGATAAGATAATGTCCCCAAACGGGGGCCATGGCTACTTCAGTGCCATGGCCAGGCCATCAAGGCACAGCGCCAGAGTGTAGATTCAACTTGTGGTTTACGCACAATTGATCAATCAAGTAAGGTTTGTAGAGCGCACTACTCACCTGTGATGGTCTGAAGGCACTGAGGGAGAGGGTGTTAGCAACTCAGTTGGGGTCATTCGAAGAGCCAGGTCTTGAGGTTCTTTCTGAACTGGTGCAGTGTCGGGCTTCGTTGGAGGTGAAGGGGGAGTTCGTTCCAGGTCTTGGCTACAAGGTAGGAGAAGAATCTACCACCTGCTCTGGCCCTATAGAAACAAGGGATGGTGGCTAGGGCGTGGTCGGCTGAGTGGAGGTTTCTCTTGGGGACGTGGAAGGAGATTCGTTTGTTGAGGTATTGGGTCTTGTGTTGTGGAGGGCTTTGTGGGCATGTGTGAGCAGCGTGAAGGTTATTCTTCTTTCGACGGGGAGCCAGGTGAGGTCACAGAAGTGTTGGGTGATGTGGTCATGTCTTGGGATGTCGAGGATAGGTCTGGCTGCGGCGTCCTGGATGGTCTGGAGTTTGAGGAGGAGTTTTTTTTGTTGTTTCCGGCGTAGCAAGCGTTTCCGTGGTCCAGCTTGTTGGTGATGACTGCATGAGTTACGGTTTTCCTTGAGTCTGGTGGATCCACTTGAAAGTCTTGCGAAGTATACAGAGGGTGTTGAAGCTTGTGGAGGATACGGCGTTGATCTGGCGATTCATGGTGAGTAAAGAGTTGAGTATGATGCTGAGGTTGCGTGCATGGTCCGTTGGGGTGGGGGGGGGGGGTGTTCTGAGGGCCACCAGGTGTTGTCCCATGTGGAGGGGGTGGAGCTGAGGATGAGGACTTCTATGCTCTCCGAGTTGAGCTTCAGGCAGCTGTTCCTTATCCAGGTTACGACGACATTCATCCCCTCTTGGAAATTGCGCCTCGTGGTGTAGGGTTCCTTGGTGAGGGAGAGGATGAGCTGGGTGTCATCGGTGTAGGAGACAATGTTGAGTCTGTCGTTTCTGATGATGGGGGCCATGAAGAGTGTGGAGCTAAGGAAGGATCCTTGGGGTACTCCGTATCTGATCTCTGTCAGTTCTGAGAGGAAGGGCGGAAGTCTTATTCTCTGTGTTCTGCCTGAGAGGAAGGATTGTATCCAGTCTAAGGCTGTTCCTCGGATGCTGGTGTTGTGGAGCCTGGTGGCTAGTGTACGGTGGGAGACTGTGTCAAAAGCTGCTGATAAATTCCAGGATGATTCAGAAAAGGGGGTGGTGATGAACAGAGTGTCTGAATTAAGCAGACCACTCTTACCCAGTCCAAAGATCAGGGCTTGATCCATCACCGTTTTTTAGCTCACTGCACCATCCCAGCTCAGAACCTGGCTACATGCAAATTAGTCTGTTCCTGTCCCAGTGCATGATGGGAACAGGGCAAACCAAACTACCAAGCCAATTCTTATACTGGGAAGGAAACAAGCTTCCGGGGACCGGTTTCTGGCATTTCAGCCGTCGTCGGCCCGGCTTGCTTGAATCCTGATGGTGCAATGAGCAAGGGACTCACATCTGAGTATACCCTTCCACGCTTATGGTGGACAAAATGATTCAGAAAAGGGGGTGGTGATGAACAGAGTGTCTGAATTAAGCAGACCACTCTTACCCAGTCCAAAGATCAGGGCTTGATCCATCACCGTTTTTTAGCTCACTGCACCATCCCAGCTCAGAACCTGGCTACATGCAAATTAGTCTGTTCCTGTCCCAGTGCATGGAAGGGTATACTCAGACATGAGTCCCTTGCTCACTGCTCCATCAGGATTCAAGCAAGCCGGGCCGACGACGCCTGGAATGGCAGAAACCGGTCCCCGGAAGCTTGTCTCCTTTCTGGTGAAGAATTGGCTTGGTAGTTTGGTCTGCCCTGTTCCCATGATGCACTGGGCCAGGGACAGACTAATTTGCATATAACCAGGTTCTGAGCTGGGATGGGGCAGTGAGCTAAATAACGGTGATGGATCAAGCCCTGATCTTTGGACTGGGTAAGAGTGGTCTGCTTAATTCAGACACTCTGTTCATCACCACCCCCTTTTCTGAATCATTTTGTCCACCATAAGCGTGGAAGGGTATACTCAGACATGAGTCCCTTGCTCACTGCTCCATCAGGATTCAAGCAAGCCGGGCCGACGACGCCTGGAAAGGCAGAAACCGGTCCCCGGAAGCTTGTCTCCTTTCTGGTGAAGAATTGGCTTGGTAGTTTGGTCTGCCCTGTTCCCATGATGCACTGGGCCAGGGACAGACTAATTTGCATATAGCCAGGTTCTGAGCTGGGATGGGGCAGTGAGCTAAATAACGGTGATGGATCAAGCCCTGATCTTTGGACTGGGTAAGAGTGGTCTGCTTAATTCAGACATTCTGTTCATCACCACCCCCTTTTCTGAATCATTTTGTCCACCATAAGCGTGGAAGGGTATACTCAGACATGAGTCCCTTGCTCACTGCTCCATCAGGATTCAAGCAAGCCGGGCCGACGAGGCCTGGAATGGCAGAAACCGGTCCCCGGAAGCTTGTCTCCTTTCTGGTGAAGAATTGGCTTGATAGTTTGGTCTGCCCTGTTCCCATGATGCACTGGGCCAGGGACAGACTAATTTGCATATAGCCAGGTTCTGAGCTGGGATGGGGCAGTGAGCTAAATAACGGTGATGGATCAAGCCCTGATCTTTGGACTGGGTAAGAGTGGTCTGCTTAATTCAGACACTCTGTTCATCACCACCCCCTTTTCTGGATAAATTCCAGGAGGATGAGGGCTGCCATGTGGCCTTGGTCAAGGAGGGCACAGATGTCGACCGTGGCGGCGATGAGGGCAGTCTCGGTGCTGTAGTTGCTGCGGAATCTGGATCAAGAGGTGTCTAGAATGCTGTTGGTTTCTATAAAGTGTGCTAGCTGGTAGTTAACAGACTTTTCGATGACTTTGGCGGTGAAAGAGAGAAGTGAGATCGGCCTGAAGTTCTTGAGATCTGTAGGGTCTGCAGAGGGCTTCTTTAGGAGGGGGTTGACTTAACCGCGTTTCCAGTAATCGGGGAATATGGCGTTCTTGAGGGAGCAGTTGATAGTTCAGCATAGCTTAGGTGCGATAGCAGTGGTGGCCCTGTGGAGGATGTATGACGTTACAACGCATGCTTTTACCACGCATGCTGTTACAACGCAGTTTTTACAACGCAAACCTTTACAACGCATAGCGCTTTGGGGTGCTGGATAGTGAATAGTTTAATTTACTATTCCAACTCCAGTCCCCGTGGACACTAGGGAAGGTGTTGGATAGTAAATAAAATCTATTCCCTATCCTAGAGCGCCCCCCAGCGCAATGCGTTGTAATGGTTTTCGTTGTAAAACCTGTGTTGTAAAAGCACTGCGTTGTAAAAGTTTTGTTGTAAAGGATGTTTCCCCCCTGTGGAAGATGTGCGGTGGGCAGGGGTCAGTAGGTGCTCTGCAGTGGATGCTCTTCATTGTTTTTAAGGAGTCTTCTGTGGTGCGAGGGGTCCAGGTGAGAAGGGTCTGTTGATTGGCATCGCTGGGGGAGGGAGTTGAGGCGGTGCCGTGGTCTTGGTCGTCGAAGTTTTCGTTGAGCGTCTTGATCTTGAGGTGAAAGAAGGAGCTGAGTTTATTGCAGAGGTCTTGGGAGGGAGAGACATTGGTTGTTTTGCTGGTGGCCTGGCAAATTTTTGTATGACGGCGAAGAGTTCCTTGGAATTGTGGGCATTGGAAAGGATTCTGTCTTGGATGAAGTTTCTCTTTGTTGATTTGATGAGTTGGTGGTATGCCGTGATGGCTGCTTTGTAGGTGAAGTGTGCTTCCAGGGTTTTGCTGTTTCTCAACGTCTTCTTGAGTCATCGGCAGGAGCACTCGGATTCTCAGAGGCCCATGGTAAATCAGTTGGCTTTCTTGTTCTGTCGTTTCATGGTGTTCTGGAGCGGGGCGAGAGTTATGGCGCAGTTGGCAATATATTGGTGGAGGTTGCTTGCCGCTGTGTTGGCATCTGTTGTAGTTGGGGGAGGAGTGCAGGTGAGCGCTGAGGTGAGGTGTTCTTCGGAGACTTTGTTCCATCTTCTGCGTGGGAGCGGAGCATGCGCTTCTGTGCGGTGGGTTTCGTGAAGGAGAAATAGATGAAATGGTGGTCTGTCCAGAGCAGTTCCGTGGTGTGGTTGAAGCGAATGTTGTTTCCTCTGGCGAAGATAGGGTCGAGTGTGTGTCCTGCTGTGTGCGTGGGGGTGGAGACAAGTTGCTGCAGTCCTATGTTGGTGAGGTTCTCCAGGAGGGTGGTGGTGTTGGGATCACTCTGTTTGTGTAGGTGGAAGTTTAGGTCTCCAAGAAGTATGTAGTCCGTAGAGGCGAAGGTGTGGGGTGCGATGCGGTCTGCAATGACGTTGGTGAAGGGGGTGCGGGGTCCGGGAGTTCTACAGGCGAGTGTTCACTGAATTTCGTTCTGAGGTTGGGCTGGATCTGGAAGTAGATGTGTTCCATGAGGGGCGAGGCGTCATCCGAGTTGGTTGTTGTGAGTCGGAGGGAACTTTTGGGGGTGATGGCGAGGCCTCCTCCTGGGAGGTTGGGGCGATCTTTCCTCGGGATCTTGTATCCGTCAGGGATAGCGATTGCTATGTCAGGTGCAGAACTGGAGCGGGTTCAGGTCTCTGTTAGGAATGTGACGTCGGGCGAGTGGGTGTTAAGGATGTCCCATATTTCTACAGCATGTCTGTGCTGGGCTTGTACGTTGAGGAGGATGCTTCTCAGTGGCTTGTGTGCAGTGGGGTCCGGTGAGATGGGGGTGGCTGCCTGGGTCCGGATGTGGGTGAAGGTGCGGCAGCAGTGTTGGCGGGAGATTGGGACCCGGGTGTTGTTCGGCGTCAAGGGCTGGCAGTTTTTTTTGCGTCCGGGGTTGAGTGTGTGGAGAGTGCTGGGGTCGTAGTGGGGGGTCGTGGGACCAGAGTCCCAGGCGCTGGTTGCGGTCGGGTCGCGGACGGGCACAGATGGGCTTGCCTTTGGCACGGCACGCCCCCAATAACTAGGGGTTAAGGGAGGGTGGTCAGCTGGGAGGTGGGGGCGACACACTGGAGAGGCAGCAGGGGCGGGTAGCGCGGGAAGCAGGAGCGGGGAGATGAGAAAGAGGCAGAATAGAAATAAATGAAAAGAGGCAAAAGAATAAAAAGGCAAAGAGAGAAAAGCAGATAAAAGTCAAAGAGACAAAAAGACACAGAACAGAGTGGAATAGCAGAAGAGCAGGGTGCTCTTCCAGTAGACCACCAGGGATGAGACACAGGGAGGAGCCTGCGGGTGGAAGAGGGCCTCGAACACCTACCTGAAGCTCAAGATGGTGCTAGAGGCAGATCATTAATGGTGAAGCTGCGTGGGGGAGAGCAGTGACTCCAACCAGGAGGTCAGAGGTCTTGTTCTCCTTAGCTGGGAGACAGAAAGGTGTGACTACAACCAAGAATCCAACAATTGTGTTCTTCATTGCAGGGTAAAGACTGAGCCGGTGACCGGGAAGTGTTACTGGAGAGGTCTTTGAATGTTACGTCTCTTTTCCATGAGTGTGTTTGTATGGCATGTGTGTGTCTCTGAGGTTGATTCTGTGTACACCAGTCACTCTCTGGCGTGTATGACCCTCTCTACATCTTCTTCTGTGGGTCCTTGTATTTCTCCCTTTGTGTGTACACCGCAGAATCTATAATTGTCCGTGTTTGTGTGTTTGCATGGGTACGATGTGTGAGCGTGTTTGTTGCTTTCTCTCTACCTGTGTGTTTGTTACGCAACATAGCTGTCAGTTATCCATGCTTTGCAGGCTTTGGCCTCAGTGGCCCTGTGTGTGTAAATATGTGTGCATAACCAGTGCTTAATTTGAGCTGGTGGTTTCCGGTGCTTAGCACTGGCACTTCATTGTCAACACTGGCACTTATGACAACCTGCCACATGGTGGCCCTGTCTATCTAATTTAGAGATGAGCCCAATGATAGTTGTTTATTAATTCTATATACATTAAAATGACTTATACCTGCCACCCAAGCCATTCTTCTGGCTTTGGTGCCTTGAATAGTATGAATTGTCACACTTGTAGCAGTGTGATAGCTAATGGTTGTGTTGGTACTGTCATTGGCAGCGCTGGCAGGGGTGAATAGGAGATGCACACTGCAGTGATCGCGTGACGAGGGCCCTGGCACTTATTTTTTTCTTTTTCTTCAAATTAAGCACTGCATAAATCTGTCCCTTTATTGTTCCTCTGTGTATCTGTGCGTACCGTCTGTTTGTGTGTACCACGGTCTCTAGTTGTGGCGTTGTTTTCTTGTGACAGTGTGCGGGAGAGTCCACGTGTAACTCGTGGTCTGTGTGCTTGCACCGTGTGTTTGCCTGTTGCTTGTCACGCAGCCCTGCAGCAGCCCGCCCTGTGTCCAGAGCTCCAGCCGCCTCGAGCCTCCCTCGGTGTCACGATGAGCAGCAGCCTTTGAACAGGAAGACACAGAGTCCCACACCCCAGGGAGCGCCCAAAATAGCCTTAAACCGAGAGCGGAGAGTCAGGAAGAGCCGAGCCCTGAGACGCTGAGCAGCACTGCCAGTACCGAGCCTGCCTCTGTGAGGGGGGAGCTGTGCCGCGACTGTACCACAGGAGGGGGCGGGGGCAGGCTGGACCCCTGGCTTCCCTGTCTGTGTGGTTAATGCTTGGGGGTTGGTTGAAGGTGGGGAGGGGTGTTGCAAGGTGCGTGGACCCCTGGCTTCCCTGTCTGAATGGTTCATGCTTGGGGGTTAGTTGAAGGTGGGGAGGGGGTGTTGCAAGGTGCGTGGACCCCTGGCTTCCCTGTCTGGATGGTTCATGCTTGGGGGTTGGTTGAAGGTGGGGAGGGGGTGTTGCAAGGTGCGTGGACCCCTGGCTTCCCTGTCTTCCCTGTCTGGATGGTTCATGCTTGGGGGTTGGTTGAAGGTGGGGAGGGGGTGTTGCAAGGTGCCTGGACCCCTGGCTTCCCTGTCTTCCCTGTCTGGATGGTTCATGCTTGGGGGTTGGTTGAAGGTGGGGAGGGGGTGTTGCAAGGTGCGTGGACCCCTGGCTTCCCTGTCTGGATGGTTCATGCTTGGGGGTTAGTTG
Source organism: Lissotriton helveticus (assembly GCF_964261635.1). NCBI lineage: Eukaryota > Metazoa > Chordata > Amphibia > Caudata > Salamandridae > Lissotriton > Lissotriton helveticus. The sequence goes on from NC_136057.1 coordinate 1,710,940,630, forward strand.
AAGGTGGGGAGGGGGTGTTGCAAGGTGCCTGGACCCCTGGCTTCCCTGTCTTCCCTGTCTGGATGGTTCATGCTTGGGGGTTGGTTGAAGGTGGGGAGGGGGTGTTGCAAGGTGCGTGGACCCCTGGCTTCCCTGTCTGGATGGTTCATGCTTGGGGGTAAGTTGAAGGTGGGGAGGGGGTGTTGCAAGGTGCCTGGACCCCTGGCTTCCCTGCCTGGATGGTTCATGCTTGGGGGTTGGTTGAAGGTGGGGAGGGGGTGTTGCAAGGTGCGTGGACCCCTGGCTTCCCTGTCCATATGGTTTATGCTGGGAGGGCTAAAGATTGGACCCCAAGCTTCCCTGTCTGTGTGGTTAATGTTGGGAGGTTTGGATGAAGGTGGGGGTGTCGGGTGTTCCAAGGTGCGTGGACACCTGGCTTCCCTGTCTGTATTGTTCATGCTTCGGGGTTGGTTGGGGGACATTATGGACCCCGGCTTCCCAGTCTGTGTGTGTCATGCTTGGGGTTGATTGGGGGCGGGTACAGGTTGGACCCCTGGCTTCCCTGTCTGTATGGTTCATGCTGGGAGGGTTGGAAGAAGCTGGGAGGGGGTGTTACAAGGTATCTGGACCCCTGGCTTCCCACCATCAGCATAGCTCTGGCTGGGGAGGTAAGGTGACTAGATTTTGAAAACCGGAACATTCCACAGATGCAGACGTGGGCCTTCAATTTAGCATCGAGCAAGTGGCACAGAATACACAGCTCTTACCAACTTATTCTATGTGTTAATTATATTGCTTTCTGATCAGGGATTCTAACTAACCCTGCACTGGAATACACACAACGCGCCCCCCACTGTGTTAGTGTACCTGCTCTGAAACCGGGGACCGACGCTACATTTACTGACATTTGCTGTGACAGATGGTGAAAACCGAGACTGTGCCTGCAAATCCGGGATGCCCAGTCAAGGGCTTAGCTCCAGGGTGTGTTTGGGGAATGACACCACGCTAATAAATGAATTCTGGTGTGTATATTTGGGTCCAGGGGCTTCCAGTCGGGCAAGCAGTGTCTGTGGTCGAGTTTCCACTCGGATTAGCAGCCCTCATAGCACAGATACATGTCTCTATGAAATTTTGCTGAGCTTGTAAACACCCGCTCGCCTCATCTCTCTTACACAAAATAGGCCAAGAATAAACAAAGGACTGGATGGATGGCTCTTATGTGGAGCACTGAAGTTTTTAAATGTAATACTATTTTCATCCATTTTGCCATTTCATTGGCAGTGATGGTTGGGAAATCTCTGTTCCACACCACCCAAATCTAACTGACTAAGCAACGCCCCTGTGCTCAGCCACACTACTGGGAGGGACAGGCCACTTGGGCCCTGCTTCCATGCATGCGTACGTTTCATGCTTGGAAGGGGAGGGATGCTTGGGCCCTGGCTTCCCTACATCTCTATGGTTTCTAACTGGGAGGTACATGCTGGTTGGGCCCTGTCTTCCCTTCACCTCTATAGTTTGTAAATGGGAGGGACAGGCTGCTTGGGCCCTGTCTCTATGATTTGTACTTGGGAAGGAGAGGTTGCTTGGGCACTGGTTTCCCTCTATCTCTATGGTTTGTACTTGGGAGGGAAAAGCTACTCAGGCCATGTCTCTATGGTTTCTATTTGAGAGGGAGAGGTTGTCTGGGCCCTGGTTTCCCTGCATCTCTACGGTTTGTACTTGGGAGGGACGGGCTGCTTTGGCCCAGGATTCTCTGTATCTCTATGGTTTGTAATTTGCTGCTTCAGCCCTGTCTTCCCTGCACCTCTATGGTTTGTACCTGGAAGGGACAGGATGCTTGGGCCCATTCTTGTGGTTTGTACTTAGGAGGGAGAGGCTGCTTGGGCCCTGGTTTCCCTGATTTCCTATGGTTTGTACTTGGGAGGGACAAGCTACTCGGGCCATGTCTCTATGGTTGGTATTCGGGAGGGAGAGGTTGCTTTGGCCCTGGTTTCCCTACATCTCTATGGTTTGCACTTGGGGGGGACAGACTGCTTGGGCCCTACTTTCCCTGCATCTCTAGGGTTTGTATTTGGGAGGGACAGCCTGCCTGGGGCCCGCCTATATGGTTTGTACTAGGGAGGGAAAGGCTGCTTGGGCCCTGGTTTCCCTGCATCTCTATGGTTTGTACTTGGGAGGGACAGGCTGCTTGGGCCTCGCTCCATGGTTTGTACTTGGGAGGTAGAGGCTGCTTGTGCCCCGTTTTCCCTGCATCTCTATGGTTTGTAATTGGGAGGGACAGACTGCTTGGGCCCTGGTTTCCCTGCGTCTCAATGGTTTGTACTTGGGAGGGAGAGCCTGCTTGGGCCCTGGTTTCCCTGCATCTCTATGGTGGGTTTTTGGGAGGGACAGAGTGATTGTGCCCTGGTTTCCCAGTATCTCTATGGTTTGTACTTTACTACTTGGACCCCGTCTTCCCTGCACCTCTATAGTTTGTACCTGGAAGGGACAGGATGCTTGGGCCCATTTCTGTGGTTTGTACTTGGGAGGGAGAGGCTGCTTGGGCCCTGGTTTCCCTGATTTCCTATGGTTTGTACTTGGGAGGGACAAGCTACTCAGGCCATGTCTCTATGGTTGGTATTCGGGAGGGAGAGGTTGCTTTGGCCCTGGTTTCCCTACATCTCTATGGTTTGCACTTGGGGGGGACAGACTGCTTGGGCCCTACTATTCCTGCATCTCTAGGATTTGTATTTGGGAGGGACAGCCTGCCTGGGCCCCGCCTATATGGTTTGTACTAGGGAGGGAGAGGCTGCTTGGGCCCTGGTCTCCCTGCATCTCTATGGTTTGTATTCGGGAAGTACAGGCTGCTTGGGCCCCGTCTCTATGGTTTGTACTTGGAAGGGAGAGACTGCTTGGCCCTGGTTTCCCAGCATATCTATGGTTTTTACTTGGGAGGGGCAGGCTGCTTTGGCCCAGGATTCTCTGTATCTCTATGGTTTGTACTTTGCTACTTGGACCCCGTCTTCCCTGTACCTCTATAGTTTGTACCTGGAAGGGACAGGATGCTTGGGCCCATTTCTGTGGTTTGTACTTGGGAGTGAGAGGCTGCTTGGGCCCTGGTTTCCCTGATTTCCTATGGTTTGTACTTGGGAGGGACAAGCTACTCAGGCCATGTCTCTATGGTTGGTGTTCGGGAGGGAGAGGTTGCTTTGGCCCTGGTTTCCCTACATCTCTATGGTTTGCACTTGGGGGGGGGGACAGACTGCTTGGGCCCTACTTTCCCTGCATCTCTAGGGTTTGTATTTGGGAGGGACTGCCTGCCTGGGCCCCGCCTATTAGGTTTGTACTAGGGAGGGAGAGGCTGCTTGGGCCCTGGTCTCCCTGCATCTCTATGGTTTGTATTCGGGAAGTACAGGCTGCTTGGGCCCCGTCTCTATGGTTTGTACTTGGAAGGGAGAGACTGCTTGGCCCTGGTTTCCCTGCATATCTATGGTTTTTACATGGGAGGGGCAGGCTGCTTTGGCCCAGGATTCTCTGTATCTCTATGGTTTGTACTTTGCTGCATCAGCCCGGTCTTCCCTGCACCTCTACGGTTTGTACTTGGGAGGGACAGACTGCTTCGGCCCTGGTTTCACTGCATCTCTATGGTTTGTACTTGGGAGGGACAGACAGCTTGGGCCCCATCTCAATGGGGTGTACTTGGGTGGGAGAGGCTGCTTGGGCCCGTCTCTATGGTTTGTACTTGGGAGGGACAGGCTGCTTTGGCCCAGGATTCTCTGTATCTCCATGATTTGTACTTTTGCTTCTTCAGCCCTGTCTTCCCTGCACCTCTTTGGTTTGTACTTGGGAGGGACAGGATGCTTGGGCCCTGGTTTCCCGCATTCTCTAGGGTTTGTACTTGGGAGGGGCAGACTGCTTGTGCCCTGGTTTCCCGCATTCTCTAGGGTTTGTACTTGGGAGGGACAGGCTGCTTGGCCCTTGTCTTCCCTGTATATGTGTGGTTCATGCTTGGGAGGAACAGGCTGCTTGGGCCCTGGATTCTCTGCATCTCTGTGGTTTGTACTTTGCTGCTTGGGCCCTGGTTTCCCTGCATCTCTATGGTGTGTACTTGGGAGGGACAGGCTGCTTGGGCCCGTCTCTTTGGTTTGTACTTGGGAGGGACAGGCTGCTTGGGCCCGCCTCTTTGGTTTGTACTTGGGAGGGAAAGGCTGCTTGGGCCCTGATTTCCCTGCATGGTTTGTACTTGGGAGAAACAGGCTGCTTTGGCCCAGGATTCTCTGTATCTCTATGTTTTGTACTTTGCTGCTTCAGCCCTTTCTTCCCTGCACCTCTATGGTTTGTACTTGGAAGGGACAGGATCCTTGGGCCCTGGTTTTCCTGCGTCTCTATGGTTTGTACGTGGGAGGGACAGACTGCTTGGGCCCTGGTTTCCTGCACCTCAATGGTTTGTACTTGAGAGGGACAGTCTGCTTGGCCCCTGTCTTCCCTGTATATGTGTGGTTCATGCTTGGGAGGGACAGGCTGCTTGAGCCCTGGATTCTCTGCATCTCTGTGGTTTGTACTTTAATGCGTGGGCCCTGTGGTCCCTGCACCTCTATGATTTGTACTTGGGAGGGACAGGCTGCTTGGGCCCTGTCTCTATGGTTTGTACTTGGGAGGGACAGGCTGCTTGGGCCCTGTCTTCCCTGCACCTCTACGGGTTGTACTTGTGAGGGGCAGGCTGCTTGGGCCCTGTCTCTATAGTTTGTACTTGGGAGGGAGAGGCTACTTGAGCCCTAGTTTCTCTTCATCTCTAAGGTTTAAACTTGGGAGGGACAGGCTACTTGGGCCCTCCATTCCCTTATATGTGTGGTTCATGCTTGGGAAGGGGGGGCTGCTTGGCCCTGGGTTTCTGTATCTCTATTGTTTGTTCTTGGGAGGGCAGGCAGATTGGACCCTGGCTTCCCAGTATAAATTGCGACATGCTTTAGAGGGACATGTGGCTGGACCCGGGATTCCCTGTAGAGGAGCTTGTTTGGGATGAGCAGGCAGTTTGGACCTTGGATCCCCAGTATATATGAGGGCGAGCCTGAGCCCTGAATTCCTTGTATAGTAGCATGCTCTGAAACGACAGGCTGAATGGGCTCTGAATTCTTTAAATAGCTGCACGTTTGAGTACAGCAAAGAAAATGTTGAGTGTGGGAGAACAGGTGCCTCGCCCCTTGTTCCAGCTCAGGCATAAAGTGAAAGCAGGCAGGGTGATAAAGGGCATCCTGTGCCGTGTAGCAAGCAGGGATTCTATTTGTTAAGAACCATGTATGGTGGTGGTGGGTGGGGGCGAGGAGGAGATTGTGAATGGAGCAACACAGCTGATATATGCGGCCTTTCTCCCGCCTTGTTCAGGTCCTCACCCCATTTCCCACCCTACCGCACTACTCTTCCTGGCTCCCACCCTGTCATTATCCCCCATGCCCTGTTTCCCCCTGTCTCTGCTGATGGACTTTCTGCTTCTCTGTTTCCAGGTACGGGAAGATCGTCTCCACAAAGGCCATACTAGACAAGACGACCAATAAATGCAAAGGTGGGTGATGAAATCAGTCTTTTCTGACGCTCCGCTGTGTCCCACTGTGATGACCTCATCAGCAAGCGCCCAGTGTCCTTTTACGTCTCTCTTCCTGCTGCTCCTTGTCACTATCCCTTCAACTCCTGCAGTCTCTTTGAGTCTCTCATTCTCTGGTTCATCTCCCGTTTCCTTTGAATGCTGTTCATAACCCACTACCACCTCTTTGCTCCTTTCCCATTTGGCATCATCATTGCCAAGCATGTCTTTATTTCATGGTACGTCTGCACTTGTTCCCATCAAGGGGCCTAGAGCAATAACTGGCTCACCCAGAGTCTCGTGGGAGAGTAAAAACTCAGAGGGAATAATGTCACTGAATGCTCGCTGTGTTACCTTGGGCGCTTTAACATCCTCAGTTTAAGTTTCAAAATCAAATGGGGCTTGACTTGACATTTTAGATTCTTGGAGTATTTAAACTACACAATTCCACTATCCGACCTTTTTCCCGTCACTAATTGCTCCCCCATAATATCTGGAAGCACGAATTGCTCCCCCATAATATCTGGAAGGAGGAGCATGGGGAAAACTGGGCCCAAACTCAATTTGTGTGCACCTCGGAATGTGTAATCAGACCCCAGCTTTATTGCGCTTAATTTCGTGTTTACAGACTCTCAGTGAGCTACTAACTAAAAAAAGTTGACCTTGAAGTACAGCGTTAGAACACTGCTCACCAAAAATGACACTGTAGGAAAAAGAATTATGGGGCAACAATTATTTTTACCTTGCAATCAGGACCTCTGTATAATCAGTGCATTTCCTGTCCTCTGGTATAAGGTCCTCGATCTCTGGGAAGACACTCCCAGATGAACAAACAAGTTACTTACTTCCTGTAACACCAATCTAGTTGCAGGTTCCTTACCGTAGAAATTTTCCAGTTGTCTTATTAGATCCGGTAGATTTTTCCTGAGCAGTTCCCTGTACGTCAGTAGGTGCCGTGGATCGGCTCCGCATCCGTTATCGGTGTCATCCACCCCAGAAGTGACGCTAAAATACCTATATAGGTGCCACCCAGGTGCTCTGATGTCAGTTTCTTTTCACGACTTTCCGCGCCAGAAGTGTGGAGCCATGAAGAACACTGACCACTAGTGTGTCAAAACTAGGGCCCTCAAAGGGGTCATCTGTTCGCATAGCGGGGAGGATGGATAAGTCAAAAAGGAATCTGTGGCTAGATATAGTCTCTACCAGATAAGATATTACTGAAGGTACGTAACTTGTTCATCTGATGGAGACTTCAAGCTGCAGATTCCTTACCTTAGAATAGATACTCAAGCAATACCATGCCCGGAGGAGGGTCTGCGAACTAATTTCAGATGACAAAGTGCCCATCCCTGTGGACCTGACTGTCCAGGCAGTAGTGTTTGGTAAACGTGTGCAGAGACGCCCACATTGCAGCCTGGCAAATGTCCAGGACCGGAACTCTGCGTGCTAATGCAGTGATCTCAGCTTTAGCTCTGGTGGAATGAGACCTCAAGCCTTCAGGAGATTGCTTCTTGGCCAATGCGTAGCAGATATGGAGATTGTCCGCTTCTGCACTGCCCGACCTATCTTTGCACCAACATACCCCACGAAGAGGTGTTCGTCCACCCAGAACTCTTTTGTTCATTCAAGGTAGAATAACAATGCTCTTTTTTGGGTCCAGACAGTGGAGTAACTCCTCTTCCTTAGAGGGGTGTGGCGAAGGAAAAAAGTAGGCAAGGTGATGGATTGGTTTCCTTGAAAAGGAGTGACTACCTTCGGCAGAAAGGAGGCCTGAATGTGAAGCACTACTTTGTCAGGATAGACTCAATCAATCAATCAATCATGATTTATAAAGCACAGCTAATCATTTGATAGGGTACTCAGGCGCGTTTGCAGGTCCAAGAGACTTATTTGAAAAGCCAGGGCCATTCGAAATTCTGAAAGGGAGGTGATGGTCCTGAGCTGTGTGGGGAGTTTGTTGCAGGTCTTTGCTGCGATGTGGGAGAAGGCACGTCCTCCGCCTCTACTTCAACAGATGTCGGCAAGTCAGAGGGAGGCAGAGTGTAGTCTTCTCGATGGTTGGTGGAAATTCAGGGAGTGGTTAGGTTCTTGGTTGTGTAGAGCCATATGTGTGTGGGTCAGCAGCTTGATTTGACATCTCTACTCTACAAAGAGCCAGTGAAGTTGCCTGGGTTGGGGTTTGATGTGGGTTCATCGGGGAAGGGCAATAATGGGTCTACAAGCGGCTTTCTATATGGTCTGATCTCAGAAGGACCTTCTCGACACATAAAACGTCAAAGAAAGGCCTGTCAAAAAGTGACCGAGGAGAAGCTCATCTCTGGATCAGCGGTGGCTGGTGTGAAAAGAACTAACTTTGGAGCACCTGGGTGGCACCTATATAGGTACTGCAATGTCAATTCTGTCGCAGACAGCACTGACTTCGGGCGTGGAGCCAATCCGTGTCACCTACAGGCACGCAGGGGTACTGCTCACAAAAATGCATCCAGATCCAGCCTGATGCCTGGGGAAATTCTAAGGCAAGGAATCTGGAGCTAGAAGTCTATCAGATATGAAATGATGGATGACATACGTGAAGTGTAACACTCCTGCACATAGGTTACCACACCCTCTGTTGGGATTACCCTGGGTGCATCTGACCTCCTTACCCACTTATGTGGCATGCTTCATCACAAAGTTCCCTGTCTAGCCCTGGGAAGCATCTGTGGTTACAACTGTCCTCTGCATGCCCAGTCTGCTAATCAGGAGGGCACATTACTCTGTGTCAATGTGTGTTGTTTCCTTTGTGATACTCTGGGGCCTTAATTAAAATTGTGTGTGGTTGGAAAAAACCAATTCTTTATTAATGCCTCCCAACCAAAGATCAAAACACAAGCGGCAAGCTAAAGACCATGCATGCCCTTTTTGCAGTTGCACTTTTTGCAGACTTGTTTCGGCATACTTGGATAACCGTCATAGGACTGGTCCCTTCTTCAGGACAGCATCCTGGTTATTCAAACTTCGTAGTTTGTGTATCTTTTTCAAACAAAGGATGTGTAGAATAGCCATGCGTTCAGTTGGTACCTGCAACTATTGTACCCTGCTGCTGTGCCTTCTTGATGCTTCACTCTTAAGTTTTGTGGAAAGCCGTGGCTCCTTGCCAGATTTCAAATGGCACAGTTCTCCATTGCACAGGAGAACTGTGCCAAATACACACAATAATGGCAATCCTAGCAGAGGTTTGGTAAATTACGTGCAGGAGTGCCGTACTTCATGGATGCTCATAGTCAGAGTGAGGATGATATACAACAATCAGTTGAATTCTTCTCAGACTCCCATTATTCATAGATAGAAAAATTCGTAGATAGGAAAATATGGATCACATAACCCGAGGGGATGAGGAGGAATTCTACTTTGAGAGTTTCAAGGTATAATTTTGAGCTGTTTTTGGAATCGTTTGATTCTCCACAGTACTTCCTAAGCCACTTTAAACACTCTAAAGATTTTAAGGGGAATGCATGCAAATAGTCTGAACCATTGATAGTCACCCTGGGGAGCATTCCAGCCCATCGTTTTTCACCCAGCCTGCCACTCTAGACAGATGCCACCTTTATGCCAATCAGTACTGACCCTGCTCTCATGGAAACAAAGCATCCTGGACTTCCAAGCGAGGCCCCCTGCAGAAGGCAACACATGCAACCTCAGACCGGCTAGGGCCCTTATTAAGACTCGTCTTTGAAATACAGCTTGAAACCTGTGCCACAGCAAGCAAAGAAGGGACCCCAGTGTCTGTGCACACCCGTGGCCACTTAGAGCATGACATCAAATGCACAAAAGGTGATGGGAGGAATCCTGGTAGAAAGTCTAAACTACTGATGATCAATCCGGGTAGCATTCCACTACTCTAGACCGAGGCCTGCCTTAAAAGCAGATCCGTAGTGACCCTGATCCTCATGTGAACAGTCCATCCCAAACTGCCAGGCCATCTGGAATTGTTTTCAGTGTGTTATTCTAGGACACAACACATCTCAAGGTGCTGCTTTTATTTGTCCAAAGCTGCTCCCATGATCTCACATAAAAACAGCTGTCTTCTGCAGTAGTTGTTCTCATAGACATCCTTCACAAACTGGCCGCATTGACACAGATGGACTTTTGGGTCACTCGTCGAGCGCATGCGCTTGTTGGTGAACTCTTGGGTAACAGAAATCTGTGCACTGGGAAACTCCCTTTACACTAGCCTATTGCTTCAACCTGGTGCCCTCTTGTGGCCATGTGTGGTGGTGCTGTTAGTTACGCAGCTCTCTACAGTGGCCTTATTGTAGAATCTGCCTGACTCCACCCACCCTAGAGCGTGAGAGGACCTCTGGTTATGGATCTCTCGTTGTCTTGATTCCCTGTCACTCAGTGTCTCGCTTTAGACATCAGATGTTCTTTTTCCAAGAAGCCCGCTCTCCCCACTCCCCTAGAGGGGCAGTAGCCCTTCCTCGTACAATCCTGGTTGTTGCTAATCATTACCACTGCACTTTAAACTGTTGAGTAGTGTTGGAAGCCGCACGTGATTTGAGGGGATTGCAGATTACAGTGTCATCATTTAGAGTTAAACAAAGCATAACCAGGTGATTTGGAAAACAATAAAGAAAGCAAAATGTCAATTAAAAAGACAATCTTCACATATAGAATACTATCAAAATTGTTGGTTTAGGCTTCTAAACTGTAAGATAGAAACACTGTATAAATGGGCATCGAGTGAGCTACATAACATCCTGAGTTTCAGTGTCCACAAGAAAACAATAGAGGGAGAGGTAGATACTAACGGGTGGTTACTCCATGTCCACCTCTGCTTTCTCCGTCTAAATGCCCCTAGCCTCTGCAACATAATCACAGTGTCCAGAGCAAAGGTGCGTTGCAGTTTCCACTCAAACTCCTGTTGCAGTAAAAGAAACACATTAACAGCTCCCAGAGTACTGTCAATTCTAGGTTTTTTTACTCCTGCGTAAATATTGGGACTGCGGGTGATTGTTAATCAAATTTCGTCAATAAGATTATTTGAAAAAGAAATGCCTTCATTTTTGTGCCATCACTGCTGGTTTCATCCAATGAAGGAAGAGCAGTTTCTTCTTGTCGTTCTCACACAGCGGCAGGAGGGCTTTCTCCCAAATATTCAAGGAGGCTCATTTAATATTCTTAACTACAATCCTGGAATATTTTGGGTAAAGTTAAAGTTAAATTCCCGAAGTATTTTTAGGAAGGGTTGAAAAGTAGTAATTTTGAATGACAGAAAGTGCTGTCCTGGGGGCGCAGCGCGGGGTAAACAACTTTGAATACCCCCTCCCTCACTTCCCCCCACCCCCACTTTCCGAAAAGGAAGTCACCTGTGACCATAGATTTGCGTCTTGTTATGCTGTATATCTCGAGCAGCGCACTCTACTGCCATCTCGTGTTGGGTTTGAACTATTGCAACTCGCATTTGTTTTCACTGCCTTTTGCTTTCGCTTTCAGACATGCGTTGAAAGACTTGTGTATGTTTCTTGAAACCTACAATGCACCGGGGACACATACCCCTCCTCTGAGTCTTTTTTCAGCATCTGCTTAGGAGAAGTTTCCGCATCTGGTTAGGAGATGTTTCCTTTGGCACTGTTTACATGGGACTGAAATAGACAACTGGGTGGAAAGAGCTGGGGGTACTTGTGCTAATTATGAAATAGAAAGTGTACAATCACCAGTGACCTCCTTAAAATCCAGTTTTGAGCTTAAGAAGGAGACCCTGCAATCTATTGCTCAGTGGGTGCGAGGGTTAATCCTAAATCAAACCAGAAGTCCTAATTTGTACATTGGTATCTGTTTCTTTCTGCACCAGTGCCTGCTTGTTTGCATATTTGTAGCTTTTGCCTTTTTATTTCTACACACTTGCCTACTTGTTTGCCCCTACCTTTTTAAAAATGTATTTCAAATCTTGGATTTATTGTATAATCTGTTTTCCTTATTTTACGTGTGCACCAACTGTTGCCTTTCTGCCCTGATATTTAAAAAAAATGTTCTCTTTCTGGTTTTGAACCCCATGACTGTTTAACTGTCTCACCCCTCTCACTTCTGCCTTGCTCTTAACTCTCTCGTAACGTGGCATCGTCTTATCTGTTTTCAGCTTCTTTTTTTGTCACTTGCCCGTTCTCCTCCACTCTCCCAGCCGATGCAGAGACTTGTTCCTCCTGAAGCGAATTGACAGCTTCCAACTATTCTTTCTAGGACATGCAGTCTGGTGCCTCTCTGTAGTCGAAGAGTCCCGCCCTGCATGTCCTTGCATCTACTCTGGTCACCGTCCCCTTTATTCTACTTCTCTCTCTCTGTCTCTCTCGCTCTCTCTTCTTTCTTTCTCGCTCTTTCTTTCTTCCTTCCTTCCTCTGTGGCTGCCTTATTGAGAGGCAGATATGGAGCTGGGACAGGGCAGAGGTCTCCGACAAGGGTGGCTGGACAAAGGTAGGTTGAGGCATCAATCTGCTGCAGATGCCTGCCTGTATGTGACCCGAAGAGGATAGGGTAAATGAAACCTCAGTTGGACCAGCTGACAGTGGTGTAGGAAGGGGGGTGCGGTGGGTGCGGGCCGCCCCGGGTGTCATCACTGAGGAAGGTGACAAATTGGCACTGAGGGGGTGACAAAATGGCAAAATTATGTGTAACTATCTATTTTTTCCTTATTTTAATAATTTCTATGTGGGCGGGGGGTGACAACAAATGCTCCGCACCGGGTACCAGCTGACCTTGCTGCACCAGTGCCAGCTGAGTCTTTCATCCTTCCCAGGGTGGTAAAACTGTGTCTCAAAGGGATAGGTGCAGAAGCACGTAGGACCAGGATAGCTTGGTGAATTGCCCAAGGCCAAGTTGGTGATGTGCTCCATGCCTGCCTCCTCTCAGTGCCCTTTCTTATATTTTTCAGGCTATGGATTTGTAGACTTCGACAGTCCAGCAGCCGCGCAGAAGGCGGTGACCTCTCTGAAGGCAACTGGTGTGCAGGCACAGATGGCCAAGGTGAGTTTCTAGTTCTATGAGGACCAGAGGGGCAGAAGGAGGTTCTGCTGCATCTTAGGAGTCAGGGTGGCTTTCCAGCACCTCAGGATTGATGGAGGGCAGCTCGAATACAGCTGGTGAGCAGCAGGAGCCTGGCTCCACCCGAGGTTTGGTGTGGGTGCAGACAACAGCTCAGTTGTGCACGAAGATTGAGGGTCTGAGGCGAAGGCCTATATTTCGGTATCTGCAAAAATAAGTTAATGTCTTCTAAAAGTACGCTTTTGGCTGAAGAAGAGCTTGCGGTATGTGATGTATCTTTACTATGATTTGAGGGGGAATTAAATATCCATTTGGTGCATTTATGTGCCTTTGTGTGCTCGTTCCTGTGTCCATAAAACACCCCTTCCTCATCCAACACCAACAAGATTTCAGGTATTTCACTCTAGAATCAAGGCTGACGTTATGAGTATCAGATTTTCAATCAGACATCAGTAGCAGGCGCTACTAAGCACGGGTGGTGGGGCGGGGGGAGCAAAGAGGTGAATGAAAAAATTAAAAAAAAACACTTACCTGAATGCTGCCGGGTGCTGCCGCCTCTGTTTCGTCTCCTCACTGCAACAGGAAGCTCTGAGCCTCCCAGAACCCCTGTCCAATCACAATGCTGCCTTAAGCAGTATTGTGATTGGTCTGAGCGCCGTGGTTTGGTGCTCAGACAGGGACTTGGAGGCTTTGCAAGTTCCTCACCAGGCCCTCTTGGGCTGGTCAAACCGTCATGCGTGTTTTAGCGTGTGCTTTACATTCATCCCCTGCTCCTTGCACTGGCCAGACCTGCCCACCCCACCATGAGCAGGAAGAAAAACGAAAACCATAATAACATTAGTTATTATCCTATTCGTTTTCCTTTTTACACTGCTTGCAGGGCAGTGGGGAGACTCTCCTACGCCTTACTGAAGGAGCCGCCACTGTCAGATATACTGCTCAGCTTCAAAAGAGTATTGTCTGCAGCTTCACGACCAAGCCCAAGGCACTTTATTTTCAGTAGTTTTTGCCGTTTTCTCAAAGCATGCTGGGCCGCAGATATCTCCAGGCTCTTGGACTGCCATGGTTCCTTGACATCCAATATACAAATTCTTCAGTCAGCTTTGTCATGTGTAGGCCTTCCAGTCAGTGAGACATCGACAACTCTCCTAGCGCGGTTAGCCAGCAGTTTTTCTTGCACTTCTTGCACTTCTGTCATGGCAGCAAAGCGTTTCAAGCGCCAAGGCTTGTTCCCAGTCTCAGATGAGAAAACCACCAGTTTATTTATTTATTTATTTATTTAGAAGTTTTCTTTAGCGCTAACAAGACCCGAAGGTATCAGAGCGCTTCACAGTAGAGGGCATGAAAAAGAGAACAACATGAAACAAACCCAATAAAAGCAATCAGCGAGAGACAATTTGGAAAGAAGAAAAGTTCGGACAGCAGGGCTTCTTGGTACTGGATTCAGCATTACCGCATGGATTCTGAGACGTTTGCAGCTCCAAGGTATCCATAACCAAGGGAGCGGATAAGGCACAAGGATTTAAGTTGGCTCTTGAATTCTGCATAGGACGGTATAGTTCTGATGTGCGGGGGGATGGCGTTCCATATTTTGGGGGCATTTCCTGAGAAAGAGCAGTCCGCAGTTCTCTTCCTTCTGGTTTTTGGTAGGATGAGCAGCAAGGAATTAGAGCTTCTCAAATTTCTGGCTTGGCCTGCTTTTTTGAGCTTGTTAGCCAGGTATTCCGGTTTGCCGGTGTGGAGGGCCTTGTGGGTTAGGCAGGCCGTTCTGAAGGTACTTCGCATTTCCGCAGGGAGCCATTCGAGTTCTTTGAGTGCCGGGGAGATGTGGTCATATTTTTTGCAGCCTGTGATCAGTCTCACTGCCGCGTGAAGTGTTGTTTTTAGTGGTGCCAGGTGCGATTTGGGGATGCCTGTTAGGATTGAGTTCCCATAGTCCAGTCTTGATAGAACTAGAGATTGCGTGGCTAGTTTGAGGTCCTTGTTGGGAATGTAAGGTTTAATTTTGTTCAAAAGTCTGAGGTTGAAGAATGCGCTTTTCACCGAGTTCTTAATGTGGTTTGTCAGGGTTAGTTTGGGGTCTAGGGTGAAGCCCAGGGATTTAACGGAGTCGGCTAGCGTGAGGTTACCTTTGAGAGCATCGATCGACTTTAGCCACTCGGTGATTTGAGGGTTATCTTCTTTGTTTGAGATGAGGAGTGTTTCTGTCTTATCGGGGTTGAGTTTCAGGTGATTCTTTGTCAGCCAGTCTTGAACTTCATTTAGGACATCGTTGAGTCTGTGGATGTCTTTGAGAGAGGAGGTTTCCAGGTAAATCTGCGTGTCATCCGCGTAGAGGTGGAAGTGGATGTTGGCGTTCCTGAGTAACTTGGCGAGTGGTTCCATGTAGATGTTAAAGAGCTGGGGGGAGAGCACTGATCCTTGAGGGACACCCTTGTTGACTTGCTGGGTATCGGAGGTGAAGTTCTTGATTTTTATTAGTTGCGAACGGTTATGTAAAAAGGAGGAAAACCACTTGAGAACTACCTCGCCAAGGCCGGCTCTTTCTTAATGAGTCGTGATGAGGAGCTTGTGGTCCACCGTGTCGAACGCTGCTGAGAGATCAAGGAGTATGAGGAGGCAGCACTTGTCAGCGTCAAGAGATCCATGGATGTCGTCTATGATGTTCAGCATCGCGGTTTCAGTGCTGCGGCCTTGTCTGAAGCCAGATTGGAGGGGGTCCAGGAGATTGATGTTGTCCAGATGTTGCGTCAGTTGCAGCAGTACACAGCGTTCAAGTGTTTTCGAGAGTAAAGGCAGGTTGGATATCGGTCTGAAATTGTTCAAGTCAGTTGAGTCGAGACCGGGTTTTTTCAGAAGAGGAGTGACTTGTCCCATTTTTAGACAATCGGGGACCACACCGCTTTGTAAGGAGCTGTTTATGATTCTTCCCCAGATGGGCGCTAAGGTAAGCTTCATTTTTTTGATTAAAGATGGGGGAATGGGGTCTGAAATGTGTGCTGAAGGTTTGGAGGTCGAGATCAGCGCGATTATCTCAGTTTCCTGGACGGGGCGAAAGCTTAGCCAGGGGGAGGGAAAGGAGTCGGATGGGAGTGCCACTGGGGTGGCCGAGTAGCTCTTCTGGAGGTGTGGGTTGTTGATGTCTAGAGATAGTTCGATTTTTAGGACTTTATCGTTGAAGAAGTTGGCAAAGTTGTCACAGAGTTCTTTGGAAGCCTGTAGGGTTGAGGGCAGGGGCTTTGTTGTTTGTTGTCTGATTATGTTGTAGAGTTCTTTGGGTCTGTTTTTGGATTTGACCAATGCCTCGCGGAAGAAGCTGGATTTCTTGTTTTTGATATGGTTGTTGTACTTCCTACGGGCTGATTTTAGTTGAAGGCGGAGAATGGCGGTTGGGTTGTTTCTCCACTTTCTTTCTTTGGTTCTCAGGTTTCTTCTTTCTGCGTTGAGGTCCGCAGTGAACCAGGTTCTGGATGGAGTGGCTCGGCTTCTTTTGAGCTTTAGAGGAGCTAGATTGTCAAGTATGGAGACTACCCCCGAGTTATAGTGGTCGACGAGGTCGTTGGTCGAGAGGTGCATTGTGTTATTTGGAAGAAGTGCGCTTAGTTGACCTTCCAGGATGTCTTGGGGTACTTGGGAGAGGTTTCTCGACCATTTAGGGGGGTCTTGCGGAGGTTTAAGCGAGATGATGGGATGATTGATGTGGAATAAGATCATGTGGTGATCTGACCAGTCAACTGGTAGTATGTGGTTGACCGTGATAGAATTCTTTTGGGCAATGATGGCATCCAATGTGGCTCCTTTGTAATGAGTCTCCTCAGTACAGTGTTGGGTGAGGTTGTTCTCATCAAGGAGGCTAGATAGCGATTTGATTAGAGGGTTATGGGTCTCATTCCATCGGATGTTCAGATCACCAAGAATTATGTTTTTGGAGTCGCCAAGTGTGTCTTGTGCAATCAGGTTTGATAGTTGTTCTCCAAACTCGTTGTTTCTGCCCGGGGGGTGATAGAGTAGGTGGCACAGTAGAGAGTCGTTGTCTTTTGTCTTGATGACGGTGGATAGGCATTCAAAGGAGTCATACTCGAAGGAGGAGGTTTCTGTGATGCCCCAGCTGTCCTTGTGGATGATGGCGACCCCACCTCCTCGTTGTTTAATCCTATCTTTGGAGATGAGGGAGAAGCCGGGTGGAACCAGCATGTCTAGGCAGGGAGAGGATGTCTTATTAAGCCAAGTCTCCGTGAGGAACGCAACGTCAATGTCATGTGTGAGGATGGCTTCGGCTAAGTCCGTTGCGTGTAGTGAGGCCGATCTGCAGTTGATTAGGAGGCAGTTGGTGAATTTCTCCTGATTGCTGGTGGTTCCCTCTTTAGTCTCTCTAGGTATAGCGGTGAGGACTGGTAATCTCTGTGTTTTGACGATGGGTAGGTCTTTCCGGTGACCTGTGAAGACTTGGATTTTGGATTTGGGTGACTCCGTAGTGGAGGAGTCATAGGTGGCGGCTAGTAAGGCTGCTTCCCTGTCTGACATAGGAGGTTCTGATCTAAGCGGCCTGGCGGTCGGGTGATTTGAGCCCACTGGAGTGGGAGAAGAAATAGAGGACGTTTTGACGTGGGGGGAGAGTTTGTAGGGGTTACAGACTATACGAAGGTTAGAGATGATTTCTGATAGACCATGGGTGATAGTGTTGACCTGGTTTTCCAGGGCTGCGAGCCGTTTTGATATGGCCTCAAGGAAGGGGATGTGGGCATCCGCAGTGGGTCCGAGAGTGCTAGGGTTCGAGAGGGTGGGTTGGGAGATAGGGGTCAGGGTGAAGGACGGGGGGGTGTTCAGGGTGGGTTGGGGGATAGGGGTCAGGGTGAAGGACGAGGGGGTGTTCAGGGGAGGGTCAGGCGGGGGTTTAGACAAGGGGGAGGAAGGGAGGAGGACAGGAGGGGGTTTGGACAGGGGTGGATTGAGAGATGTAGGGAGACTCGAGGGGAAGTGGCTCGTTATCTGAAGGCAGCCTGTTGGCGTGGGGGTGATTGCTGTAGGAGGCTGTCGGAGCCTGGTGTTAAGGGAGGTGAGGTAGTTGGAGGAAGGGGTAGAGGAGGGGGATTGAGTGTCCTGTGGATGTTGGGTGGCTGTGCATGGAGGGTGAGGTATTGCCGGGGGAGGGGGGGCCTGTCGGGCTGGATAGGGGTTGCGGAAGGGAATATCGAGGACTTCACTGTTAGTTGTGGTCGTGGTCGGAGGCGGCGTAGGGGCGAGGATAGGGAGGGTGGGAGGGGCTGACCTGAGTGCGGGAAATATGGAGTCGAAAGCTTCCAGGTTCTCGTTGTTAGCTTGGATGAGGACCGTGCCATTGGTAAAGATGGTCACGGTTATGTATCCTCTGCCAGCTGATCTGAACGGAAGAGTCGCAGTTAGTTTGCAGCTGTGGAGAGTGGAAGTTGTTTTGGCGATACACATCCGCGATCTAATCGTGGAGACCCAGTATTCCGGTCTTTCAGTGTGGAATATTAGGTCCATCTTTGTCGGTCCATTGGAGGCCGAGTGGTAGATGTCCGTGATTAGGGTTTCTTTGTGATTGCGAATGAGTTTCTGCTTGAAGGTGCGTCGCAACTTAGTAGAGAGGAGTGGGGGGAAAATGATGGTTAAGGAGTTCCGGCTGTGAGGTTTAAGGTGGGCAAGTGGGGCTGGTGGAGGAGGGGGGCGCTGGTCCCGGGCCATCGTGGGTGTGGTGGAGGGGGAGCCTGATTAGGTAGGGGAGTGGCGCTAGGGTGGCCCGGAGGGCAGGCGACGGATCGAAGGTGCGGTTCAGTAGGACACATGGTTAGAAGTCATGTGGGGCATTGCAGGCCCTCCTGGTCCGCTGTTCTGCGCAACGGCGTGCAGGTGATGGTCGGGGGCAGGGCAGTTAGACCCAGGTTAAAGATTGGTCGCTGGCAAAAATCTGTGCAACACGGATACAAAGGGTCTTCTTGAACGCAAGATTATTCCCAAGTTTCTGACTCATGGGGCAAGTATGTGTCCAACCTTGGAAGCACAATAGGGGATGCTTTCTTTATTCAAATTGTGAAAGGAGAACTGCCCCTTGTCCCTTGGTTTTTAGGGGCTTCTGGTGCACAATTGGTCTGGTGTGGATATGCATTAGTGCAAGACGGAGCCAAAAGAGCCATCAATAGATGGCAGCCTGGAACTTAAGAGAAGATGCAAGTTTAAATCAGGCAGGCAAAATCTACTTGAAACAAATTGTCTGCAACCGCTACCGAGTCAATAGAGAGACCCCAACCCGTGGGTTCATGAGCACAGGAACACACAGGCTGTCATGTCCATCAAGGAGAATGATTCACCAGCTCAGAAACCACCTTGGGGTGCAGTAAAGCATTGGGGACCCTAATTGGATACGTCTATTCATCATAAAATAGTAAAGACCTGACACATATGATGCACACACCCAATATGCACAGCCATGTGGGTAGGACAGTGCCCCAGGTATGGGGGGACAGGACAGACCTGTACAGGCAAGAGCTAGTAGGAAGCGTCACCGCAGGGGTGCAGGTGAAAGTCCCTTAGCCCTACACTGTACTTGGTGCCACGATTCAACTCATAGCCAGGAATGAGGGAACAGGAGCCACCATCACTCAGGTTTGGGAGAGCCTTTTGGGTGACCGCCAGCACCTCTAGTAGACTCACGAGTTTACAGGAGAGAAAGACACTGAAGAGGCTAGAAATGAAAGAACAGTACTGTGCGGCACAGCTTTTCCAGGCCACGTGGAGGACATCGGGCCCTTCAATACACAAGCTTAGGTATATATATACATAAAAACACACACGCATATACACACACAAACGCACACACACACTCACACACTCTCTCACACACACACACACACACACTCTCAGACATACACACACTCACTCTCACACACACAGCACAGCACAGCTGTTTTCTTGGCTTCGTTCTTCTAGGCGTGAGCGTTTCCCAGCTGGGCCCATGACCCTTGTTCATTGTTCTGGTCTTTGGTTTGGCGCCAGAATGCGAGGGCGGGAGTCATGCCTCTACAGAAAGACATGTCCGAGGAGAGGGACTGCACTACTTGTCTACCCTCTGCTTCTCAATAGAACCACCATGGCACTCATGGAAGCATCCCCTACAAGGTGCTGAGAAGGGTATCCGTGAGGGCTGGGTCCATGCCACCCACCCACCCACCGAGGGCGTGCCAGTCCTGATTCAAGCTTAACCGAGGCTTCATAATTAGATACTTGTTCATTTTTTGTTTTTGGGCATTTTATAACGCTGGAATTATACTAGGGGCCGCAGAGGCTGGAAGTGGGCAGGTTCCCTCTCCGATGCTGAGAGGACCTGGTTAAAAGCCATGTGCAAGGTGGCCTGTGGGAAAGGTGGCCATGTGAGTGGCTGCACAGAAAGAGGGTACGCCCTCATCAGGTTGGAAATAGTGAGTTGTACAGTGAGCCAACCCTGGCATATGTGGAGTGTTAGGAGAGTGACCGCCTACAATGTGTCTATCATAAGGGATCTGGAGTGCTTTCAAAGCTGCCCATCGGTAAGCGGGTGAACACAGAGGTCTCAAGTTGTACCATGCTGAGATATTCCGCTACTCGTGGGTGTCTTTACCCAAGTAAATGGGGTAATAGTAGCCTCTGTTATTAACAGAGCACCAGACTGGCACAACTGTGGGAGAAAGCACCAAATAGAAAACACATGACCTCATCTCTGTGTGCATTCTGGTTCTGGTAGTCCAGTCCTGCTATGTGAGGGGAACTTTTTACCATTGTTGTGATGGGCTATTATATGTGGATTATTGCTTTAATTCCACATGTTCCATACATATCCAAAATTACTTGAACATGTAAGGGAGCTTTCAGAAATCCTTGTTGCCATTACCACCAGAAGCTGATTGGATAAACATGTTTGCTTAACATCTTTTGCATTTTCCTTCAAATTATGTATGTTCAGACTGTCTCCGTTTTGATGGATCTTAGAATTCTTTTTTGGGAAAGATCTTTCCAGGGAACCCTTGGAGGTTAAATCTCCAGCAAAGGGGTTGTGGTAACCTACTGTGCCTGTTCTGTTTCAGCCCAGATTTGAAGGGTCCATGAACGCTTTGTGCTCGTCCACGTTAAAAATGTCGGACCATAGTTCAGAGCATGACTTCAGATTCCTGAAATATCACAGCGGCCAGCGGCTTGCCAGGTCCCAGGGGCAAATCGAGTTCAGTAGGATTAGCAAGAGCTTCCAGGGACATTTCAGGGCATAGTTCTCATTTCTAAATCTAGTTTTGAATGTGACTGCCTAGAGATTGTGTCACTATGAAGAAACGCTTATGAAGAAATACCTTTGCAAAGAAACCACAGAGAATGTAATCAGTTCTAGCACATTTTATTTGGGTACACTAGGCAAAAAAAGTAAAATGTAGTGTTTACTAAAAATGATCACGTCTAGGCCAGAGCTAGGGATAGTTTGAGACTTGGTTCCTGATGTATGAAATTGCTATTCACAAAAAGTGGTTGCAAATTGTGCACTGGCTTTCTGCAAACGAAAAGGAATTTTGCAAACCTACCTATGTGCTAATAGGTTGCATCACAAAATTCCATATTGTAGTGGGTCGGATTCGGACTTACCTTATCAATATTCATGAGGTAGGTCATAAATTATAACTCACTGCGAATGGGTGACATCACAGGCATGGTGCTCTGCTGGGGTCAGCAGACCACTATGTCTATGATCGGATTTTAAATAAAGGCAACTTTTCTAAAAATGTGGTCCATTTTCCTCAAAGGAAACAGAGCTGCATTTAAGAATGAAAGGGTTTTTTGTTTGTTTGAGAGTTGGCTGTGGTCCAAGCACTGTCTACTCCCCATCAAACCTTTTTATTAAACATTCACGAAGGGGAAAGGGTCACTCCTGGGACACAGTGTGGACTACTTTATTTATTCAGGAGCTTATCCAGGTCTCCGCATGTTCACCAAATTACAATCTGGCTGGTACACGTTTTTTTTTTGCAGAGTTTTGTATAGCGCGAACTAGAACCAAACCGAATCAGAGCGCTTTACATAGCACCAGTTACGTTACACGAGGACACACTTTCATTTTAGGCACGGGGAGATTAAGTGAATTGCCCAGAATCACAGGGGGTTATTGGCGTCGTTACCGAGACTCGAACCAAGTTCCCCAGGTCCGAGGTCGAGCGCCCTAGCCGTTAGGCCAACCCCAATGGTCAGAGGGAGACTACATCTCCAGACCTACTAAAAATTGATGTTGGCACACAGGTCGATTGGGACAACCATTTAATAGCCGACGCACAAGCTGACTAGCACCCTAAAAATAGATGGGTCCACTGCTGCATGTATTACATGTGAGCACACACACCATTGTGACAATATCTTTCCGGAATTCTTAACTAGCATTACACCTTGTTCTGGGCTTTTCTTCTGTAGAGCTTCTTGTTATGAGACCACCCCTTAGGGGACTTTTCAGGAATACCAGCGTACCCCATAAGTGCTAGCCTTGAAGAAGTCAGTGTGACTAAACATGTGTCGGGTGTTATTCAATGACGAATGTATAGAAGATTACAGAGCCTGGCTTTTCTCTGCAATAAACCACAGAATTGAAATATCTACACGCATACTTACTGTATGGACTGATCATACTTTTTAGACTTCTGTTTTAGTACTGTGATAATCTTTCTTTGATGTAATGTACACAGTGGGTCTTGTGGTCCAGTGTGTGTTGGCACCCCAGGTAGTAGGGTGTTCGATATCGAAATAGCACCAACTCAGGATTATGTGAAGTATTCGTAAACATATTATATCCAGAGATAATTTTACAAAGAGGTGCGATTGTGTTTCACTACAACCATCGGAATTGTAAATCATTTATGAATGGGATAACACCTCCTTTGAGGTGTTGGTTACATTTCTGTGTTTTCCGACTAGATTTCATTTGCAAAACATTGATACATACCTTAATAAATCTCTGTTTAGAAGAGATTCCATAAACATACCCGTTCCAAAAAGCAATTTATTAATGGTTCCTAAACCCATTTTGCGGTTCAGTAACGTGTTACCAAATCAGAAAATGGGTTAAGTATATAACAAAAAGCCATTTTGCGGTCATAAACCCAGTGCTTTTGTGAATCTCAGACTTTGAAATTAAGGGCCTGATGTACCCAGCATTTTGCAGTTGCAAAGTTAGAGTTAGGAGGATGAAATACATTTTCTTCACTATTTAAGTTTGCTTATTTTGGTCCAACTAGTTCTAATTGAATTTTTAATTCTTGACGATTCATTGTAGTGGGTTCTTAATAATAGTATTTATTCTTAAAATTATGCTTCTGTGGCGCAGAAGAGAAACAGACAGAAACACTTGTGTGAGAGTTCGAGTAATTGTATTCAGTTGTTTCACTCTATCTCTTGCTTTAGGTATCGTTGAAATAGCCAGGGTATGGGGAGGAGCCACTCCTCTTGAGGCTTGTTAGGTGGTGGTCGTCTTCTCTCTTTCTCTTCAGAGATGAACTCCCAGGGTTATGCGGCAGGGAAACAAACAAAGAAACAAGCATTTACAATGCAATGGTCTCGGCATTGTTAAAGTTAGAGTTATTGGCATTGCTCATGACATTATTTTTATTTATGTTTTGGTTTTTAAAACATATAAATAAATGGCATTATCATTTACAATGCCAATAGCTTAATCGCTCGCAAATGCCAGACCTATTGCATTTGCACCCACACAGAGCCACACACACAAAGCCACCCACACACACAGAGAGCCACCCACACACACACAGAGCCACCCACACAGACCGAGCCACCTACAAAAAAAGCTACCCACACAGAGCCACACACACACAGACAGACAGAGCCACACACACACACACAGAGCCACACACACACACAGAGCCACACACACACACACAGAGCCACACACACACACACACACACACAGCCACACACACACAGAGACACACACACACACACACAGAACCACACACACAGAACCACACACACAGAGCCACACACACACAGAGCCACACACACACACACAGAGCCACACACACACACACAGAGCCACACACACACACACAGAGCCACACACACACACAGCCACACACACAGACTCAGAGAGCCACACACACAGACTCAGAGAGCCACACACACAGAGAGACACACACACACACACACAGAGCCACACACAGGGAACAGAGGCCAGATAAAACGATCACAACAAGGGAACAGAGTCCAGAAAAAACGATCACAACGAGGGAACAGAGGTCAGAAAAGCAAGCACAACGAGGGAACAGGGGGCAGAAAAGCAAGCACAGCAAGGGAACAGGGGGCAGAAAAACAAGCACAACGAGGGAACAAGAGGCACAAAAGCAAGCACAACGAGGGAACAGGGGGCAGAAAAACAAGCACAATGAGGGAACGGGGGGCAGAAAAGCAAGCACAACGAGGGAACAGGGGGGGGGCAGAAAAGCAAGCACAACGAGGGAACAGGGGGGAGCAGAAAAGCAAGCACAGCGAGGGAACAGGGGGGCAGAAAAACAAGCACAACGAGGGAACGGGGGGCAGAAAAGCAAGCACAACGAGGGAACAGGGGGGAAAGCAAGCACAACGAGGGAACGGGGGGCAGAAAAGCAAGCACAACGATGGAACGGGGCAAAAAAGCAAGCACAACGAGGGAACGGGGGCAGAAAAGCAAGCACAACGAGGGAACAGGCGGGGCAGAAAAGCAAGCACAATGAGGGAATGGGGTCAGAAAAGCAAGCACAACGAGGGAACAGGGGGCAGAAAAGCAAGCACAACGAGGGAACGAGGGGGGCAGAAAAGCAAGCACAACGAGGGAACAGGGGGGGCCAAAAAGCACGCACAACGAGAGAATGGGGGGGCAGAAAAGCAAGCACAACAAGGGAACGGGGGGCAGAAAAGCAAGCACAAGGAGGGAACGGGGGGCAGAAAAGCAAGCACAACATAAAGAGTCGGTCTGTAAATAAGTTCATAAAAAAAGCACACCACGAAGATATAGCCTTGCGCCGACTTTGTGGGTCAGCGCAAGGCTAGTTAATAAACTAACGCCTCTCGATTCTAGTGTGACAAGCAGGCTGATTATTTGCAACAATGTGTCCACAGATAATCACAAATAACAGCCGCAGATTGAAATAGCCCTCTCCATCTGACCTCGGACCTGGGGATCTGGGTTCGAGTCTCGGTAACGACGCCAAAACCTCCTGTGATTCTGGGCAAATCACTTAATCTCCCCGTGCCTAAAATGAAAGTGTGTCCTCATGTAACGTAACTGGAAAATATGTAAAGCGCTCTGATACCTGATTCGGTTCGGGTCTAGTTCGCGCTATATAAAACTCTGAAAAAAAAAAAAACCACCCACAGGCACGGTGTCAAAGTATGATGAATCCGTGTAACAAAAAAAGGAGAGTGGGTGAATGGATATACAAGGCGCAATTGTAACTACAGTCACAAAAAAAACGTTTCTTGGTATTACCCTGAGGTAATTCCTACGGTGCACAGAGATTGTATACGCTTCTCCTTTTTTGGTTCCTTGAGATTTCACTGCCACACCAAGAACCTATGCTGGGTCGACGATTGATCCATCGCACTCGCTAGTGACCGAGACCAATACCAGGGACCACAGTAAGCAAAAGGGAACGCCCATTACAATAAAAAAATGTGCACGTCGCCTCGCAGACCGCTGGAACCCCCTGTCTTTGCAAACTGCAGAAAGCAACACCAAGGGTGAGACGAGAAAATAAACACATCTGGGTAACAAGCGGGACTCCGTCTGTGCCAACTGCCCTACCGCAAAGCAGCACAACCTGCAATTAAACTAAATGGGTAACAAAGACAGTAAATCACACATGATGACCTAGGTTGCACTGCAGCTTCCATTTGTGAGTGACTATACGGAATTTCGGGCGCGTCGCTCTCACCTGACCGGTAAAAGGCCGCTACATCAGCGGGCTCCTTTGCTGTCTCTTCATTGGGCTCCCCCGCGCTGCTAGCGACACTCATTGTGGCGACTGAAGCCCAGCTTTACTCCGAGATTCACTCGCCAGGATTTCTGGTCAAAAACGCGGAGAACAGAGGGGTGAAGATATTGCAATGCAGCGCTTCAGAAGCTCAGTCTCTTCTCCATCTTGTTTTTAGCGGCCGGGTAGGCGGGGGGAGGGACGGTTTCCTGCGAGGATTGTTGTCACGGCCTAGACTGGAGACGGGTACACAATCCCTCAGTTCTTCACTACCAGTCGTTTTGTCAATCTGGTAATGTACAGAGTAACAAGCCGTCAGGAGGGCAGTCCAACACCACCACGTTTCTCCGAGGCGAAGCAGAAATGCCTCGGAGAAACCACCGTCATTTTCGGGATTGAGGGGCGTGTTTTTCGTTCTCTCCTCTTCCCATTGGCTGGAATGTAAACTTCCAGCCAATGGGAAGAGGAGAGAAAGAAAACAGAAAGAAACGAAAAAACACACCCCTCAATCCCAAAAAGACGGGGCTTAAACGGACAGACGCCCCTCTCCTCCAATGGCTGGCCTCCATTTAGGAAGCCAGCCAATGGAGAAGAGGGGTGGGTTCAAGCCCCACTACTGAAAAACATAAAATCTCGCCAGCGAGACTGCGCAAGCGCAGCCTTCGCTAGGCCGAGATCTAAAAAACCAAGGTGAGGACACGAGTCCTTAACGTGATTTGGGGAAAGGTTTGGGGGAGGATAGTCACACGACCAAACAAACCCGTCACCGGCACTCAATATGCTGGCATTCTGCTCTAGCAAACATGTGCTCTCATTTATTCGCGTGGCAAGCGGTAGCGGTTGTTCTTGCTATCACCGCCTGACCCGTCTCTGGGAGCTGTCGCTCCTCTGCCCCAAGCGGCCCCCTAGCCCGTATCTTGTGCAGCCACGCCCCTCCTGGGATGCCTCGTCTGTGCCTCGTCTCTGCTTTGTCTCTGCTTCTTGCCGGATAGGGGACCCGCTCCCTCTTTCGGTCCTCCACAGCGTTCGTCCGCTCATCTCCCGGTTCCGGTTTTCCGCCCTCCGCTTCATATACTCCTGGTGACACGGAGAAGGTCCGGACTCTCTCCCGGTCCTTGCGCAGCCCATCTTCTTCTGTTCTCCTCTCTCGAGCTCTCCCGTTACCTCTTCCTGCATCTTTTTTCATCCAGCGGCTGATGTCACATAACCCGGTCACATGATCCATGGCCGGGTCTGAGAGCAAGAGCGCCTTAAAGGAACAGTCAGCTGCTTCCGATAGAGGTGGCTGTTGATAAAGGAGGAAACAAGGAGAGATGTAAGACGGAAAATGGTCCACGACAGAGTCCTGCAGCTTCGCCTGACGTGACGACGATTCGTCACAGCTTCATTCCAGCATAACTCTGCCTGCTTTGCTATATCTAATTTAGCAGAGAGTAGGATCTGACTAGCATAAGACCACACCTTGAACCTTACACAAGATGACCCATTTCCCGATGGTAACCACTCCTTCTTAACTGTCTATCCATGACTGTATTTATTTATTTATTTATTTATTTGCGAGTTTGTAACGCGCTAGGATCACCTCCCGAAGGAGTATCTCCGCGCTTTTGGCAACCTAGAAGCAAATAAACAACCTGTCGCTGTGTCTCCATGATTTAGAATAGGAACGTTTTCAGCTGTCGCCTAAATGCGGGGTGCTCATTGCAGAGTCTCAGGGAAAGTGGAAGGGTATTCCACAACATGGGGCCCGCAATGGAAAGTGCTCTGTCACCTTGTCTCACCTTTTTCGCTCTAGGTATCTGCAGCAAGGCCTGTTCACTTGATCTCAAGGACCGTGAAGGCACGTAGGGAGAGAATTTGCTAAGCAGATATAGAGGGCCTTTTCTTAAAAGACACTTGTGCATAATGCAACATACCTTAAACTTCACCCTTTGTTTCACAGAGAGCCAATGCAACGCAGTCAGAAGGGGTTTAGAGGGTGTTCGGGGGGGTTTATTAAGGACAAGGCGGGCCGCTGTATTTTGGACAACCTGCAATCTAGAGGTAACCCCCTCATTTGCTGAGAGGAGCAACCCGTTGCAGTAGTCCAACCGACTCAATATCAGGGCTTGTACCAGGGTCTTCCTTGTTGAGTCCGGCAGTAGGGGAAATACCTTCCGCAACATCCCAATTATGTGGAAACAGGACCCTACCACTTGGGCAGTATGGTTTTTAAAAGAGAGGTCCTGGTCTAGACGAACCCCGAGATCCTTGACCACCTGTTTAGGCTCAGGGACTGGGCCAAGGTCTTGTGGCCACCAGTCCGGGGACCAAAGGATTTTGGCTTCCCCGAACAGCATCACCTCCGTTTTCGCAACATTGCATTGCAGGAGGTTAGATGCCATCCAGTGGGCCACTGCCTTCATCCCCTGGGAGAAGGAGTTCCTGATCTCATCCGTAAGGATTTTAAAAGGGAAGAGGAGTTGGGTATCATCCGCGTATGACGCAGGGATGAACCCATGGGATCTCATGATGTTAGCGAGGGGGGCCACGTAGATATTAAATAAGGTAGGGCTCAGGCAGGAGCCCTGTGGCACCCCCTTTGAGATTCCCGACTCCTCTGACCGATAGGCACCCAAGGTGACTGTTTGGGTGCGATCCATCAGGAAACTCCTCAACCATGCCAGAGCCTTATCTTCCAGGCCGATGTTAACAAGCCTGGCGGTCATGATGTCGTGTGACACAGTATCAAACGCCGCAGACAAATCCAACAGGACCAGGATAACAGAGTAACCTTTATCCTGGAACCTGTGTAGATCGTCTGCGACTGACAGCAAGGTGGTCTCGGTGCTGTGCCCTGGCCTAAAACCCGACTGGGAGGGATCCAACCCATTAGTCTCTTCGATGAATTTAGACAGGTGTCGGTTAACGTGTTTCTCCATAATCTTACCCATAAAGGGGAGAAGGGAGATCGGCCGTAAATTGGCTAAGTCCGTCCAGGGAATGGCAGAGTTCTTCCTCAGAGGTCTCACCAAGGCCCGTTTCCAGTCTCTCGGCACTTCTCCAGTGCTCAGAGATAGGTTTATTAACTTTTGAATTTCTGGGCCCAGGACATCAGACAGCAAAGGCATAATGCGAGCTGGAATGATATCCAGGGGGCTACCGCTCTTGATCTGAGTAGTTAATGTAGTAACCTCTTCTAGTGAGATGGGGGGAAAGCTTTTAAGGCTAGCTACGGTTGAGTTCGAAGATACCTTATTGTCTGAGAGATTTATGACAGCTGTCTCGTTTAACTTAGCAGCCACTATCTTTTCATAGATGGCATCAATTTTCCTCGTAAAAAATAGTGCGATCTCATCACATAGTGCCTGAGAGGCATTCTCCGTTGTTTCACAAGCTGCCGGTAAATGTTAGTAGGATTTTATACAACAGCCCTGGATCTTTCCCAGCCTCTGCTAGTTGTGTTCCTATATAATTTTTCCGAGCTACCCTGATAGCTTTATGATATTTCCTTAAGGAGACTTTATGCAGTTCCTTATCCTCAGACCTTCGAGACCGTCTCCATGCTTTTTCTAGCTTCCTGGTTTTTTGTTTGAGCAATCTCAAGCTTTCAGAAAACCAGACTTCTTGTCTGTTTGCCTTGCGTGCTTTATATATTTTCAGAGGAATGGTAGAGTTTATGGCTGCACTAATAGCCTGCTCAAGCCGCTGGAGCTCAGTAATTAAATCCACCGACTGACCAGTGGACAGGTGAGCTTTATATACCTCTGCAAAGGCCTCGGCAGTTAGTTTGTGCCAGGGTCTTCTTTTAGTGGCAAGTGCAGTCTGTATGTCTGGTGTATTCATGGTATCAGTATAGAATTCCAGAATAAAATGGTCTGTCCATTCAACCTGGGTGGAAGCTGCACATATTGTCCGGGGTGAATTCGAGAACACTAGGTCCAAAGTATGGCCTGCCTCATGCGTAGGCCCATAGTTAATTTTTTTTAGACCTAAGATCTCAAGATCCGTTAAAAGAGTTCTAACATCCAGGCAGTCTTCCAACTCTCCATGCAAATTAAAGTCTCCTATTGACAGGAAGTTTTGATTTTGATCTACAAAAGGTAGTAGGGCTTCCATGAGGGAGATAGAAAAATTTCCACTCGGGCCTGGGGGGCGATAAACCAGGGCACCCTTTCTTTGTTCCCTCGATGCGGAATTAAGTTTATAAACTAATAGTTCCATCTGCGGGGTACTGATTTCATCCAGAATGGTAATTTTAAGTTCCTCCTTATGCACTATTGCAACCCCCCCTCCTACTTTATTCAGACGATCCATCCGGACTATTTTGTACCCTAATGGGATGCTCAGCGCAATAGCAGGGACTAGATGGGGTTTGAGCCAGGTCTCCGTTATAAAACAGATATCAGGTAGCTCCGTATCTATCATGTCCCAAATTTGAGTGCTATGCTTTACTAATGATCGTGCATTACAAAGTAGGTTTTTACTCCCCGCAAAGGAATTAGGCTTACTGTAAGGTCCACCCACGGTGTTGGACACTGCAGTGGGCCTAGCAATACTGATTTGCTGTTGATCGGTATTATGGTGGAACTGCGTTCTACATACAAAACACGAGAACGGCCCCTCTAGATGATGGTCTATCTTACCGGCACAAGTAGTCGGTAAACGCTCACGTACTACTGTTAGCGTCTGGGGACTATATATGATCCTCTCATGTCCGGAGACCTCGACCACACCGCCGGAGTGAGTCGCCATATCCTCCTGCCCCTAGCCCCGTCCTGTCGCGGACGGGCGCAGACGGGCAGGTCTTTGGCTCGTCTTAGGCGCAGGAGTAGGCGCCACCCTGCGCGCCAACGCTGCGCGCTGGAGCCGACGAGGGGCTAAATAGCCCTGAAATGCTGGAGGTCTAGAGCGCTAACCGCTCGACTCTCCGTGTGTCCCGTCCCTGCCCCGCCCTCCAAACACCGCGATTGGCTGCAGTGCCGGTTCAGGGGTCAAGAGGCAGAAAGGAACAATCCCACTATTAAGCCCTGTGTGAGTGCAGGTAAGTGGAATTTTTCGACAGCGTGATTATACACAGCTAATAGCAACAATTGTACAGTACAGTTTCAATAAAAATAAAAATAGTGACTACAGTGCCAAGTGAATTTAAAATCATTCAATTGCTCTGCTATAGCCACCTCAGAGTTTCAACAGCGTGAGAGATATCAAAATGCAGGTTCGGCGCCAAGCGGGGTGGGAGAAGCTGCCACCAACTCCTTACCGCACAGCGCGACCGCCTCCTCGCCGCCTAAATAGCCCTGAAATGCTGGAGGTCTAGAGCGCTAACCGCTCGACTCTCCGTGTGTCCCGTCCCTGCCCCGCCCTCCAAACACCGCGATTGGCTGCAGTGCCGGTTCAGGGGTCAAGAGGCAGAAAGGAACAATCCCACTATTAAGCCCTGTGTGAGTGCAGGTAAGTGGAATTTTTCGACAGCGTGATTATACACAGCTAATAGCAACAATTGTACAGTACAGTTTCAATAAAAATAAAAATAGTGACTACAGTGCCAAGTGAATTTAAAATCATTCAATTGCTCTGCTATAGCCACCTCAGAGTTTCAACAGCGTGAGAGATATCAAAATGCAGGTTCGGCGCCAAGCGTCAGATCTGCTTCTGGGCCACTCTTCGTCCTGCCCATTTTAGAACACTTTCCTTCCATATGGCCATTGTCATTTCTTTACCTGTTGCCAAGCACGGCCGAAAACTCAGTTTTTTTCCACCTTAGGGTTTAGTCTTAGACAGAGAGAGGGCCCAGAGACAATTATGTGTATTCACACAATATTTGGGCCCACATGATTCAGATTCCACACTAATGATTCCGAAGCGCAGTCTGTGCTTCAACAATTCAACGTCACTATACCGGGCACATCTGAAAGAGACACGTTAGTGATAGATTCCTTACCTTAGAATATCCCCAGGCGTCAGACTGGATCCGGAAATGTTTGCGTAGCAGTACCCTTGCGCATCGGTAGGCGTCGTCTGCGGCTCCGCGTCCGTCGTCGGCGTCGTGGGCGCCGTGATGACGTCGTCGGAGTACTTAGACGTCGCCTTCGCGTGCTGACGTCAGTTCTTCTTTTTTCCACGCCAGCAGCGCAGATCCGGAGAAAGTGGTACCTTAGTCTTTTTTGACGAAACTTTTTTGATCCTTTTTGATCGTTTCTTTTCGAGTCTTCGACTCCGGAATGGTGCCGATAGGGATGCCAGGTTTTAAACCCTGTGAGGACTGCGACCGACTGATGTCGGTCATCGACCCTCACCGTCGGTGTCTCCACTGTCTCGGCGTCGACCACGTCGACAAGACCTGTTCCGACTGCCGGGCCCTGACTTCGAAAGCTAGGTGGGAGCGGTCCCGCAAGCGACTCGAACTCCGGCAGTCGGCCCCGTGCCAGGAAAGGTCCCGGTCCGGACGGAGGACGAGGGACCGGTCACGGGAGCGGAGCCATCGGAGCGCCGGGAGTCGACATCACTCCTCAGGGTCGAAGTCGTCAGGTAAGCACAAGAAGTCAAAGAGACGTCATCGCTTTTCCGACTCCGCTCGCGCGACGCGGCCGGGTGTTCAGGTGGCACCACCCACGCGGCTCCGTCGGAGTCGCAGGCGTCGCGTCCAGCCCCATACCCTCCGGTCCCTGGCCCGTGCGCGACGCCGGAGGAGATCGAGCGGTTCCTCATGGCCATGAGGTCCCTCACTCCCCCGACGGGCTCCGCGGCGCCTTCGGGCCCAGCGGACCCGTCTGGGGGCCCTAGCGGGTAGGGGGCTTTGGGCCCGACGCCGTCGGGTTATTCGGGCCCGGCGCCGCAGGCCCCCACTGGATCCGGTTCCGGATCCGGGTCGCCGCCGGTGGAGTTAACGGCCTCCCCCGCGCCGGTCCCTCAGGTGTCACCCCCGGTGCCGTCTTCGGGCGGCGCCGTCCCCGATGCCTCCCTCGATCCGGTTCCGGCGCCGCTTTCGACGCCGTTCGGAGAGTTCGTTTTCCATGAACCGGGCCTATCATTTGATCCCCCTGAGTACCAGGAGATGGGTGATGAGGAGTATTGGGAGGGGTCTGAGGACCCTCTGACACAGGAGTGTCAGTCCCAGGAGGACTGGACAGGTGGACTTGGGGATGCCAGTGATCTGGACACTTCGTCAGTCACTGGTTTTGTCTCCCCTCCTACCGTGGCTACGGAGGAGGGGGCTACCTACAGTGTGGTGCTGACGCGGGCGGCCAAGGCCTTGGGCCTTGAACTCCCCGTCGCGGCCGTGAGGACTAACCTCCTCACTGAGGTCCTTAAACCGCAGTCAAGCTTGGCTGAGCCTCTGCTGTCGTTTAATGAGGCCTTGACTGACGTTCATGTGGGCACTTAATCCAGGCCCGCTACAGGTTCGCCTGTAGATAGTAACGTGGCCAGACGCCACCGCCCGGCCCCGGGCGACCCTTGTTTCCTGTCCACCCACCCCACCCCTGAGAGCCTGGTGATCCAGGCCTCAAATTTCCAGACCGCATTCCCGTCGGCTCCGCCTGACAGGGAATCCAAGAGGTTTGAGCAATACGGAAAGAAGGTATTCTCCTCCCTAAGTCTGGGACTGCGGTCTTCCAACACCGCATGCCTCTTGGGCCGCTACACCCACTCCCTGTGGGATACGGTCGCGGATTGCTGCCAGAATGCCGGTTGGAGGTACGGGCTAAACTCGGCCAAGCCCTTGTGGAAGGCCGAGATGCGGCACGTTATTCTATCCGGTGTGGACTGGATAACACCGACTCACTAGGTAGAGCGATGGCAACGACGGTGGCGATTCGTCGCCACGTCTGGTTGAGGTCCGCCAACTTCTCGGCTGATGTCCAGAATACACTCATGGACATGCCTTTTGATGGCCGTCGCCTTTTTGGCGACAAGGCAGACCATGCGCTTGAGCGTTTTAAGGACTCCAGGGCTACGGCCAAGTCCTTGGGGCTCTCGGCCCCGCGCCAGCAAACGGCTGCTTTTTGGCCCTTTCGTGGCCAAGGAAGGGGTGTACCCACACGTGCTGCCAGCCACGCGCCGCAGGGTAATACCCAACGCGGTGGCGGCCGTGGAAACCGCCGTGGCGGCGGTCGGGGACAAGGGCGAGGACAGTCCACACCTTCCCCCGCAGCATCCGCCTCAAAACCCTCCTAGTCCGTGCTTTCAGGCCCATGTGTCGCCAGTGGGGGGCAGGGTTCGCCATCACCTCCTCCACTGGCGCACTGTCACGTCGGACAGGTGGGTGCTGCAAATCGTCCGAAGGGGCTACTCCCTCCCCTTCGAGGCGACCCCTCCAGCCATGCCACTGCAGAACCACCGTGTATCGGGGGATCATTTGCGACTTCTGCAGGAGGAAGTTACGGCCCTCTTGGCCAAGGGGGCCATCGAGCGCGTTCCTGGAGCAGAAGTAGGGTGTGGTTGCTACTCCCACTACTTTCTGGTACCCAAGAAGGACACAGGGGGTCTACGCCCTATCTTGGATCTAAGGAACGTCAACGGCTTCCTCCGGAAGGAGAAGTTCAAAATGCTGACACTGGCTCAGGTCTTAGCTGCCCTGGACCCAGGAGACTGGATGGTAGCGTTGGACTTGCAGGACGCTTATTTCCACATCCCCGTCCTGCAGGCCCACCGGCATTACCTGCGGTTCACGGGAGGCCACGAGCACTTTCAGTTTACCGTGCTCCCCTTCGGCCTTACCAGCGCCCCACGGGTGTTCACGAAGGTGATGGCGGTGGTCGCAGCTCATCTGCGCAAGTTAGGGGTTTCAGTCTTCTCCTACCTCGACGACTGGTTGTTGAAGGCGGGCTCGCCCCAAACAGTCGTCAGCCACCTCCAGACGACGGCAAACCTCCTGCACCTGCTGGGGTTTTCCATCAATGTGCCGAAGTCACACCTGTGCCCCTCTCAGAAGCTCCTCTTCATCGGAGCAGTTCTCGACTGGGCGCAGTTTTGGGTTTATCCTCCCGAACAGCGGGTTCGGGACATTCAGGCTCTGATTCCACTCTTTCAGCCTTTGTCCAGAGTCTCGGTCAGGTTGACGCTGCGGCTTCTGGGGCTGATGGCCTCCTGCATCCTTCTGGTGCATCACGCCCGGTGGCGGATGCGGGCTCTGCAGTGGGACCTGAAGTTTCAGTGGGCCCAGTATCAGGGCAACCTATCCAACCATGTCCTGATCTCGGAGGGCACTGCGAGACAGCTGCAGTGGTGGCTCACGGACCGCGATTGGGTCAGCGGCAGATCCCTCTCCCTTCCCCAACCGGAGCACGTAGTTGTGACGGACGCGACCCTCCAGGGCTGGGGAGGCCACATGGGAGAGGCGGAGATTAGAGGCCTCTGGTCTCCGGCGGAGTCCCAGCTCCATATCAACCTTTTGGAGCTGCGGGCGATTCGTCTAGCACTGAAGGCATTCCTCCCCTCTGTTCGGGGGAGTGTAGTGCAGGTGTTCACGGACAACACCACCGCCATGTGGTACTGCAACAAACAGGGCGGGTGGGGTCGTGGACCCTTTGTCAGGAGGCTCTGCGCCTCTGGCAGTGGCTGGAACATCAGGGCGTGACCCTGGTGGTTCAACACCTGGCAGGTTCTCTGAACGCCAGGGCGGATGAACTCAGCTGTCGGTGCATGATGGATCACGAATGGCATCTGAACTTGGACGTGGCGCAAGGCCTCTTTCAACAGTGGGGAGAGCCTTGGTTAGATCTATTCGCCACCGAAGAGAACGCGCAATGTCATCAGTTCTGCGCGTTGGAGTTTCCAAGGCGGCACTCGCTCGGAGACGCTTTTCGTCGCGAGTGGAGTTGCGGTCTATTGTACGCCTTTCTGCCTATACCACTTCTGCCCAGAGTGCTGAAGAAGATCAAGCGCGACCGGGCCCAAGTCATCCTTGTGGCTCCGGACTGGGCACGAAGGTACTGGTATCCAGAGCTACTCAGTATGTCAGTCGATCCCCTGGTTCGTCTGCCTCTTCAGGAGGACCTTCTGTCGCAGCAGCAGGGGACGGTCCTCCACCCGAACCTGTCCAGTCTCCACCTCCATGCTTGGAGATTGAGCTGCGACAGTTGAGGCCATTTGACTTGCCTCCTGAGGTCTGTAATGTCATTCTGGCGGCCAGGCGGCCCTCCACAAAGTCGGTATACGCCTGCAGGTGGAACAGATTTGTGGCATGGTGCACAGCAAAGGCTGTGGATCCTCTTGCTGTCCCTCTTTCTGAGGTTCTTCTCTTCCTTCTTTCTCTTGCCCAGCAGGGCTCTGCTCTGGGCACTATCAAGGGCTACCTTTCTGCCCTTTCAGCCTTCCTAAGGCTGCCTGATCAACCTTCTTTGTTCAAGTACCCTATTGTAACTCGTTTTTTCTAAAGGGCATCACACACATGTTCCCTCCTGTTCCGTTTGTGATGCCTCAGTGGGACTTGAACCTGGTTCTTACGTTTCTGATGTGCGCTCCCTTTGAGCCACTTCACAACTGTCCTCTCCGTCTTCTTACTTTGAAGACTGCTTTCCTGGTTGTCATCACCTCTGCCAGGAGAGTGAGTGAGCTCCAGGCTCTTTCATGTACACCCCCTTTCCTTTCTGTCCATCCGGACAAGGTTGTGTTGCGTACTAAGCCATCTTTCCTGCCCAAGGTTGTCACGTCCTTCCATATCGGGCAGTCTATCACCTTGCCCACCTTCTTTCCGCACCGCATCCCTCTAAAGAGGAAGAGCGGCTCCACCGTCTGGACCCAAAACGTGCGCTTTCATTCTACTTGGATCGCACACGCCAGTTCTGGGTGGATGACCAACTCCTTGGTGGTTACGTGGGTGCTAAGAAGGGAAAAGCGGTGCACAAGCGGACCATCTCTCGGTGGATCATCTTGTGTATCCAGGCATGTTACTCCTTGGCTAAAAAGGAGCCCCCTGTTGGATTGCGGGCTCATTCCACCCGGGCCACGGCGACTACAACTGCCCTGGGCCGGGGAGTGCCCTTGCAGGACATTTGCCAGGCGGCTACGTGGGCCTCGCTGCACACGTTTGCAAGACAATACTGCCTGGACAGTCAAGTCCAGAGGGATGGCTTCTTTGGCCGTTCCGTCCTCCAGGACTTTCTGGTGTGATTATTTTTTTTAATTATTTTTTTTTAACCTTTATTGGTAGCAAATACGTGTACAAGGATGGGCCTACAACCATCACGGCCGGCCGCTAGAAAAATCAAACATTGCAAGCATTATGTAAAGTGGCAACAGTTCAGAGCATAAGATAATATCAAAACAGTACAGAAGTGGGAAGTGAGTACAGCAGCTCGAGTCAGGATGAAGAAGGTTCATTTTCAAATAAAGAACTAAACAAAAAATGTCGCACAGTTACTCCCAGTCTAGCGATAGTATACAAATCAGGATAGTAAAAACAATGACAATACAGGGGAGGGCCCCCATCAGGGGATAAAATACAAATGGCAGGAGAAGTGGAAACACAATCCCATCATGCAACAAGTCGAAACCCCACCCTCCCGCTTCAAACACCCCGCAAGAACAGGGGCAACGACGACACGTAAAAGAGAAGAAAGACTAAAGGGCCATGGAAACAAATACTAATCTAACACCCAACCCGCAACCCCCCACCCTGCACACCCGCAGAAGGCCATGGCCTACCCCCCAGCCGCGTGCCTGTCGCCCTAGAGAACCCGAAATATAGAAAGATAGGAAAGGGAAGAAGAAAGAGAAAAGAAAATATAAGCGGAGGAGGGCTCACATCGCGCCGCCCGGCCCCTCCCATTACCCCAACACTACAGAAATCCCACGAAGGAAGCAATAACACAAGGAAAATGGACAAATCCCGGGCATAAAAACAATGAAATATCAGTCGAATACACCCACCGCATCGTTTAACAGTGATAGAGCAGATAAGCCGTAAGCCATCTCAACCCTGACCCCGTCTGTCAATGAGACTGCCTGAAGTCCTCTCAGAAATCAATGTGAGGCACAGTCTTGAAGGTCCAAACAAAATGAACGGGTCCGGGAGGGACGAGGCCATAAAAACCCATAAGAATCTAAATCCATCACAATATAGATAACGAAGATCAGGCAATAACAACGCCGGTCCCATGAACCTCCCAAAGCTGGCAAGGAGTAGCAACACCCAGGAGATGTAAGTCAAACAGTCCGGCCACTGCCGTGATACATCCAGGCCAGTCCAAAAAGGAAAGCGACGCTCCACCTCCAACCGCCAGCCGGAGATGCGTACCAGGGGTATAGCCATACGAGCGGTCGAGACGGGTCGCACGGGCACAGGAGTCCAATCTGCAAACGTCCCAGAGGGCACTCGAGGATCCAGGACCTCCTCCATGATGGCAACACCAAGTTCATTGGCCAACCCCTGCAGTAGAACCGCGGCCTCCACAGACAGCGAAACAACAATGGCGTCAAGCCGTACACCTAGATCGTGGGCGTGACAATCAATGGTTTCGTGTAAAACTGTTATGGCAGCCAACACGTCTCGGGGTGCAAACACTGTCGCGCTTTGCAGGCATCTCGGCCCCATCTCTGTAACATCCGCCCGATCTGTACGTGAGACGTGAAGAAGGGCACCAGCCGCCATCTTAGTCCAATCAACACCGTCCTCCCTCACATATTCAGGGACCAGGCCTCACTGCGAGGGCACCGCAAGTTGCGTCCCCAGGTCAAACGGATTGTGGGACAGGGTCCAGAAAGGGGAGCCACCAAAAGGCTAAAAGTCCCGCCGGACCCCGGGATCCGCCCGCCTATGTCGGGGGCGATCTCTGGCTATACCCGGGCAACAAGAGTTGGGGAGGGGGCAGGAGCCAATCGCCCCCTCCGAGTCCTCGCCACCACACCGCCGCTCAGGGGCCACCGGAAAATGGTTCGGGGTTGCACCGCGGGCAGCGGTCTTCCAGATCAGCGGCTCTCACCGGCAAGGCCCCCCTCCGCCATCAACGGTCGTTGGTGCTGCAGTTGCGGCCGGAGGCCCCGCCTAGCCAACGCCCCGGTCTCACCAGCGCGTGGGCCGCAAGGCAGTCAGGGAGAATTCCCGGGATCGGCGGCATGCAGGAGCTCCGGGAGTAGACAGTAAGTGCCTGTTGTCTTTCCTTGATCAAAGTATGCCTCCGTGGGTCAGGATATGTGGCAGGATAAACGTGCGGGGAGAAAGGGCTCGCGGAGCCGAGCGACTATGCGGCCATTTCGGATGCCTGCTTGGCTCCTCCCCTCTGGTGTGATTATTGGTTCGCAGACCCACCACCGGGGTTGGTATTGCTGGGGTATCTATTCTAAGGTAAGGAATCTATCACTAACGTGTCTCTTTCAGATGCACAAGTTACTACTTGTGTAACGATATATCTGTAAGAGACATTAGTTAGTGATAGATTCCTTACCGACCCACCCATCCTCCCCGTTCTGCGAACCGATATCTAGGGTTAAGGTCATCCCCTTTCAGGGCCCTAGTTTCAATGGCACCAGTGTTGGTTTTTAACATGGCTCGGCGCTTCTGGCGCGGGAAAAGCTGTGTCTAAGAACTGACGTCAGTACGCGGAGGCGGCGTCTAAGTACTCCGACGACGTCATCACGGCGCCCACGACGCCGACGACGGACGCGGAGCCGCAGACTACGCCTACCGACGCGCAAGGGTACTGCTACGCAAAAAATTCCGGATCCAGTCTGACGCCTGGAGGCATTCTAAGGTAAGGAATCTATCACTAACTAATGTCTCTTACAGATATATCGTTACACAAGTAGTAACTTGTGCATTCAGAAGACCAGTGACTACCGTTCGATGCTCCGCAGATTGGGGAACTCCCTGCATGCACACTTTGGGGATCACAAGTCCTTCTCAATGACCGGCACCAGAGAATGCAGACTTGAAGAAGGTAATGGAAGAGAGACCCTCCCAACATTGTCTGAGGTGCAACTGCAAGTATCTGTGGTTAGATCACCACAGTGTCTGCAATCTCTGGCTCTGCCTCGATCATGATGATGTCTCCTGCAAGTCCTGCCTCACATTCCACTCCAAGAATACCTTCAGGTACCACCAGGGCATTAACCCCTTCGACGCTCATGACGAGCTGGGCTCGTCATGAGGTAGCCTCCTCGCACGCTCATGACGAGCCCAGCTCGTCATGTAAAGTGCGAATCCGTAAATCCCAGCGTACGGGCGGAAATCCTACCGCACGCATGCGGTTAAGTGCACCAGTGTCTCACTGGTGCTGAGCACCGGCCGTTTTTTAAGAGGGGGTCTCGAAACCGGTCTCTATTGGGCTCTGTTTTGTGCCCTGGCACAGGCGGTCTGTTTTTTCCCGGTCTGCGGTGACAGCAGGCACATCGATGTGGGCGTGTTCACACTGCTCTCTTCTCACTAGTGGAGAAGTTATGGCATGGCGTCATGCCAGGTGAGTGTTCTAGAGGAAGGGAAAACCTTTCAAGAGAGTCATTTCCTCTCTAGGTTTCCCTTCTCTGTTTGATACTCAGGAGCAGCAACATCGTCGTGGTGTCACAAGGGCTTTAAGTGGAAGCTTTTTCAATATTATATACAAGCCATAGCTGCTGCTTATGTAGCTTATGCAACTAACAACCATTGACAAAACCAATAGTCCTGACTTTTTGTATGTATGATGTACCTGTTGTATCATATATCTGGATGCCATGACAGAAACAGCAAAATACAAGTCGGCGGCGCACTGTGCTAAGCACAGATTTTTAGCTTACGTGTTTTTAAACCACGCCCTTAATTACATTGGCCACGCCCCTTTGAGAGACCCCCCTCTCGTTTTCCGTTTTTTCATCCCACTTAAAGCCCTCGGTACCACAGAGGGAGGTGCTGGGCTCACGACAAAATGCACTAACAACTGTCCTTTAAATATCTGGACATTTTCATCGAAGAGGATCCTCTTGGTGCCGAAGAAGGTAATGTTGTAGGTCATTTCAGATTCCCGGCGGCCCAACAAACTCCAATTCCCGCTGATGGTATTCTCGAACAAGTCAGAGCGCAAGGCATCACACTAGCACCGAAGACCGCTGGTCCTCAAACCAAGAAGATGCCAAGACTCTTAAGAACCATGCCTGTCCAGGGAGACATACAGCCAAACTGAGGCTGCACAAGAAACCCCACGCTGATGCTGAGCACCTCTCTAGGGAGTGGCATCATGCCCTAAGCATGGACAAAAGCAACCACTGCCTCCAGGGCTTTCACCAACTTTGTGTTCTGGTCAGAAGCCAGAGAAGGCTTTGGAATTGAAAAAGCTTCCACCAAAGTTTGTCGTATCCTTCTTGATCCAAGGGCACTGAGCACCCTAACTTGCACCTAAAATCATTGCCGAAGGCACCACCAAAGCTGGCGCCCAAAATCCTGTTGACAGTGAAAGCTTTGAGGACAGTCAGATCCAAAGAATTGGAGACACCAATGCTGCGTAAACTGCAAGAGGAACTTGATGCCAGACAGAAACATCTCTTCGTACATCTCGTCATGAGGAAGATCTTTGCAAAATCACCTCTGCCAAAGCTGACAGAGACACTCTTTTGAAAGAGAATGTTTGCCTTTGAAGAGGAATTTTCATCAGAGACCACTATGTGCCTGGTGCTGAAAAACACACGGATAGGGGCACACGCCCTTTGTCACACCTTTCATCAGTGCCATTTCTACCTCCTCCAACTCCACAATGCTTACACACTCCACCTCCTAAGCCTCCACCAGAGTCACATGAGGGGCCCCCACATACATATTTTGAATCTGTCAATCCATATGATCTCACTGACCCTTATGGCCAATCCTTTGGCACCGGGCCTGGTGATGACGCCTAGTAGGACTGCAATGTTTATATCCTGGGATGTCCTCCTTTAGAACACTATGGGCATCCAAAGGCAGCCAGACACCACAAACTAGGAATATGTGTGCTACTAGAGGAAAAGAACTTTAGAGTGGAAACCTTTTCCAAGTCCGAACACATGGTACATTTTCTACAATGCTAAAAGGCATGCTGCTTAAGTCTGCCTAGACAGTTTTAAAGAACAGGTATAGGCTACGTTTGTGACACCTAAGGTAGAGAAAAAGTACAAACTCTCATCCAATTTCTCCAATTGCATCCCTCCACCTGATAAGGAGAGAAAACAATTTGATCCTGCGGGCAGAAGAGTAGCAGTTTGATCTACTATACACTAGCCAATAGCCAATTCTGTCAGACTCCTCTCCTGCTATGAAAGGCTTCAGTTTTAGGAGATGCAGGATACAGACAAGTGCTAAAAGAGAGGTAATGAGATAATGTTAGAAGGCAAACTCACCCTAAACATCAACATGCGTTTTGCACTTGACTCAGTGGACGCAGACTCCAGGCGCATTAACTCTAGCATCCTCCTCACAAGACATACCTGAGTTTGTACCTTTGGGTTGATACCCAAAGTACAACAGCACCTCCTCAACCTCCCGTTCGATGGGAAGGTGCTCTTTTGCCCCCATTTTGAAGAAATGCAAAAGGACACAGAGATTGCTAAGTCCATGGTTGTCCAGCAAACTCAAACAGCTAGAGGAATTTTGCCTATTATTAAAGACAGGAGCATACCTTCCATCATCA
This sequence comes from Lissotriton helveticus, assembly GCF_964261635.1. Classification (NCBI taxonomy): domain Eukaryota; kingdom Metazoa; phylum Chordata; class Amphibia; order Caudata; family Salamandridae; genus Lissotriton; species Lissotriton helveticus. The sequence goes on from NC_136057.1 coordinate 1,710,982,719, forward strand.
GGCAGGCAGGGGATACAAGGCCTACAGGGAAAACAACAGGGGAAAGGGCAGAGATGGCTCTGGTAAAAGAGCCTGCACTTCCAAGCAGTGATCTGCCCTACTCCTCCCCACCCCGGTCATACAACACTTGGAGTACATCACATCAGACCAGCGGGTTATAGCGGTGGTCCACAATAGCAAAAAGGCAAGACCTATAGGTCTTGCCAATGTTCATTAGGTCTGGCTTGGCAGCACAACTGTCTAAAGACCTATTGCTACCAATTCTCTAACAAATATATAGAGTGGGCTTTGGCTGTGCCAAGAGGGGCTTTATCGTCTCATTTCATGCTGTTGGCAGTTAGGCGCTTCATTCCACTGCTTTTGGGGTGCTTGCATTGCTTTGCATGAAGGATTATTTTACATCTTAGAAGTACTCTGAATCAGAACACGTAACATAATGTATCTCATAGATGCATTGTATACAGAAAGCAATCGTTTGTAGTTTTGGTTTTTCACTACAGCGGGGTTTAAAGAAATATTTTAGAGACGACTCAAAAGGCAAGCTACACCTACTGGCTTTGTGAAAGCTGGTTTCTTTTCCTCATTTTTCAGATTTCTACACCGGCTGCAAAACTATCTTATCCAACAGATGTAGTGTGTGGTTTTCCAGAGCGGTTTGAAGCACTGGATAAGTGTTACAATGAAGGGGCAGGGGCGTGGTCTGCAAATTGGGGCAAGAGCTGTGGAAATTTTCTGAATACAGTAATATTCATAGATTGACAGAATGCCACATTTTTCAATGACTTTGGCATTTCTCTAGCTTGGCAGACAGCTGAGGGAGTTTCCAGAAGGCCCTGAATGCAGAAGTTTGCTGTGTACATGTGGAAGAGATGTGGACTAGGGGTGAAGTCATTAACTATGGAACAAATCAGAGGATTTAATCCCAACTATCCTTGTTGAGAACCACAAATGAGACAAATAACAAGTATTTTTGTTTGTTTCAAATAACAAGTATTTTTGTTAATCAGTGTATTTACTCATTTTCCACACTCTCTATGTTTGTCGGCGAGGGTACTCAATTTGGTCGTATGTACCAAAATTTTTAATATGCAGGTTATTATACAGATAGTTACATTTTTGGTAGATCTGACAAATTTCATGGTATTCCAACTTAAATATTTAGCAGTGTGAACTGAATTGATATTCGCTTGCCATACATCATGTCACGTTCCAGAGTTCAGGCTCGGAGAAGTGCCTTGACTTGTTTCATTACATTTTTGGGCATCGACCATAGAGGGGGTCAGTTGACTCCTCGTACCTTCGACCCAGAGCCTACAGTGCCTCATACCTTAGATACTGTCTTCAGATTGTTTTTCCAAATGGTGGTCGACGACCCCTCAAACAGCAAAAAACCCACACAAAAATCAACAAAGACTATTCCAGAACCAATGTTCCTCATGGAAACAGTCCAGTTGCCAAGCCAGGTCTTCCCTGGACCAGAAACAAGCATCCTGGGACCGGTTTCAGGGTAACACCCTTCATTAGCCAGGATAGTTTGAATCCAGTGGCTTTGTTTGCCCAAAGTTGGAAGGTTATGCCCAGACGTGGGTCCCTTGCTCACTTTGCCCCTGGATTCAAGCTAGCCTGGCGGATGAAGGGTGTTATCCTGAAACCGGTCCCAGAATGCTTGTTTCCAGTCCAAGGAAGACCTTGTTTGGCAGTTTGGGCTGGACTGTTCCCATGTTTGCATATGGCTGGGTCTGAACTGGGGTGGCAAATTGAGTTAAAGAATGATGATGGATTCAACCCAGATCTAATAGTGACTGGGGCTGATTGTCTGAAAAGTTTCAGAAGTCCATCATTTCCTTGTGTTTGCTCTTGCCTGCAAAGAAACATGCGGCGGTTCTAAAAGGCTAATGGCTGGAGCAAAGTCTTTATTCCACAGAACGTAAATAAGGCCTTCAAGTCAGACTTGCTATAGCAAAGATGAAAAGATGTTTTGATCTAATATCAGAATAGTCAGTCACGGCCAGAACAGGTAAGAGCGGTGGGGCGAGGGCAGGATAGGTAAAATTAAATACAAAAATAAATAAAACCACTTACCTTGCACTCTCGGCAAAGCCGTCTGTCTACTCCCCCACCCCACTGCTCTTACCTATGCCAGCCGCGCCTGAATAGAGTATAGTAGTCGACAAAACAAGCACCTAATGGGAAGGAAACCACAGTGCACGGCGTGATCAGGCTTCTGAGTTGGATACATTTGCTAAGCAGTAGTGAATATGTTTATTTAGGATACAATGACTCAGCACTATTGTGAGCTTGAGGAGAAATTATTATGGACTCCACAGTGTCCTCTTTGTAAATTAGTGAGTGAATAAGTGAGCTAATTGTCACTAATCTTCGGCACCTGTAGTGGCTGATTTGCATTTATCAGTTCATTGGTATAATGTGACATATTGATATCAAAGCTTCCAAGTGTTAAAGAAATCCACTTTTTTACAATTTTGAAGCGACTTCATTATATTTCAGGCGATGTTTGCTGCGTGATTTACATAGTTCTTTTTAGGGCTGGGCTCGTGCACGGGCAGTAAGAGCCGAGCCCGGCCCTTGGCTCAACCTTGGCTCTGCTCTCCCTGTTAATTTGTTGGCACGTTCACCTGAATGAAATCCCCGTCCGCTACAACCTGCGCATCCCTGCATATCAGCAGGGATGCTGCAGTTATTGTGCGTCACGGCTCCGCCACCATGGATGCGCCGCATTTATAATGCCGAGCACCATGGGGCAAAAAATGGACAGATGCTTGACACATCTGCTGCCGTAAAGGCGGCAAATTGCTGGATACCTCAACACGCGCCTGACCTTTTACACCCCCACCCGCTAACTACGATTGTCCAATCAAGCCCTCGCCACGATTCCACGTATCCGTAAAACCACCATGGGAGGAAGATTTTTCTCCTACCTGGCGGCCAAAACCTGGAACTCTCTCCCCACCCACCTCCGCCTTACTCAGAACCACCTCTCCTTCAGAAACCAACTCAAAACTTGGCCATTTGATAAGTAACAACCCCCCCCCCTCAAGCGCCTTGAGACCCTCCGGGTGAGTAGTGCGCTATACAAATTTTAACTTGACTAACTTGACTTGGAGTTGCGTCGCAAGCGCGACGCAGCTCCAGCAAGGCTTGGGGTTGCCCTATCCTGTTAATGCTGTGTCAATCCTTACGCCTGCTTCAAGCAGGCGCAGGGTTTAGACGCAGCATGGGCTTAACGCCTTAACCGCGGTGGTTTTTCCGCCACGGTGCGGGCGTTCTAAGGGTGGGCGGGGCCGCGTCTGGCGCTGCACCAGGGAGGTAGCTCGCGTGACGTCCAACGGCCGACGGCAGCAGAGAAGGGGTTAAAAGTGACTGAGTGAAATCTTGTAGATTTCACACAGCCACTTTTAGCAGGCGTTCATGCGCCGGAACTCCCCCCCCTCCCCCGCACAGGAACGCCTATATGTGGCGCAGGGCTTTACAACGTGACGCATCTCCCAGATGCGTCACGTTGTAAGTGCCCCGCACCATGGCGCTGGATTTGCGCCGCCCCTGCGTGCAACAGCGGCGTAAAAGAGGCTCAAGGGGCTTGTAAATCTGCCCCTCAGTGCGCAAGAGGGGGAGACGCCTCGGCGGCGCACAGCTCTGAGAGGAGGCTCGTTCCCTTGGCGCGCCTCGCCGGGTGTGAATGGAAGGTGCGAACAACGCAGGATAACGCTGAGTGAATGACTTCTCAGTCGAGCTTCTGTGGACCACCGGCGCCATCTCCTGGCCATATGGGAACGGTTCTCCATATGAAAGGCGCCATTTGCTGTCAAGTAGAAGAAAACTGACGTCTGCCCCCCTATCGTTACCCTGTCTTTTGGAAGCCCCAGCCCTGTTTGCAGTATGACTTCACTTAGGTCTAGGCTACTACCCGATTCCAGATGTTTTTGGCACTGTTTGTCTGAGGAAGAGACAAGGAGCGCCCTTGTTCCCGATGACTACTCTGCATCTCTCTTAGGTGTACACGTGTGGGACAAGCTTGCGGTTTAGCAATATTAATTAGAGACGTATAAAGACAAAGGTCTAAGGTTGCTGCTGTTAGAGAGAAGCGTTGGATTTCAACCGTAGTGGGGTGGTGCAAAAGATGTGTACAGAAGAGACAGCACAGCAGCCCAGAACCCTGGGAGGACGGTGAATTAGAAATCCCCGGGGAAAGAGAAGCACTCTAGGGACAGGTGGAGAAAAGAGATGCTAGCAAGAAGAGGCGAGGCGAGGGGTTGAAATGACGCCTCTCACTCTCAGGAAATCACAGAATTCTCAGGGACCACTGAGTCAAAACGAAAGATCATATATTCTTCAGGAAAAGCCAAACATTTAGCCTGATGATGCCTACTGTGGAAGAAAGAGATGGACACTTCAGCTGGCAGTTCCACAGAGAAGGAGAGTGAAAAGGCAAAAAAAAACAAGCTTTCGTACAGACCATCATTCGATGCCAGTATGTCAGACGGGACTCTCCTGGGCAACGTCCTTAGCCTACAAGAATTTTAGTTTCTGGCATAATTATTATCAGATAGCTTCTAAAGCTCCAAGGCACGGAATTTCAGACCCAGTAACCCAATTCAACAAAGCTATTTATTGCAATTTTGCGCCCTCTTGTGGACTCTTGTGGTAACACTGAGACAGCCTTTACAATTACCAAGGCTCCTGGAAATATGCTATTCCTAACCCGTAGCCATGGCGTTGTGCACATAATTATGGACCAGCCACATTGCCACATAATCCATCATCTACTGCATAATATGCAGATTTAAACAAAAAAATCGTTTCTAGCTGAAACGGATCAAAAGTTACTAAAAAGGCAGCAATGCGTGTTGCCGCACAATGGAAAGCCCTTTGCAAATATTAACTGGTCACTTTTAAATTGCTTATTGCTGTGTTTGGATGTTAATCTAGAACTAATGAGTTGAAATATTTTCCCAGTGTTAAAATGTGTACGGATGTTAAAATAATAAAGTAACACTGTCAAAAAATGTGTCACATTATGCCACATAATTTGCAATTTGTTGCCACATAAACTTCTCAACCCTGCTGCATAATTTAGTCCCTGCCACATAATCCCAGTGGCCCAGACCTTAAGGCAGCACCAGACAAGCTGCTCAGACGTCACCACTATCGGTGATGGAATTCTCCAGGGGTCTGTACTCAAATCAACCATCTTTAACATTTAAATGGCCCCAATGGCAGTCATCTTGGAAATGTCCTATATCAGTTTATCACTCCTATGCCAACGACACTGCTCCCAAAATGCAAAGTGCTTGAAAGATATTGAGGGATGGATGCACCACACTAAGCTTTGTTTTACTGACCAAAACAAGAGACCCTTCTTCTTCGACCTCTTGACCTATTACCATTCCCGTTCTCCTAGTTTGACTCATCAGGACCCGACTAGATCCAGTTACTGATTCACTAAACTTTATTGTGCGGATCCTCAAGCCTGTTGAGGGGCTTTAGTTGGCCAAATAGTATTGAAAACTTTATTTGAAGCATCTACATCATCTGCTCGCCAGCCACCACTTTGTAGGAGAGTACTGCTTTACTGTCAGCACCAAATCATGTGGTCTACAGCAGCACATGCTGAAAATGGAACATTTTACCCTGTAACCATCTGTTTGTAGCTTGCAGTGCTGTAGATTCACATGCACCCTCCCGCCTCCCTGGATGCGAGCAATGAGCCAAGATGTTTTCTCGTCACATAGTCACAATCCGCCCTACACATTTCTTGTCCTGTTTCACCACACTCACATTACTCACCCAGTGAGAGAAGAATCTGAGGTTAAGTCTTTCTTCGGGTGCATTGTGGCTAAGGGAGGAATCACAAAAAGTTTGAGTCTGAAGACTTCGTCAAAGAAAAAGAACTTGCATTCATCTGCGCCCTACACTGGGTGGGTGGAGTATGCAAAGCATGTGAAAACATATCCCTACAATATAGAAACAGATGGTTACAGGACAAATAACTTTTTCATTGTGGAGCGTAGACCTGGTTTTAGATTTGCATGTTGTGCATTATTCCGCCTTCTAGTGGTTGGTCTCATAAAAGTATGTTGAAGATTCTTTGGTTGTCAATCATAGTCCTAGTATGTATGATGACTCAAGGTATGTCGAGCATTTGCTCACTTTGCCGCACAAAATCTTTGTGCAATTTTCAGATTCTATGTACCCCTATGGGATTGCAAAAAAGTACATTTCTCAATTCTTGGACCGGATTCAGTATCTTGCAAACTATAGTTTGTGGCTGCAGTGCGCAGCATTCATGTAGTCATCCACTGGTGCTCCGTGACCAGAAATGGAAAATAGCATGGCGTCCTTTCTTCTGCTGGCTCTGCATGGGGATGCGAGATATTAGTTATGGGGCGTACTTCCATGATCATGGGCTTGAGAAAGTCAGCATTGATTCTCAGAATGAATTCAAATGTAGTTCTTCTACAGCTTGCATGCCACGTGCACCAGTTGCTGACATAGACTTTTGGAAAATAATTCCATTAGCTTCAAAGTCCAAATAGCAGTGCCGAATGCTGCTGTCCCCTTCTGGCAAAAGATGCTAATCTTTGACATGCAAGTATTGAATGAATAAATGAATGAATGAGGAATTCATTCCCACACTCCAGCAGGGGTACCTCTGCGCTAGTAACGGATAGAAGTGAGGAGGTAGTGAGGGCAATCATTCTTTAAAAAGTTCTGTTTTTAATAGTTTTCTGAATTTGAGCAAGTTAGGGCACATACGTAAGGCACTGGGGAGCGAGTTCCAGAGATGTGGGGCTACGTAGGCAAAAGATTTGTCCCAGTTCGGAGTTTGTTGACCCCAGGCACTACTAACAGAGCCTTCCCACTTGAACGCAGGGATCTACTGGGTCGATAGGGGACAAGACTTTCAGTCATATACTTGGGCCCGCTATCACTGATGTTTTTTTAAATCAGACAGCATATTTTGAACTTGATTCAGTCACGGATGGGAAGCCCGTGAAAGCCTTTTAGTAACTGCCGGGAGGTAGCCCTGAATGGTAGATTTAGAGCTAACCACGCTGCAGTGTTCTGAACCACTTGCAACCTGTTCAGCACCGTCTCATTTGCCATTCCAGTAGTGCATTACAATAGTCGAAACAACTGACTAACAGAGCTTGAAGCAGTGTCTTGTGCACCGATAAGGGGAGAAGACAAAACACTCTCAGAATAAGCTTTAGCATACCAAAACATCTGCCTGAGACGACAGCTACCTGGTCCTTCATAGATAAGGAAAGGTCCAGGTATACTCCTAAGTTTTTAGCCTTGGTAGTGGGGATAGGAGCAGGGTCTAATTCTGCTGGCCACCAATCAGGGGACCAGAGAAATGGTGCTTTGCCAAACAGGAGGACTTCGGTTTTATTGGCATTCAACTGGAGGAAGTTCTTTGTCATCCAGTTAGACATAGCACGCATACCCTCTGCAAAGAGCTGTTTAGTTGCGTCCGATTTATTGTCAAACGAAAATAGGAGTTGCGGGTCGTCTGCATATGAAAAAGGGACAAAGCTGTGTTCTCTGATGATCTTTGCAAGTGGAGCCACGTATATGTTAAATAACGTCGGGCTGAGACATGAGCCCTGAGGAACCCCCTTATTAAGGCATTTAGCTCCAGAGCGAAACATACCCAGATTCACGGGTGCGCTCTTACAGAAATCTGGAAAACCACTGAAAGGCCGGCCCTACTACACCGATTTCAGTCAATTTCAGGAATAGGCTATGATGTGCTACAGTGTCAAAGGCTGCGGACAAGTCCAGCAGCACTAAAGACCCTGCCTTATCATTATCCAGAGAAAGTTTAATAAAGTCAGTAACGCCAAGCAGGGTAGTTTCGGTAGAATGTTTTGGTCTAAAATCAGATTGTGAAGGGTCTAGACATGACTGAGTTTCCATATCTTCCATGAGCTGCGAGTTGACATAGCCCTCCAGGAGTTTGCTCATGAGGGGGAGGAGCGAGATTGGACTATAATGAGATAACTCTGTGGGTGGTATGTTGGTTTTCTTGAGAATCGGAAGGATTTGCGCAGATTTCCAAGCCAAAGGAACTTTTCCCTCACTTGGAGAGTAGTTGATTAAGGAGCCTATAGGAGAGGCGAGATGCAGAGCCAGTAAGGCTAACAGTTTGGCTTTCATGATATCAATGCTAGATCCTCATTTCGCTGCTTTTAACAACTCTTCTACTATATAGTCCTGCGAGTGAGGAACACGAGCCAACACGTCGTTCTTGCTAGGCACTGTACGAGGGAGAGTGAGAGTATCAACGACACTCACCACATTAGGGAAGGCGTCATAGATTTTTTCAATCTTGTCATCAAAAAAGTCGGAGATATTATCACATAAGGTCTGAGAGGCAGGGATAGGATTAGTGCAGGCCGTAGGTGATGTAAAAGATTTGAGAATCGTGTACATTTCCTTCCCTGAGTTTCCTGCTTCCCTTAGTTGTACATAGATGTGTCTTTTCCGAGTTAACTTGATGTTTTTATGGTAAGTGTTTATTGCTGCTTAAAAAATATCTTTCTTTGACTATAAACGAGATTCACGCCAGGTTCTTTCCAGCTTTTTACAGTTCGATTTCTCTCTACGGAAATCTTGAGAGAACCAGACTGCCTGCTTTCATAGTGATTTGGGCTGTAATGGCTTAAGAGGCGCTAACGTATCTGAGGCAGTCCCTATAGCGTGATGGAGTTCATTGAGTCTGCTATTTATATCTCTGGACTTATTGAAAGTAGGAGGTCTGTACACCTGCACAAAGTTCTCTTCTGAGATTTTGTGCCATAGACGTGTAGTCTTCCCGCTATGAGGAAGACTGGCGACTGTCTGATACGGGCTGTTTATCTGGAAGTTGATAGGAGAGTGATCTGTTCAGCTCACAGGTACCGGAGGGAGGGAAGGGAGAGTATGAGAGGCGAATTGGTAAGAATGAGATCAAGAGTTTGACTTGCTACGTGTTTCTGCCCTGAGTTGTTAATTTCCAGCCCTAAAATGGCCATGTCTGCTAAAAACAGCGCAGTGTCAGTGTTTTCTTTATCTTCGCTATGTATGTTAAAGTCCCCAAGAAGGAGAAAATACTTAGATGCGATAACATGAGGGGCGATCCTTTACTCAATTATAGGGAGAAATCCTTTAGAGGCCCTGGAGGGCAATATACTAGAGCACACTTCCAGTGATCCTGGGGAGAGAATTCAAGTCTAAAGACACAGATCTCAGTTGAATTATCTAGGAAAGTGTCTATTATCGTAGCCACAAGGGATGATTTGAAGACAATCGCAACCCCTCCACCTACTTTGCTATCCCTATTTAGATGTAGAATGCGGTACTTTTCTGGAAGGGCCGAAGCTCGTATTGCAATTTTTGTCTTTTGCCAAGGTATTTTACTAAGCAGTTTTTCCTTTGTTGCCCTTATTTATTTTTATTTATAAATGTTGGGTTTGTTTTTTGAAAATTCCTGTTTTGGGTGCTTAACAACTAAATTATTTGAATCTGTGCCTCTGATCAGAAAAGCAACCACGTATTCGCTCACTGCAGTGAGGAGTAGAAATAGTCAAGCGTATGTGGAATGGGTTTTTCATTTTCCTGAGACACCTTGGAAGAGCAGCAGGTTGTTGCTCATTGGGTATAAGACACCACTCTTTTTACAGAGCTGGGGTATAGAGTGTCTCATGTTTGAGATGGGTGGGAGTGTGAGGCTCTTGTTAGTTCATCACAGGATGTGAACGTGACCTGTGTATTTTGTGTGTTAGATAGGGTCACTGTTAGAGGCAGTTGTCAGAGTGTGGGCTGTGAGTGATAGATTACTGAATGTTGTTTCTTAAAGATGGCAGGTTTGAGGCTGTTGCAGCCAGGGTATGAGGAGAAACTGCTAGTGACAGTTGTTAGTGTGGTCTGTTGTTGGCATTTTGAATGAAGTTGCGGATGTAGACAGTTGTTAGTGTGGTGCTGTTGATGATAGTTTATAGGGAGTTAACCGTATGAGGTGTGTAGAGCTAATGCTGTTGTGTTACAGGTTGTCATTGTAGAGATGGTTGTCGGGGTGGGTCTGTTGCTGGCTGTTTATTGGGTTTCCTGCTAGAAATGACTGTTAGTGTAGGACTAATGTTAAAAGCCATTAATGTTAGACAAAGTTGTTAATATGGTCTTATGCAATTGGGTTAAAGAGTGTCATTGCAGGAGATGCTATCTCGTGTGCCCTAGTTGCTGGATTGCTTCTCTGGAGACTCTTTATGCACCTCCTGAACAATTCACCTCTTTTTCTTTGACTGTTTCCATAGCAACAGGAGCAGGACCCGACCAACCTGTACATCTCAAACCTGCCGGTGACGATGGACGAACAAGAGCTAGAGGCGATGCTCAAGCCATTCGGACAGGTCATCTCCACGCGGATCCTGCGGGATGCCAACGGGACTAGCCGAGGCGTGGGATTCGCAAGGTCAGGCCTATATTTCATCCAGATTCATTTATGGGAAGAGGGTGCTTGGTGTAATATCGCAAGGGAGTTAAAATTGCTGAACCACTGTAAGGATTCGTCAGATGATAGATCTTTTACTGGAAACTTATAGGGGATGTTCTAAATGGTAACAGTAGTGTTGATACATAAAAAACACAGAAACTAAAGTTCTCAATAATTCCCATGTGCAAGACCGTGACTTCCCAAAACTCCACTGCAGGCTTCCACCATAATCGTACACTCCCCCCTCCTCTATAGACAACCTGACAGAGATGTGAGGATGACTTTTGCAAAAGCCATTGCTACTGTCCGCCCTTGCCAGCTGTAACTCACCTGTTGAATTGTATTGTAATTGAATTTATATAGCACTTATTACCCCTGACGAGGCATTGAAGCACTTTACGCCGCAGCATGCTGCTCCGGGAATACAATGTTAGTGGTTAGTCAGTGTTTAATTATTATAATTGGTTATTTGAATTAATCGTGTACTCTCAAGGAAACCATTCCATGCATCTACAGAAGTTTCTTTTTGTTGGAAGATGGAATTAATAGGACTTAGGTGTCATCATTAGCAGGGGTATTTGGAACTAATAAATGAGCTAGAGGGATTCAGGGGTGTTATTTACAAAGGAGTTGATTATGATCTTTGAAAAGATGTGTGGGTAATGTGTAGAAATGCCATAATAGAGATTAAGGCATTAAAAACTGACATAACTACTACACATAATATATTTTACATGTAGGTGTGAAAACTGCACATCATGGCATACCTATGGCTCAGCCTGGCCAACATTCCTCTGACAATATCACAAATAGACATCTTAAACATTTTACCGCCACCAATTGTACAGGTGCTCCACCCATTAAGCAGTACACACCCTTGACGCCAACTTTGACTCCCACTTGACCCCCACCAACCATTTGCCATTGAGGGTTTAGTTTGCAGTCTATTTTCATGCCCTAGTCACTCTCACCCCGTGGCCCACAATACAGGCACTCGCCCACATACATCTGTCAGTGGATGTCCATCAATGTGGTAAAATTCCTTCTATGAAGGAATCATAGTCCAGATACCAGGACTCCCATCCACAAAGCCAGGAATCGCTAACACTCTGATTCCCTATACCTTCAGCATGCTTGCCCGTTAAAAACTGCCACCTAATCGAGGAAAGAGAGAAAATGGGTGCTTCAACTCGACATGAACAAAATCCAAGTTTCGGTACAAGTTTTTAAGCATAAACAGTACAAGCAGTACTATCACAATGCTAACCTTGTCTACAAAGGACATCTCACACACTATCCTGGCTCGTTTGCGAGGCAGAAAAGCTCACCAGTTACACCGAATAGTTTCATCACACAGCCTCCAGAAAGAACTTTTTAAGATCATTTGTGAGCTAAGAAACAACATGAACCTATAAAACCCTACCACCACACGCCTTACGCAACATGTACAAGCACAAACTTGAGAGTGACGCATACAAGAGCTCAGGTCACTATCCACACAACAAGTGCCACCCAACCAGAACCATTCCACTATGGCCAGACGGTGTGGGAGATAGATATTATTTGGCCTCTGGTCTCCATCCCAGGCTGCCTACAGCTGAGCGTATGGAGTAGTGTAAGTGCAAACACTAAATCCTGCAATGTGCAGGGTCTTGTTGAGATTCTATTGTCAAACTGTTGAATTGTTTTAAAATCATGTAAACCCAACTGTCAGGTCCAGGATCTGACCCATGACTTTATGCTACTGTTTGAGCCCAGTCGATATTTTTCTATATATTTTTACTTATTTTGAGATTTTGGTTGCTTTCCACAGTCTCTGAACCTTGTCCCCTCGCTAATCTATCACACACTGTCCATTGGACTGAATGGCTTACAAGCTTGACTCTGCGCCTTTACTCAACTCCTCCTCCCAGGGGTTGCATCTCAAAATTAAGGCGAAGGTTGGAAAGGTTAGAGTGTCTTTACCATTTGGGCATGGAGGACTTCCTCACCTTCTTTTTCCTTTACCTCTCCTCTGCCCCTCTGTCCTTCCAGAGGTTTCCTGAATTGCACGCACGCCAGCAGGTTGTTCTCGGGAGGGCCTAACCAACCATCTATAGGAGTGTATGTTCCCTTGAGTTGACTCTTCATTGTCTCTATGAAGTTTCATAAACCAGCATGTTGGTGGTGCCTTTTGATTTCTTTGGGCTGTGCTTCCTCCACTTTTGTGTGGATGTCTTCTTCAGACTGTGATGCTAATCTGGTCTTGCAGGTCACATCACCACCCAAACTAGTAGGGAATAGCACCCCAATCATGCTACTGTTGTTCGATTAAGAACTTAATGTAAACGCATCTTGAAGCGTGCCATAATCATGGAGCGTCAAGTTTGCCACAACCGAACCACATGTCAAGACATCATGTACCTCACCCAACTCTTCCAACATATGTCATACTACAGCCACACACCTCCCCAACCAAACATACAAGCCTGCCTGTAATCACTGCGGACAGTGAGAATTGTACAGTGACACATATGGGGCAATTGTGCTCTGTACATTTGCTGCATAACATAATATATACCCATTCAATACTGGTTTCAGTTCTCCCCTTCTCTCTCATCTAATGACTGCAACTAATCATCTCCAGTAGGGATGTTGACTTAACCACCAATCCATGCCCACCCTCACTGTTCAACAAGCTCATGACATTAAACAATGCTGCAACAATTTCTATGTCTTTCAGCACCCAACAAAAATGTAGGTTTCCACGGGTAAAGTTCAAGCAGCTTAACCCAAGAAAGCACAGATCATACAGCTCCCTTACCAACATCCAACTTATTCCTTACTAAACTCAAAAAATCACGGCGTAAAACAAAAATTTAGGAGATTGTTGATTCTCTCAAATCACTAGATAAGTCCATTCTCTGCGACTACCTACCTCAAGAAAACCACAGATGCTGACAGAACAGTAGTTCTTGGCTTTTTGAATCTCCAAGCATCTGGCGACACCATCAAGTACTCAATACTAAGTGACCGCCAATGCGACATGGAAGTCCAAAAAAGCACCCTGGACTAGATGTACTTGTTCTTCAGATAGACGGCTAAATAGTCTACTTCGTCTTCTTCTCGCCAAGCCCCCATACTCTCATGCACAGTCCTACCAGATTGCACGCAGACCATCCTCTTGTTTAATGCACCGCTCACGCCTCTGTCATCTGCCATCTACTCTTTCGGACTCGCCTGCAGCAACTATGTAGACAACCCAAAAATCATAAAAAACCAGTAATTCTCATTTCACATACATCAACGTCACCGCAGATGCTCGATTATAGTTGACCACTGGATGTTCCATCACCAATTTAAGTTAAACTAACACAAAATAGAAATACTATTGTGTGGGAACTAATCTCTGATTTCATGGTACTTCCCTAGGCCATGATGCATTGTTTTCTGCCCCCAAACCTACTCCATCCCAAGAAAGTAAATAATTGGGGCATATACAGAAACTTGACCTACCCCTGATATCTCCATACGTCAAAACAACTCAGTAACAAAAGTATTCTTCTTCTGCCCGGTAATACTTACAAAACCAGTTCATTACTGACTTCCTAATCTTTGCTAGAGTAGTCACAGTACTCTCACAACTACTCTCTGCCAGCATACCCTAAGCAAGCATTCCAGAATGTATGTCTACTACACAGAGTCCAGCACACATAATATATATAACAGCAAGGCTCATGCCACAGACTACAAGAATCACCTTACCAACTCTTCACTCTTGTCCACGTCCTATGCTGGACCATCTTCAAAGCGCTCTGCATATTTCCAACATGCATCTGAGCCAGGAGGGCCTATATGCTCAGCAGCTGCAGGTGTTATATTATTGCAATAGACTCTGTAGTGGAAGAAGAGCCATTGGGGTCACTGATGGGCAGCTGGCAACATAGAAGAGCAAGATGGGCTGCTTTGGCCTAACTGCGCCTCCATTATGCTCCCAACCCCTGCATTGTGGGGCTGGTTTGAACATTTTTGCCAGGGATCATTTTGGAGTCCAGTAGGGTCTTGTTTCCAACATGAAAAAATAAAATAAAAACACACACACACACACACACACTCTGCCTTTGTTTTTTTGCCTCAGTACCCCATTGCTAGTGTTTAGTTGTCCCAGGATCTTTGTCCCTTTCCAAACATTAGTGGCTTCCGGTCTAGTGTGACATCCATAGCCCAGCGTTCTATCCCTGAGTCTACATGAGTGTCACCTTTCCCATTGTTTCTGTCTCCATGTTTCACTGTCTCAGTGTCCATATCACCAGTGCCTTGTATCAGTGTCGCCTATGTGTATGTGTCTCTGTTTCAGTGTCCGTGTCATTGTCAGTCTGTCTCTTCGGCCCAGTCCCCCGATCCATGTGTCCTATTCTCAGTGATTTCTCTAATGGCTATAAGATGCCACCTCACTCTGATGAAAGAAGGTGGTGAGTGCAGTGAGTGACATTTCACCATGAGTAAGAGGGTGCACCCATCAGTGTCACATGATCACACGTTTATTCCTAGTAGCAAAGACATGGAACGAGCTTCCCTGTCATCTACTGACCGCTCCATCTCTTCCAAAGTTCCGAAAGTCTCTAAAGAGTTGGTTATTCAGCTAAACAACTGGACCCTGCCAGTGCCTGGATACCGTTACTGGTGACAAGTCACGCTCTACAAATCTACTGATTGCTTGATCCTTACGTAGGCACTGTCACCTATAGTTACGTTACCAACATTCACGGTGTCATTTAAACTGTCATCCGTTACAGTGGATGAATTAGAGGCTAGAGGTAGCTGAACTGATGCAGTAAGGACAGTGATATTGTAGTGGTGTCGACATGAAGGTAAAATGCATGTATGTAGTGATATGGTGACATGTATGCGTCAGTTTAAGTGGTAAGAATGCAGACGCAGTGGCATAGATCAGTATTGGTGCTGGCTCCTCCTGAGGCTGGGAGAGGAGCCGCCACTCCCTGCTCTGTACTCTCCCCCCTGTCCCTGCTCCTGGCAGAGATGGCAGGGTGAGCCCGTAGCCCTCCCTCCCGCCTGTCTGGCTGCCTCCAGAGGGTTGTGTTCCAGGAAAGGGAGGTGCTAATCAACGAGTGGAACCCCCGGGACAGAGACCAGGCAAACAGCAGCTAAAAGTGCAGCCAGCAGGAGCAGAGCCAGGAGAACGAACACTCCAGGGCGGGAGTAGAGAGAGAGGACAGATGCATTGAGAGACGAGAAGAGAAAAAGGAGGCAGCAAGAAAGATAGTGAGAGAGATGGGAAGAAAAGGATACCAGAGAGGGAAAGAAAGGAGTGAGGGAGAGAGAGAGAGAGAAAGAAAGAGAAGGAGAACAGGGCTAAGCAGAGTAATACAAATGGGAGAATGGACATGGAGGTGGAGAGGGAAACTGTAAGAGGAGGTGTGGGGCATGGGTGGCAGAGGAGAGGGTGAGATAAGTTAATGGTGAGTAAAGAGGGAGGGAAGGGAGATACATTGGGAGAGAGGTGAGAAGTAGGAAACGGGTGTGAGAAGGGAGATGAGGGAACGATGGGAAGTAAAAAGGGGCATATACAGTGGTGCAGAGTAGATTGGCATACAGTGCAGTGGCATACAGTGCTTTGGTTTTGAGTAAAGTGATGTAGAGTGCATTGACGTAGAGTGGAATGGTGCAGGTAGAGTGCAGAGGCATAGAGTGCAGTGGAGTGTCCTGCTGCAGAGTAGATTAGAGTGAGGTAGAGTGAAGTGATGCAGAGTAGAGTGGTGTAGAATCTAGTGGTGTAGAGTGTATTGGTGTAGAGTGCAGTAGAGTGGTGTTGAGTAGTGCATAGTAAAATGCAGGGGCATACAGTGCCATGACATAGAGTGCAATAGTGCAGAGTAGAGTGGCGTAGAGTGAAGTCTGGCAGAGTAGAGTGACATAGAGTGCAGTGGTGTAGAGTAGAATGGTGCACAGTAGAGTGGTGTAGAGAGCAATGGCATAGAGTACAGTGGTGCAGAGTAGAATAGAGTGGCACAGAGACGTAGAAAGCAATGACGTAGAGTGGCGTAGCTTTCAGTGGCTTTGAGTGCAGTTGCGTAGAGTATAGTGGTGAGGAATGCAGTGGTTCTGTGTAGTTGGCTTGGATTACAGTTGTGTAGCATGCATTTGTTTTAGTAAAGTGGTCTAGAGTGCATTGGTGGAGAGTGCAGTGGCATAGAGTGGAGAGTGGCACAGAGTGGAGTGGAGTAGAGTGGCATAGAGTGAGGCAGCATAAAGTGCAGTGGTGTAGAATAGATTATTTTAGAGTGTAGTGAAGTGGCCTAGAGTGGAGTGGTAAAGAGTAGGGTGCATTGGCATAGCGTGCGGTGGCATAGAGAAGTTGCATAGGCTGCAATGATATAGAGTACAGTGGTGCAGAGTAGAATAGAGTGGCGCAGAGACGTAGAGAGAAATGGCGTAAAGTGGCGTAGCTTTCAGTGGCATTGAGTGCAATTGCGTAGAGTATAGTGGCAAGGAATGTAGTGGTGCTGTGTAGTTGAGTTTGATTGCAGTAGTGTAGAGTGCTTTTGTTTTTAGTAAAGTGGTCTAGAGTGCATTGGTGGAGAGTGCAGTGATTTAGAGTAGAGTGGCGTAGAGAGCAGTGGTGCAGAGTAGAGTTGGGTAAAGTAGAGTAGAGTTGCGCAGCGTAGATTGTAGGGCTTAGAGTGCAGTGGCATAGAGTGGAGAGTGGGTGGAGTAGAGTGGCATAGAGTGAAACGGCATAAAGTGCAGTGGTGTAGAATAGATTGTTTTAGAGTGGAGTGAAGTGGCCTAGAGTGGAGTGGTAAAGAGTAGAGTGCATTGGCATAGTGCGCAGTGGCTTAGAGAAGTTGCATAGGCTGCAATGATGTAGAGTGCAGTGGTACAGAGTAGAGTGCATTGACACAGTGTGCAGTGTTTCCGAGTAGAGAGGCATAGTGGGGAGTGTCATAGAGCAGAGTGCTGCAGGGAAGAGTGAAGTGGCCTAGACTGGGGTGGTGTAGGTTGCAGTGGTGCATAGTAGAGTAAAGTGAGGTAAAGTGCATCAGCATAGAGTAGAAAGGTACAGAGTAGAGTAGAAAGGCATAGAGTGCAGTGGCATAGATTGGAGTGAAACAGAGTATAGTGGCATAGAGTGACTCAGAGTAGAGTGCAGTGGCACAGAGTTGAGTAGCGTAGAGTTCAGTGGCAGAGAGTTCATTGGCCGAGAGTGCAGTGTTGAAAAGTAAAATGCCATAGAGTGAAGTGGTGTAGAGTAGAGTGGTATATAGAAGAGTGTCGTAGAGTGCATTGGTGTAGAGTAGAGTGGTGCAGAGTAGAGTGGCGTAGAGAGCAGTGGCAGAGAGTACAGTGGTGCAGAGTGTACAGTGGTGCAGAGTAGAATGGAAGGGTGTAGAGTGCAGTGATGTAGAGTGTTTCAGAACAGAGTATAATGGTGTACAGTGCAGTGGTGCATAGTAGAGTGGCATGGAGTGTACTGGTTTTGAGTAAAGTGGTGTAGAGTGCATTGGCGTAGAGGGTAGAGGCATAGAATGCAGTTGTTATATTAAAGTACAGTGGCATAGGGTATAGTAGTGGGTAGTAGAGTGATTCAGAATACAGTAGAGTGGCACAGAGTGGAGTGGTACAGTGTAGGTTGCTGCGGCATAGAGTTGAGTGGCATAGAGTAGATTGTTTCAGAGTAGAGTGAAGTAGCCTAGAGATGAGTGATGAACAGTGTAGTATAGTGATGCAGGGTACAGTGTAATGGTGTAGAGTTGCGTTGAGTGCAGTGGTGCAAAGTAAATTAGAGTGGCATACAGTGGATAGTTATGCACTGCCTTATAGGAGTGATACAGAGTGGAGAGCATTGGTGTAGAGTGCAGTGGTGTAGAGTAGAGTAGAGTGTAGTGTGGAGTGGCATAGTGTAGAGTAGTGCAGGGTAGAGTGTAGTGGTGTGGAGTGTGCAGAGTAGAATGGAGTAGGGTAAAGTGGAATATTCATGGTGTGGGAGTGCACTGCCATTACAGACAACACATCTTCAATTGAAATGACCATTACATTTGCACAGACATACAGTTTTACTGTTAAAAGTATACAGCTCACAAACTATAATGTCCGGAACTGTCATCACCTAGTGTATTGATTTGTTTTGATCATATTAAAATATCTGTTTCCACCTCGCTTGAGAATTCGAATGTTTTTTATTTATTTGTGCTCTCCTAATTCTGATATATTTAGAAATATCTGCACAGTTCATTTACAGACATTTACATTTTGTTATGTTCTAGAAAAAAATAACATTGTGCAGCCTTCCTCTAGCACACACTTAGTAGTCAGCATGATTGTCATATAAATCCTCTCACTTTGAAGTCAGAGAAAGAAAAGTAAACACCAACCTCTCTTGGGAGACAGAGCCTAACATTTGATCTCTATCTTTAAATGTATATGAAATGTGATGAGATTAAAACAAGATTTAAAGACTTGTTTACAGAAAGGGAGTGCTGGGAGCATGACTTTTTCCATAAAACTGTTCTTTGCCGAAAGGAGGGAGGCATCAGCAGTCAACCCGTTATAGAGTTCTTTCGCAAACATGGCACCACTGATTCAAACTGGAAGCACTGCAACAGCAAACCGAGGAAAGACCCGGGCAATGCACAAGAGGGTTTTACTGTTGACAGAACACATCCCAGAAGAGGAAAAACACTTGCAGATGATATCGCCCACAACTTTAGTGACTGTTACAAGGAGTTTAAACAGCAGGTAGTACATGCCAGAATTAAGATATTAGGAAACAGAAAAGGCCAGTTTGCAACAAGAGAAAAAATTAAGTCAATACCACCAAAAGAAGCCTCTGTGAAATGCTGTCTTGCTAGATAGCTAAGCATCTCTGCAAGGATTTTCCCCCTTTACCAATGTGCCATAGATGTGTGTGTAATGATTGCACAGTGATCTCCCGTGCCACCACACACACATACAATCATGACACTGGCAACTGATGGACATATTGGTGTATCTTTATCAAAGACTGCTCAGCATAATCAGTCCCGGACACGGTTCTAGCCTTGAACTGATGATTCGAAGGCTGCAGAATATAAACATTTTCTTTTAAGCTGCCCAGAGGAACATTTCTTTAAGAACTTCCAGCCTCTCACTATGCCATCACACCCCACTAGTAGTTTTTTTGAAAAATGCTCTTAAGATCTGTGTAAAAATGTGTTCTTGTCCCCCACTGTCTCTAGGCTGCTTCTTATTATGTTGATTTGATGAATGTTATCAAATGTAATCGTATTCAAATGGGTGCCCCTCAGCCTGCCGTGCTGGAGGTCTAATGCTGGCTGTGCTGGTGAAGGGTGCACCGTGTCAGTGATGCTGTTTTCTGAACTCTTCTTTTGTAGAATGGAATCGACAGAGAAATGTGAAGCTATAATTGCGCACTTTAATGGAAAATATATCAAGACCCTTCCAGGCGTCCCAGGTAAAGCATGGGCGTCTACTGCATCCTTCCTACGGCCAGACCACCCTACGCTGCTCCTCCTTTCTTCCAGCGGTAACCCATCCCTTCTGCCTCCACACCAGAGGTGTCTTTTTCCTCTCCCACCTGCCTTTACTCTACTATTCCTTTCCCTTCCCTTTGCTATCCTCCGCCACCCTTCTTCCATTGGTCTCTTCCCCCTTCCACAGCTGTTTCGCATGTCATTCATTAGTAACACATTCTGTTTGACCTCTTGCAGCGCCCCCGGATCCCTTGCTGTGCAAGTTTGCTGATGGGGGGCAGAAAAAACGTCAAAATCAGGGCAAATACCTCCAGAACGGGCGAGCGTGGTCAAGGGATGGCGAGACGGTAAGTCCACCTGAGGGCCTGGTTAAGAGACAGAGAGCTGAGGGGAACCATGATCCTCAATTCACCAAAATGTCAGGGGTAGCGGAAGTGACATCACACGCCCTTTGACCTTGACACGCACACACATGCTTACACATAACCACATATTCACACTTACACATACTCTCTTACTCACCTGCAAGCTCTCGCCCAACATATACATTTCAAGGCATTTTTTGTACTTACCTTAACTGCCAGGGAACATCACAGTCCAGCTAACTGTGCTCCATTTTTTGTTACACTAATAGTGAATAGTGTTTTGTTATTCAAGATTAGTGTAATAGAAAATAGAAAGAAAACAAAGCAAGTTGAGCCCCAACCGACGCCTGTAGTGAGGTGGGTTCGTGGTTACTGTGCCAGTCTTGAGATGAAAAAGGAAAACATGTGAAAGAGGAAGTAGAGGTCTTGAGGCGGAAGAAGAGCTATGCAGGAGAAGGCAAAGGAAGCATGTCAAGAGGGGAGAGATGATCTTCAGCTGCACCTAAACTGTTTGAGTTCTGAACCTCTTTTGATATGTCAATGTTCGCACTAAGAGTCGGTCGCAGAAGGGAACATCCTTTACAACGCAACTTTTACTCCGCACTACCATTACGACGCAGCTATTACAACGCAAGTCGTTACAATGACTTGCGCTGGAGGGCGCTGCAGGATAGGGAATAGTTTAATTTTCTATCCAACACCTTCCCTACTATCCACGGGGACTGGAGTTGGAATAGAAAATTAAACTATTCCACTATCCAGCGCCCCCCAACGCAAGTCGCTGTAACGACTTGCGTTGTAAAAATGGCGTTGTAATGGCATGCGGAGTAAAAGCATGCGTTGTGATGTCATACATCCGTCGCAGAGCCAGGGTGACAACAAGGTCCCACAGATTGTCCTAGCGCAGCGGCATGACTTGCATGTATTAGACCACAGAGGAGCAGCGCTGAAGTTCGAGGGACAAGCAGACCCATGGTCTAAAACAGAATTCCACCTGGGCGGGAGGCACCTCTTCTATCCCTCATTCACTGACTTAGAGACCATAGGTTATGTGTCAGTCTTCTAGCACCCCTAAACCAAGGGCCCTTTTCCACAGATATACAGTGCTTGAAAGCCTGAGCTCACATCAGTGGGCCCAGTTGTACTTAAAGCAAACCTTCCTTTAATTTGCACTCTCCATCTAGCAAAGCTGGCCTTCTCACCAGGCACTTGAATTTAATCCACACATCATTAGCCACAAAAACACAGCATTGAGCCCACAAGACTGCACTCAACACATACTGTACACCACACACTCTGCAACCCGCAGCATGAATCCAAATACATTAAAAGAACCACGATAAAGCCAAGCAGAAGCCTTGGTTGAAGATTGATTAAAGGATATTTCTAGAGCACACTTATGCCCAGGGCTTTAAGTTTGCTGGGTCCTGCAGGTGCTTAGTTCTAAAAAGCAGGTGCTGAGACGGGTCCCTAATGGCCTCTCCATTTTCACCCTCTCCCTCGGTGAAAAAACATAAATCTTAACTCTGCTGCAGTGCCACCCTTCCCTGCCTTTGATCTAACTTCAAAGAGACTCTTTATAGTTCTTTCAGCCTCATCATTTCAGAGCTGAAGCATTTTCAATATTAATTACTACCAAGCCATAGTTGTTGCCTGTTTATCTTATGCAAATAACAACCATTAACAAACCCAATAGTCCTGGCTTATTGTAGGTGTAATGTTACTTGTATTAATATGTCTGAATGCAGTGACAGAAGCAGCAGTAGCACACTATACTAAGCACAGATTTTCAGTTTGTGTTTTTAAGCCCCATCCTTAACTACATTGGCCACGCCCATTTGAGAGAACCCCTCCCCCCCATTATTTCATCCCACTTAAAGCCCTGCTTATACCTGACAAGCCGCCGTGGCCCCTTACTGCAGACCACAGAAATGTGAAATGGAAATGCTCTATTGCGGAGTGGAGAAGTGTGGCTCAATGGTTAGAGCGGCAGACCCTGATGCAGAGGTCTAGCCCGGGACCAGGGTTCAATTCCCCGCCTCGGCGGGTCTTGAGCTCAAAAATTCCACGGACCTGATCATTCTCGCCTCGGTGCCTATTCCAATCATGGAGTCCCACTCTGCAACTCTGGGCAATAGCTTGCTTAATCTCCACAACGGCCCCCACAATGCTAAGGATGCCTGGCCTCCACCTTGGGGGTGCCCAGGAGTGGACACCTCACAGGGAAAGCCAGGATGGGTTCCACAGCGGTATTCGTACAAGCGCCTTGAGACCCTTGCGGGTGAGTAGTGCGCTATACAAGTATCAATTTACATTTACATTACATTTACATTGCGCCGTGTCTAGTCCACGAACTGTGATTTGGTTGGCACCACTGTACGGGAGCTTCAAAAAATTATGCCCAGAACATATCTGCAAAGTCCAAAGATAAGTGTTCTTCATGTGAAAGCCATTGAGAGTAAAGTGTGACTTCCTGGCATCATATGGTGCCTCAGCCCACCTCTCCAGTAGAGTGGTCCTCACTCAAGTAGTGCAGATTGGGAAGAATATGTAGTTCGTTTTTGTTTGCCGATTGACAGACGAAGTTGGCATCCATCGTACAGACGAGATTCCAGAAGAAGAATCACAATATGTCAACCTCTATTCTGATGCACATCATGTAAAAACTCGAAAGCCCTGAAGTTGCACAGAACACATCCATTCCTAGGCAAACATGCAAGCAGTTAGAGAGAGATTTCCACTATCACTGAAACACACACACGCCCATTTTAACAGGGAAAGCATACTTGCCCGATGAAGACATACGCAGATATGCAAGGAAGGGGACATTATAGAAAATCCTCCCAAAGAATTAACGGGAGACCTCAAGGAACTTAGCACATTCAAAGTCAAGCACACTTTGTGGCTCTGGTACCCTCCTTCATACCTCACCTTGGCCCTAGACAGGCCCAAGGGTTCACTGTGAGGTCAAAAAAGAACTGTTGTTTCTTAGTCATTGTGATATACATTCAACAGCACAGCTCCTCTGGTCCCCTTAGCAGCCTTTTGTACATCACCTCTAACTTTCTTTGTCTCTGCTCCTTCCAGGGTGGCATGACCTTGACGTACGACCCCACGACGGCCTTGCAGAATGGGTGAGTGCCCTAACCACCACTACTTGCTTCACGTGCCCATTTGTATGTTCTATTGGTGCTTCTGATTCTACATTCTCTGGGATCTGTCTGTAGAAATCCCTTTTTCTGCTGCCCGGTAGCAGACAGAACGGTGCCCTGAGTTGCGGCAAACAAACCCAGCAGTAGTTAGAATGTAATTTTACAAAACAGTGAGAAACATTCTGTATTCAAATGATATTATTGAGTCAAATGAGTTATGTTGTAAAATCACTGGAAAGAGACGGTGTGGTCAAGGGAGTGACACTGTGTGGTAAAGTGAGAACCTGTTGTCAAATAAGTGGCATTTTGAGGCCAAGTGATTCATGTTCTGACCACTCCACAGCTGAACCAGTCACTTTCTC
The DNA here is from genome assembly GCF_964261635.1 of Lissotriton helveticus. Lineage (NCBI taxonomy): Eukaryota > Metazoa > Chordata > Amphibia > Caudata > Salamandridae > Lissotriton > Lissotriton helveticus. Next base: position 1,711,006,563 of record NC_136057.1, read on the forward strand.
TTTCTGTTGGGTGTAGACTGTCGGTCCTTAATGTTGATACCTTCTTGAATTAGATTCTTCATTTTCGATCATTTTCTTCATCCAGGACAAATTAGGTATTTATCAATGTTATGGTTAATCATTTAATACAGCATTACATGCAGCCTGACATGCCCCATGACGTTTAACGAAACAAACCCATTGAATACCTGAAGAACTACAGGAGGACGAGACATCGGCCGGTCATGCACTGATCGCAGCAGCTGTCTTTCACACTTGTAGTCTTGCCCATTTTACCAATTTGTCTGATCTATACTTAGGGTAAGATATGCCTTAGCAGAGAAACAAACAACTAGAAGGAGATATTCCGTGATTAGGATGTGTTATGCTGCTGGATTTCACATTATGAAGGGCGGATTGAACTTCAAGCTTAAAGGGAGACCTTCACAATATTTTGTGGTCAGGGAGTGGTTTTAAGACCATATCCAGAGCCTTTACCACAGATTATTTCAATATTCTGTCCAAATAAAGCACATGAAGTACCAGTTTTCTTTATGAATCTACACATTTCAGCAGAGCATAGTCTGAGCAACTTAGGTGCTATGAAATCTGAACCATGTCTTGTTGTGTTTGGCAAGGCAGAACCATCATAAGGTCAGGATTATTAAGGTGGACAGTAGAATGTTTCAAGCAGTTATGTCAATTATCAGTGAAAGACTTCGAGACGGGGCCAGAGTCAGAGTTTTGGCTTTTCTAGGAAAAAATGTGTTTATTGTTAGGTTTACTCAAACAGTTGCCATATGACTTCGTGCCAAAACAATTACACAAATAGCACAATTTGGAATAAAGTAAGCAAGTAAGATAAACTTTAGAAACAGACAGATGGGCTTGATGACAGAACAAACTCTTAAAACAAGACTTTTGTTAACCAACCTTAAGGAGCTCGAGGCATACTTTCACAATACATTAATGTTTCGACTCAAAATCCAAACAAGAGGCAAAGGGGGCAGCGGCTGCCTTTCTAAAGCAGATAGTAGTTGGTAATGTATGCCACTCATATGAATCTGTAATAGATTCACATTGCAAAGATACACAAGTTCCTTACTTGTGTTACTAGTTTTGCTTCTTCATTTCCTGTATTGAGTCGCATACAGTCGCCCGCTTCACCCAGAGGATGAAGAGATTACCAAACCTAAATAATAATCAAATAAAGATTTGGTATAAAAGGAATTTTGAAATGGTGCAGAGATGGGGGATATTGTGGGTTTATGTTCAACTCCATAGTAGCATCCCATTACAGACACCCTGAGTGGACATCTGAATGTTTACATATTATTCCAGATCTGCCATGAAAAGATAATACACCGTATGTGAATCTATACGTGAGTCAATGCTGCAAAAATATATATGCTATCAATGTACATGCATACACTTAATGCAGGCTTGAGATTGTTTTAAAATAAGTTATTAGAGCGTGAATATCTCTCTTGCAGGTTCTATGGATCCCCGTACAACCTCACCCCAAACCGTATGATTGCACAGACAGCACTCTCACCCTACCTTCCTTCCCCGGTGTCTTCCTACCAGGTAAGGGATCCCCTCTACTTGGCCAGTGAATTGTCCAGGGAGCCCTCCACCCCGTGGGCAAACCCTCAACCGCAGACAGGCTGTGCACCAAGGTAATCAGAGGTCACATAATTAGCGAGCATGGGTTGCACACAAAAACACAAACTTTACATAATATGACAAGCAACAGCCATTCACCAGAACTCAGAGGCTTGACAACCCGTAAAAAAGGTGGGCTCTGACCTTAATGACAAATACATTGACTTTACCATCAAAACTGAGCAATAATTGTTACTTTTCACTGGCTGTTTTAGTGTTTCTGATTTGCATCCACGAGGTTCGACTTATTCAGATACCTGCAAAGTCCTCTGTAGTTATTTGGACATGCGATAAGTCAGTCAGACCATGATTTGAGGAACTGCACTGAGCAAAGTGCCAGGCGGAAGACTTTCAGCCCTGCCCAGGGGCATCTAGGGGGCTGTTTTCCACCATTTCATGCAGTATCGTGCTTCGTTCAATACTATGTTTCATTTTTCATTCTCACTTGCTGCTCTGTTATTGTCTAGAGGAAGTCAAGAGGGTTTTGATACATTTTAATTGTATGTTTTACTTTGTGCAATCTGTCAGTGGTGTGCATCTGGTCTGCTCACTTTTCCTTGGTTTGTCGAGATTGGAGACGTGCTCTTTCCAGTCATTCCCAGTGAATTCTCGCATCTGTGGACACTCTTTTGGTCAGTGCTTAATTTGTAGAAGAATCAGGGAAGGGGCCCAAGGTTTTGTTCAGAGGCCCGCAGCTGGCGCTACTGAAGGTCGGGGTGCGGAATACCAAGGCTGCGTAGTCTTGATTTCATCCATTACCAGACACTCCCTGCCACTGCATCTCAACCGTGCAGGTTCTTTTTCATCCCTGCTTTTTGCGTTTGTCTCTGTTTTTCCTTCGTTCTCTTGCTCCTTCATTTGCCCATTTGTGTTTTCCTCTCTCTTGGTCTGGATCAAAGTTTGTTGAGGAACACTAAGTGGCTATTCCCCAAAACGGGTGCCGGTGGTCCCCACCTGCAAGCACTGGCTCAAATCAGGCACTGCCTTTGGTCATTGTATACCAAATTGAATTTTGATGTGTTTTAGAATTGTTTTTGATTTCATGTCAGTGCCTTGAGTCTGTCTCTCGTGCATTCTCTCGCCTTATTTTGTCTCTTGTTCTCTTATTTACACTCCACTGTAGCCTTCACTCTGTTTCCCATTCTCTCTCTGTCTCTCCCCATTCCCATTTTCAATGAGGATGAACGAATCAATAATGAACTTGCAAACCAAACCTCATATTTCTCTCTGTTTAGGTTCACAATCCTTCTTGGATGCATCACCAGTCGTACCTCATGCAGCCTACGGTAAGTGTCCCATTCCCACCTTGCAGATTCACCCTGTGGACTTCTCTCTAACTCCTCCGCCGCTTCCGTAGCTACCAGACTCCTTTCACACCATCTCACTCTTTTGCACTCTTGTCTTTTTTGACTTGCAGGGGGCAGTCCTGACACCCACCATGGACCACACCATCTCCATCCAGCCCACCTCGATGATGGGACCCCTGACTCAGCAGCTCGGCCACTTATCGCTCGGCAGCACTGGCACAGTAAGGGACATCCTCAAGTTGTCTTGCTCTTTCTGCAGCATGCTGCCACCCCACCCCCAAAAGAGTGGGAAATAGGGGCGCTTTGAAAATAGAATGGGCATCCCTTAGACAGTAGAGCCATTAAGACAGGGCTGCGGATAGAAGTAGAACGGCACCATCTTCCTCCTACCCGATCACACATCTACACCAGCTCCCTGGTCTGTTGAAGACTCATGCATGGGTCCTGAAGCTGTCGACTAACGTGATAAAACATAGCCGTCAAAATTCATGCCACATGGTGTGCAACATAAGCCACACATGCATCACAGTGAGTCTCAATTGCAATCTGCAGTGCACACTAACCGTACTGAGATGTGCATTCTATAGCATGCTTGCACATCTTGAGTTAGTGCGTAAACCCGCGTGGCAATGTACTTTCCGCTGAGCTGATTCTATGGCACAAATCATGGTAAAACTCGAGCACAATTGGTGAACCGGCTGTAGAAAAACTGGTAGAACTCCACATAGGTCAGCGTCTCTAAAGGGATGGAGCGGCTGAAGAAGAATCAGTCAACTTTCAGTTCCCGGGAACATTCCTTCCCCAAACAAAAAAGCTTTCCATTGGCTCAATAATATCTTCTCTGCCACTACATGGCACAACATTATGACATATTAACCCGAGACTGCACAAGGACATATCGCTTCTGCAATATAGTGAGGTGTACATTGAACTAGGAATGATCATCCTCCAATCTATGGTGATAAAGAAAGCTACGTAGTAGATAAATTAGCCTGCTAAGGGTGTATATGCATTAAAAATATATATATAAAACATTCTGATCCAGCTACTGTAACTTAGAGTTGAGACACAAAGGCAACCAAACCTTCCATTCCAAGATAGAGAAATAGAAATTGCAGCAGTTGCTGCAAAAGCTAAGTGAAGGCAGGTCTGCATCAGGAGATTATAGCTGTTGAATTCCATGATGCAGTACTGCAATTTCATAGGGCCACTGGAAGTGAGGGCCCGATCACAAAGACACAGAAGAAAACATAAAGGTCTAATGCAGAGGCTCTAAAAATATAAACTGGGTTCCCCGTAACAGCGATCAATACATGTTTTGGCTGGATGAATGTATGCCGGATATGAATACACTTGTAAGATTTTGTGGTAAATAACTTCACATGTCTTTCAAGTGATGACTTTAAGTTTACACAGGAAATCTAATGCTGAATGGCAGGAACTTGAGGGATTTCTACACAGCCTGACCTTGCGCATGTAGTATTAAGTCAGTGTCTGGAAGAGTTTGCCATGCCCGCGAGTGCATCTGTTTTCATGATGTCTCACCTGTAGTGAACAATAACATCACGAAGCTCACTGGTGCATGTTCTCTTAGGTTTTGCTTGAAAGTGACACTACTTGCATTCATGCTCCATTGTTGTCAGAAGTGAGACTTACATGTGGACTGAATCTCTCGATTCAGGTGGGCGAATCATGATTTTGTTTAAAACATTGCCACTTCAATACAAGTTAATGAGGAGACAAAATCACCCACAATTTTATTTCCAAATCTCCATCTTTTCTGTTACCAAATGTTGGCATATGGAAATGAACTTGTGCTGTGCAGCTCAATTCGTTCTACCACAATACTAACCCCCAGATTCATCATGCTCCTCTTTTGCGAGTCCTTAATAGCGATTATTAAGGAATCGCTATTAAAGACTCGCAAAACGGGATGCATGTAGAAATCGCAAAATTTATTGCGATTTCTACTGCTTCCTTATTTGCGATTCGCTAATTGCTAATCGCAAATAAGGAATGACTCCCCATTCATTCCTATGGGCCATTTGCGATTAGCAATTTAGCGAATCGCAAATAAGGAAGCGATTTCAAGGGTGCCAGGGTGTCCAAAGGACACCCTGTAGCACCCCTGAAATGGTGATTTACACTGGTGTTGCGCACACACATGTCCAAAGGACATGTGTGTGTGTAACATCCAACTTAGAAAAATGCACTAAAGTGCATTTTTCTAAGTTTTCGCTATTTACCACGAAGTCAGACTTCGCGGTAAATAGCGGCCCCAGATTGCGAATTCGCAATTTCATAATGGTTCATGAATTGCATTTAAGGAATATCAAATAGAGATTCCTTAAATGCAATTCTTCGCAATTTAGCGATTTCAAATTTTGCGATTTTTGCATTTGGGATGATGAATCCCAAATGCAAAAAAAGCGCTCGCAAAGGGCCAGATTCGCAGAATCTGGCCCTTTGCGAGCCGATTTTTGCTTCATGAATCTGGCTGTAAGATCTTAACCAAAGAAATAAACACCTTAAAAGAGAGTCCTTAAAAATGGACCTCTTACGGGTTATGAGGTATATTTCTGGTTTTGTATAATAATTGGTTGGACTTGACATAATACAGTGCAGTATTCCTATTGTTAAGTTAAAGCTTTGGAGCTTTAATATTTAATTATTTGAAGTTTTCTCTAACTAGTGCATTATTCTTCTTCCTGTAGAAATGCTGTGGGTTTATAACAATAGAGTGTTATTGCACTAGTAATGCAGCGAGGTTGCGCATTTCCATGCAATAATCCTATTCTTGTAGTAATGTGTGGTTGTAACACAGTTATAGCGCAATATTATGCTCCTCGTGTAATGCCTTGTGGTTTGGCATGCAATAATGCAGTATGTCGTTAATGATGTGGGGCTGGCATAATGGGGCTGCTTTTCCATGCTTTAGCAAATTGTAGGTTTAATATTCTAGTGAAAGACGCATATGGCATAGTTCAGTATTTTCATGTTATGCTGTGGGCTTACATCCACACCACCTACCCCTTTGTTTACTGTCTTCCTCATTTAGCTAATCAACCCTCCTCTCCATCACCCTCACCTTTTACATATCCTTCTCACAGTCACACTGTTCTCACTTGTAAAGCATTACTCAGGCCCTGTGATTCCCTCCTTCCTCCTCTCACTGACACACCTACACTCTGCAGATCCCACAACACATTTATCGCCCCTATTTCACCTATTTGCATCCACCTTTCAGTCCCCAGCCCCACTCCTAGCCTATTCCTTACTTCACCTGTTTTAGCTTCTGCGATTTCTCATCATCCAACCCTCACATTGCATATCCTATGTCCTCCTTAAGCACACACAGTCGTGACTCATCTAGTCCACCATCATCTATATCTACTTCCCCTCCTTCTCTAAACCCCCTAAAACGTCTACTTAGGCCGCTTTCTCTCAGAGTAACCTCACTCCTGCTCCCTTCCAATTCAGCCAATCAAATTACCTATCACAAGCCCCTTTTAATCACAGACTATCATCAGTCCTTATAATTAACAAAAATCACCCTAACATCTGTTGTGTGATCTCAAACTATATATTCGACTTGTTGTTTATCACTAAAAAATAGCTAAGCAGTGACTCTGCGCCAGTCCTAGAGGGCTTTATCCCCCAGGCAACACAATCCTTATAAAAGTCAAACCACAAGTATGACTGGAAGAGGAGTGATTATCATCCACACAATGTCAACAGCTCCTCTCAGCTCACCCAGTGCTCTCCTAAGTCATCCTACACCACCCCCCATTTCTCCTTACGTATAGATCTGCTTGAAAACGTCCCAAGCTCTTGTGCCTTGGGGACCAGTGCCTGGTTTGCGAAACCTGAATTGCCCATAATCAATCATCTGACACCCACCTTATAATCGCTGATCTCATTGAAATGTTCCCTGGTGATGCCGGCACAAAGAGAAAGACAGTAAACACAATTTTTAAACTTTAGAAACTTCATCACAGTTATTTGCAAATAGCACATCAACTTGACTGACCACGCTATAATTCAAGGCGACTTTTATGCATCTCCCCCAGCAAAGCCTAAAACCCATAACCTTGTGCAGCACACGCCCATGGAATCCAATGGCCCCCACCATGCTCCCATCAAGGTACAAATGTGAAACCTTGCGCTCTCTCTGTTTTTGACATACACACTCCCACTCTCTCTTTTCCTTATAGGGGCCTTCCAGGTATGCCCCAGATATCACAAAGACAAAGGACTCCTGTCCCTGCACACCATAGCAAACAGGAATGTTTGTTTTTGCTTTTGATGTAACTTTTTAAAAGACTGTGGTGTACCATGAGCCAAGGTTCTTCCAAATATTTCCGAGCAAAGTCCAACCGTCTTCCACTGGACAACATTGGCCTTAGAGCTCAATGTTAAACTAAATGAAAGCATCTGGCGCCAAGGAGCTACAATAGTGTTTTGGTTCGTTCTTTGGCACAGAAGATGTCGGTTTTCACTGCTCATCTTTGTTTTTATGTTCAAACTGTACTTGTGTGTAAATAAAGTCCTCTTCTTTTACAAAGTTTAGAACTATTTAGATATTGAGAATATTACTGGCTATTTCTCACTTTCCAGCCTCCAGGAGTAAGCCATGTCTGCTGGATCACGCTATAGTTTGAGAGTCCAGTGCTAAAAAGAGTACTTGGTCATTCTTTTTTAGTGCATCTGTAGTGCGGCCCCAGGACAGCATTGGGAAATTGGCAGTAATTGCTACAATATTTACTCTGCAACCCTTCACTACACTTGACCGCACAAAAAGGCCTCACAACATTAAGTTAGGTGGTACGTGCTTCAGGGCTTGTGGTTATCCCTTCCAGATGGCCACCAAAGACAGCTCAACTGGCTCCTCTGTAGTGTCTATAGTTGTGAAGAGTAAGCTTGCTACAGTCAAGATAACAGACACACAGTCCTTACCATGCTGTCCTTCTTGTAGTACCAAAGGGGATGATGGACGGAGTGTTGAACAATGCAAGCACTCACCCCCAGTCAAATGATCTGGGTTTAACCCATCATCATTCTTTAGCTCACTCCGCCACCCCAGTTCAGACATGGCCATATGCAAATCAGTCTGACCCTGTGCCTCATGGGAAACGTCCAGCCCGAACTGCCAAGCCATGTCTTCACTGGACCGGAAACAAGCATCCTGGAACCGGTTTCTGTCTAATCAGCCGTCATCAGCCAGGCTAGCTTGAATCCAGTGGCAAAGTGAGCAAGGGACCCACGTCTGGGCATACCCTGCCAACTTAGGGCAACCAAAGCAAAACCAAAGGGGATGATGGACGGAGTGTTGAACAATGCAAGCACTCACCCCCAGTCAAATGATCTGGGTTTAATCTATCATCATTTTTTAGCTCACTCCGCCACCCCAGTTCAGACATGGCCATATGCAAATCAGTCTTACCCTGTGCCTCATGGGAACCGCCCAGCCCGAACTTCCAAGCCATGTCTTCCCTGGACCGGAAACAAGTATCCTGGGACCAGTTTCTGGCTAATCAGCCGTCATCAGCCAGGCTAGCTTGAATCCAGTGTCAAAGTGAGCAAGGGATCCACGTCTGGGCATACCCTGCCAAGTCTGAGTGGGACGGGTATGCTCAGACGTGAATCCCGTGCTCTCCTTGCCACTGGAATCTTGCCTGAAACCGGTCCTAGGATGCTTGTTTCCAGTACAGGGAGGACCTGGCTTGGCAGTTCGGGCTGGACTGTTCCCATGGGGCACCGGGTCAAGACTGATTTGCATATGGCTGGGTTCAAACTGGAATTGGCATGGTGAGCAAAAAAACAATGGATTTAGGCCCAGATCTCTGTACTGGGGTGAATGTATGACATTGTTCTGCATTCTGTCCATCAACTTTTGTTTTTGCATTTGTCACCCGAGTGGGACAGGTATGCTCAGACGTGAGTCCCGTGCTCTCCATGCCACTGGAATCAAGCTATCCTGGCTGATGAGGGCTGAAAGCCCGCAACCGGTCCTAGGATGCTTGTTTCCAGTATAGAGAGGACCTGGGTTGGCAGTTCGGGCTGGACTGTTCCCATGGGGCACAGGGTCAAGACTGATTTGCATATGGCTGGGTTCAAACTGGAATGGCATGGTGAACAAAAAAACGATGGATTTAGGCCAAAATCTCTGTACTGGGGTGAATGTATGACATTGTTCTGCATTCTGTCCATCAACTGTTGTTTTTGCATTTGTCCTTCTTGTAATTACATCCTTGTCACACTTAAAGTACCCACTTGTTTTGGAACTAGAATTCTTCTCAACTCTTCATTTTTGTGGCCCTATCTATTCCATTTGAGCTTCTGCTGGGGAATGTCATAGCCATTTCTTTCAGCCTTCTGGCTTCCAGAAACTCTTGTCTCCCTGATGCATGGACTCTTCCTCCTTCTGTTTAATCCAGTTTGCGGCCCACGTGTCAACACCTCCTTTTAGCTCTGTGTCTTTAGAGATACTGTAGCAGGTATGGGCAATACCTCTCTCCGAAATTTCAGTCTCAAAAGAGATCTGATCCTTCTTGCCCTCCTGCTTGAAGCCCTTTCTTCCTAGGTCCTTACTGGGCCGAGGTCTCCCTAAATTTAAGGATTACACCCTTTCCAACTCAACTCGAAAATAGCTTTATTCCTACACAAGAGAACACGACTAAGTATAGCCCCCACCTGCTCAGCAGGGCCTTCTTTCAGGGCTACATTTGCAAGTTCATAGGTTTTCGGCTGTGCTGAAACATCTGATCCAACCGAGTAGGAGGGTACAGACACCAAAGGGACTGACAACCTGGGGGAGGAACATTAACAGTGTTTCTGGAGTTGTTGAGGAGGGTAGAGTGAACTAATAGATTCTAACTCCTAGTCTTAAGTACAATGGACAGCTTCCCTTTATATAGTTTCTTCGACTTTTTCTTTCCCAGCATGTTCCTCATCTAAGCAGATCTCTCTATCTCTGTCTTTGGGAGCCATTTCTATCTTTTAGAGCTAAATGCCATTATCTTCCACACTTTTACTACCTTGACCTGAAATAAGCTAGTTCCAATTTCTTATGCTCTACAGCTTCAGGGTGAGGATATTCAGTGCCAGGAGGTCCTGAGAAAAGAGGTGGTGATCAGCAGGAGTAAGAAAGGAGAAACCTATTTGCAAACCCTGCCTTTGTAGTCAGTGTGTGGGGGAAGTTCAGCGATCGTCCCAATTCTCTGGGCCTCTACAACTAGTTCCAGATTCAGAAGTAACTACATTTTGTAAATTCACACACATCCTGCAGGTCGCCTCCTTGAGGCTGAAGAAGAAAGATGGTTAAATTGCCATTTATTACAAAGACTGATGCCATTCAGAATTATGAGGTTTAAAACAACAGTCTGAAGAATGTTCGAGAGGTGATGGGTTTTGTGGATTTATTTGGACGGCATTCGATTATCTTTTCTCAGGGAAGGTCGAACCCAAAAATGTTAATTTTAGATAAACTGTATACAATTCCGAGCCCAAACAATACAATGCGGAATATGCACACCATCTGATTGTCCCCTTCCTGGAACCATCCCGTATGCAGGCCAGACAGTCTTTGAAAACTCACCTGACCCAGCCAATTGATTGCAGCCACCAGTCGTCTGGCTCATAAATCCCAATATGGATCCCCATTGAAAGTGTCCTTATAACTCCTTCACCCTGGGTCGTTTGTCAAAAAGCCTTCCACAGGTGTGAGAGCTCTACATATACATTAAATAAATAAAATGGGATACATGACCTGAAATTTGCATGTAGTTTTATTTCCAATCACAATATTTAGGTCCATAATGATTATCATCACAATTAATGGCTGGCATGGTGTCGTGATCTTCTACCATTATACCATTAACAGATGAGGAACACGATGCTCGCTTGGAAGAGTAGGAGTGAAGTGTCCATAGCGCTTGAGGTCTCTTCCTCTGGGTCATTGTAACTCTGGAGTTGGGGGGGCCTCGACTGCATCCCCCCCATCACCCCTCCCGGGCCTTTCCCCCTCTGGTTTAATCGCTAGCTACCTTCCCGGTGACTGTAAGCAGTTCTGTCCTTACATAGGCACCTCCCAACCCTACCTTTGGAGGGAGATGGAGTAACTGCCCACCTTGGGATACCCGACGCTCTACACTATTCATACTGGTTGAACAGAAGAACCCCTGGGACAGTACAGTTTGCTTTTAGTTAAGTTTTATTTGTTACACATATTGGCCACTAGATGACTGTATAGTTATGAAGCATAGTCGCTAAACTCGCTGGGGAAGGCACTTACTAAGCAGCGGGGATTCAATTTGTTGATGAGATTGATGGGCCTAGGCAGGCATTTACTAGTTAGGAAATGTGGTCTGCATGCATCCTCTTACCATCATGTCTAGTGCAAAGAGTTTACATTGTTAAAGCGGCAGTCTCAGCTCCTCATCTCACCTTCATACTCATCCAGGATGTTATACAGTTCTCCGTCTGAATACGACTGTCCCAACCATGCGTGTACACCCTAGCAGGCTGGCATAGTAACTTGCTGATCAGGTTGACTGTGTATTGTGATCATTGCTTTCTTGACAAAATGCTGTATATCAGAAATGCCAAGTTTTACCTATTATTTACCAGTATGTCAGTGCATATATGCAATACATATTTTGTCAACCAGTACAAATGTCCGTGCACATTTGAAATTTTTATCCTGGCTCTTATCAGGTGCACCCATGTTCTACATCCTATGCAATCCGACAGAATCACATAAATAGCGACATGTAGTTATGTTATTATATTGGAAATGTCTGCTGTTACCGTCTAATCGCAGACTGCGAAGAAACAAGCTATTGCAACGTGAAATTATAACTTCCTTAACCTGCCCCCTCAAGGTCTAGATCAAAGTTCCCTCCTTCAGTGGTCCCATGTTTGCCTGTTTTTGTGCCTGCTTCCACTCTCCTAGCCTGTTTTGCTATTGTTAGGTGTATGTATCAGGATATGTCCTTCTGCCCTTATGTCTCGTTTCCTGTTTATTTCAGGGGCGGGATCACGACGGCTCTCGGGGAAACTACTTCTGGCAACTGGCGAGAAGTCACAGCTTCCAAGTAAGGAGGCAGCGCACAACTTGCGATTTGATTTTTTTATGGGGTGGAGGCGGGATCAAAACGCAAGTTTTGAGTGGTACTGGTGGGCGTCGGGCACATCAGCTACCAGATCCTGCACCTGGAACCTGCAGAATGGTACTTTGAAGCCACAGAAACGTCATGTTTTTCACCCAGGCAGTAAAACACGCAGTGGCACTTGGGCATAGGAAATACTGTATAGCTGTAATGGCAGCCAAGCGGAATATGTTTGCCTCCATCCCTTCTTCTCTTCCCTTATCATTTGAGTTGACTTACCACTGGTTCACATAATTTCACCTGCTTTCCCCTATCTGGCTTGTCACAAGAAAGACACAAGAAGGTGTGTCGCTACCCTGGCCCATAGAAAGTTACCGGTGTCTCTATCAGCAGCGGGGACTCTTCCAACTCTGTGTTGCTCTAATACTGTGATTCGGCACAATATAAAGCTGTTTTCCTAAAGGAACAATACCATAAACTACTACTTGCCCAGCGGTTATCTCTGTACGTTGAAAGGGACTGCCATCACGACGATTCCTTTCAATGTACAAAACGTTAGCTGGACGGCTGCTGTCGGTTTTGATGGCCATCTAGCAAACGAAAATCATTGTTATATTTTTTCTGTTCCTCGCTGTCTGGTTTTTCTTGGCTGCAACCGACAGAAATAAATACAATACACGACCCACCCTAAAAGGGTTGGGCGATGTAATGCACTTCCTTTGATGGCCCCTAATATTTCAGGCCTTTGGAGGAAGCTTACCCAGGTGGCCCCATCGATGGAAAAGTTAAGGTCCGCCCATCATTAAATGAGGCAGGTTGACCGGGGTTTGGTGAAAGAGTACGCTGTCCGCCAAACTCTAAATCGGGCCCATAGTGTTTCTTTTGAATTGGTAGGAATTTGACACATTATAGTGCAGTGTTTATACAATAATGCTATTGCACGGCACCATTGATAAGGTAACTATATGAAACCTTCCCTAAAGTTAATTTTTTCTATAGGAGTGCTGTGCATTTGTGGCTCTGAAAAGTTGTATTTCTGTGGTAACACGTGGACTTTGAAGTATAGCACATCATAATGTGGTGTTCTTCTGCTAAAGTCGTGTATTTCACACACCATGCTGAAGTAGTCTTAAGCGAATGCATTGAAATTATGTTATACACATTCGTGTCGTGCTTTTTTCATTCGTATGGCACTCTAGAGCTTTCTTGATTTGGGTAACCTTTCCGTAGAAATCTGCCATTTCTATTGATTAGTTCTGTTTGTTTGGCAGGGATATGTCTAGTTTACTATTGGTTTGTGATGGTTGTTGTGAAAGTAAATTACATTATAGCCAGATAAGCATTTCTATATTGTGTTATGTGTATTGATGAGGGTGGAAAAAGATGTTGCCAGGTTTCCTTGAGATGATTGGTTGGTTTTTCATTGTTCGGCCTGAGCAGATTGCTTTCTAGACAGGTATCACTAGTCGGGTATCTAGCTATGATGCAATGTATGAATGGTATGGTATCTTGCAGATAACTTTATCAGAATGGTTCTACGACGTATGATGGTGTGATAAAGTGCATATTCAGTCATAGTGAAGCACATTTAAGGCATTTCCCTAGATGTTCACGTCAGTGCCCTGTAACTCTGTGGGTTTGTACCATTGAATGCTGTATTTGCACAGCAGAACCTTTCATTTGGTTCTCTAGTCGTGCACTATTTCCATTGTTATACTTTGGACGATAGCTAATGTGTTCTAATATTCCCATCAGAATGTTTTTGTTACAGCATTAACCTTACTTTCCAAGACTATAAGTGCCTCTGATGCTGTATTCACCATCCCTCTCGGAGCCACCAACAGCCAAAGTAACACTGAGCAAGACCCACGCGGAGGCATCAGAATTTAAGTTCAGCCATTCTCAGCATGTTTCAATCTAAGAAAACCCCCAGAAAATGTCCAAACATAGGAAGCAGGAACCAATGCTTACCACAAGACATGGAGCATCAGAGCTATTCTTAAACTTGATGTTGGCACCTTTCCCCTTGAACACTTCAAGGAGCCCTGCCCACCACTCCTCGTGGCCATATTTGGACACTACTGAATGAGATTGACTGTTTTGCATTGGCAGCTGGCAAGCACGTCAATTGGAGGGGTGGGCGTATGGGTGGGAGGAATGAAATGAATACAAAACACAAATACACATGATTTTCTTTTTAAAAAACACGTACCTGCTTGTGCAGACACATCCTCCTCACTCCGGTCTAATTCTTTTCAAACATCATGCCGGGCCCCAGCTACCCTACTCAACAAATCCTGGCGCTGCTCCCAGCACGCGTGAAGCATCAGGATTGGAGGGAGCTGCGTCTCTCGGCACTCATGAGGACAGTAAAGGCCTGAGCAGGCTCTCAACCCAGCTGACTAAGACAGATGGGTTGAGAGGTGTATAGTGCGCATGTCAGGCAGGCTGTGGCAAGACTGCGCACAAAGATTTACTGGAAACCTGATTTCCTGGATTTGGGTGAGATTGCGTAAGATTTGCCTGGGCCTACTATAGTCAAACAAAAGAAACTTTGTAACTTCTTTAAAACAAATGGTCGGGATGTGTCAATTACACTCGCGCGCTAGTTCCGGGTGCAGGGGGTTGCATCAGAGTTCTCTCCCACTGCTCCCTCCCCTTGTAGGTGTTTATATACCTCATTACTGGAGGCGGCTGTGCCAGTAGAAATGTTCCAATAAAAGGGTGTGGCTTCAACAACCGGATGTCCCCTCTGTCATTTCATTGTCTTTTCTTCAAGTTCCCTTCTCCACGATTTTTCGTCTCAGCGGGTGTGAATAAGTTCAATTTTAATGGGTTTAAACTTCTGTCTAGAGGTGTACGCACGATGTTGAAGAACTAGGCCATTTACACAGTTCCTGTAGATTTAAAGAATTCTAAAGATACGCCAAGGGCTCGTCCATAATGCTCACGTGACCCTCAGGAAACAAAAAGTCCTACTATCAAAGGGGAGGATTAGTTGATTTTCCTCAGAGGTTTATTTATCATCCCTTAATGCAATTACACATTTCTAAGGTGCTTTTCATGTCTTCTCTTCTTGTGCTCTATGCATGGTGTATTTTCTTATCAGTTGTGGCACGTCAGTATTTGTTGTTAACTGTGACTATGTGGGCGTCAGTCTTTTGTTGGGGGGAGGAGGGGCGACAACCTGCCTATCACGTGGGTGATGAGACCCTCCAAGCTTGGTGAAACCTTTTGCTTTTCCCCAATAATGGGCTTTGGTCTCTTCGAAAGCTTGGCCTCCTCTGACTTCCATCTTGCCTGTGATTTTTCCTCCAGTACCTGCCAGCAGCTGCAGCCATGCAGGGAACATACATCCCTCAGTACACACCTGTGCCTTCCAGTGTCTCCGTGGAGGTAAGTCAGCCGCCTTCTATACCCAGAGGCCTGGGAGAGACCACAGGGTCAGCAGGCAGACCTCAGCAGCACGCACCCAGCGAGCTTGATGTTCGGGTTCATATCAGATGGGGGAGGTGCAGAATCATGCCATATAGGACTGGAATTGACAGCACTGCAGCCCCCACCTTTTAGTACTGGGCCACACGTAGCTCTGCTAATGCACCTCTCTTCTGACCAGTTGGTGCACCCACGCGCTTCTTGGCCAGAGCATCCTCCCCGGAGGCTCTTTGTGCTATTTCACCACCAGAACCCTGCACTCTGCCTTCTCCTTGCACCTCACTACTGCCCCTTGCAGCCCTGCTGTTGTTGCACCATGAGCTCTATCCGCTGTGTCTCAAATGCCTCTCAAACCTGAGCTGAGCTGACTGGGACTCATTCACTGCTCTGCCAGTGCCCCTCAGTCTTGGTGTGTGTCCCCTGAACCTCTTTCAGCCCTCTGAGCTCTGTCAGCGCGCCCCTTTTCAAGAGCTGCATTTGTGGGAGGGTGGATGGGTTCTGCATGGCCTTTCAACCTGTCTTTTTGTCTTTTAACCGCGCACAGGACAGCAGCGGTCAGCCTCCACAGCAAGTCACCATGGAGAACGCCTCCGAACATGCTGCCTACTCCTACCAGTACAGCAAGTAAACCCGGGGTAAGATGACCTCTGTAGGAGTAGATGGCTGGGACTCCCCCATTACACGTAGTTCTACAGAGTTAGGCCGATGTTTGTTGTCATGTTTCGTATTCAGGACACATATGTCATAATATCGGAGTCCCTGAATGCAGTGCATTTGGCATGTGTATTTGTCGCATAAGAATCCAGTACTCATTCAGTGATACTGCAGCCTGGGTGCATTTACATTATTGTTCTGGCTTCTTTTGAGACACTGTGTTACTCTGCATTCCTTTGACACATTCATTTGACATGTAGTACTCCTGTGGTGACCTGGTGTATTCCTATCAATTATGCACACTTGGCAATTTCTGCGCAGTTTATTGTACATAATTCTCTTACACAGTAGTCTTATTGTACTGCCAAAAGTCTGGCGGTCTTGCGTGGTAATGCATTGGTAATTCCACTCATTTAGCACACTGCTGTTTTATAGTTTCCTGTCCATTAGCATCAGGTACTTTGCATCAAAAGGTTGAATCACCAGTCGTTTGAAACATCTGAAAATCAATCTTTCGGTATCGACAGACTGAGTGCTTGAAACTAGGCCAGTGCTTAATTTGTAGAAAAAATAAGTGCAATGGTCCTAGTTTAAGAGGCCACTTCAGCTCGCACTATCCATAGCCCCTGCCAGCGATTCAATGACAATACAAACACAGCTACTATCCTACTCCTACAATTGTGACAATTCAGACTATTCCAGGACCCCGAAGCTATTAGAATGGCTTGTGGAGAGGGTATTAGTCATTTTTCATGTATATTGAATTTAGAAACAACAGTTGTTGTGCGCATCTAAAGAAGATGAACAGTGCCACCATGTGGCAGACTGTCATAGTTGCCTGTGTTCACAATTAAGTGCCGGTGCTCAACACCAGAAACCACAGGTTCAAATTAAGCACTGAACTAGGCTGATACAGTATTGACAATAACGTCACCATCCTCAATCACTGAATTGAATGCGAGTTTCAGAAGAACTTTCACGTCTTTAGTTGCAATGTGGTTTTCAACTTCACACTCCAGTAAAGATGCTATAATTCTACTGCCATGTTTTCTTTGAGGAGGAAATGGAATTAAAAGAGTGAAGGGCCTGCACGTTCCAGGAGACTATCTTACTGATGATTTGTGACACAAGCAGGCTCAGACTTAAGTTCAGGCTAACCGAAACTCTGCTGTTTATTTTAAAATCAACCAATATTGCCTTGACTTCAACATCATACTGGACAGAATGTCACACCAACATAAAAAGTCTCCAGAGCCAAAGATTTTACATTGAAACGAGTCTCCGCTCCGGCCACTGGGGCACTGGACACTACTGCATTGGATTTGAAACTTACTTCAGCTTCCATTGACCTGTTGGAGTAGAAAGCCCCTAAACCACTGTTCGCCGAATAATTTGTATGTTTCTGAGGAGTTAGCTGAAAAGAGACAGCAATGTAGTTTAATTTTAGGGACATTGCATAACTCCTTGCTTGAAAGGAGTGAAGAGCTGTGGAAATTCTATTGATCAAAAGGAAATGGAGGCCCACACAGTTTGAATCCTTCGAGCCATTGCCCAATGCAACGGAAGCCCAGAAACTGATATCTTCAGTTAGTCCCTTGAAAGTCCTTTGTGTATTCTGCAACAGCGCCTTGGTTGCAGACACGTTCACAGGAGCAGCAGTACAGGGCATTTCTTTCTTGCACATGCAGCAATTAAGGTCATATTTCCTGTTCCTGCATTACAACAACGATTAAAACAGTCACGGCAGTAGTAGTATATAAAAAGCCACAAGGCACTGCCAGCTCACACATAAAGCAGACATTGCATCTGTTGCATTAGAGAAGGAAAACATTGTGATAAGACGGTTGGCAGTGGGTGGTAGGCACAGCTCTACATGTTTGAGGTCAGATCAGAGGCTCAGACATATGTTCTGAACATGGCCTTGAATGAAACAGCACTGTTCTGGGGAATGAGTATAATGCATTACAATGCTAAAGACATACTCTGATGCTTTTAGTTCATTGAAAACATTTCTCATATTCCATAGAACACAACACTACCATTTGCTGAGCATGCTGTACATGAGAGGGTCATCATACCAGATGCCTTAATGTTGGTCAGTTTAAACTCGGACCTATCCTGCCTGGGAGGGAGATGATATGTAGGACAACAGCGCGGTATCTCTACAGCTACAAAAGTCTTTACCGTTACAATGTCAAATTCTCATTTACAGAGTAGGGTAGCTTTGGCCTGCCCTCAAAACAGTGGAAAACATATTTATGTTGATAAATAAGTGTTAGTTGAGGCAGTGCAGGAGTAGAGTGCCCTTTATTCAGGGTGATTATGTGTTCCTAAGCATTCACCCTCTCTGCTTGGGTCATGACAAGTAGTTTCCAAAGCTCTTCAACAAGGAGGCTCCATCTTTGCTCTTGGCGATGGCCATAAAGCCAGGTTGTGCTCTTAACTTCACCAGTAAGTGCCATCCCTGTATGTTCACAGGCCCAAAAAGAGTAGATGTTTACACTTTGCTTTGTAGTTCTGGTTAGTTTGAAGACTGATTAGTTTACTATTCCACTCTACCAACATGACAAGTGGTCAGGAAACATTCCAAGCTCCAGAGAAAAGCTGACCAAAGACTAGACACAAGGAAACAACCCAAAGCAGGCAGTAAACAGCTGTTACTTGAGTGGGTATGAACAGCCTGTACCATTCTGTCACAGCAACAGGCAGAAGCAAGCAATTCTCAGCTGGCAAAGAGACAGTAAGCGGCAGTGTCCAGCTGGCTCAAGGACAGGGAATATTGCCCACACAGCACAGACATGTCACGTGATTGTTTGCGTACTCCAGCACCGGCTTACAACTGGATTAAAGCTAGGAAATATTTCGTAGCACATGTTAGGAATTTGCAGAAGCAGCGTAGGCTGCTGGGAGTAGCCAGGGGAAAACATTATTCAACAGATGGAAACTCAGTGAAGAGGACTTTTCTGTAGATGCCTTAATGAATCCATGAGGGAATGTTGCTTTCTAGCAAATAAGACTCCTAATTTTGCTTCGCAAACATCTATGCTCAGTACGGGTTAGACCTGGAGGCCAATGGCGCGGTAGCAACCAAAATCTCTCCTACGTCATGAATCTTCAAACCGTACAAAGGAAGCAATCAGCAATTGAGTGGTTTGCCTTAAACTACAGAAAGGAGACAAACACCAGACTGGAGAGCAGATTTAAGATGATTCAAAGCTTGTGCCAGGATGGCTTTCAGACAGGAAGAAAAATAAGCAGTGGGTTCCAAATTAGAGGATGTGGCAGATTCTGCGCTCCAGCTCCAGCTGACCTCCAGTCTGAATCCCCAGTAAAAGAAGGGAAGATTCCCCGCGATGAATTTGCTACCAACGCTGCAGTTTTACAAGGTGATTTGTACAATTCTTCCTCTGGATTCGACAAGCATCAATTTGGAAAAATGGCCGTTAAAGTCCTAAGATTTTGACCAGATTGTGAGTGAATATTTCAAAAGAGGCTAAAAAAACCTTTACAAGACGATGATCCAGGTTTAAATGTAAACACTGTTGTGCTTGATACCGTGTACCCATCAGGAGTTTCAGATCTGACTGTTGGAAATGACATACCACCTCAGCCTGCACACTGAAGAACACCTAAGCCACTCTTCTTATTGAGTACATTGGTGGTTCATTATTATTTGAAAGAGCTGAAAAGGAAATTTTAACCTGATAGGCTATTGGATTATGGGAATTTAGGGCCAGATGTACGACCCGCCAATCAGCGAAACGCAAATTGTGTCGCATTTGCGACTCGCTAATTGGAATGCACAACCGTGTCTGAGACACTTTTTGCAATTCCCAATGGGGTTGCAAATAGCATGCCTCATGCATATTAATGAGGCTGTTGCAATTTGCGACCCCTTTGGGAATGGCTGCTACTCCCAGGGATGGTGGCTTGTTGGGGTCAGCAGACCTCCATGTCTGGGACTGTTTAAATAAAGTATTTTTTTAATGCAGCCAGTTTTCCTTAAAGGAAAACGGGATGCATTTACAAAGAAAACATTTTAAACTTTTCAGTTTCATTTTTTAAGGGCTGGCAGTGGTTCTTGGGACCACTGCCTGCCCTTAAAAGATATTTGCGCATGCATTCACAAATGCGAAGGGGTCCCCTGGGGACCACTTTCCGTTTGTAAGTGCTTTACTACCCTTCTGAGAAAGGGGGTAAACTGCAAGTGTTTTGCGACCGCAATTGCAGTCGCAAAACATTCTTACATAGCTTAAGTAGTCGCTATTATGAAGGGACGCCCTTGAAACACCCCTTCCTAATAGCGAGTCGCTAATTCAATTTTGCGAGTCGCAAATTGATTTGCAACTCACAAAATGGGATTAGTACATAGACCACAGGTTTTTTACGGGCTCATATGGGTCTAAAACCCATTTGGGCACGCAAAAAACCTTTGTATATCTGGCCCTTAATGTGCTATTCATCAAACTAAGGAACCCACCTATTGAACCCATCCGGTGAGATAACTTAAATTGGCTTTTTTAAAGCATCTGTCTATTGTAATTATTACTTCGGCATGAAGAGTCACTGATTGGTAAACATTAAGCATAGCAGAGTCTGACAAAATATAAAACCCTCCTTGGATCTTTTTGTACGAATGGTTAGTGCAGATTTCTTCTTTAGATCTTTATTTCGACCAATTAGATCATAAAAGATAAACACTCATTATAAACAGCAAAATATTTACAATACACAATAAGAATTAAAAATTGGTCTTAGCTAAATGAATTGAAAAATAAAATTTAGTTACACATGATTAAGAGACCTCGTTCAGCTTAGTAATGCGAGAACGTACGTGCCACATTGCCGTTAGGAATTTTGCCATTGCAAAAACAATTTGTGGGGAGGAGTCAGACTTCAAAATTCTGTATGCAGGTAGAAATTTTCTAAAGCCCATATTTTTGAGGAGGGGAATGAGCCAATATTTCCTAATTTTCCGATAGGATTGACAAAAGAATACCACGTGTAAGTTAGTGCAGATTTCTGTATTCATTAGTATATGGCCCTGCCAGTTTTCTTTCGGCACCAACAGTTGCTGGTAGAGTGAATTGTACACATAATTGTTGCTATTAAAGCTTCCAGAACCACAACAGAACAAAGAATATTTTGATCAGTGCTTGGGAAACACTGTCAATGGCTTGTCCGTCAAAGAGAAATGTAGGATGTGCCAGTTATTGCTCTCACTTCGCTACCAGTTACTGTTGAATCCAATGGCAAATTCTAAAAGAGAGAAGACAGAACCAAATCCAATCTTAAACAGGATTAAACCAGCTGAAATATAAAAAAAAAATTGATATGCTGCTTTGTGAATACCTTCAAAAGCGCTATTGCTTGGATTCAAATGCTTGGCAACACGTCTAACAACATTACAACCTCTTCTGCCATGGCATAGAAGATGTTTTTTCATTTCAGTACAACAGTTCCACAAAATAATTTCAAGATGAAACTGAACCCTAGAGGAGCCTAGCTTCCAGTCAACATTAATATAGACTAATTACAGATATTATCTGTTGAGGAACAGGATGTTTTTTTAATGCTTACAAAATTATTACAGATCGTAGCACTAAATGGTATATATGTGCACAGCATGTGAATTTGTAACTGACAACAAACTGCAAAACTAATGCTAAAGGTAAATAGACTTCACCTTTTACTTCTCTGTGTAAGTAATGTTTTCCTTCTCCTTGGTACTGAGGCTGAACACGTTTGTTGGGCAATAGAGAATCTATCACAAGGAAACATGACTTACATGTGAAAACAGTGCATTGCTGCAAATTATTACAACATGGAAACTGCTACAAAACTTCAGGATGGGTATGCAGCCTCTTTGATGGGCCATCTTTGGTTGAACATTTGCTGCAGACTGGTGGTCAGTGTGAGAAGCTCCTTCTGCGGTAGAAGACTTCAGGCCTCAGTGCCTTACTTATGGCTGCCTCTGCCATGTGGGTCAGGAGACTAGCAGGGGGAGTTTGTGTGAGGCCTCTGTAGGGAAAAAACATTTACAAGTAAGTCCCTGAAACCTGGGAAGGAAGGGAGGGCAGAAGATGAGGACTGGAGTTGGCAGGAACAGGCTTTTATCAGATAACTAAAAGTCTGTAAAGGGAAACTATAAAATAACACAAATACTACAACAAAGGGTCTAAGGGAGAGAAAAGACAAACTATCATAGTTGATAGTTTGCATGCTCCTTGGACAGTGATCTCTCTGTGTGTTAAAAGGATCTTACAAGAAAGCACAGAGCAGATTAATCACACAGAGTTCAGGGAGACACCCAACAGCTCCTAAGGAGAAAGATATTTAGGTGGTTCTCTGTGCCAGAAGCAGAAGCCTCAGATTCTAACTGGCACCTTTGGTAGTAAAGACAATTAAGATTATAATAGAAATAGACAGGAAGACAAAGGGAAACAAAGGGAGGAACACAGGAGCAGGGACTGGGCTCAGGGCAAAGCAAGACTGGAATCAAGGTATTGTTCAAGATTGGAATACATAGAACATAAGGCAAGGAGTTCACATGTAACAGGAAAGATCAGGAAGAGTGCAGAAGTGGGACTTGGAAAAAGGAAGACCAGGGAAACCAGCAATACACACGAGGGAATAGGAAAGCCTGTAACAGAGTGTAAATTGGAGCCAAAATAAAGGCCATAAGGTAGATATATGAGAGTTAGAATAACCTTAGGGTCCAGGAACCAGCCTAGGGAACCACCACCAAGACATGATCTAGGAAGAACCTGATGACAGAGGGAGCATAAAGCACCAGGGATGTGGGACAGATACCTGGACTGGAAAGTGAAGAGAAACTAGATTTGCTAAGTGAAGATGTGTATAATGTCCTGTACTGATGTAAAGGCTGGTTTCATAAAGGCCCTTGTGAGCAACATCTAGTGCAGGATGGCAGAATTCTGACAGGATGAGAGATCCACACCAGGGGAATTCACCCACATTCCTAAAGGCAACTGAGTTCATAGTGCAGGCTATGCAAAAAAAGTCACTCTACTCTAATGTGCTATACATGTTTGACGTAAAGCTTTTTCTCAAAACAGATCTGATTGTGCCATTTTTCCCACAGATTCGTCTAATTGAGGATTCAGAACCCGACCCTTTTCCGGCAGTGAGATGCAAGCTCCTTCCTCTGGCCGGGACCGTCCCATTCAGCTCTGCCACCCTGAAGAAGAATGGATAACCCTTTCCTTCCTCGTTCAAAAGAAGCCGTTTTTAATGCAATAGACGTTCTACGTACAAAGGAACCAAAGGAGTGGCAAAGCCTCCCTCATAGATCCCTTCTGCAAAGAATCCCAATTACCCTTCAACACCTAAACATTTATGGAGGGGGCAGAAAAGAACTACAACAAAAACAAAACAAGAAAAACGAAAAACGAAAAAAAAGGAGAACAGAAGTCTATTTTAATAAGAGGAAAAAAACTTTTTTCTTTTTTTTTAAAAGAGTAAATCGTAGAATTACAAGATTTTTTTAATTTAAACAGAAAAAAAACTTGGAGGCCGTGATGCAAAAGGGGGGGGAAGAACCAGACACCTCTCACCCCCCTAAACCATCAAACCCTCGCTCACATGTCTTTCCTCTTCTTTTTGTTGTTTTAAAGATTTTGAGGAGAGAGAAAAAACGATTATGCAAAAACTTTCTTTTTTTAAATTGTTTTTATTCTATTTTTCTTCTATTACAAAGAAAAAGGCACTTGGTGTTTTTTGTACAGGAGCCGTCT
Organism: Lissotriton helveticus; assembly: GCF_964261635.1. Classification (NCBI taxonomy): domain Eukaryota; kingdom Metazoa; phylum Chordata; class Amphibia; order Caudata; family Salamandridae; genus Lissotriton; species Lissotriton helveticus. The sequence goes on from NC_136057.1 coordinate 1,711,030,470, forward strand.
CTTTTTCTCACCACCCTCCCCGCCCACTCCTGTCTTCAAATGTTGTGCCTGGTGTCAGGAGATTGAAAGCTCATGACATTCACTATCATTTGGGGTATTTTTTGTTGTTTACTTTTTAAGGTAAAACACTAAAATGAGTCAGCAACTTAAAATCACTTTTTCTCTTATAAATAACGAAATATGTTTGGCAAAAATGAAGATAATAGGTGATTGGGAAAGAAAATGGTCATGAAACATTTGCTGAGCATGGGTGTGGCATCACTATTTTAGAGTACTTGCTTTGTACAGAGAAGTGTTAGTATTGTTCCACTGAAAGTACAGTCATCTTTTTAGAAGTATCACTACTCTGACTCTTTAACTGTATACCCAGTCCGCAGAATAATGTCTGTGATATCCCATTAACGTACAGCTCCTCTCCCGAGAAGTCCAGACACTGCCTTAGAATTATTGCAAATAAATGTATAGTATCATGCTAAAAAAGTCCCAGAGCTGACCTATTCAGGATTTTTCAGCCCTGCAGAGTAGGACAGATAGCATTCCATTACAATTATTGTGGCTCTGCTGCGAAGTGTAGTTACTGTACCATCAAAAGTAAAACAATACTGCTTAAAAAGTTTGGTAGTGTAGCATTAAAGGTAAGAAATTCAAGTTAGAGATGGGTCTGCGACATAAATTTGCAGCAGCCTGGCTGAGGAGTGTCAATACTCTCCCTTTGAATGTACAGAAACTTTGTGAGACGTGCCAGTGGTGGCTAACGTATAGTACATCTCTCAAAAAGTTCATGTATTTGTCCTACTGAAAGTAGGAATTGCTGTACAGCTGTGTATAGTCATTTAAAGCTCTTCCCAAATGAGCGACAACTCTGTCGTGTGACCAAAAGGAGTTTGGAAAAAGCTGATTGGCTACTCAAATTCGAGTCCAAATCACAGTACATTTTGTGACCATGACTTTAGACCAAGGTCTAGATATCCTGACATGAGACTGCTGATAAGGGTCCTTTCCTCCTCGGAGTTTCACCCCATCCCTCTGCACTGAGCACAACTTCTATTCGTTCCTGCCACCACCTCCATGACAAGTGAAATATGCTGCTTCCGTTAAAATGACAGTCCGCACAAAATGACAGATAGCCGCCCATGCGTGTAAAAATGTGTTCAACCCAAATGCAACTTTTATCACCCACACCTGCATTTCCTGGGTAGTGCTAAAGCTTCCAAGATTAAAGATGACTTGGGTGTCATTGTGGTTTTGCAACCAGTGCACAGGCCAGGCTCCAACTCTAGCCCGCTAAAAGGCAGCCCAGAAGGACACACTCGGGAGTACACTATCTGACGTGCATTTGTTGTGAGGGCAAGTTGCACGAGCAGCTGAAATTTGTCGCAGAGTTGCTGCCGCATACATAGAAAGGCCCATAAGAGAAAGGAAAAGGCCTCTCCACAAGCTAATGGTCTCCATGTCGTTCTACTTCCAAGAGGAGTTTGATGTGTTTCGGAGAGGCGCGGATTATCCTGTTCAGAGGTCAGTGCAGACCACAGCATCTCCAGGCTTTTGTTCCTTAAAAGCCTTTGAATTTTGGAAAGTCATCTCATGTACTGAGCACATTCAAAGGCCTGCCTTTCTTAGATTCTCCTGAGGCAGCCAATGATTGTTCATAAAAGCAATGGTCATAAATGCATAAAATTCCAGAGCAAAGCCAGAACTGTAAGCTAGAGGACACTGGGATGTCTCACTCATGGTGAGAACTACGAAACTGTTCAAACAATTAGGGGAGGTTGCAGTAAACACGCCCTAATGCACACAGTAACATTCCACTCATTCCATCTCCTATTATTAACTTTAGAGGAAACATATTTAATGCTGACATGTACAAGATTCAGGTTCCCCATCCACTAACACCCCCTTCCGCCCCCTCTGTACTGCCTATTCACACTTCAGAAAGAACTATGCACGTAATTTGAAAGCATATGACAATCCGAGTTAAAACCTAATATATATCTGAACCAACTAGAAAGATAATAATATATAAAAACCATTCCAAGCAAAAAATCGTAATATATAATACAACAGAAACTATATCTATTTAATTGTTTAATATATTTATAAACAGAGGCCTTCCTACAAGACTGCTTCATTTCCAGCATAAAAGGCAGCAATTTGGCAGCTGATGGGGTCAGTTACTTTTAGGACAAGGACACTCACATGAAAATGGTAGATTTCATGAGAGACTGCTAGGCTGATCACATCCCTCTCTCTTCATGTGACAGATTTTTTCTCCAAACCTACCCACACTGGTTTGTATGGATGTATCCCAAATTCTTATGACAGATCAACCGGCATAGGCTTACATCTTCACACCCTGAAGCTCTCCTGAAACATTTGATGCTCCCTCAGGCACTTTGCTGTGGTTTCACGTTAGCCTTGGGTGTCCCCTCTACCACAGGTAACCCAGGGAAAGAACGTGTGATGCCATCTGTTCATTGGTTGTACCAAAAACAATGGTTTCTTCTTTTCCCAATCGATTCCACAGCTTTCCAGTGTGTCATCCCCACCCTCTCAATCGCCTAGCCCTTCAGTAGCTAATCTATTAGCTCCTAGTCTTTTCTCCTCACAGTCCCTTAAGCCCAAGTCCCTCAGTGTCTCATCTGTCACTCTTGGTGTCCTGCCATCTCCAAACCGACTAACCTCCCAGCCCATAGTCTATCAACCCTTATATTCCTAGCAGAATTAAAATTCCAAGGCAGAATGATCCCATATGCCACACAAGCCATTTTCTTGAGATTCTGAAAACACTTAACCATGTCTGCACAGATGTGACCTGCTGGAGCAGAAATATCAGGAAAGAGTAATTCCACGTTCCCCTAAACTATGTCTGTGAAAGGTCTAAGAAAAGAAGTCATCGCTGGGAGGGGAACAACATTTACAACGAAACCCTAACAACGCGGTACCATTACAACGCAGGTTTTAGAACGAAAGTCGTTACAACGACTCGCTGGAGGGCGCTCTAGGATAGGGAATAGTTTAATTTACTATCCAACACCTTCTCTACTATCCACGGGGACTGGAGTTGGAATAGTAAATTAAACTATTCACTATCCAGCGCCCCCCAACGCAAGTTGTTGTAACGACTTGCGTTGAAAAACCTGCGTTGTAACGGTACGCGCGGTAATACCACGCGTTGTACCGTCATACATCCTCGCTGGGAAGCCTGTCCTGTTGCACCAGGCCCTGCTCCTTTAACTACCCCTTTTTCTCAGATTGGAGATGGCTGCCAATAGTTTACCCTGGGTGAATAAAGAAATGGTGAATTTGCCCACTTCTGCAAGATTTAGTGAAATGAAATAGGAGCACTTAAAAATTGAACAGGCGGAAATTCTAAACAATGACTGTACTCATTTTGAAATGGGTCCCACAAATGATGAAATAGCTCTTAAAGTTAACCAGGAAATAATCCACTTTGATCACCTCCGGCTTGCCTCAGAAGCGTGCAGAGAACACCCTGTTTAGCAGCTCCATATTTACGTTCTGGGCTTTAAAGTGGCCCTTACGGTGAAGTGGTTAGGCCTGGTGTTACCAGTAAATTTAGGAGCCCAACATGGAGGGCCAGGACGTCAAAGGATACCTCCAAAAGACAGAGATGGATGTCTCGTGTGCATAGCGAATCCATATCACAATATGCAAATAAACAGCATTATCCCATGTTCCTTTTCAAAACTCATTGACATTTTAAAAAATTCAATCTTGAGAACAAGTATGGAAGAGAATGCATGCACATGGGTATTTGAAATAAGATCGAGTGAGGTGGTGCTAGAACCCTGGCATCTACACCGCGCGCTGACTCGGAGATCTACGCTAACAATACATCGGACATATAAGGGCAAAGCTGTGTCACGTTAAGTGACAGGTTAGAGACATTGGTCCACACGGTCCTGAAAAACATGAATAATTGATATACACAAAAGACCACACAAAACATCCCATAACTGTGTTAAAATCCCAAAATATCTTACAGAAAGGGCTTTCAGTCCGAGGCTTGATGCCCATCACAATGCCAATGTATAGACCAGCTGAGGGTGGACGACTGCTTCATTGTTATTCACTACTCAGCACTACCAAAGACTAGAAAATCATTTAGTCGTCCAAATGACGTTTTCCCGCATTGGGTGATATCTAAATGTCACCTCTTGATTGTAGGGTTGTTTGGTCTTCATGGGTGATCGAGATTGGTCTGAACACCCTAATATGCATCAGGAGCCAGCAGCGTAAACTAAATGTGGGCATGTATCCATGCTTGCTCACACCACTTGAAGTGACATCTAGTTTAGATAAGGCTCCTATCAAGAGATCCTGGTATGATGTCTCCCTCTTGGTGCAAACAAGAGATTTTGGGGCCATTTTGAGTGAATTTCTGTTAATGATCACAAGACTCGCACCATGGTGGCAAATCTTAGGCACAAAATTACAAAAAGGTGTTACTATATAGGATTCCCCCAATCCACTCTCAGCCTCTAGGATTTGCCTAGTCCTCTTACAGGCACAAGACTTCCTGCAGTAAAGGTGCAAACCCCACTAGGCGGAGCATAATCTTTCTTTAGCTATCAGAGAAGAATACGATCTCAATTCCTTCTATTCTGCTGGCCAAAAGACTTCGTAAGTAACCGAAGCGTTTCGGGGGCTGCACCAAAAAGTGAACGTTTTCTTGTCTGATTGTAAAATTAAATCCTATTTTCCTTGACATTGAACTGTTGTGGGTGGGGAGTTACAATGCCAACCAGTAAAAAGTGATTCAAAGTTGCTGGCCAGATTTTATGCTTCTTTCACTGAAACGTCTTCCTTCCTATGAGTGAATCTCTTGAGCTGCATTTCCCCCTTTCTTTTTTATAGATTTTTTGATAGGAACAGTTGTGATAGGAAAATATAGTTTCGAATTTGTTGATCTGTGATCGGGTTGCCTTGAAAAGGAGTCCCCTTCAGTGCTTTTAAATTGTGGAATGCAGCAAAGTGTGAGATTTTTTTGTATTGTATTTTTTGGAGGCAGGGGGGCGATGCTGCTTTTCCACAACGCTGCTGTATTGTGTTTTTATCTCTTTCCCAACCTCTTTTCCTGCATTCACTCCCCTTTCAATATCTGTGTAGGCTCCAGAGTGGAAACAGAATTCCAGCTATTTGCCCTATTTTGCAGCATGAACCTACGCTGGATTCCCTTGCTGTGCATTATTCTGCCAAGTAGTGGTTATCTCTGGTTACCTGTTAGAATTAAGGAAAGTTTTTTAGTTTGGGCGTCAATCATAGGTGAAGTTAGTATGACTCACCATGATGGGGCAAAGAAAGAAAACTACAATATATTTGTCCCTTTCTCACATGAACTACTTTGTCTGTTGCAAGTAAATATCTAAAACTTAAATATTTGGGACTAATATAGGACATTTGTAAAAATTGGTGATGCAAGAATGCACTTGGAAATGGTTTTACAAATAGGTGCACTTGAGCACGAATTGACTTTGCAGAAATGCATATTTTAAAATTCAGTTCCAAAACTCGACCTTCCTGCCCTGGTTACGCCCAGCTTAAAAAACAGGACTTGACTGGATGCCTATCTGACAATCCTTGATTGTTTTCTTTCAAACAAAATTTTAACATGAAAGATAAGTTTCCTTTCTGGGTTTATTTCTGTTTCATGTGAAATATTGTTTTAATTGTTTTGTGTTCTTTTTTAACTGTTTCAAAAGCAAGGAAAAGCTACAGTTAGTTGAAGTTAGTCTTAGAGCCCTTGAGGCTGTTTTAGAGAAACACGAGCGTCGATTTTTATTTTATTTTACACAGCTCTATTTTTTTTAATGGCTTTTATTTTTTGTTTTGTTTTTTGGTTTAATGATGTTTCATTTTTGAATTGTGTTTTTTTAAGAAAGCTACATTTGATTGAATTTTGTTGTCTGTAATAGGAGGCCGCTGCGATTGTTTTTTTCAGGAAGAAGCACACATTTTCCATTCAGTTAGCAATATGATGATGGCATTTTGTTTATTTGCTGTTCGGGGATGTGAGGGGGAGAATAGGGGTTTGAGAACCATAATAGACTGTTTGATTTTGCCATTGAGGCATGCCAAAATGGTGTGCCACGTTATCAGAAATTGATTGGCCCAGTGGGAGGAAGTGCACCTCATTTTCTCCACTTTAGTTGTAGGATTTACGAAGCTCCACTTATAAAACTGTATCCAGAAGAGGTCAGCGTCAACAGATACCTCACAGCCTGGCGTGATTCATCCCTAAAGCGAGAAGAGCATGGCTTGTTGTGCCCTACATTTTTTGGTTTCTAAAGTTCTGGCATTAAGACAAGCCAGATGGCGCTGTAGGCGTGCGCTGTAGCCTCAACTGCAAGCCACGCAAGCCTGCAAGTGGGGAAATGCTCCAAGTTTTTCATCACTTGACATACAGAAAATCTGAGTCTGCCTTAGGTTGGTGAGTTATTGTGTATTTTGTAGCACAAGGTTCTGCTGTACCCGAGCCGCTGTCGTCTTCATGTCCCACAACAACTGATTACAGCCACAGACATCACAAGTACCCCCTCCCTATGAGCGTATTGATATTTATGACTCAGAACTGCAAATACAGACACCCGTCTAAGAAATATCTCTTTTGAATTGTGCGTCTCCCAGCATTCTCCCAAAAACCGAAATCTAGCACGTGGCGTGGCTGATATTGTTTTGCGTTGCATGGCTGATGACACGCCTCGTGGCTGACTTACACTTTGTCGTATCCTGCTCTCCTAATTATTTGTTTGGCGACTGTTACATCCCTAGCCTTTGTTAGCAGGTTCAGCTCTGTGTCATTTTGATGGTGCAGAGGGGAGTAGTTGCAATCCCCTGTGAAAGGCGTGGAGCACAACAAATTACAACCATCAGGGAGGGAAATACCAGATGATGAAGAAGGAATACAAATTATAAAATCCAAATTTGTCTTGTAGCCCTTGAAATTTGCATCTGGTTTTACGGTGCCTGGGTACGATATCCTGGATCGGTTGCACTTTTTTGCTTCATTTTGAACCATAAATTTGTATCAAATTACACTCTGCTAAAATACAAATTAACAAACTCTCCTGGCCCTGTGGCAATCCTTGCTGGCGATATTTCTCTTTGGCAAAAGCCTTAAAAGTTTCAGCTAAAGTCTGTGTCAGTTTCAAATGGGTCACAGCAGTTAGTCACCTCTCTCCGAGCAGCAGTAACGTGGTGCGCAAGGTATGACTTCATTAAATACCCATGTACGTGCTTCCAACAAAGTGGGACACACCTAAAAAAAAATAAGGTGCCTTAAAATTATGGTGGGAATCCTTAACAGGCAGGGATATGTGGGCCATGGGAAGTGTCAGTCAGAAATTTGAACAAGTCTAAAAGACTCCACATATGGGGCTTGCCATACACCATCCTCGACTTGTCATGCATCAGTAACTATCCCACAACAGGCCCTCGTAGGAGGGGGCCAGAAGTCACAGTAGCACAGCTTTGATCTACTGTGTTTGGGATGGAAGTGCAGCAAAGTTGATCGTTTCTTCTTGTTTCGATCTGAACTCCTTGAAAATATTAGTTCTTGTTCTTGGAAAACCTATATATCAACAATGCTGCTTGGACTCCGCCATGGGGTAATTTTTCCAGAATGTTAAGGACCCTGTAAAAGGGGAATCTGAAAGAAGTCCTCGGTGACCTTCCAAGATACATGCTAACCTTATTCAAAATCATGGAACAACACAAAGCAAGTAAAAAAGGTTGATGTGAATAGCGTAAGGAAGGTGCTTAGCCTTCTAGCAAACCTCTTTGAAAAGGATACTGCATTGAATGATACACTTTCCAGAAAAAAACTGAAAAGCCTTACAATTTTCAAATGATTGACTCTGAAGACAGAAGAAAAGGAAGCTCCTCAAATTTGCCGAATTTAATTAAAACACAGAAATGTTCTAGATAAAGGTAGAAAGGACAAAGTTTAAGAGTGTGTGGGTACCATCTATAAAGCCTCTCTAATCATTCATTACCACTAACAGGCTTCAAAGTGTCTTTCTTGCCACCTTGTTCAACTGGCGCAGGACCATGGTAGGCCGAGCCTACAGCACTTTCCTTGGTTCCGTTGTTTTTCTTCTTGCATTTCATTCACACATCTACCTCATAAAGTTGCGCAGCAGTGCCCGCCAGCCCTTGCCTCATGCCCACCACTGAACTCTTTGGATCCTAGGTAGCAAATTGCCACTGAACAGCCAAAAATATATTCAAACATGTATACAAAAAAGGCAAATAAACATAACCAAATCGGATGAGCAGTGCAGGTGGTCTGCTATCCTTGACGTCGCACTCTTCCGCTGGCCCCTCTTGGCCACACCGCCCACCTTGGCCAGCCCTTGCACATAGCTTTGAGTGGGTTTCACAGTTTCTACAAATTTCTGTTGCTGCTAAATACATAGAGAGACTGAGGTGTGAAGGGTCTGTATTCTTTGTAGTTGCCGTTTTCTGTTTCCTTTTTGGGGTTGATTCATTGGGAGTGTTGAAGAAGGAGTAGGTGTTGGGGCGGCTGCAATAAACTTTCAGGCAGAGGTTTGCCGTAGGCAGTGCCGGTGCGCTCTGCAGGCAGCATATTTATAAACTACAACATATAATTGTAAATAACACAAATATTTTAGGTGGGATGGTCGGAGAGCTAATACTGATAATCAAATCGTACCAAGTAGTGTCCAAGAAAAGTATTGGGATGGGAGCACGAGGCAGCCTGCACCATTCCCAGTGCCTTGATAACGTCAACGACAAGAGTACAGATAATTTCGGAAATAACACAAACCCTTGGGTTCAAAGGTGAAGTGGTCGCCAGAACTGCTGAAATGAATAATAGGCATTTGTCCATTTATCTCCCAGTGCTTCACCTCTGGTTCTTCCATGTAAACGTTAAGTTTTGGTTGTGTCATGGACAAGCCGCCAAGAGCATTAGGTGTCACTGTGCAGGCTGCCATGACAGCTGACAGCCGTTGTTGGTGGCTGCCAATGAAATCTCATTGTTTTCTGGCATCCGTAAATATAGCGACATACAGTAAGGAGATTGATTGATTGGAAACAGTCAATTTAAACAAAGCATGACTTTGGACTAAAGTGGATAAATGGTGGAAAAAGTATGCATGCAGGTGTTCTAAACTGAGAGGAAGGATGGGAAACACCAGCTTGCACTTTCAACCCAGGTGAGGAGACATGTGGCACATGCCCACGTGTTATAAATTGGGTTGTTGTGGGACCCGTATGTATTATATAACAGAAGGCATGATGAGGAACATGCACCTGGTACCCGACATTTTGCAAGGAAAAATTGATTTTTGCACGGTTGGCCATTCCTGACAATCTGTTACTAAGATGTGATCCCTGTGCAAGACCTGCATTCGATATGTGAGAAGAGGTGATGTGTCACTATTGCCATGGTCTCCTGGCACTGGCATGGTAGATGTCTTTGGCACTTCCTGCACTGGGGGTGCCCACCCTGCCCTATGTGGGAATTAGACGAGCAGTACTCTAACAGGAGGAAAAAATTGTCTTATGTCGGGAACCTACAAATTCTTCGAACAAAGATGTAGCAATAGCGTTTGTCCCTTCCACACGGCCACCATTCATTCCATGTCAGTTCATGCTAGCCTGGCCTCCACCAGACAGAGTTTGATGTCTCTAAGCCGTCAGGACTATGACGCGTAATCGCTCTCAATCGTTCCCTGTAGACAGCCCTGCAAACATCCATTCACTCTGTTTGCCTTAATATCTGGCCCCCTCTTCCTATTTTGAGACAAAAATGGAGTGGGGAAAACAAGAGCTACAAAGAAATTGGGGAGGAACAAAAAAACACTAGAGTAAATGGAAGTGATAAGGTTCTGCCATCCTCCCTGCATTACCATCTGCCTCAAATGAAGGGTTGGTTATTTCCAGCCAGACATTTGCCATATCCCAGATTTCTCATTTTGTAGGTCTTGTTCTATAAATTTTAATCAAGGGCGTACAAAATTGCATAACCGTTTCTTTCAAAAATCCACCAAAATGTTGTGCAATTTCCTTTTACAGTGAAATACAATTTCCAACTATCTTAATTGACTTCATTCAAGCATGCGTGCACTTCACGTGAAAAGGTCTTGTGTGATACCAGCAGGAGAGAAGACGAGTTTGAGTCTCCTGTGTGCAAATATTGCCAGAAAGTGCGTAATGCAAAATCTATGGTATTTAAAATTTCGCCAAGGCCTAATTTTAATGACAAAATCAGACTAAAATCCATAAAATGTATATCACCCAAAATAAACCTGTCCCTTTAAGCAGCGCTTGAGTGGTGACATCAAATCAATTCCTCCAAAAGGAGTAAATTTGCTGGCTTGGTCTCACACAGATCTGGATTCAGGGCTCACTGAAAGGCTGCAGCTGGACTGCTACTTTTCCCCTGAGATGCACACTTTTCTATTCTGAACCCCAAGAGGGAGCTCAGTGTCAAGCAGATAGAAGGGATCCTCAATCTTTGGGAAGGTGGGGATCACTAAACTCTCACTAATCATACCACAAAATTAATCTCTGTTCTCATGCCAACTGGGCGCCATTTTATTTATACATTGAAACATGTTTTTTAAAGTTTTTGTAAACTTTTTTTTAAATGAATGTTTTTAGTTTGGTATTACGTCCTACCCACTTGGCTCCATCTTCACCACCCTCCATCCAAAAGGGCGACTCTTTGTCACTCTTCGTCACTCTTCCCCAGGTCATCGCGTAGCGCTTCAATTCTGTCTCAATTTGAAAAAAATGTTTGTAAATAAAACTTTAAAATTGCTCCTGAGTGGTCCTATTTTTTTTTTTTTTTTTTAGAGTGGGATTTTTCATTTTCATTTTTTTCCAGACTGTTTTCATGTTTGTCTCCTTTGCTGTTGGTCAAAGTTGGGCTTGAATATCAGTTGGCCCTTTCGAATGCACTAAGGTGTTCACAAGTTATCGAATATGATCATTTGCACATACTCAGAGTTTTAGGGGAATAACATGCAGATTTTGATGCTTAACACATCAAAATTCACATGTCCTGGTAAATACCAGACTTTTTCTCCTTGTTAAATTCCTCAGGGTTACGTACTGAAATTTAACTATGGGCGCTCTCTTTATGGCAACTGGTAATTATCTTTTCACTTGTAATTGTGATTTCGCAGGGATCACAATTTAATAGGACATTTGTAATCACACTCTTTGAGTGTTAGAAAAGACATTTACTCATGCCGTCCCTGAGCTAAAAGATAGGAAATGAGAAGACAGCCGAGGGGGCATGGATGATCAATTGATCTCCTTCACAGTGACCTAGGATGATGAACAATATCCTGGCTTCAAAGACAGTGCCATTTGTACTTTCCCAGCATGCAATATATGTAGGTACGAAATGCACACCTAGCCACAAAGCAACAGAGGAGTGTGCACAATGGGGTTTTTGGGGTGGATACTCACTACTGCTGCACCATAGACAGAACCAGATCTAGAGAGCAGCTGCACGCCTAGAGTGTTGGAATCTCTGGCAACCCTGCCCTGCTGATATTGGCCCTGAATTTTGAGTTTTCTTGACTTGAATGCACCACAGTCAAAGAAAGGGCAACCAAAGTCAGGTAATTTACTCATTGAATAATATGTTTTGAGCCTAACCAGAGACTGCCTTGTGCAACGGCTTAAACTACATTATCTGTACATTTGTTGCTGTAGACAAGTGATGTTTACCTGTTTGCCTCGGAGAACATCCTTTACCATGAAACTTTTACAACGTGGTACCATTACCACGCAGGTTTTACAACGAAAGTCGTTACAACGACTTTTGCTGGAGGGCGCTCTAGGATAGGGAATAGTTTAATTTACTATCCAACACCTTCCTTACTATCCACGGGGACTGGAGTTGGAATAGTAAATTAAACTATTCACTATCCAGCGCCCCCCAACGCAAGTCGTTGTAACGACTTGCGTTGTAAAACCTGCGTTGTAACGGTACGCGTGGTAATACCACGCGTTGTACCATCATACATCCGTTTGCCTCACTCCTACAAGTCTGACTAATCATCTCCAGGTGGCACCATTCAACATGTCACAAATTTATAAAGAGGCTCAGGATTTTGTACCCCAACTCGTGATTTTCAGATGACACTCGACTCATCACCCAAACTGACCCCATAACGTGCAGTAGCTATATTATAGGCAGTCCTCGTCATGCAAAACTCATATTTCAGACAACCAGCCTCAATTCACTCAACAACATAACCACACACCAGTCATTTTCATCACACATGGTAGTCACGCCCCTCTTACCATCATGTGCACAGTGAGGTCATCAAAGATAAATAAATGGCAAAACACTGCCAAATCAACATTGTCATACATCGCACCACAAACCCATAAACCATGCAGAAAAAAGAAACATAAACATTCTTCAAACTCAAGAACAAAACATTCTATCACAAAAAAACGACCGACTTGGAGGGTAATGCACTACTCTCTGACTGGACAATGGACAACCAACCACCCAGCCCAGAGAAAAAAAGAGAGAATCCTGTTAGCACACAGAAAAGACACAAAAACAATCTGTCCTGTATCAAACTCGCATTATCTTAACACTCCCTCACTGTCAGTCTTGCCTGAAGGAGTTCTTACTCTGCAGTTCTTCACAGGACCCCACTTTACCCTACCAAACACAGGTCCAGCAATTCAATGTCCTGTGGAATGCAAGCATCAACACTGCACTACTACCTTGGCTCTTAGGTCCTGCATGTCCCCCTCTCAGGAGAAGGACGCTGTGCCTACTGCTAAGAGACCCTCTTGGACTGGAAAGAGGCAGCATGCCTACCACAAGATGGCGTGGCAAGCTTCCCCCAAAATACCCAATATCTTCAGGGCTGAATGACTGCATAGTGCAGAGGAGCGAAAGAAGAGGCGGGACCCTTAGGCTTTCCAGCAGTCCAAGACAGTGAGATTCCGGAGGCCTTCTTCTCGGAAGCCTCAAAGGCAAAAGTGGAGTGGTTGAAAGAGGTTAGTGAAGCGGGCGCCCACTTACACCCTGCGACCCAAACACCTGCTCTACTCCCCATGCCTCTTCAGTGCAACAGCCACCACAAGTTCGGTCTTGACCAAAAACACCCTTTGACAGAGGCAGAGCGCAGCTCCTCCATCTGACACCCACTGAACTTGGGAGACTCAGTGGACATTCTCCAAAGCCTCTTCCGAGGGCGTACTGTTATGTCATTCGTCAATGTATCCTCTACCTCAAAGCCATGAAAAGATCTACCCAAAGACCATGGAATGAACCATCCATAGTTAAAATAGATGCCGAAAGGCCCTTCGCCACTGGATCAAAACCACAACTGAAAGCCCCCTCAGGTCGAAAAATTTGGAGGAGTCAATCTTTGAGAAACTCTACAAGATTCTCAGTGCCAAATAGAAGAAACTGTTCATCCATCTGGACACTTGCAAAATCTTCGCAAAGGCTTATTCTGATCGTAAAGAAATGCAGACCTGCCATCGAAGATGAGATGAACCTGGCCACCAACCTTTGTCACCTCAAACCCCAAAAAGGGTAAGGAAGTAAAAGGTACTTACCTTCGGTAACATAATATCTGGCCGAGACACAGTCTAGCAGCAGATTAATTAACTTTTGAATTCTCCACAGGCACCAGTCTGGATTTGGAAAATTTCAGCAGTACCTTTGTGCGCCAGGGGACAGCGCCATATGGCTCCGCGATGACATCAACTCTGGGCATGACTTTAGTGGAGCCATATAAGTCCCCTTCAGCACGCAGGCGTCAGTTTCTTCTGTGAAACCTTCCGTGCCAGAATGCAAAGCCACTATTGAAACTGGTTGTGGAAACAGTGTGCCAGAAAGTTCAAAAATCTTTGAAATGTTAATAAAGGAGAAACATCAAATGGTATGTTAATACCCAACATGGATTTTAAAGAAAAAACCCAAACAAATCAACGAAGCACAGGACTACATGACACCCTGCACCCTGGTGAATAACCACTATGCAAGGGAAGAAAATCTTATACTGTATAGACCAGTCATCAAAAATCTTTGAAACCCTGTGCCATGGTAAATAGCCCTCATGTAAGGGAAGAAAACCTTACCCCTACAGCCCATTTCTCAGTAGTAATGAGTGGCATGATAAAAACAAAACAAACCTTATAAAAAACAACACCAAGCTGTTTGTTGAATCACACCATTATGTGATATAATGATAGAGCCAATACAATGTATGATGAGACCAAACAAGAACTTTCAATGAAAGAACAAATAAATCAATACAACCCACTGGTGTCCAATCCTGTGTGAGATAGAAAACACCTCACCCTACTAACCATACAAATGTGGAATTGGAAGGTATCGAACATTTAAACAAACCTATGTGGCCAGGTTAAGTAGTCACATAAGCTGAGATAGTGATCACTGGTAAATAAAACTCGTATTGGAAAAGGGTAACCCTTACCTCATAGGTCATTCGCAGAGTGGGGTGGATGGGCAGGGAGTTAATGAATCTGCAGCTAGACTGCGTCTCTACCAAATATTATGTTACCGAAGGTAGGTAACTTTTACATCTGATAGAGACATCTAGCCACAGATTTCTTAACTTTTGAATTAAATAGCATAGCTATAGCCTCCTGGAGAAGGGTTTGCAAACTAATCCTACGTACGTTCTCAAAGGGAACCCACTGGTCAATGACCAACAACCGACCAAATGTACGTAGGAATAGCAGAACAAGAGCTTGGCTCTTAATAGAATCCATGATCACAGCCACAGTACATATCAACAATAAACAACCCTACAGGTATGAGAGAATCGACCCTTAAAGGAAAAGGCGAAAAAAACAAAGAACCATCGGTCCGTTATCAGACATTACCCTCTACCCCCAAAGGGAAATGGAACACATTGACCAAAAAGGGGCAAATGCAAGACAAAAGTCAGGTAATATGCATTCTTCACAACAATAAAGAAATATCCGAGAAAGAACTGTCCTGATAAAATCCAAAAGAAGGACTCTCAGAACTAATTCCATTATACCAAGGTGAATAAACACCAAAAGAAAGATGAACAATAATACCTCTGTGGTGTTAAGAAATTTGTTTGTACAAAATGACCGCTCAAAGGTTACACAAAAGTCTAAAATGAAACTAATAGGTATTTAATACTGATATTCATCAACTATGCCAGTTGTAATAATTTTAGCCACAAAGGTGTAACACCTGGACATATATATAATATATAAAAAATTGTGTCACAATAGACAAGTGGTCTGACAGCACATAGAGCATCGCTGGCCCACATTTACTGCAGGACCACAGGTATCTACAAAGCCTGCGCCTGCATGGCCTTCAGTTTCATGGTCTGAAAGTCTGAACATGACTGAATCATGGCACGCTCAAAATACCAAGGCAAGCGAAAGAAGAAAAGAGAATGCACCTATTAGCACAGTATTGTTTTCAAATTGTAAGCGCCTCTTACCTGCTAGAGCTCCCCTGACGCTCCGTCCACCACTGGAATACTTCTGTTTTGCATGAAGAGAGCCAAGGGGAAGTTTTCATATATCTGTGCTGTCTCACGTCTGGGCCGGCCACCATCTTTGGGGGTTAGCGCTCCAGTCTTTTTCTGACTCCCAGCCAATAAATGGCTGGAAGGGACCCGCTGGGGCGCCAGTCTGTGCCTGGACAGCACCAGGACCCCTGCCCCTGCAGTCAGGTATTCAAGGAGAGAACTTGTGGACTTATGCCATAGTGGAAAAAACAGACATTGCCACTACTGTGACTGGAGCTTTAGCACAGACTAGTACGAGTGTCGAACGTGTAACTTCACCTCTAAGAAAGTTGCCAATGGTCAGCATAGGCCTGCCACCTCTACAACCTCCACTAGAGAGGCAATAGACAGGCAAGTGGCTAGAGATGTGTACCCCAGTATGCTGCTCAATTCATGGTCTCTTATTAAAAATAAATATGAATTTGAAGACCTTATATCCCAACATGATCCAGACAATACCTTTCTCACTGAAACCTGGGCTGACAGTTCCTCTGACCCGGACATTAAGATCGCCATCCCGAACGGCTTTAGTTTCGAAAGGCTGGATAGAACAGACAAGAGAGATGGGGAGGGTAGCGATGTATATCGTAACTCAATTGAGGCTAGCTTTAAACCAATACCCCATCTAGACTGTGAAGCACTTAGCTTTAGTATAAAAATGAACAAGTCATACACGTTTCAGGGACTATTAGTCTATCGCCCACCTGGCCCAAGGGCCAGTTTTATTCAGTCCTTTATGGAGTCTTGCATAAACTACTCGAGCTTTACCATAGTAGCGGACTTCAATTTTCATCTTGAACACTCTTCCAATGTGGAAACGGATCGCTTAGTGGATACTCTTAAATGTTTTCACCTACATCAATTAATTGAAGCACCCACCCATCTGGCTAATCATACGCTGGATGGAGTCTTCACAAACAATCAAGAATTGGAAATAGATAAAATTCTGCCACTTCTGTGGACAGACAACAAGGCAATCTTTTTCTCAATTACAACTCCATGTAACAGAGCATCACTGAATAATACAGTTAGAACCATTAAATACAGGCCATTGAAAAAACTTTGGGGCCCGCCACTGTAACGGTAAACGGGACTGCCCGCAACAGGTGCGGCTGTCCCGCTGTGCCCATTAGGATGCAACCTGGCAGTCGCATCCTGCATATTTAACATTGTGGCGGGCGGTGCTTTCTGCAGCACCCGCCACAATGCAAAATATGCATGTTGTGCATTGGCCTGCACAACGTGACAGGCACCGTGCGGTGCCTGACACATTGTGCATGCCAATGTAGGGGGGTACCCCCCAAGTGCAGTGCCCCCCAACCGCCCGGGGGCCTGTAACGGGTCCCAGCAGCGAATAACCCGCATGCCTTACCATGGTGGAGTCTCCGCCATGGAAAGGCATCCAACTGCAGCCATAATAAAATGGATGACGGTGCCTGCAAGGCACTGCTACCACATTGTGTCCCTTTTCCACCCAGCCGGCAATCTGACCGGTGTAAAAGCGGCAGACAGTCTTTCCATCAGCTGTGGTGCCCCACCATACTAATATGGCGGGGGTGAACCAGGGACATTTGGCGGGCGGATCGCCACTGCCGGCCCGGCGGTGGCCAGCCACACGATAGGCTAATAGGGCCCTTAATGTGAAGGCTCTGCAGTACACACTTTCTAAATAAGTTCCACTCCTGACAATAATGTCAATAATGCAGCAATTAGCTATACTCACTGGTGAGATGAGGCATGTCAAAGAGTGGTACCGGAAAAACATTTAAGACCTACAGGAAAAATCCATCAGCACCATGGTTCTCACTAGAACTAAAAGCTGCACAACTGAAGTGCAGGCTTCAGGAGAGCTAATGGAGGAAAGAATATTATCCAGATGAAAAAATCAAGCATAACAAATTACTTTCCAAGTATAAAGAGTTAATCAAAGCAGAAAAGACCAAATATTTTTCTGG
Organism: Lissotriton helveticus; assembly: GCF_964261635.1. Lineage (NCBI taxonomy): Eukaryota > Metazoa > Chordata > Amphibia > Caudata > Salamandridae > Lissotriton > Lissotriton helveticus. The sequence continues at coordinate 1,711,047,985 of NC_136057.1, forward strand.
GAAAATCAGTTAGCTACTAACTCTACTAGGGAACTTTTCAAAACTGTCAAATCCCTGTCCACATGGAACAACAGCAACATCTTCATTCCGGACGAATCCTTTTGCAATAAGCTGGCTGATTTTTTCCAATTGAAAGTCAATTCTGTATTTCAAGCATTTTCCTCGAATACACAAAATGCTGACATAGTTTCAGATCAGGATGAGGTCCTAAACTTTGGATTAGCCTCTGGGCCTCTCAAAACACCCAAATTCGAAAGGTTTTCACCTCTTACCCGGGGAAAAACAATTGGTCTCATAAGCTCCATTAAATCCGGGGCCCCCTACGACCCCTGTTCCCCTTTAGTCATCAATCTTCAAGCCAGCACGGTGGCCGTTCCACTCATGGATCTATTAAATTATTATTATTATTATTATTATTATGGGTTCTTATATAGCGCTCGATTACCCGTAGGCATCTCGGCGCTTGCCTTGGGAACCCGTCCTGGCTTTTTTACCCTATGAGATACCCGTACTGGGCATCCCCAAGATGAAAGCCAGGCATCCCGCCGCGGGGGGGGGGGCCGTAGTGGAGATTAAGCAAGCTGATGCCCAGAGCTGCAGAGTGTGAACCCGTGATTCGAGTAGGCACCGAAACGAGAATTATCGAGTCCGTGGATATTTGGTCTCAAGACCCTGCCGCGTCGGGAATTGAACCCTGGTCCCAGGTCTGACCTCTGTTTCAGGGTCTGCCTCCTCTAACCAGTGAGCCACACTTCTCCATTAAATGTCACACTAAGCTCTGGGCAATAACCAAAAATTTGGAAAAGAGCTTCCATCCTCCCTCTGGTAAAAGAACCCTCCCTGGACCCTAAGCAGGTGGAAAGTTATAGATCCATTTCCTGTCTTCTGTTTCCAGCCAAGATTTTAGAGAAGACATATGAACGAAGAAATACTATCCTTTGTAGATACCAACCAGTTGCTCGATTCCTCTCAATAATATTTTAGAGAAAACCATTCTACCGAATCAGCACTGATGGCAGCATCTGAGGAAATAAAATAAGTTGTGGACAAGGGCGGCAGAGCTGCATTAATCCTATTGGATCTCTCTGCCGCCTTTGATACTGTTCATTATGCACTTCTCGTAGAATGACTTCATTCACTCGGTTTTAGGAAAACTGCACTAACATTGCAGAGCTCATTTCTCAACGATCGACAACAGTGGGTTGAGATGGGAGACACAAGTTCCAGACCTTTCTCTCTCCCCTGTGGAGTACCTCAGGGCTCTGCACTCAGCCCCACCTTATTTAATGTGTATGTCACCCCTCTGGTTAATCTTATTCACAGTTTTGGCCTGGTGTATTCTCCTACGCTCATGATACACAGATAGTGGTATCTATTTCATCAGAAGTGGAAAAGGATGCAAACAATTTCTGCAGATACATGGCCCAGGTTGCAGGCTAGATGCAGAGAAATTGTCTCAAACTAAACTTAGACAAAACGACGGTTCTTCTTTTTTGAAAGGAGACCTCCTTTTGGGATGTCTCTTGGTGGTCCTCGTTGCTGGGTGCTCTACCGATGCCAGTGCAGAAGGCAAGGAATCTGAAAGTCATTTCTTACACCAAACTATGGGGCCGATTAGGATGGCGGACGGACTTGCGTCCGTCCGCCACCCCAGAGGTGGAGGGACGGTCCGCAGGGGCAGCGGCGGTCCCTCCGTGCAAATTAGGATGTTACCGCCACCCTGGCGGTCACATCCTGTATGTTTTAACATTGTGGCGGATGCTGCTTGAAGCAGCACCCGCCGCAATGTTAAAACTGCATGCGTTACATTTACATGCACGAAGCGGCAGGCACCACGCGGTGCCTGCCGCTTTGTGCATGTAAATGTTGGGGGGTACCATAGGTACCCCCCATGTGCACCCCCGACACCCTGGGGGCCCGCAACGGGCCCCCAAAAGCCAAAGTCCACATGCTTTTCCACGGCGGAAAAGCCGCCGTGGAAAAGCATGTGTTCGTGCAATTCCTAATTTGGCTGACGGTGTCTTGCAGACACCGTCACCAAATAGCCCTCCTCACACCGCGGATCAGCAGCGGATGGACCTGCCGTCCGCCGCTGGTCCAACCGCACTCCCACCGCCATCCTGATCTGGCGGTGGGTCTTCTATTTCACTGCGGCGGATAATCCGCATACTCCGGGCCGGCGGTGGCTTCCGCCGGCCCGGAGTATGCGGATTATCCGCAATCATAATGAGGCCCTTTGTTTCTCAGAACAAATCAATGCTGTGACCTCAGCAGGTATTTTTATGTTGAGGGTCTTAAGAAAATTCTCCCATTTATTCAGTTTGAGTCGCAGAAGACGGTGATGATGGCACTCATCTCCTCGAAGATGGATTACTGCAATGCCCTTAATCTAGGCACTTCTAAATATCTGATAAAAAAACGAAAGTCCTTGCAGAATGCTGTAGCAAGAACGTTACTGAAGGTCCTTAAATGTGGACCAGTCACTCATCTAATGCTTGGCCTCTATTTGTTGCAAGTGGAAAAGAAGATTTCATTTAAGGCTCTGTATTTAATTCACAAGGCCCTCTATAGAGCCGTTCCGACCTTCTTTTACAATCATTTCTCCTGGTATGTTCCCAGTAGGAACCTCAGATCGAGCTCTGCACAAATGATCACGGTCCCAAGAATTAGCAAGAATGCTCTAGTACCATGGAGGGAAACTATGGGACTCCTTGCCTCTTCCCTACGCTCACAACCCATCATGCAGCAATTCAGAAAACAGTTAAAGACCTGGCTATTTTCGCAATAGGTAACTGAGCCACTCCAAAGGTATGCCCTTAGGCTGATGGCCTTCCTGGTTTTTGATCCATCTAGTGCTAAGACACCTTCGGGTATTGAGCAGTTTGCAAAATTATTTCATTTCATTTCGGTATCAAACATTAAATAAGGAAAAACAAAACATTAAAAGAAAATTGTTGGGAAGTGGTTTATTGGTAGGGGCAAATGTAGGTCTGCCACTGGCAATAAGGCCACTAACACATGGTAGGACCCAGCATAGGTCTTAGAAAATTATTCCTATGCTCAACCGTTGGTCACGTGGCTGCAAACAGACAGGCTTAACTTCAAAGACAGGTATGTAAAGCATTTAAAAACACCATTTCAGTAAATAATTAAGACACAACACAAAATAAAAATCCAACACCAATTTATAAAAATAGGGAATATATTTATCTTTTAAATAACACCAAAAAGAAAATAATCCACTGTAGGGAACCAGAGATATGGATTTTTAAAGGTTAGTTACTTTCTAGTGCTTAGAAACCAACAGTGCCCCTTTTAGTCATTTCGTTTTCTCTGACAGGGACACCTTTAAACATGGTTCTGGAGAATCTCACCAAATGTGTTGCACCTTCTCCAGCAGGCGGGTCCAGTTAGAACTCCTTCCTGAAGTTCTGCTTGCGGGTCCCAAAGTATCCAACGCACAATCCAAGATTCTGGAATCTCCAAGAGGGTCCTTGAAAGTGTGAAACTTCAATTCCGCAAATTGGAAAAGAGGATTTCATTTAAGGCTCTGTATTTAATTCACAAGGCCCTCTATAGAGCCGTTCTGGCCTTCTTTCACGATCGTTTCTCCTGGTATGTTCCCAGTAGGAACCTCAGATCGAGCTCTGCGCAAATGATCACGGTCCCAAGAATTAGCAAAGCAAAATAGGGTGGAAGAATGCTCTGGTACCATGGAGGGAAACTATGGAACTCCTTGCCTCTTCCCTACGCTCACAACCCATCATGCAGCAATTCAGAAAACAGTTAAAGACCTGGCTATTTTCACAATAGGTAACTGAGCCACGCCAAAGGTTTGCCCTTAGGCTGATGGCCCAAAGTATCCAACGCACAATCCAAGATTCTGGAATCTCCAAGAGGGTCCTTGAAAGTGTGGAACTTCAATTCCGCAAATCACTTGAACACAACCCTTACAAATCCACTGGTACTCCAGGCTGGAAATCTTTTTTGGGGATGTCCAGGTGAGCTTTGTTAACCTGTAGCTTGCAGGGAGTCCACTCTTTAGTCCTTTTGCAGCAAGGTAATCCACAGGGCTGCAGTTTCAGTTGGTGCCGTCTTCAGAGGTCAGGCCTTAGAAATCTTTGCACTGCATAACCTCACAGCAGGGCACTTCTTGCTTCAGTAAGTTTCAAGCAGCAGATCTGGAGGGCTCTGCCCCTTCAGATACTTATTCAAAATTCTCTGGGTCAAGCAACTGACCAATGAGAGCAGGGTAACTCCTCATAGTTATGACCACATCCTGTAGAGCAGGGGTCTCCAAACCGGTCCTGGAGGTCCGGATCCATGCCAGATTTTTAAAATAACTACATGTATCTAAATAGGGATATGCACAAAATCTGGCATGGATCCGGCCCTCCAGGACCGGTTTGGAGACCCCTGCTGTAGAGTGTGGCATTCTTTTGTCCCAGAGTGCATCATTCTTCCAAATCCATAATGGCTGATTTTCTAGCAAGGAGGTAAGAGCTGGCTAAACACACCCCCTGGGATGGTTTATCTCCATGGACTCTCCCCCTACAATCTGCACATACCTTCCTTAAGCCTAGCCCTGACTCTGGGTCAAGAGTGGCCATCGTCCACAAGAACAGCATCAGGGTCTCGACTAGCAATGATGACGCGCTCAGCACCGACGATCACATGCATTTCCAGATCCACACAGACCCTAATTCCACCCTCAGAGGCACCCTCGTGTACCGACACCCCGGACCCCGCCCCCAGTTCATCGACTCCATTGCCGAATTGATAAGCACGCATGACCTCCACCGACTACATCCTCCTCGGAGACCTGAACTTTCACCTTGAGAACAACAATGACAACAACTCCACAAGCCTGATCGATAACCTCGCCAACCTCAGACTGAACCAACTTGTCACAACGCCCACCCACTCTGGCGGCCACACGCTCGACCCAGTCTTCTCCTCAAGCCCATACGTCTCCATCAGCCACACCACCGAACTCCTCTGAACCGAACACGGCTGCATCCACTTCGCCTTCCAGAAACCCACCGCTGCTGGAGCAAGATCACCGAAGACCAACTACACGCAAACCTCGCTCTCAGCCTACCCACCGAACCCGACAACGCTGCCCACAGCCGCAGACACTGGATTAAGGACTGCGCCAACACCCTTGCCCCGCTGAAGATACCCCCCACACAGACACCAGCAAGAGGACCAGCTGGTTCACCCCAGAACTCGTAGCCTCCAAGCAAGCCTGCCGGAAACGGAAACTAGTGAAGAAATGGCACAGTGAACAAACTCCGGACAGTCACGCAGCACACAAGGACGCCATCCGCAACCATCACCTCAGCAGGGCGGCCAAGAGGACCTCCTTCAAAGACCGCCTCGACAACAACGCACACAATAGCAAGGAATTCTTCAACATCGTGAAGGAACTCTCCAACCCCAGCTCCAGTTCCAACACCAACGACATCCCGCCGTCGCAAGCCCTGTGCGACTCCCTCGCCACCGTCTTCCACCGCAAGATAGCAAACATCCACAACAGCTTCAACACCCAGACAGCCCCAACAGACCGCAACACAACAGACCCTCCGTACACCATCGACCACGACCCCATGCTAGCCTGGGCCTGCGTGAGCATCGATGACACCATCAAGACCATGCGCTCAATCCACTCCGGCTCTCCGTCGGATCCATTCCAGCACCACGTCTTCAACAGAGCAAGCAGCTTCATCGCACCCCACCTGCGCAACGTCATCAATCTCTCCCTTGAGACCGCAACCTTCTCAGAGATCTGGAAACACGCCGAGTTCAACGCCCCACTCAAAAAACCTAAGGCAGACCCAAGAGACCTCAAGAACTTCTGACCCATCTCTCTGCTCCCCTTCCCGGCCAAAGTCATTGAGAAAACCATCAACAGACAGCTAACTCAATACCTCAAAGAAAACAGAATCCTGGACCCTTCCCAGTCAGGGTTCCACAGCAACCACAGCACCGAGACTGCCCTCCTCGCCGCCACCGACGACATCAGGACCTTGCTGGACAACGGCGAGACCGCAGCACTTATCCTCCTAGACCTCTCTGCCACCTTCAACACTGTCTGGCACCGCACACTACGCACACGCCTCCGCGCCACAGGAATCCGAGACAAGGCTCTGGATTGGACCACCTCCTTCCTCTGCGCAGAACCCAGAGCGTCCGCCTCCCCCATTCCGTTCCAAAGCCTCCGAGATCATCTGCGGCATACCCCAGGGATCCTCCCTCAGCCCAACGCTGTTCAACATTCACATGGCCCCGCTCGCACACATATTCCGACAGCACAACCTCAACATAATCTCCTACGCCGACGACACTCAGCTGATCCTCTCCCTCACCAAGGACACCATCACAGCCAAAGCCAACCTCCATGAAGGAATGACGGCCGTCGCCGACTGGACGAAGACCAGCCGTCTGAAGCTGAACTCAGACAAGACGGAGGTCCTCATCCTCGGCTCCAAACCTTCAGCCTGGGACGGCTCCTGGTGGCCGCCCCGACACCCACCGACCACGCACGCAACCTGGGAATTATAATCGACTCAATGCTCTCAATGACCAAGCAAGTCTACGCCGTCTCCTCCTCTTGCTTCAACACCCTCTGCATGCTCCGCAAGATCTACAGATGGATCCCGACAGATACAAGAAAGACATTCACCCAGGCCCTCGTCAGCAGCAGACTCGACTACGGAAATGCCCTCTACGTGGGAGCCCCGACCAAGCTCATCAAACGACTACAACGCATCCAAAACGCCTCGGCACGACTGATCCTTGATGTACCCCACCACGGCCACATCACACCCCACCTGAGAAACCTGCACTGGCTCCCCATCTACAAGAGGATATCCTTCAAGCTCCTCACCCACACACACAAGGCACACCACAAAACTGGCCCAGCCTACCTCAACAGACGGCTCTCCTTCTACATTCCCAACCACCAGCTCCGCTCCGCCGACCTCCCACTCGCCACCGTCCCGCGCATCCGAAGAACAACCACCGGTGGGAGATCCTTCTCCCACCTCGCCGCCAAGACATGGAACACCCTCCCACTGAGCCTACGACAGACCCAAGACCTGCTGACCATCAGGAGGATACTAAAGACCTGGCTGTTCGAACAGTAGACCCCCCCCCCCCAGCGCCTTGAGACCCTCGCGGGTATGTAGTCAGCATTACAAATGATTGATTGATTGATTGAAGAGTGTCAAGTGAAACTTAAACCTAGGCCTCCCCTCTGACTTTGAAGAGCATGGTTTACGACTTCACCCACTTGCCTGGCATTCCTATAGACCAGCTCACTGCCCTCCCAGCAGAGTGGTTAACCCTAGGGGTTCTTTATCACCTCTTCAAAGCAGCCTGGCTAATCCACTTAACGCTGACCAATCAGGGTAGACCACTGGAAGGCTGAATTTGGACTTACAAACAAGAAAGTTTTATAACTTCTTGTATGTACACTTTAGGAGAAATTCAACAATATAATTTTGTTGGATATTTCCCTACCAATCTAGTAAAAGTTTGAAAGGTAGCTCTATCTCCTTCCTATCAGGAGTTATTATTTAATAACTCCCTGCCATGTTAATCTATGGGCCATGGGATTTGCAGTGGGGAAAATGACTTGGGCCAGTTTCCTAGCACCAGGGCTTATGCAACATAATTTTATAAGTATTTCCCTAATTTCTACAGGACCTCCACCCCCTGTGCTACTAGGGGAGACTTTAGGGGTTCTGAATCTGCAGAAATATTGCAGGTCCTCCCTACCCAGTGTTCCTAGCATCAAAGTCAAATTTGACCAGCACTTTAACACAATGTGGGGAGTGAAATGTGAAATGTCACTTTACCCAGTCATATAAAAACTCATTTTATAAGGGTGTACCTTATAGATAGCTGACCCCCACCCCTGGGATACATAGGGGAGACCCTGGGGGTCCCTAATATGCCAAACCATTGTAGGTTTTCCATTTTTAAGTGCCCCTACCACCAAAGTCAAGTATGGTCACAATTAACTGTTTAAAAGCAGTCCTGGCACCTAGTGCTGCTTTTAAACTGACCCCAGGCTTCAGCACTGCACACATGCTAGTGCAGAAAAGGCTGCTGGCCTCTAAACTGCCATACCCCAGGGTACTGGGGACTTTCAGGTAGTTTCAATCCCCTGCCCTATTATATACTAGTGGCCTATGGGGTAGGCAATGCCAATTATAGGGGTATCCCACCATACCATAGTGTACCCTAGTGTATGTTGGGTGTTTTAACTGTATACTAATATGTTCCTTTCAGCTCAGCACTGGCTCTGGGCCTGTTTAGGCAGAGTCCAGGGCCAGTCAAAATCAGTTACCACCAGCATCAGTCAGCAAAAGGTTGGTGGGTGCCCAAGGCACAGGATGACTTTGCAACAAAAATAATATATCAAATGAAGCCTTGTTAGCAACAGGCGCATGCAGCAACATTTTTGATACAAAACACAATTTGTTCACACATCTGCCTCAAGAAGTATCAGCCATGATTTCCCAGGGACTTGTAAAACACACAGAAAATATATACATACCCCAAAAAACAGGTAATATATAACCTCCAGTCAGATTCAAAACGCTTTGTGGGGGAATAGCAAGAAGAGCCTTTTATAAAGTTTAAAAACTCCTCCATAAATTGTATGACCGAAACAGGTAAGGAAACTGCAGCTAGAAGTCTCCTTCAGATTCTTTCTGACACTACTTTATTACACAGCATAAGATACATAGTGTACCCCATATGTTCTAGGAATGAACAAGTGATTTACCTATCCCCTACACAGAGGAGAAGGCAACTAACTCGTGTCTTCAAAAGAATACACCATAGACTCTGAGTTTACTCTCACAATTTTCCAAAAAGGAAGCATTTTTAACAGAAATTTAGATATGCAGTCTGCTCAGGAGGAGAAAACAACCTGCACTATAAAAACATATAGTCCAAGAGGACTTTAGTGAAGAATGAACCACAAGAGCATGTATTCAAAAGAATACAATATATGTGAAAAACAAGGGCCCCCTGAATAAAAATAACGATTCCTAGGACAGGGATATAAACAAATGTGCAAAACTTCCTAGGCAATCATAATAAGGGAACTAATGCAAGGAAGGACGAAAAACTAAGTAAATGCACATACATTCATGTATTATTTATTTACCAAACAGATTTTTATATACACATAATAAAAAAAGAATTTTTCAGTTAATATATCACAATTACATACACAATTAAGAGAGAGGTTAAAATGATGATACAATCACCAACATTTAAGGAAAAAAACAACAATTAATATTTTAAAGCAAATGTGGCAATTATTTATCGACGCGCGTTTCGGCGTACAAGACAACGCCTTCTTCAGGAGCCACACAAATTTCTGCAACATAACAGAAAAACATATAATTATAACAAGACCCTATTTATTGCATTCAGAAAAATAATTTGTGCATTTACAGTTTATTAAAATAAAAAGAGAGAAAGTATGTCCTCCATATAATAGCTATTAGACCCTAATAATATAAACATAAAATTATATACGAAAAGGCACAGATATCATTAACGTGTGATGGGTAGAGAAAACATGATAATTCCAACACTTACAGCATATCAAGTTTACACAATTTATAAAGCATTGTAAACCAACGTCCAAATTAAACAGTATAAAAATTCACTGTATTCGACAAAGAATTTTATTCAAATTTCTATGTCCATTTATGCCAGCTCAAAATGTCCTATAACTTTTTAAAAAAAGGTGCTAATGCACAAGGCATTATATTCAGGTTTCTATATCTATTTATACCTGCTAAAAAATTCCTATAAAGTTCAACAAGCAAATATATAATATATATAGGAATTGACTTACAAAAAACACAGACAGGGTACGTCTATCTTTGAGCCTTCACTGGATATGGTTACAATCTTTATCACACAACGCAGGATTCTCAAGAGCGCTATGGCAATCCATGTATCAATAATATGAGCACCTAGTTAATAAAAAATAATAATAAGAGGTATCGATGTGAAATATAGTGCGGCAGAAGCTCAAATTGCCATTGGTTAGAAATAAACTAACTGTGAGGAACTGTGGATTCTCACCTTTTAAAATACTTCCAGAGTCCTACGTTAAAGACGTCTAGCTGAAAGGGCATGGCGCAATGAGACACACAGGCAATTCGTGTCAAGAATATAGGTCAATGGTATCGTCTAAGTTGAAAAAAGAGGGGCAAAAAACATGATAAAACTAATTAAAATACAACCGGCTAAAAGTCGTTATTCTAAGACACATGCCATATTCTCAAGGGGAGCCGTTTTTCTAATATTCCCACTCACCAGTAAAAAAGAGACGGCACTGTTTACAATAATTCTTTTCGAGTCTGTAAAGCCGTGACCACGTTTCATAACAGGCTTTCAATTCCAATATATAGCGGAGCCGTATTCTTGTCTTCGCTTTATGTTAACACGCTGCTACAAACAGGATGGTGTCGAGCATGCGGGTCTACGAAACAAAAATAGAAAAGCCAGACCAACCCGGGGTTTAGAGAAAGCGGCGTGTCTGAAACCGTTTCTGTTAAGTATTGCCATTGAATACAAAGTAGCAAACGGATGTTAACAAGTAACCCGTAGTAAAGCTTACCAATAAAGGATGAGTCGCGTAGATTCAGCTACCGTCTGGCGTCCGGTGCGGTGATAACTAACCCTCGCTTCACCGGATGAAGGGTAAAATAGCTTCCGGCCTAAGTCACGTGTGCGCCGTGATGGAATTTTTAAAGGGGTATTGTCGACTTATTAGTTAAAGTGGCAGTTTGAAAATTAGCTGTATTGTACAAACAGGAACCAGCTCAAAAAACGTTTTCTGGTCAGAAAACTTCAACCACCATGTACACTTTTATATAGTATGACTCAGACAACAACTAAGTTGGGAGAGAGGTACTACATATAGAAAACAAAAGACGACATATTGCCATTAAATGTAAACAGATTAGAAAAATTATTATTAGGGTAGGGATAAACGGAGGCTATATAACAGTATTCTTGAAGGGGCCGACCCAAAGGAATAATGTTCCTTAAAAAATCGCATTTTCCCAAGGGATTTCAGAATTTAATCCCTTGGAGAAAGTGTTAAAAACAAAAATCCAGTAAACTTCACGTTTTTTGCGAATGGCACAGCCACCTTTGCCATCTGGAACTCTAATTTTTTCTAGGATCCGCCACTGGAATTCATCAGATTTATGTTTATGTTCCAGAAAATGTTTAACCAGCGGCGCCAAGACCTTACCAGTTTTAATGGCAGATCTATGTTCCGTCAGCCTGACTTGAACTGACCTAGAAGTTTCGCCGACATAGCCAAGCCCGCATGGGCATAAAATGAAATATATGACATTAGTGGTTTTGCAATTCCACATGTCACATGCTTTTGTTGTGAAGCCGTTATGTACATAGTCTTCACCTCTTAGAATGTTTGTGCATGATTTGCAAGAGGAACAGGGTACCGTGCCTCGAACTGGTAGATTATTCAACAAGGATCGTTGCACAGGTCCACCATTATTTGCACTGCTGTCAATTCTCGAATGAACGATTAGGTCTTTAATGTTTTTATTTCTTTTATGAGCAAACAGGGGTTTGGCTAAGGTGCTTTTGGATGTCGGATTACAGTTTAAAATGTGCCAATTGCTGTTAATGATTTGTTTGACACGGTCATTTACGGTGGAATGTTTAATGACACAGACAAGTTGGTCTGTTTTCATCACTTCTCTGTTTTCTAAAAGAGCATTACGGTCATAAAACCTAGCTCGTTTATAGGAGCTTCTTACTAATCTGTGAGGATAGCCTCTCTCTAAGAACTTTTTCCTCATCTCGGATGCCTGGATATCAAAATCACGAAGATTAGTACAATTCCTGCGTACACGCAGGAATTGGGAAAACGGAATACTATCGCGTTGACTCTTAGGGTGGAAGCTAGTAAAGTCAAGCAATGTATTTCGAGCAGTCGGCTTTACAAACAGATCAACTATTAGCTTGTTATTTTCATTTTTAATCAAGAGATCTAGAAATTCCACCTGGTCATTATCATATTTGGCAGTAAATTTAAGGTTGGCATCTGCCATATTGATCCATTCAAGGAACTCCAATAATGAATCTTTCCCATTGGTCCAGATAAAAAAGATATCATCGATATATCTGGACCAATGGGAAATAGACTCAAAAAATGGTGCAATTTCATTGTCGATAAATCTGTCTTCAAATGCCGACATATAAATGTTAGCAATTGATGGTGCAACTGATGCACCCATGCTTACTCCTCGAATCTGGCGATAGAGCGAGTCTCCAAACTCAAAAATATTCTCAGTGAGTACAATGTACAGGCAGTCAATGAGAAATTTTTTTGGACAGCTTATCTTATGTTTATCAATAAACCAATCTGTTGCCATTATTGCCTCTTTAAGAGGGATGTTACTATACAAGGACTCAATGTCCATGGTGACTAGGAAATCTCTGTCATGTATGAAGTCTAGGTGCTCAACTCTAGAGATCATATGGCCAGTATCTTTGATATAAGACTTAATTTTAGGTATATGGGGTCTTAAAACTTGATCTACAAACTTTGAGAGCGGCTCTGTTGGTGTTCCTATTGTAGACACAATAGGTCTATAAGGGGGGTCAGAGATGTTCTTATGCACTTTGGGTAACCCATAGATACATTCCCTTTGTTATAGTTAAGGAAATCATATTCTTTAGAACTAATGTCTCCATTAGAGAGAGCCTCACTCGTAAGTAATCGAATTTTTTTGTTGATCATGTTAGAAGGGTTAGAGGCTATTGCCTGATAGGTGATATTGTCATTCAACATAGACTTCATTTTAAGTCTATAATCATCAGAGTCAATAACAGCAATTCCACCTCCTTTATCACAGGCCTTTATGACAAGATTATTATTGCCAGATAATGATTTTAGGGCAAGGGATTCCTCTTTATTTAGATTATAGATAGGTTTAGGTACATATTTTAAAGTTCTGTCTAATTTTTGAAGCACCACCAACTCAAATGCGGCAACTTCAGGGCCAACTTGCTCTAAAGAGGGGCTAAAAGTAGAGGGCAGTGATACTGTTTTACTAATATCAGGGTCGTTATTGTCTGGACCATTTATTTGGAAAAACTTCTTGAGTCGAATTTTCCTAAAAAAAGAAATAATATCTTGGTATAATTCAAAAATATTTAAATGTGCATGAGGCACAAATGATAATCCCTTTGAGAGTACAGATTCACTACAAATATCTAAGGTAGTTGTAGATAGATGAAAATGGGAATTATGTTCCTTGCCCCCAGTATTGGCGACTTCGGGTCTCCCTGATAACATGGGGTTCCTGCTGATGTTGCTGATGTTGTTGGTAATTCTGGAAGTTGCCTCTGTTCTGGCCTTGAAATCTCACTCTCGGTCGACCCCTGCGAGGCCCCCTGTTGGATAAAAAAGGTCTCTGGGGTCGAGAGCCTGAGTAGGAATTAGGGGCTCCTTCTGATTCGTAATAATGATTAGAGTTCTCTCCTTCAGAATCCGACGTATCAGAAAAATTATTAACTCTTTGGGGAGCGTTTCTACTTTCATCTACGTAATGATTTTGTTTGTAGAATTATTTCCCCAAGTATGGGTAAGCTATCTCGTCCGAATAGAATCTTTTATCCTTAGAAAGTTTGTCTGTTTTCCGCTTATTAAGGTAATTGTAAAATGATTCTAATTCCCTATTGCATTCTTCTATTTTTTTCATTGCTTCTTCTACCCCCTTAATTTCTTTGAGTTTACTTTCTAATTCGTCGATTTCATTTTTAATGTCTGCTGCCAGTTCTTTTGCAGTTTCTACAATTAGGATCATAAGATCACGGGAGCACCTACTCGCAATCATGCTCCATTTTTCAAGGAACGGTCAAAAGAATACAAAACATAGGCCCTTAATCCATTAGCCTCATAATAAATATGTACACCACAAGAGTAGTGAGGACATACTACGCTGAGTACCCTAATGAGTAAGAACCAAAGTGTCCCTATACCCCAGTCTTACCACTGGCATACCAACATGTCCCTATGAGAGTCAGCAAAAGGTAGAAACCATGCCGGTTTTAGCATACTGAACAGCTTCAAAGCTCTTCGATTCTTGACAAAATCCTCTTGAGCAAAAAGCTCATCCTCAGAGGCCAAGGGACAAAGGGAAAACTCCCTCGCTCATCTAAATCAGTACCAGCCTAAAAGAGAGAAAATAAAACCTCAGATCTCGCAGGACACCAAGTTATCAACCCAACAATGGTCATGTAAATTCCCTAACAAAGCTTAATTGCTTTAAAAGAAAAATACCTACATCTCAAGTATAAAGACAAGTTACAACACAATGAAAAGCTAAGACTCTGAAGACCTCTGTCTTTCATGGACGCGTCTTAATGCTGCATCAGCTTGACTCACAAAAAGATGGGCTCCATCAAATGGCATGTCGACCAAAGTCGACGGGACAGCCTCTGAGAAAACCCAAAGTTGCCAACCAAGCCCGAAGCCTTAATGCCACTGCGGATGTAATAACGCGACCTACAGAGTCTATAATGTCCAAACCACACCTTATGATAAGCCAGGCAGCCTGCTGACCATCTTTAATCAAATCACCAATCTCTGACCGGACATTATCCGGAAGAGATGGTAACACATTCTGTAGCGAATCCCATAAAGCATAGATATATCGTCCCAGCACACATGATGTATTTGACCTAATAAAACAACAAAAAAAGCCTCCCCAAATAGAAGAACGGGTTCTTCCTCTGTCTGTTCCTGAAAAGGGACCTCGATCAAAGGATCTGTGGTCCGTTATACCATAGGAAGTGCCAAGTTTAAAAATGTAAGTCTCCTATTGGGGCGTGATTCAGTTCAGGACTGCGGAGGCTGGAATCAAAGTAAATTATCAACAAAACTGTAGCCACCTTCCTTACCATGTCTGCAAAGAACAAACTTGCTTCCATAGCAAGGCCAGGGGGAGAAAGCAACCCTGAAGCTGGAAAAGAATCCAGGCCACTAGTTTCTCCCAGAGCAGGCAGCCAGCTCTTCTCCATCTGAGGCACATTAATGTCAGAAACAGATGAAAGGGCCCTTCCTCAATCGACACAGGCTGCCTTTCTACAGGTTCTTCCTGAGAAGAAATCAAAACCTGCATAGTCCTCTTAGTCTCCTCAGTCTGAATAGTTGACTCCGCATCTGACGACATACGACGCCTAGATGAAGGAGGAGAAGCAAATTTGACGACACCAACATCAGTGCCGGAACCGGCTGATCGAAGACCGGCGTTGTAGGTCGAGATCCCGAATGACTGTGGACCTGCGCCAAAGCGGCGCTGGCTGACATCGACCGGCGTCGACCCTTCGACTCCAACAGCTCAACCGTCACAGAGAGCAAACCCTCCAATGGCATCCCACTCACCTCCTTGGGGCCTAACTGCGCTTCAGAGGGAGATGTGGTCCCAAAGATAAGGTGCAAGGAATTATATTACTCCTTTATCTGAGCCATTGACATGTTGACACTGTACGGAGTTACGTATGGCCTCCTCAACCGTCGAGCGGGAAGAGCCATGGGCGACTGAGTCTCCACGCAGTGAAGTCCGAGAATGCCTTGTGGAGACTGCCCCTTCCTCCAGACCGGCTTTTTAAAAATATTTTTTATTTATAAAGTTTTATATAGCGCAAACTTGATCCCGAAGGATATCAGAGTGCTTAACAATTTGAGGCAAAGGTAACAAATCAGAACATTAGTCCAACATGGGGAATCTAATGGGCATTGAGATGTTTAATCCTCTCAAAATTGGAATGCTTGTATTAACAAGCATTTACAATGCAACGTTTTCGCCTTTGGAGAAGTTAGAGCTATTGGCATTGTAAATGACAAAATTTGTATTTATGTGTTGGTTTTGAAAACAGATAAATAAATGGCATTGTCATTTACATTGCCAATAGCTTAATCTGTCGCAAATGTGAGAACTATTGTACCCTACGGACGAGCTCAGCAGACAGCAATTACTACCACCCACACACACACCCAGAGCCACACACACACACCCAGAGCCAGCCACACACACCCAGAGCCAGCCACACACACCCAGAGCCAGCCACACACACCCAGAGCCAGCCACACACACCCAGAGCCCCCCCCACACACACAGAGCCCCCCACACACCCAGAGCCCCCCCCACACACAACCAGAGCAGTCACATACACACAGCCACTGGAGCAGTCACACACACACACACACACACACACAAACACTGGAGCAGTCACATACACACACACACACTCTGGAGCAGTCACATACACACACTCTGGAGCAGTCACATACACACACACACACTCTGGAGCAGTCACATACACACACACACACACTGGAGCAGTCACATACACACACACACACTCTGCAGCAGTCACATACACACACACCCTGGAGCAGTCACACACACACACACACACCTAGGAGCAGTCACACACACACACACACACACACACTCTGGAGCAGTCACATGCACGCACTCACTTGAGCAGTCACACACGCACACACACACCCTGGAGCAGTCACATACACACACACACACACTCTGGAGAAGTCACATACACACACTCTGGAGCAGTCACATACACACACACACACTCTGCAGCAGTCACATACACACACACCCTGGAGCAGTCACACACACACACACACACCTAGGAGCAGTCACACACACACACACACACACACACTCTGGAGCAGTCACATGCACGCACTCACTTGAGCAGTCACACACGCACACACACACCCTGGAGCAGTCACATACACACACACACACACTCTGGAGAAGTCACATACACACACTCTGGAGCAGTCACATACACACACACACACTCTGGAGCAGTCCCATACACACACACACTCTGGAGCAGTCACATACACACACACACACACTCTGGAGCAGTCACATACACACACACCCTGGAGCAGTCACACACACACACACACCCAGGAGCAGTCACACACACACACTCTGGAGCAGTCACATGCACGCACACACTGGAGCAGTCACACACGCACACACTGGAGCAGTCACACACGCACACACTCGGGATCCCTCATGTGTAGACAGCGGGTGAGATCGTTGGTGTTTTCAAATATAGAAGAACGGGCAAAATGGAAGACTTTACTAAATGTGAATCTTTCCTAGTACTGATAAGATCCGTGAAATGTGTTTCCCTTCACTTAGAATTTCCTGCTCATTTCTTTTGCGATACATAATATCCTCAAACAACGGAGCCTTCAAGGAAGCCTTAATTAATTTCATCCCAGAACCAACAATAAGCAACATCTGTCTTTGTCGTAGGCAACGAACATTTGGTATGACCATACTGACGTGGCAAGAAAATTTCTATGTGGCTTGACCCACACGTAATCTTTGGCATGCCGGGATTCATCACAACAAGAAGAAACATGAAATTAATCTGGTGTGACCATCACATCTTCTCTTTACATAACAACTTTGCAACTTGAAAAGCCCCAGCAGAAGTGACACGAAACTATGTCACCTACAGGCACCTTAAGAAATTAAACCTTTCAGCCCTTGAACATATCTCACTGAGACCTCATCTAACAAGCAATTAACACAGATAGCTAATGTCTACAACTAGCCTTCTGATGGCTCCAGCAAATACCAAAGAGGGCTTTCACTGACACAAAACACAGAATAAGGACTCCTAAGATAAATGATAAAGTGCTACGAAACTCCAGTTTTGTATTTCCAAACGCTACCCTACATTTTCTTAAAGCTTCACTAGGCGCCGGCACCGTAGAACACTGTTCATCCGCTTTTAAAAACAAAATACAATTCTTTACAACTACTCCCTCAATACGGCATGTGCCCCACGTCACGTGCACTGCGCGGGAATCGCCGTCACCCAATAATTGTTTAAGGGGCAAGGCTTTACTCAATTTTACTGGAAAAGCAGGGATGGATAATGAAGGGAAAGTCCTTTGGAATGCGACTACTCTGCAAGTAGTAAGAAACCACAAACTTCTATCGACGCTCCGCGGTGAACCCCACAACGCTGCAGAAATGACATCAGGGGAGCTAGGGAGGGACAGTGTACACCGGACGGGAGTCATTACATTGCAACAGACTTTCGGACAGCGGGAGGCACACGGACAGCGGGAGGGGGGCGGGCAGGCACACGGACAGCGGGAAGGGGGCGGGCAGGCACACGGACAGCGGGAGGGGGGCGGGAACAGGGACACGAACAGCGACACGAACAGCGGGGGGCAGGAAGACGGACAGCGGGAGGGGGGTGCGGAAACACACGGAAAGCACTCACCTGGACCTGGACTTCCTCCGGCGGCGGTCGGCCCCGGAATGACGAAAATAAACATCGACGAAGAGAAAAATAAACCCCGCCCACCGCCGCACTGACGTGTCCAAAGGGGCAGGATGAGTAAAAATAGACGGAACGCCCCCGAATCTGCTCCGCAATTGACGGACAGATCTCTGTTCCAATGGCTAGCCTCCATTTATGGAGCTAGCCAATGGGAAACAGAGGCGGGACGAACATCCATACTCTTAACAAACGTTTTCGCCTGGGCGGAGCACTGCGTGCTACGGCCAGGTCGAAACCTAAAAATGCATAGATAGAGTGAGGGTGATAGATAGATAGAGGGCTATAGACAGATAGAGTGAGGGCGATAGATAGATAGAGTGAGGGCGACAGATAGACAGAGTGAGGGCGATAGACAAATTTCTCCTTTGCTCTGTGCCAAGACCTGCACGCCAAAACAGTGCACCCCCAGTCACCACCCCATGTTCACAAGCCAGCGAAACCAGCCCCCCTGCCTCCCACCCCAGCAACAGGGATACTCCACATCAGAGGGTGCCTCCGTGAGCTGCCAAAACTGTGTTCACTAGGGACCGTGCACTTTGCCCCCTGGCCAGCAGAGGGAGTAAAGTTTTATTTAAACAGTATTGTCGCTCTTATATCTTTAGCTGTAACTTGTAATATCGAACATACATATTACGAGCATCAGGTTCTAATAAAGACTAATAGGCAGGAGTTTGAGGAACAGTAATGGGTAGGCATGGACTCATCTCTCAATGCCACTACTGATATAGCGAAGGGGCTGATCAGTCAAAATACTTTGTGCATGAGATTAGAGCAAATCAGAGCACCGCTTGTATCAATTTTATAAATAAGCACAAGAGTGGAACTAATATGGCTCCACTGATGTCATGACCTAAGTCATCTTCATCGCGGAGCTGTCCGACACCGTCCCCTGCTGCGCAGATGTACTACTGAAAAATTCCCGGATCCAGACTGGCACCTGGGGCGAATTCAAAAGTCAATGAATCAGCGTCTCTATCAGATTTCATCCGCCAGCTCCCCCTTTGACCGTTGCCCCTAACACCTCTACCACCTCTGCCTCCACACTCCTATCTCCCACATCCACAGGACACCAGCTTAAACCCCTCTAAAATAGATGGAACAGTCCATTACCTGCGTATGCTAAAGCGAATGTTGAGGGTAGAACTGAGCTCTTTAACGACCCAATAAATGCCAAGGTGGTCACAAACAGGTTAGAGAAACAGTGTAAGCCTGCTCCTGACAACCCTGTATGTATCTGTGGCCTGGCCATCCATTTCTTTAGTTGTGCACATGGAATGAAAAAGGGCATCTTTGCAAGCAACTGGGGATACCCCTCCTCTGACATAGATGCAGCAGGCAAGTGTGTGGCACTCGAAGCTACCACTCATTGGTGCTTTTCCAATTCCATGGCTTTACTTTCCTGTTAAGACTGTTACTACTGGGAGGAGCTGGTCATGTATCTCGCAGAAGGCCACAGGAAGCAGGGGGCCAGAAGCACGTTGCCAAGGTAATATTGTCAGCGACACAGCCGTAAGATGTCCTCATGGCAAAGCAGATACTGCTGCTAGAGGAATTAACACCTGCATCCTCCTCCACAGAAATGTCTGGCTTAGGATTTCAAAGCTTCAGCCAGAGGAGTACCAGCACCTCCTAAATGTCCCTTTAGATGGTGAGCATCTGTTTGGCTCCCAGGTGGACCTGATGCTGAAGACAAACCAAAAAAGACACAGACATCACTTAGTCTGTAGATGCCCTGCAGTTTCCTAGTCCAGATTTGCCTTTTGCAGACAACATACATGCGTTCTCAGGCTAGCAACTACTTTAGCAACAACACCAACAGCCCTTTCAACACCCCCAGCTAAGTAAGACCTTTCAGCAGTGGGATTACAGAGGTAATGGCCATGCCACAGGCAGAGTTGACTTACCTCGAGGCACCTCAGCCAGAAAACAATTGACTTACCACCTGTCCCCTCTTACCATAAGTCACTTGTCAGAAGAAGACTAGGATACTTCTTCCCTCAGTGTAAAAACATCACCTGGAGAGCAGTGGGTGCTCTCCATTATGTAAGAAGAATACTGCCTGGAATTCCATACCATGACAATCAACATCCCACCTGCCGCCATGTCCTCAGCTCAGACCACCATCAGCTCTTAAAGGAAGACGTTCAAGCGCTCCTTATAAAGGGTGCCATCGAACCTGTGCCTGCACACCTACGCGGGAAAGGCGTGCATTCTCTCTACTTTCTCACCTCCAAAAACGCTCACTTTGGGTGATCCAAACTGCCAGCCTATGAACAGGGTCATCCTTTCCAAACTTTACTCCGCCAGGGTGACTTCATGTCAGCGCTGGATTTGAAAGAGGCATATTTTCACAACCCAATCCACCCAGTGCATTTCCAGTGCCTTCGATGCATGGTAAGTGGATGACACTGTCTGTTCAAGGTGTTGACATTCATACTACAGTTTCAAAGGTTTTCACTTAGCAGAAAACCACACGTGTGCTCCCATAACTGGATGACTGACTGACCAAAAGCAGCACCAAACGATCATGCCTAGCACACAATCAGACAACAGTGTCCCTACTCCATAACATGGGTTAGGGTTCACCATCAACATCAAAAAGTTACATCTTCACCCCCAGTGGATCCAACCCTTCCTTGGTTCTGTTGTGAATATGGTGACGGAGGAAGCACACCCCAATGAACAGAGGGTGATGGCACTCCAACTGCTGCCTCTTTTAAGACACACCATCTGATTACTTTAAAAACTGTGATGAAATGAAACTGTTGGGGGCAACACCCCAGATTACACAAGCGACTACTCCGGGAAAGCCTCTTGGGGCAATGAGCACAAGCAGAGGGACACTGGAAAGATCAAGGGCTGGTAATGTCAGGGCAGAGCTCTCTCTGCTATGGTGGAACAATCTGTTGCTCATCTGGCCATTTCTAGATCTCCTTTCTCAAGAAACCATGACCATTTACATGCCTATCATTGAGTGCTCACCTTCAAGAAATGATCATACAAGGCACCTGCATCCCTTAGTTCCAGAAATGTCACATAAACAATTTGGAAGGGTTAGACCTTCAATAAGCCCACAGAGTGTATTCTTCAAACTCATTCAGGGCAAGAGAGTCCCCAAAGATGGACAAAAAGACAGCTATGTATTACATCCAAAAGCTGGGGGAACACATTCCTCCAGCTCCCTAACCACCTGCTGGCGGAGTATTTGATGGGAGTGATTAACAATATTGCAGGCCTGCTCAACAGGATGCATCAAAACGTCCATGAGTGGGAATGCCACCCACAGGAACCCCGACCATCCACCTGTTTGCAACTCGAGATGGTGCAAAAATACAAGTTACTTACCTGTACACTGCTGTTCTCCTGTATTGATAACTTTTATAGATTCACATGCTTGAATCTTCCCATCATCATGGTGGGAGTCCCATGGTAACAGTAAAATAGCAGTATAAAGCTTAAAGGTTAATCGCCCTGAAAAAACAATAGCATTTATTTAATTTTTATTTTTTATTCATTTTATACGTTTTATATAGCGCTAGCAACGCCCGTGGGTATCAGAGCGCTTCATGAATGAATAGAGTGGTGATAACCATGGTATAAGAATACACGAGGAGATATGCATAACAATAAACATTTTAAGGCAATACATTAGAGGGGTGAGTCAAGAGATAGTTTAGGTAGGTGAAACAGTCAAATGACCACCAATCCTTGATGGTCTAGATAGTAAGGAGAGGCAAATGGGTTGTCAGAGTCTGGTTCAGTTGGCTTTGTCTGTGAAGTATTTGTCGAGGAGATGGAATTTCAAGACCCTTTTGAAGCAGGAGAAGGAGCGTTTGCATCTGAGTTCAATAGGGAGTGCGTTCCACAACCTGGGTACATTACCCAAAAAGGATAAGGGCTGGGTGTTTTTTTTTATTTCGGAGGGATGAGAAGAAGTGAGTTAGAGCTTCTCAGAGATCAAGCTCTTCCTGCTTCCATGAGGTTGCTGTTTAGGTAGTTGTGGGGATATGTGTGAAGGGTTTTGTGTGATACATGCAGACTTGTAAATACATCTACCTTAGTGGGGCTAGGTGGGATTTTGGGGTCCCTCTTAGGGTGGCGTTCCCATAGTCCAGTCTTGAGAGGACTAGGAATTGAAGTATTGTCTTGCAATCATCCGGGGGATGAAAGGTTTAACTTTCCTGAGGTGTTTTAGGGAGTACAGTGCACCTTTGGCAGATTGTTTGACGTGGTCTTTCATTGGCAAGTTCTTGTTCATGGTAATGCCTAATGACTTTACAGAGTCAGAGAGGACGAGGGAGCAGTTTAGGGCTTACTTTGCCACTGGAATCAAGCTAGCCTGGCTGATGAGGGCTGTTAGCCCGAAACTGGTCCCAGGATGCTTGTTTCCGGTCCAGGGAAGACATGGCGTGGCAGTTCTGGGCTTGACTGTTCCCGTGAGGCACAGGATCAAGACTGATTTGCATATAGCTGTGTCTGAACTGGGGTGGCGAAGTGAGCTAAGGAACGATGAGGAATTCAACCCAGATCTGTGAAAGGGGGTGAGTGTCTGAAAAGTTTCAGCGCTCTGTCCATCATCTCCTTGTGTTTGGTTTGTTCGCCCTAAGTTGGCAGGGTGTGCCCAGATGTGGGTCCCTTGCTCACTTTGCCACTGGAATCAAGCGAGCTTGGCTGATGAGGGCTGTTAGCCCAAGACCGGTGGATGAAACGCTCACTGCGACATCTTCCCGGAACCTGCAGCCCACAGACTTAAATCACAGCGAGACTGTCAGTCTATCATTCTTCTTCCAAAAGTGGACATGATTGTTCACTTCAGTAACAGCAACACTTTTGACATGCAGTGCTACGAAACTCCAGTTTTGTATTTCCAAACGCAACCCTACATTTTCTTAAAGCTTCACTAGGCGCCGGCACCGTAGAACACTGTTCATCCGCTTTTTAAAAAAAATAAAATTCTTTACAACTACTCCCTCAATACGGCATGTGCCCCACGTCACGTGCACTGCGCGGGAATCGCCATCACCCAATAATTGTTTAAGGGGCAAGGCTTTACTCAATTTTACTCGAAAAGCAGGGATGGATAATGAAGGGAAAGTCCTTTGGAATGCGACTACTCTGCAAGTAGTAAGAAGCCACAAACTTCTATTGATGCTCCGCGGTGAACCCCAAAACGCTGCAGAAATGACATCAGGGGAGCTAGGGAAGGACAGTGTACACTGGGCGGGAGTCATTACATTGCAACAGACCTTCGGACAGCGGGAGGCACACGGACAGCGGGAGGGGGCGGGCAGGCACACGGACAGTGGGAGGGGGGCGTGCAGGCACACGGACAGCGGGAGGGGGGTGGGAACGGGGACACGAACAGCGGGGGGCAGGAAGACGGACAGCGGGAGGGGGGTGCGGGAACACACGGAAAGCACTCACCTGGACCTGGACTTCCTCCGACGGCGGTCGGCCCCGGAATGACGAAAATAAACATCGATGAAGAGAAAAATAAACCCCGCCCACCGCTGCACTGACGTGTCCAAAGGGGCAGGATGAGTAAAAATGGCTGGAACGCCCCCGAATCTGCTCCGCAATTGACGGACAGATCTCTGTTCCAATGGCTAGCCTCCATTTATGGAGCTAGCCAATGGGAAACAGAGGCGGGACGAACATCCATACTCTTAACAAAAGTTTTCGCCTGGGTGGAGCACTGCATGCTACGGCCAGGTCGAAACCTAAAAATGCATAGATAGAGTGAGGGTGATAGATAGATAGATAGAGGGCTATAGACAGATAGAGTGAGGGTGATAGATAGATAGAGTGAGGGCAATAGATAGATAGAGTGAGGGCGACAGATAGACAGAGTGAGGGCGATAGACAAATTTCTCCTTTGCTCTGTGCCAAGACCTGCACGCCAAAACAGTGCACCCCCAGTCACCACCCCATGTTCACAAGCCAGCGAAACCAGCCCCTCTGCCTCCCACCCCAGCAACAAGGATACTCCACATCAGAGGGTGCCTCCGCGAGCTGTCAAAACTGTGTTCACTAGGGACCGTGCACTTTGCCCCCTGGCCAGCAGAGGGAGTAAAGTTTTATTTAAACAGTATTGTCGCTCTTATATCTTTAGCTGTAACTTGTGATATCGAACATACATATTACGAGCATCAGGTTCTAATAAAGACTAATAGGCAGGAGTTTGAGGAACAGTAATGGGTAGACATGGACTCATCTCTCAATGCCACTACTGATATAGCGAAGGGGCTGATCAGTCAAAATACTTTGTGCATGAGATTAGAGCAAATCAGAGCACCGCTTGTATCAATTTTATAAATAAGCACAAGAGTGGAACTAATATGGCTCCACTGATGTCATGACCTAAGTCATCTTCATCGCGGAGCTGTCCGACACCGTCCCCTGCTGCGCAGATGTACTGCTGAAAAATTCCCGGATCCAGACTGGCACCTGGGGCGAATTCAAAAGTCAATGAATCAGCGTCTCTATCAGATTTCATCCGCCAGCTCCCCCTTTGACCGTTGCCCCTAACACCTCCACCACCTCTGCCTCCACACTCCTATCTCCCACATCCACAGGACACCAGCTTAAACCCCTCTTAAATAGATGGAACAGTCCATTACCTGCGTATGCTAAAGCGAATGTTGAGGGTAGAACTGAGCTCTTTAACGACCCAATAAATGCAAGGTGGTCACAAACAGGTTAGAGAAACAGTGTAAGCCTGCTCCTGACAACCCTGTATGTATCTGTGGCCTGGCCATCCATTTCTTTAGTTGTGCACATGGAATGAAAAAGGGCATCTTTGCAAGCAACTGGGGATACCCCTCCTCTGACATAGATGCAGCAGGCAAGTGTGTGGCACTCGAAGCTACCACTCATTGGTGCTTTTCCAATTCCATGGGTTTACTTTCCTGCTAAGACTGTTACTACTGGGAGGAGCTGGTCATGTATCTCGCAGAAGGCCACAGGAAGCAGGGGGCCAGAAGCACGTTGCCAAGGTAATATTGTCAGCGACACAGCCGTAAGATGTCCTCATGGCAAAGCAGATACTGCTGCTAGAGGAATTAACAACTGCATCCTCCTCCACAGAAATGCCTGGCTTAGGATTTCAAAGCTTCAGCCAGAGGGGAACCAGCACCTCCTAAATGTCCCTTTAGATGATGAGCATATGTTTGGCTCCCAGGTGGACCTGATGCTGAAGACAAACCAAAAAAGACACAGACATCACAGTCTGTAGATGCCCTGCAGTTTCCTAGTCCAGATTTACCTTTTGCAGACAACATACATGCGTTCTCAGGCTAGCAACTACTTTAGCAACAACACCAACAGCCCTTTCAACACCCCCAGCTAAGTAAGACCTTTTAGCAGTGGGATTACAGAGGTAATGGCCATGCCAGAGGCAGAGTAGACTTACCTCAAGGCACCAGAGCCAGAAAACAATTGACTTACCACCTGTCCATTCTTACCATAAGTCACTTGTCAGAGGAAGACTAGGATACTTCTTCCCTCAGTGTAAAAACATCACCTCAGAGCAGTGGGTGCTCTCCATTATGTGAGAAGAATACTGCCTGGAATTCCACACCATGACAATCAACATCCCACCTGCCACCATGTCCTCACCTCAGACCACCACCAGCTCTTAAAGGAAGACGTTCAAGCGCTCCTCATAAAGGGTGCCATCGAACCTGTGCCTGCACACCAAAGCGGGAAAGGCGTGCATTGCCTCTACTTACTTTCTCACCTCCAAAAACGCTCACTTTGGGTGATCCAAACTGCCAGCCTATGAACAGGGTCATCCTTTCCAAACTTTACTCCGCCAAGGTGACTTCATGTCAGCCCTGGATTTGAAAGAGGCATATTTTCACAACCCAATCCACCCAGTGCATCTCCAGTACCTTCGATGCATGGTAAGTGGATGACACTGTACTGTCTGTTCAAGGTGTTGACATTCATACTACAGTTTCAAAGGTTTTCACGTAGCAGAAAACCACACATGTGTTCCCATAACTGGATGACTGACTGACCAAAAGCAGCACCAAACGACCATGCCTAGCACACAATCAGACAACAGTGTCCCTACTCCATAACATAGGTTAGGGTTCACCATCAACATCAACAAGTTACATCTTCACCCCCAGTGGATCCAACCCTTCCTGGGTTCTGTTCTGAATATGGTGACAGGAAAAGCATACCCCAATGAACAGAGGGTGATGGCACTCCAACTGCTGCCTCTTTTTCAGACACACCATCTGATCACTTTAAAAACTGTGATGAAATGAAACTGTTGGGGGTTGGTGGCTTCATGCATAGCGTTTGTGCAATACCCCAGATTACACAAGCGACTACTCCGGGAAAGCCTCTTGAGGCAATGAGCACAAGCAGAGGGACACTGGAAAGATCAAGGGCTGGTAATGTCAGGGCACAGCACTCTCTGCTATGGTGGAACAATCTGTTGCTCACCTGGCCATTTCTAGATCTCCTTTCTCAATAAACCATCACCATTTACATGCCTATCATTGAGTACCCACCTTCAAGAAATGGTCATACAAGGCACCTGCATGCCTTAGTTCCAGAAATGCCACATAAACAATTGGAAGGGTTAGACCTCCAATAAGCCCACAGAGTGTATTCTTCAAACTCATTCAGGGCAAGAGAGTCCCCAAAGATGGACAACAAGACAGATATGTATTACATCCAAAAGCTGGGGGAACACATTACCTCCAGCTCCCTAACCACCTGCTGGCGGAGTATTTGATGGGAGTGATTAACAATATTGCAGGCCTGCTCAACAGGATGCATCAACACGTCCATGAGTGGTAATGCCACCCACAGGCACCCCGACCATCCACCTGTTTGCAACTCGAGAAGGTGCAACAATACAAGTTACTTACCTGTACACTGCTGTTCTCCTGTATTGATAACTTTTATAGATTCACATGCTTGAATCTTCCCATCATCATGGTGGGAGTCCCATGGTAACAGTAAAATAGCAGTATAAAGCTTAAAGGTTAATCTCCCTGAAAAAACAATAGCATTTATTTAATTTTTATTTTTTATTCATTTTATACGTTTTATATAGCGCTAGCAAGACCCGTGGGTATCAGAGCGCTTCATGAATGAATAGAGTGGTGATAAACATGGTATAAGAATACATGAGGAGATATGCATAACAATAAACATTTTAAGGCAATACATTAGAGGGGTGAGTCAAGAGATAGTTTAGGTAGGTGAAACAGTCAAATGACCACCAATCCTTGATGGTCTAGATAGTAAGGAGAGTCAAATGGGTTGTCAGAGTCTGGTTCAGTTGGCTTTGTCCGTGAAGTATTTGTTGAGGAGATGGAATTTCAAGACCCTTTTGAAGCAGGATAAGGAGGGTTTGCATCTGAGTTCAATAGGGAGTGCGTTCCACAACCTGGGTACATTACCCAAAAAGGATAAGGGCTGGGTGTTTTTTTTTATTTCGGAGGGATGAGAAGAAGTGAGTTAGAGCTTCTCAGAGATCAAGCTCTTCCTGCTTCCATGAGTTTGCTGTTTAGGTAGTTGTGGGGATATGTGTGAAGGATTTTGTGTGATACATGCAGACTTGTAAATACATCTACCTTAGTGGGGCTAGGTGGGATTTTGGGGTCCCTCTTAGGGTGGCGTTCCCATAGTCCAGTCTTGAGAGGACTAGGAATTGAAGTATTGTCTTGCAATCATCCGGGGGGATGAAAGGTTTAACTTTCCTGAGGTGTTTTAGGAAGTACAGTGCACCTTTGGCAGATTGTTTGACGTGGTCTTTCATTGGCAAGTTCTTGTTCATGGTAATGCCTAGTGACTTTACAGAGTTAGAGAGGACGAGGGAGCAGTTATGGGCTCACTTTGCCACTGGAATCAAGCTAGCCTGGCTGATGAGGGCTGTTAGCCCGAAACTGGTCCCAGGATGCTTGTTTCCGGTCCAGGGAAGACATGGCGTGGCAGTTCTGGGCTGGACTGTTCCCGTGAGGCACAGGATCAAGACTGATTTGCATATAGCTGTGTCTGAACTGGGGTGGCGAAGTGAGCTAAGGAACGATGAGGAATTCAACCCAGATCTGTGAAAGGGGGTGAGTGTCTGAAAAGTTTCAGCGCTCTGTCCATCATCTCCTTGTGTTTGGTTTGTTCGCCCTCAGTTGGCAGGGTGTGACCAGATGTGGGTCCCTTGCTCACTTTGCCACTGGAATCAAGCGAGCTTGGCTGATGAGGGCTGTTAGCCCAAGACCGGTCCCAGGTTGCCTGTTTCCGGTCCAGGGAAGGCATGGCTTGGCAGTTCCGGCTGTACTGTTCCCATGAGGCACAGGGTCAAGACTGATTTGCATATAGCTGTGTCTGAACTGGGGTGACGAAGTGAGCTAAAGAACGATGATGGATTCAACCCAGATCTGTGACTTGGGGTGAGTCCCTGAACAGTTTCAGCGCACCGTCCATCATCTCCTTGTGTTTGCTCAGCAGTTTAGGGCATCCAGGTTCTTGAGCCAATCTTTGATTGGTAGGTGGTTATTTTTCGGAGAGAACATTATTAATTCCGTTTTGTCCGGGTTCAGCTTTAGGTGGTTCAAGCAAAACCAGGATTGTATCTTGGTTAGTGGGTCATTGAGGTGTCGCATGTCACTGGGAGATTTGATTTTGTAGTAGAGTTGTGTGTGATCTGCATATAGGTGATGTTTAACTCCAGTTTGCTTCAGTATGCTTGTGACTGGTTCCATGAAGAGATTGAAGAGGGATGGGGAGAGGATCTAGCCTTGGGGGACACCAATCGTGACTCATGAAGACTTAGAGAGGCAGGAATTAATTTTAATTTGTTGTGCTCTGTGTTGAAGGTAGGAAGTGAACCATTTTAGTACTGTACTGTCAATGCCAGAGCGTCTTTTTAGAGTCTCATGACATGCTTCACCTTCATCTAAGGATCTGTGAATATCATCAGAGATATTGAGCATGACTGTTTCAGTGCTACAGCCCTTTCTGAAACCCGATTGAAAGGGATCAAAGAGGTTGAAAACGTCAATGTTTGTTGAGTTGTTGGAGAATGCATTTCTGTGGGGTTTTAGCTAGGAACAGAGATTAGAGCTAGGTCTGAGGTTGTTGAGATCATTGGGGTCAGACCCTGTTTTTTTAGAATAGGTGTGATTTGTCCAAATTGGAGGGAGTCTGGTACACAGCCTGAGGTGAGAGAGGAGTTAATGACAATTGTCCAGAAGGGGGCGATGATGTGGTTGAGATTTTGTACTATGTAGAAGGGAGGGGGTCATTGGTGTGGAAAGTGGGCTTCAGGCTCACAGTTATATTGTAGACTTCTTTTTCAGACATGTGTTTGAATTCCGACCAGTTGGCATAATTTTTTCGTATGGGTGGGTATCAGGTTATCCTCTGCAGGAATTAGTTCTGTTTGTTCAGAGGCGATAATAGTGGGGCAGGATCTGGGGGGAATTTGGTTTGTGCTTTGGAAGAGGGATTGATGAATTTTTGTGACCTCTGTGAAGAAGCTGGTGATTTCTTTGCCGCGTTAATTGGTGGCTATTAAGTCTGGCAAAGGTACACCGTTAGTTTGTCTTTTAACAATGTTGAAGAGTTCCCTGGGTCTGTTCTTATCATGGTCAAGCTGGCTGCGAAAAAAGGGTGTGTTTTCTCTGAAGATGTGTCGAGCGCTCTAGGGAGATCGAGGTGTATAGTCGAGGGTTTTTGTCTCCATGACCTTTCTGCCTGCCTGAGTTGTCGTCTTTCATTATTGAGATCCTCATTGAACCAAGCGTTTGATTTGATGGATCTCAGTTGTTTGAATTTGAATGGAGCAACTTGATCTAACACTTTAGTCATTGTTGTGTTAAAATGCGCTGTGAGATCCTCGGCTGTGTGAGTAGGGGGGGTGGAACTGTAGTGGGCATGAATCTTGGATTCTTGTGGTGTCTTCTGGGTTATTCCAGTGGCTATGGAGGTCCCCCAGGAACATGTCTTTTGTATCAGTTAGTGAAAATCGTGTTATTAGGTCAGTTAGTTGTTCGGCAAAGTGGGCACACTCACCTGGTGGGTGGTAGATGGTGTGGAATTTGGTGGGCGCAGAGCCTTTGGTCGTAAATTCAACACTTAGGTATTCAAGCGTCAGGTATTCTGCATTTTTTATTGTGGACAGTTGTATACCTTCTTTGTAAATGATAGCTAGTCCGCCACCTATTCTTATTGGTCTGTCCTGTCTGATGATGCTGTAGCCTGGCAGGGTGAGTATGTCTAGAATGGGGGAAGAATGGTCATTGAGCCAGCATTCGGTGAGGAAAGCTATATCAATTTTTTCACTGAGTATAACTTCAGCAATATCTGTGCCATGTAGTACTGCTGATCTACAGTTGAGAAGCATGCATGACATAGTACAGGGATATTCATGGCTGGAATTTATGTTAAGGATAGTAGTGTATTGTGCCGGTGGACTGGGAGAATAGACAGTTTTGGGGATTCTGCTTGTGCCAAATATTACCGGGATTGAGGAGGGAGCCGTAATCTGACTCATTGTGAGGTAAGAATTGTTGATATCATCGGCTTCCGGAATTGAGATGGGATTGAGTGCACAGAGGGGACATTGGGCTTAGTCTTCCAAAGGAGTAAGGAGCCATGTGGTGTGTCTAGTGAGGCCACAGGGGGGTCAGTGTGAGGGGGTGGTGTGTAGCTAACCTGAGTATGTGATCGGGGTGGCTTAATTGGGCAAGGAAGGTCTCGTTGAAGAAGAAGGATGTCGGCCGCTAGAAAGTCGATTTTTTTTCTCCATTCAGATCATTCGTTGTATAAGTGAGTCAATTGTGCTACTAGCCTTCGATGGGAATATTGTATGTCTAGGATCAGTGGCCGGAGAGAGTACTTTGGGTATTAGGTTATATGGGAGGATGGTGTTACTGGGACTAGGAATGGGGATTGGTTGCACTGGTGAAGTCGGGTCATTTATGCTTCCAGACTTAGGATTGAGAGGGGGCGATGGAGGTCTTGGATCTGAAAGACACACGTAGTGATAGATTCCTTACCTTAGAATTACCCCCAAGCGTCAGACTGGATCTGGAAAGTTTTCGTCAGCAGTACCCCTGCGCGTCGGTAGGCGGCGTCGTGCAGCTCTGCGTGGGTCGTTGTCGCCGAGATGATGTCGCTGGAGCTACTTAGACGTGCCCACGCAAGCTGACGTCAGTTCTTTCTTTTTCCGCGCCAGCAAGCGCTGATCCGGAAAGAGCAAGTACCCCCAGTCATTTTTTGACCGAGTTTTTGTGAGGTCTTTTCTCTCAATTCTTTTGAGTCATTCGACTCCTGGTGTCATAGGGATGCCCGGCTTTAAGAACTGTGGGGTCTGTCACCGCATGATGTTGGTAACGGACCCGCACCGCGTGTGTCTCTACTGCCTGTGGCGCGAACACAACTCCAAGTCAGGCTCCAACTGCTGGGCCATGGTGCTGAAGACTTTGTGGGAGCGGTCCCGAAAGATTCTGGAAGTCTGGCAGTTGGCTGCGCGCCGCTCAAGGTCCCGCTCCCGTGGGAGGTCGAGGGACCGGTCGCGTAGCTGTCCCCATCGTTCCTCTGGATCTAAGTCTTCGCACTCGGGGTCAGGTAAGTTGAAGCATTCCAAGAAGAAGTCGAAGAAGCGTAGTCGCTCTTCGACTTCCCCTCACCCGTCACGCAACATGGCTGAGGGTGCGGGTGGTGCCACCCCTGCGGCACCTGCGGAGCTCGCGACATCGCCGCCGGCCTACCCGCCCTTTCCGAGTCCATTGGCAATGCCTGCTCAGGTGCAAGAGTTTCTTGCTGCCATGGCCCGACTCGTTTGGCTGTCTGGCCCCGCCAGTGCGCCTATGGGCCCCATGGGCCGATTGAGGGTTCTGCCATTCCATCGCCGGGGGCTCCGGCCCGGCGCCGCCATCTGCTTCGGCCCCAGTCCTGCAGGACCCCCCTGGATCCGGGCTCAGATCCAGTTGACCTCATAACACCTCCACCGGTGTTGACCCCTCCTCCGGCACCACCTCTGACGTCGTCCGGTGCCACCTCTGACGTAGGCCCCGGTTTCAGCCCTGAACAGGACACGGATCCGGATTGGCATCGCTCGACGCTGATTCCGACGCCGATGGGGCCTTTTTACCCCTATGTCCGTCCTCCTTATTTTCAGCCTGTTTCACAGACTTCGGAGGAAGGGGAGGACTGGGAGGGGTCTGAGGACCCTCTCACACGATAGAGTGACTATGATCCGGACTAGGCAGAGGGTTTGGGGATGCCAGTGGTCTTGACACCTCATCTGACCTTGGCATGCTGTTTCCTCCTACCATGGCTACGGAGGAGGGAGTGAGTTATGCAGTGGTGTTGCGTAGCGCAGCCGGGGCCCTCCACCTCGAACTCCCTACAGTGGCCGCCAGGACTAACCTCCTGACAGAAGTGCTTCAGCCGGCGGCAACCTCTTCGGAGCCATTGCTGCCTTTTAATGGTGCACTTTCTGACGTTCTTTTGGGCACTTGGTCCAGGCCCAACACAGGGGCTCCTGTGGATAGGAACGTGGACTGACTCCATCGCCCGGCTCTTTCTCTCCCAACACCCCACTCCCGAGAGCTTGGTTGTCAAAGCCTCTGCTTCCTAGAGCGATTTCCCTCCGCACCCCCGGATACGGAGACCAAGAAGCTGGAGCAGCTTGGCAAGAAGCTGTTTTCATCTTCCAGCTTAGGGCTGCGGTCAGTGAATATCGCACGCCTCTTGGGCCATTATTTCCACTCTGTGTGGGATACGATTGTGCAGGTGCTGCCCAACTATCCAGAGGAGGCGCAGACAGTACTTTCCCAAGCTATCGCAGCTGGGAGAGACGTAGCAAAGTTCACCATTCGTTGTGGGTTTGAGACCGTCGTCTCGCTAGGCAGGGCGATTCCCACGACGGTGGCTCTTCGGCGTCACGTCTGGCTGAAGACAACTGGCTTCTCCGGGCAATGTCCAGAACACTCTGATGGACATGCCCTTTGATGTAATTCGCCTCTTTAGCAATAAAGAGGATTATGCGTTGGAGCGCTTTAAGGACTCACAGGCTACTACCCTCCTGTCAGCCTCTCGCCCTCCTCAGCCTTCCGCTGTTCGCTCCTTTCGTGGCCACGGAAGGGGTGCCCCATTACGTTCGTTCCAGAGACACAGGCCTGCGCAGCAACATCCTCAGCGCAGCCGCGGACGTGGGAACCGTCAAGGCGGTCCTGGGGACCAGCGGTGGGTCAGTGCACCTCCACCCCCGCAGTATCCACTGCAAAGCCTTCCTAGTCTGAACTTTCAGGCCCATCAAACACCAGTTGGCGGCAGAATTCGCCATTATCTCCCTCACTGGCGCAACATCACATTGGACAAGTGGGTGCTGCAAATTGTCCAAAGGGGCTACTCCCGCCCCTTCGAGACTACCTCTCCAGCCATGCCACCTCAGCACCACCGCATGTCAGGGGACCATCTTATGCTTCTTCAGCAGGATGTCATGGCCCTCTTGGCAAGGGGGCCATAGAGCACGTTCCTGGGCCAGAAGTAGGTAGTGGTTGTTATTCCCACTACTTTCTGGTCCCCAAGAAGGACAAGGGCCTGTGTCCTATCTTGGACCTCGGGAACGTGAACCTCTTCCCCCGGAAGGAGAAGTTCAAGATGTTGACGCTAGCTCAGGTCTTGTCTGCCCTCAACCCTCAAGACTGGATGGTAGCGTTGGACTTGCAGAACGCATATTTCCACATCCCGTCCTGCCGGCCCACCGGCATTACCTGCGGTTCACCGTAGGCCAACAGAACTTTCAGTTTACTGTGCTTCCCTTCGGCCTTACCAGCGCCCCTCGGGTGTTCACGAAAGTGATGGCGGTGGTCGCAGCTCATCTGCAAATATCAGGGGTTCCAGTGTTCCCCTATGTCGATGACTGGCTGTTGAAGACGGCTCACCCCAGACTGTCGTTTCCCACCTCCAGACAGCGGCCGACCTCCTGCATTTGCAGGGGTTTTCCATCAATGTGCCGAAGTCGCACCTGATTCCCTCTCAGAAGCTCCTTTTCATCGGTGCGGTTCTGGACTCTGCACAGTTTGGGGTTTATCCTACCGAGCAAGGAGTCCAGGATATTCAGGCTATGATTCCGATCTTTCAGCCTCTATCCCGGATTTCGGTCAGGATGGGCTCCTGCATCCTGCTAGTGGATCAAGCCAGATGGCCTATGCGGGCTCTGCAGTGAGACCTGAAGTTCCAGTGGGCACAGCATCAGGGCAACCTGTCCGATCACGTCCAGATCACGGAGGGCACTGCACAACACTTGCAGTGGTGACTCACGTATCGCGATTGGGTCAATGGCAGATCCCTTCCCCAACCGCAACACACAATTGTGACGGGCGCGTCCTTTCTGGGACGGGGCGGCCACATGGGAGAGGCGGAGATCAGAGGCCTCTGGTCTCCAGCGGAGTCCTGGCTCCATATCAACCTTCTGGAGCTTCGGGCGATCCGGCTTGCACTGAAGGCATTCCTTCCCTCGGTCATGGAGAGGGTAGTGTAGGTGTTCACAGACAACACCGCCGTCATGTGGTACTGCAACAAACACGGCGGGGTGGGGTCATGGACCCTATGTCAGGAGGCTCTGCGCCTCTGGACATGGCTGGAACATCATGGCATTTCCCTGGTGGTTCAACACCTGGCAGGTTCTCTGAATGTCAGGGCGGACGAACTCAGCCGCCAGTGCAAGATGGATCACACATGGCGTCTGAACTCGGATTTGGCGCAAGGTCTCTTTCAGCAGTGGGGATGGCCTGGGTAGATCTATTACCCACCGAAGAGAACGCGCAATGTCATCAGTTCTGTGCGTTGGAATTTCCAAAGCGGCACTTGTTAAGCGACGCTTTTCGTTGTGAGTGGAGTTGCGGTCTACTATACGCCTTTCTGCCTATGCCACTTCTACCCAGAGTGCTGAAGAAGATCAAGCACAACCGGGCCCAAGTCATTCATGTGGCTCCGGACTGGGCTCGAAGCGTATGGTATCCCAAGCTTCTCAGCATGGCTATCGATCCCCCCATCCGACTGCCTCTTCGGAAGGATCTCCTGTTGCAGCAGCAGGGGAAGGTCCTCCAACCGAACCTGTCCAGCCTCCACCTCCTTGCGTGGAGATTGAGCGGCGGCAGTTGATGTCTTTTGACCTGCCTCCCGCAGTTTGTGATGTAATCTTGGCAGCCAGGCGTCCCTCCACTAAAACGGTATACGCCTGCAGGTGGAGTACATCTGTGGCATGGGACACAGCTAAGGCTGTGGATCACCTTTCTGCCCCTTTTTCAGAGGTCCTTCTATTTCTCCTTTCCTTGGCCCAGCAGGGCTCTGCTCTGGGCACTATTAACGGCCATCTCTGAGCCATTTCAGCCTTTTTACGGCTTTCAGATCAGCCTTCCCTATTCAAGTCCCCTGTTGTCAATAGATTTTTAAAGGCATTACTCATATTTTCCCTCCTGTTCCTTTCATATTGTGTCAGTGGGACTTGAACCTGGTTCTGACATATCTTATGTGTGCTCCTTTTGAGCCACTTCACAACTGTCCTCTTCGTCTTCTTACTTTAAAGACAGCTTTCCTGGTGGCTATCACCTCTGCCATAAGAGTGAGTGAGCTCCAGGCCCTTTCTTCTAAACCTCCTTTTCTCTCATGCCCTAATAGCTATTTCTCTGGTGCTCTGTCGGGCTTTAGGCATGTTTTAGGCTTAATCAGCTCCGCATTCTACATAGATCGTCTGCTTCACGAATGATGCAATTCCGTTTTGGTAATTGTGTGTCTGAGGAGTGCGCGAGGGACTGTGGTGAGAAAGGGTGATTCTTTCACATATTGTGGTCCTGCCCCAAAATTCAAATATACTCTGAGGGCCTGGCCCGAGTGATGACAACAGTAGTGGGGGCGCGGGTCCCGACAGAGCCGAGGTGGCACATCCTAGGAGTAACAGGAGAGACTGTCTGGCCACAGTGGGCCAGGACATGGCTGGCCTTCAATCGATATACCGGAGCAGGGGCTGCCCACGTAAATGGGAAAAGATATGGGGTGCATGGGTGAAGTATGGAAGTTAATGGACAGTGCTGTGAGGAGCGTCTCAAGGACCCCTAGAGAGACCATGCAGCTGGCTGCTCCTTGGATTGTAATGGTCCCAGCAGTGGGTCATTGGGAACTACATCTTGTGTAATATAATGTATTCACTGTACATGTCAGTCCACCAAAAATATGTTCTGTATGATGTTTATCTGAAGCATGTATTTCTTGTTTGATAAACAGAATAAATATTAAAAAAACATTCAACATGTGGTAGTGTTCCCACTCTGTACACCCCCTCCGTGAGGTTCCTAGATACTTACCTTGGGTGGTTCTTTGGCCCCCCCGCTCTTGTACGTCTTCTGGGTCCATTCTTCACTTAATTTGTGGTTCGCATTCCACTATTTTAGTATATGGTTTGGTCTCCCCCTGGCGACCACTGTGTATTCTGTGCTATTTACGAATTTAATTTCCAAAGTATTGTGTGAAGTGTGCATATATCTCTGAGTAGGACATATTGTATTGTGTTAGTGAGTGTCCATAATAAATACATCTTTTTATAACTACACTTTGTAGTTCTTTTTCTCTTAACTTATAGCATAAGATTAAGTGCTGGTGAAATAAGCTGTTTTACACTCCGTCTGGACTAAGCCTAAAGGCTGCTGTCTACAGCTACCACTTAGAGAGTTTTCTAAGATTGTCTAAGACCACTAAAATCACCATAAGGGTTGTCTGGATTAGTACAGGGTGCTGCACTTACATAAATGAGCACCATATACTAAGCCAGCTTCTCAAAGTATGCTACCCCAACCCTGATGAACAGCCATTCAAAGCCTTGCAAGTAATAGTGCTATAGCTGTAAGTTTCTTTATCGCTGCTGGAATGTCGGTAATATACCCCAAGAAGCATAACTTCTTATTTTAATTGAGTGGGATTACCTTACTGTTATTACCTTGTTTATAATATCCCAGTTGTCTAAGATCTGGGGACATAGTCAAGGCAAAAGCAGTATTCCAGCATCTGTCGCTCCACACCTGGTATAGTCTACAGAGTACCTTCCTACATAGTTTAATGCTAATTACTGGTTGGTACATAAACTACTATGATGGGAGATGAAAGATAGAAACCTTGTATCTGAATGTCAAGACTTCTCTAAGTCAAAGCCTAAACAGCCTACTAGTCCGTGGCGATCTTTCTCTCCGGACAAAATAAATCCTCTCTGTCCAAAGAAAGATTGTATCACTTCACAAAAGGATGCATGAGAAAAATGTTCCTGTGATTGTAGCATTTGGTGTCAACAGTAGCTTGTGAAAATGTAAAACAGTTATACTTTTCTATATCTGTAATACCTTGGTAATATCCAGAAAGGTGGTGGTAGACACCTCGTAAAGGTAATGGCAGACACTACCAAAAGCCAGGAAATGCAGATGCTTATATGCAAATGTGTTTTTCTAAAAGTCACCAGAATCTCGAGAGGGTAGGACCATATAACATGTTACCCATTATATATTTTATGTAACATGTTTAATCTGATAGAGACTTCTAGCCGCAGATTCCTTACCAAAGAATTATCCCCAGGTGTCAGACTGAATCCAGAAATTTTTTGTGAGCATTACCCCTGCTTGCCAGTAGGTGGCGGTGTTCGGCTTCGTGTTGCGTCAGCCATGCTGGAAGTGACATGCACAGTGCCGAAATAGGTGCCACCCCAGTGCGCTGACGTCAGTTCTTTTCTTCTTGTGCCAGTCAGCGCAAATCCGGAGAGAGCTACCCCCAGTCATTTTTTGACTGACCTTTTTTGACTTTTTGCCAAAGTATTTTTTGAGATCTTCTCCTGGTGTGGCAGGATGTCAACCAGGTGGGCCATCTTCAAGCCCTGCAGCGTCTGTCATCAACAGATGTTGTTGATGGATCTGCACCTTGTTTGCCTCTGGTGCCATGAGCACGACCGCGATGCGGAGACCTGTGTCGACTGCCGCACCATGCACCCCAAGGCCTTGCGGCTAGATAGAGTCTCTACCAGATAAGGCGTTAACGGAGGTAAATAACTTGTTCTTTTGGGCTAGTTGGCTTCAAACAGATGTTTACTTAAAAGTGCTGCTAACTGTGGCCACTGATGTAATTAGAATATTTAGGTTTTGTTTACCACTCATTAATAAATTGTTGATGAAACAATGGACAGTGGTTAGAGCCAGTGGATATATTTGATTTTGAGACTAAAGTATTTACTCTATAGCTATGGATTTACTGCTTTTGCCACATATTTTTGCAGAGTTCACAAAAAATGTGCTTCTAGTTAAAACATCTGAAAAATAATTCTAACATGGAATGTGCTGCATAATTTGCATTTTTATCCCTATTATTTAAATGACCTTGACTCATAATGTGTCCTTCATCCTTCATAATCCTAATAAACCTGACAATGATAATGCTCTGCAGAATGGTTTAGGGACTGTCATTATGGTAATGGGATCCGTATGTTTTAACAAACTGTGAAGCCTTTTCCATATTTTCTCTGAGAAATATGGGCTTCTGATGGATACATCCACCTGTGGATTCCTCAACTTTTGAATATCCCATGTGGCAGCTTTTAATGGAACTTTTTCGATAGCTCTCCCATTCCGACATGGGACTTTGGTCTCCACATGGCTCCTCACGCGACCCCAAGTGATGTTACTGGAACCATAAAGCTCCCCCCATCGACGTGCTGCTGTTTGTTCCTTTTTTCCACGTCGTCAATGTGTAACAATTTTTTGGAACTCTCTGTTAGGGATGAGTCCTATTTTGGATGTTTTCACAGTTTAAGTGCAGTTTTTCTGAGGAGATGCTACTTTCACAAAAATTGGGTTTTAAACACATTAAAGCCTGTGAAGGTCAAATGTCCAACACTCACCCGCATGACATGGGCCTTTGGTGTTTGGGATCAGATCACAACATTCATGCTTGTTCCAGCTGTCAAAGGATGAATCCAAAGGCCCTGAAAAAGAGAGAGGCTAAATTGTTCATGACCAGAGCAAAAGATGAAGAGAGGTCACTGAAAATCAATACCATGATCCAGATCACCTGCTCCTCACTCTTCAAAGTCTGCAAAAACTAAGCAAGAGAAAAACCAATGTCATGAGTCTCGATGTCGGACTTCTAAAGAGAAGTCGTTGATCTCTCCACAAAGGAACGCGAAGGAAGACCGCCAGCATAGGCTGGCGTCTCCTTCAATACCCCACCTCTTCTGACTGGAGATCCCTAGGCATCATACACTGTGATGGATTTAAATCCACCTCAATCTAATAGCGACGTCTAGCCTCAGATTCTTTACATTAGAATTATCCCAAGGCGCCACACTGGATCTGGAAATTTTTCTACAGTAGTACCTCTTTGCGTCGGTAGAGGGCACCGGGCGACTTCATACGCAAAAACAACAACTGAGGGACAGAATGCAGAACAATATCATACATTTACCCCAGTACAGGGATCTGGGCCTAAATCCATCGTTTTTTTTTGCTCACCAATCCATTCCGGTTCGAACCTAACCATATGCAAATCAGTCTTGACCTTGTGCCCAATGGGAACAGTCCAGCCCGAACTGCCAGGCCAGGTCCTCCCTGGACTGGAAACAAGCATACTAGGACCGGTTTCAGGGTTTCACCCCTCATCAGCCAGGAAAGCTTGACTCCAGTGGGATGGAGAGCAGGGGACCCACGTCTGGGAATACCCGTCCCACTCGGAAAACAACAATTGATGGACAGAATGCAGAACAATGTCATACATTCACCACAGTACAGTGATTGGGACCTAAATCCATCATTTTTTTGCTCACCATGCCATTCCAGTTGGAATCCAGCCATATGCCAATCAGTCTTGACCCTGTGCCCAATGGGAACAGTAGCAAAAACAAAGTTCCCTTCTCCTTCTATTCTGAAAACAAGAGGATTAAATCCTCTAACCAGATTGGTTAGTTTGATTAAACAAGGCCATACACTAAAATATAGTAAGACAAATTTTACCAGGTTTCTAAATTTACAGACAAATATACAAAATCATACACAGAATAATACATTTCCAATTAAACATATAAATTCAAAGGAATGTGCTATCAAGCTTTCCTGGCTGATGAGGGGTGAAACCCTGAAACCGGTCCTAGTATGCTTGTTTCCAGTCCAGGGAGGACCTGGCCTGGCAGTTCGGGCTGGACTGTTCCCATTGGGCACAAGGTCAAGACTGATTTGCATATGGTTAGGTTCGAACCGGAATGGATTGGTGAGTAAAAAAAACGATGGATTTAGGCCCAGATCCCTGTACTGGGGTAAATGTATGATATTGTTCTGCATTCTGTCCCTCAGTTGTTGTTTTTGCGTATGAAGTCGCCCGGTGCCCTCTACCGACGCAAAGAGGTACTGCTGTAGAAAAATTTCCAGATCCAGTGTGGCGCCTTGGGATAATTCTAATGTAAAGAATCTGAGGCTAGACGTCGCTATTAGATTGAGGTGGATTTAAATCCATCACAGTGTATGATGCCTAGGGATCTCCAGTTAGAAGAGGTGGGGTATT
This sequence comes from Lissotriton helveticus, assembly GCF_964261635.1. Classification (NCBI taxonomy): domain Eukaryota; kingdom Metazoa; phylum Chordata; class Amphibia; order Caudata; family Salamandridae; genus Lissotriton; species Lissotriton helveticus. Next base: position 1,711,088,977 of record NC_136057.1, read on the forward strand.
GAAGGAGACGCCAGCCTATGCTGGCGGTCTTCCTTCGCGTTCCTTTGTGGAGAGATCAACGACTTCTCTTTAGAAGTCCGACATCGAGACTCATGACATTGGTTTTTCTCTTGCTTAGTTTTTGCAGACTTTGAAGAGTGAGGAGCAGGTGATCTGGATCATGGTATTGATTTTCAGTGACCTCTCTTCATCTTTTGCTCTGGTCATGAACAATTTAGCCTCTCTCTTTTTCAGGGCCTTTGGATTCATCCTTTGACAGCTGGAACAAGCATGAATGTTGTGATCTGATCCCAAACACCAAAGGCCCATGTCATGCGGGTGAGTGTTGGACATTTGACCTTCACAGGCTTTAATGTGTTTAAAACCCAATTTTTGTGAAAGTAGCATCTCCTCAGAAAAACTGCACTTAAACTGTGAAAACATCCAAAATAGGACTCATCCCTAACAGAGAGTTCCAAAAAATTGTTACACATTGACGACGTGGAAAAAAGGAACAAACAGCAGCACGTCGATGGGGGGAGCTTTATGGTTCCAGTAACATCACTTGGGGTCGCGTGAGGAGCCATGTGGAGACCAAAGTCCCATGTCGGAATGGGAGAGCTATCGAAAAAGTTCCATTAAAAGCTGCCACATGGGATATTCAAAAGTTGAGGAAAACATGTTTCGTACAATTAATATTTACAAATTAAAAAAAATATTTAAATCATATATTCATCATATTTTTTTTAAAGGAAACAATATGTTTCATGAATACATGGGGAACAAATGTCGATGCAGCATTTCGGTGCTAAGGTGGATCGTCACCTTCTTCAGGACAATAGTTCAATACTTAAAAATCTGAATAAAATGTAAAAAACTTTATTAGATAAAAGATTTCTAGAAACATTCCTCGGTTACATTGTTCATAGATTATATATACACATTGAGTATGGCACATAATTCTGTGCCATACTCAATATAACAGAAGGGGAGGATGTTGTCCAAGTGTTCTCTGAAGTCTGCAAATGAGTTGCTATCTCAGGAAGCAGGTTTGTAGCAAATCTATCAACAAACAATCGAACACCCCCTTCCATTGACAAATCCTGTCCACTAAAATCCAAAAAGACACCCTCAAACCGGTGAAGAAATCTGACACACTTTCATCTTTCTTCTGATGACATGCCGTTAACTTGTCCCAATCTACTGTTCTCGGTGGAATGAGAGAGTGCTAATAATAATAATCTTTATTTAGATATAAAACATATCTTTAAAAGAATTTACAAATTCACAACCTGACCAAATATTAAGATAAAAACTTCTAGGAAATAGAGAGAGTGCTTATACTTAATACTTCGGCCAGGCAAAGCTAGTACCTCTGCCTTAGGCTTGTCCCCAGGCTTCCTCTTCTTATCCCATACTTTAATCTAATCCCAGGTAACACCCAATTCCACAACGTGGTCCTGCATGTGCACCTGTCTCCAAATGTCAAAGGTTACCAGCAGACCAAAAAACATTTCAATATCTGCAAGCGGCATTACCGTTGATGAAGCAACCTCAGTCAGTTCCTTGTAGTATGCAGTGGGATTTTTCCTAGGGTCACGTAACTGAGTCTTAAGGGACAAAACCTGATTCCTTTTCCATGAAGTGTACACCCATTGTTCTTGGAAATGAGCCTCTATCCTCGGTCTAATTACAGTATTCTGCTAATCTCGTAGTTCCAGTAATTCATGGTGGTATATGGGATGGGACTTCCCTCATCGGAAACTGGGATACTGTCTTCGGGCTCTTCTCAAACAGCCTACTTCGATAAGCTACCAACGTTGCAACATTACCGAAAATCTCCTCAGGTGCCATACCAGCAGCATATACATTGTCCCTGATATAAATAATCTGGGGTGCTACATCGTTGAAGCACTGTTCACATAATGCAATCAGTGTAGCTGACATGTGCGTAAGGGTACGCTCCTGCACAAATGGCTTATAATCTCTCATCACACTCCACACATTTTCCATGCTATAGATGGGATGATGAGCCCACTGAGCAGCCTGATTGTTTAACACCCTTTTCTCTTCCTCTCCCACATCAGATCGTATCAATATCCGCCCAATCGCCCCCTTAGCAGTTGCCCAGTCCCCGTCCCCCGATCCACATTCAGGCGCCCTGCTACCCAGTACTGTCAGGGAATGAAGGAAAAGGGAAGGAGTAGTAACAGAAGGAACAGGCACCAATGTCATCAATGGCTGTGTTGTGAGTGTAAGGGCTGGAGGGAGGAGAGACATCGACACAATAGGCGTAGCAGGGAGACTAGCAGTTATCGCAGGTGCAGAAGGTGAAGCCATAGAAATGACAGGAGGCGCGGCGGCCACAGCAGCTGGGTCGATAACAAAAGAAACAGAAACAACAGGGGCGAGTAGACAGATGACAGGGGCTGTGGCACAGCAGGGTATGTTCTATGTAGGGTGTACACACGGGTGCCTCGCCTATCTGAGATTTACTCCCCTACCCGCCGATCACCTACAGGATCGGTGTTCCTGACCTCCTACCAGATCGCTTGACCGGCCTCCCACCGTGCCGTCTGGATGCTTCACCAGACCGGGCTTTTTCCTTGGTTGCCGATTCCGCAAACCCAACGGACCGGGCACCAGACTTACGCTGCCCTAGCACTGCACCCAACCCAAGTCCTGATGATGATCCTGATTTAAAAGGGATCGAAACGCCGTCGACCATCCAGCGCGAACATAGGCGCTCCAGACTAAATGGTTCCAGAAACAATACCTGCATAATCATATTGAAGTCAATATTTCAAACAAATGTGGAACCATATTGTGTTTTTTACTCACTGTAAATATTGATCACCAGTCACTTTGCGCCACCGTCGCTGATTAATGTCTCTTGTGCCGCTACCGTGCCTCTCCCTCACTCGCACTGAGCACCAAGTACAATTTGGGTTACCTACAATTGTGTTACATTGCTCCTTGCAGAGCTGTAATAACTACAAAAGTATCCTGCTTATTGTTTTCTTCCCCTTTTTCGTACTCCTATAATAAATATGATGCCACAAGCACATATGTAAAAAAATAAAAAAAGAGTCTCCTTATCTCCTTGTGATAATGTTTTATACATATCTTAACTAACTGTCTCTAAATCATACCAGTTGGGATACCATATGTTATTTACACTATTTATGCAGAGCAGATATTTTTAAATATCTTACCAAAGTTGGTCCTCAGACCTCACCAAATCCAAATCAAAGCGGTGCCATGTTCACAAAGAACTCAAACAAATGTAAGCGCTTGTCCAAAAACTATCCTCAGACGTACCAAACACAAATCAAAGTGTCGCCGTAGCCACAAATCAAAACCAAAGCAAACTCACCTGGTGCACACAGGTCGAACTAATTTATTTTCCACTGCCGACTCTTCGGACCAAACGGTCAGACCCAAGGGTTTCGCTGTTCTGGACCCCAGGATGAGGCACCGCCTGGTCAGACAGACGGGGCATCTGCGAGTACCAGACTCTCTCGTGAGGGATCCCCGTTACGCCCGTCTGACTCTACGTGGCCCCGTCCCCCTCACACGTCCAAGGGCAAGGTAGGGTCATTCACCCGATGGGTCCCTGTTCAGGCGCAACTGAAGGAAGTGACCCGATTAGGGCAACCCGGGTCACTCGCGAGCACCTCGCAGCCTTCCATACAAATGAAGAATCGGTAGAGATAACAAACTGTGATGTATTCCTATAGGTTCTGTATCGATCCCCCTATTCCTGACCCTGTTCTGGTTAACAAGTTAACTAGCAGCCATCCCATGATGCAGAAACCGTTATTTGATTAAGCCACACCACGGCACAGGAACGTGTTATCTGATTATGTCATAACGCTTGCCATCTAATTAGACAAGCGATATTCCTCCAGCCCCTGATAAGGCATACGGAGTTCTCAAAACAAATCAAACCTATGACAACCTGGGAAAAACCCTGCGGCCATTGTTTTGATTTCATCGAGAACTTCAGCAAAAGAATGTGCTAACGACCAAGTCGTATGACATCCTTATTGACGTATCTATGTCCATCCTTACGTCAATCTCGGCACCTTACAGGTATAAATATTACCGGTATTGCCTTAAGCAAACACACGCGGTGGTGACGAGATCGGAGCAGCCAGACTTGCCGAAGCCCAGAGCAGAGCAGACCCCGCTGGGGCAGCCCCGCCTTCCTGACGCGCTGAGAACGAGACGCTGCTTTCTCCTGCCGAGAAATCCAGCTCCGGCGCTTCCGGGTAGCCCTCGCAGGCAGCCTGGAATATCGAGACCAGAGACGAGAGATACCATCCCTCATTCATCCTAAATTCCAGGTACAGAACTGAATAACCCCTCGCAGAGAATTCTTGAGTCAGTCACTTGGCAAAACAAACTTAACTTAAACTGCTACTTTCTATTCCCGCCCACGTATTAGGCTTAGGTCAGGTACACCGGGGTAGGCGTAGTTAGAAACACCAGTTGAGTACGATTAGTCAAATGTATATGTATATATATATTTTATCCATTTTAAACCTGCATATGGCTTGGAAACCATATAAATGTTTTTACAGTATTATTTTATACTTCTGCTTTTATTGTATGCACTTTACTTAACCATAAGTATTGCGATAATATCGATCCATTTCTCTTGTATGAGAAAAGAGACTGATCAATAAATACCATCTTTTATTGAACACGCCCGTCTCTTCCTTTTCTCTACAATCTGGTGAGACTAAGAATGCACGTACTGACTGAGTAAAATAAGTTGTCTTTTGTTTTCACACGACTCTGGAGATACACTCTTGATTAGGGGAGAGCAAAGTTGTCATGTTCTATGGTTGTCAGAAACTAAATCCCTTCTTGTCTATCCAGGGAGGTTCAACTCCTCCTTGCCTATTCGAGAAAGTTTCTAGTGAACTCTGAGCTAGCTGGCAAACCCAAAACTTTAAGTCTAATATCGACAATAGAAGACCTAGTTAACATCTGGTCTAGGCCTATACTATTGAAGGTATTATTCCAATGCGCAGAGCCTATTGGGATAATAGGAACTACACTACATGGCGCCCAAACGTTTGGAAAGGCGATAAAACTAACGCAAGACATTAGAGTAACTCAGTCGTGCTTTTTCACTCAGACCCCCTTTTTTCCCATAATACTCCAAAGACGTCTGGAGTGGGTGAAAGGTCATATCCGCCAAACCTCGCAGGAGGAAACTCCTATGTATGGTTCTTGGTTTAGTCAACGTTGAAGGATACACTGTTCCAGAATATTGTGCATCTAATCTCTGTTTCCATAAGAAACCTGATCTGCAAACAAACAAAATAACCTTCCTGACAGTAGAATGTCAGATACTGAAGAAGAAAGAGAGATAGCTAGAGTAGCAGCTGAACTCGTAGCAGCTGATAATACTATGCAAGAAGCAGACCCGGATTTAATACTCATCGCGGTCAACATAAGGAAATCTATAACTTTAAAACTTATAGAAAATGGACTGACACCTAGAGGTGGCACAGTCATATTCGTAATAGAGGCACACGAATATCGGCAGACAGAGGTATTCTATTCATGGATAAACTTTCCAGCAGCAAACGCTGTAACAAAGGTCTTCCACCATTACAAAACAGAGGAACCTCCTGAAGAATACACTCCTTTCGAGGAGGTGGAAGTACCACTTAAATTTCAAGAGCACCTGCTCTTGTTTAATGGCGCCCTAAAACACAACAATCACATCACCAGGCTCGGTCCATTAGGTAGACCAGGAGCAACGTGGCCGGTCCTAGCCGGATACACACCACATCCAGACATCGAAAGAATGTCTGCAGCAGATGTTTTAGTACAACTAAAACAATTAATAAAAGTACATAGACAATTAGTCCAATATGTAATGCGGACTTCAACAATCCAACCAGCAATCAAAATCCACAGCTGACCCCTCATCAGGGGAACACAAATAAAATTACACCACAGAACATACAGTCCTGCCTAGGTAAGGTACCAGCTAAAAGGGAACAAATACCATTCTGGTTAGCACAAAAAATCACCCAAATAGAGGCGGTGTTTCCAGACACCACTCCTGTGGATAAACACAGGATTCTGACTATCTGTCTTCCAATGGGAATCGCACCACACGTGGAGGACTGTGACACTTGGGGTACAGTCTTTGCTTCCATCTACACAAAAACGCATGGTGTTCCATCCATCTCGGTAATACCAGATGTGCTAAAACAAATTCAAGACGAATACGGTCCAGAACCCGCTTTAACTCTTGGTATGAAATTACTGAAAGACTTCAAGCAGGTCTCGGCTATATTACTGGCCAATATAAAGGGAGAAGCAGCAAACGTGGCGATCCGCCAGAGGTTAAAAGAAACAGATATAGCAGACCAACCAGCTGAAATTGCCAGAATCATAGAAAAATCCTATGAGGAACTAGGTAGAGATAGTTTAGGTGAAATACCAGTAAAACCCCAACTGATTGAAAGTCCTGAAAAAATATTGATTAAAAATAATTTAACATCACAAGAGAAGAACTGGGATGGAAACAAACAATCCAATCCGAAAGAAAAGAGATTCCAGTCCAGAGGAAGGTCTCCTCGGCGGAGAGAAAAATCTCCAAACCAAGGACACAGGTCTCCCCAAAGTGAGCCCTCTGGGAAAAAATACAACCGTAGAAATAGGGATAATATAAAGAAACCGGATAGATATCAAGATTTTGATACACGTCCCTCTCAATCTTTTCAGACTTCCTCGCAGAAATCGGAAAGAAGAGGACGATCGGAACCCAGGGAAGGGCACGTCAAGTCCAAAGACAAGGAACCTGCTCATCCAAATAAGAAATTACAATTTCCAAAAAAGAAGGTAGCCAGTATTAAAGTATTCAACAATGCCGAGAATACTGAGGACACAGCTGAAAAACGGAGAGTGGGCTCAGACAATGCTAGACAGCGCAGCAGAAGTGAGCATAGCTCGCAAAGTCCTTATGAATCATCTGGAGACAGTGGACACGAATGAATACCTTCAAGTGGAAACTGCAGACACCAGAGTTAGCAAACCTCACAAAATATATGAAATAACATTACGTATAGAGGGGGATAAGACTAGAAAAATAAGGGGACTATTTTGGGATAATCTCTCCAAGGGCTATGACATCCTTCTAGCTGAAAAAGACTGGCCACCAGAATTTGTCAGGGACTGCCCTCATGGCGAAGAAATAATTATGCCTGCCTTCTCAAATCATATCCCAATTCATAAAAAATATACACTTGCAAGAAAGTGGGCAGTAGCTCAAGCTCCTGCTTTATATAAAAATCATGTAGGATGGGATGAGGACTCTCCTCCTCACAAAATCCAGTTAAAATCACAACCTACTGCACAAAGACAGTACCCAATTAAGCAAGAAGCTAAAAAACAGGTAAAAGAAATCCTAGACCAATTAGGATACCAGGGGGTGATTGAAACTTGCACCTCACAAATGAACAACCCTTTGTTTCCTGTCTCCAAACCAGACAATTCATATCGTCTAGTTTTGGATTACAGACACCTTAACTCATGTTGCAAAACTTTTGCAGTACAAAACTCGCATAGTGCAACACTAATGAATAACATAGTGCGCAAAAAATACAAAACAACATTAGACATCTCTAATGGATTCTTCTGTCAAAATATAGCACCAGAGAGCAGATACTTGTCTGCGTTCTCAATAAATGGCGCTCAAAAACAATTCTGTCGGTTACCCCAAGGGTTCAAGAACAGCCCAGGATTATTCTCAGCGAGAGTAACAGAATTATTACAAACATATGACGAAGAGGCATTATCTTATGTCGACGACATATACCTAACAGATGATGACTTGGATACTCACTTGAAGAGAGTGAACACCATAATACTTGGGTGCGCAGCAGAGGGTTACAAATTCAACTTCAAAAAATCCAGAATTGCCCATCTAACAGTCCTGTTCTTAGGATATGAATTATCAAGTGAAGGCAAAAGCCTGGCTGACAATTTCCTAGAGAAATGTGCCGTACTCCAAGCACCTAGAACACTAAAAAACCTACAGTCAATTCTAGGCTTCCTAAATTTCGGAAGAACATACATTGCAAATTACGCAGAAAGGGTCAAACCCCTTTATGATCTAATAAAACCAGATTTTAAAAGAACCAATTGGACTCAAATACACACAGAAATTCTGAGATCCTTACAAACAGATATGTTAATTAAAACAAAATTAGAAACACGTGATAACACACGCAATCTTGTGATTCGAGTCATCCCAGGAAGATGCGGATTCACATACCTGACCTCTAACGAGGGAGAAAAGGTACCAATTGCATTCAAATCACACTTATACACTAAAGCTGAAATGAAATTTAGCCCAACGGAAAAAATTCTTACTGTAACACAGACAGCTATAGCAAAAGAACGAGCCCTGGCACAAGGTAAACGAATAATAATCGTGACACCGATACCAGCCCTGGAGGCGGTAACAAAGGCAAGCATTCCGAATGCTAAAGCACTACATCCAAGGTGGATACAGTGGGCTAACTCTCTTGCTGCAACAGACGTGGTATATGAATTTGATCCCAATTTAAAAACACAAGAATTTCTCCAATACGAATTCGAATGTCCTCCGCCGACCGAAATTCTGCCTCTAGATCATTACGGCTGTATAATATATACAGACGGATCAGCACAACCCGCAGTGGGGGGTAAACAAGCTTACAGTGCTGCGTGCGCGATTGTTAAAGGTCGCTGGCACGAAGGGAAATTTAAACCAGCTATCACCAAAACACAATCTCTGGGAGATTGTACAGCTCAGCGAGCTGAACTACTGGCATTCAAGATGGCGCTTGAAAATACCGATCGAGAATTCCCCACACTCATAGTGTGCGATTCGTATTATTGCGTTCAGTCTTACAATGAATACTTGCAGATCTGGCTTCAGAATGGTTTTAAGGATGCAAAAGGAGGCACAATCAAGCATAAAATGCTCTGGGAACAAGTAGTTCTTTTACAGAAAGAACTACCAAAGACTCACGTGATACATACACTGAGTCATCAACGTGATGGCGTTCACGTTGCAGGGAATTCATTGGCTGATGAGGCCGCGAAGGCAGCTGTGCAAACGGCTTCCGTAGCTGCCATCACACGGTCGAAAACAAAAATAGACAGCGAGATATTACAAGCTGTCAGCGCTACAGAAAAGGATTCGATAGAAACACTCCCGAAAGGCTTTCCAGTAAAATACTCATACATAACTGATGCAAATAATGTTCCGTTTGCTCGAATCCCTGGAGTGGGGGATAGGGCAATTCCAAACATGGAACATAGGTTAGGACTAATAATAGCGGCACACGAAGGGCTTGCTTCTGTACATGCCGGCGTCTCAGCCACAGTATCATTATTAAAACAGAGATACTGGTGGCCACAAATGAGAAGACAAACACGGAACTATGTTCTAGAATGTGAAATATGTCAAAGAATGAAAGTATCAACGGTGAGACGACCAGCACAGACGCCCCTTCTAATCTCGGATAAACCATTAGCCTGTGTTTACCTGGACCACTGTGGTCCCTTACAAAGGGATGGTAACTATAAATATATCTTGGTTGCAGTGGATTCATGCACGAGATTCATATGGATGTTGCCCCAGCGATCGGCTGACGCCAGAACTGTTATAAAAGATTTGCGAGTCTTTATCGGCACATACGCAATTGGCATGCTGCATTCTGATCAGGGTCCTGCTTTTAGCTCTCGAGCTTATAAGGAGGCCATGACCAGCATGGGCATTGCATTGCGGTACTCTTGTCCATTTCACCCTGAGGGGGACGGAATTGTAGAAAGAAAAAACCGTGACATAAAGCAATCTATAACAGCAAAGGTATTAGGTTCGGGAGCTGGGTGGGTCAAACATCTAATAAGTGTCCAACGTAGTCTAAATAACTTGCCAAGAAATTCTCTGAAGGGATTCAGTCCGTACGAATTATTGTTTGGAACTAGGATGTTAGTCTTAGATCTTGACAGTCAGACTTCAGTGGTGAAGGAAAAAAGCTTTGATATCAAAGATCGTTTGGCTATTTTACAGGACTTAAACAAAACAAGAAAAGACCTGAGCAACATAAAGTTGAAACAGCAGCCAACAACCACTGAAGAACCACCACCTGTCCCAGCAAGACCTGTCTGGATTCCAAAAGTCGGGGATCTAGTCAGAGAAAAGATCGCGGTAAAGAAGGAATTTGGGCCTTCTTACAGAAAAGCAGTTCCTGTCTTGTCTATCAACGGGACAAGATCAGTTGTACTACCGCCGCTTGCTGGTAAAAAGGAGAACCGAGTTGTATCCATCGACTTGGTAAAACCACAATCATGTGGCCGATAACAAACAGTAGGCCAAGTGGACTCCCGATAAGTAGCAGAACACCAAGGTTTGCTACAAATACAGAGGTCCAAACTAAGAGGCTAATCACATTCGAAACGCCTACAGAAAAACAACAAGGACTATGCAACAATGCATTGGAACTCAGACCTCTAACAACCCAAATAAAAACATTTAGTAGAGACACACCGACCTACAATGAAGTAACAAACGAATATGCAAGAAACAGTAATCCTGAAGCAATTGGAACAATTGACAGAACTGCATCCGGCTACTTTATAAACATCGATGATTCCTCTGAAGACCTAAGTGAATCAAAAACACAGCCATCATCAAAAACCTTTAAAGATAAAGCTAAAGAACTTTTGAAACAACTGAAAGAAACATATCTGATTTCTCCATGGATTGAATTTTGGGTGGGCTTCGGTGCATTTATCCTCATACTTTGGCTCATCATGATACTAACTTTGGGACGCTTCATTGAGGGAAAATATGCTAAAATGGACACAGCAAGTCAGAAAATCAACTTGATCCTCAAGCCACACACATCTACACACGTCGAGAAAAGAGAACTTTCTTCAGTCAACTTCACAGCCAATCCTATACCAGGTGGGGTAGCATGGGACAATACTGAATACGAAATTTATGGTCCGGTTGAAATCCTGAAATATCCACACCAAATCAAGATCTCGTTAAGTGACTTTGTAAAACCAAGCTCATTTGCTGATGATTGGGACTTTGAAAACATAAATGATATGATGTCTGACTTAGTGATGTCTGCTAAATTTACCAAACATGATTATTTGCAGGGTTCGACAAATTATGATAGTATGTACTGTTACAACCACTATGATAACCATTTTCTACATAAATCGGCACAACCTAGAAATGTTTTAAATTATAATCAATGGGAACATTGTGCGACCCCTCCAAAAGGAAGCTCAAGAACCTTTTACGACAAATATTCATACTTTTCAGGGTTCAACACAAGTAATGCTGAAACATTTTATTTCAAATTGTCCAATAAGACAGGGACAAAGATCATGCTAACAAACACGAAATTGATATATTCAGACTCATTTTTTGAACAAATGAATACTTTTGGTTTTGATTATTGGGACAAAAATGTTGAAGTAAAAAGTGTTTGGGGTACAAAAGAATGGCAAGTACAAGGTATAGAATCATTGTTTAGAGCCTGCATGATCCCAGAACAAATTATATTCTTGAATGACACTATTCAACAAACTACCTGTCTTGGATTAGCCAAAATCAAAGACTTAAATAAACCGTCTATTCCAAAGCCAACAATGGACAGCAATAGCTCTACAGATGAAGAGATAGACGTAAACTATGTATTAAACCGAAACAGAACAGATCCTGATTGGAAACAATGGTTAATCTGGCCCACATATACTAATAACTGTCAAGACAGATTCCTGAACAAAACACAGGGGTTCACATTGACCAGGCCAGACCCTAGATATTCCCAAAGACAACACCCAGGGATAATAACCACCTACAGTGTGGGCAAATTATGCCTTCAATGGCTACAAACTTCCACACTGACAGAAATTAAGCAACACCTAACTTTACTTACTGATGGTGCTGACTTGCGTGATTTCATTATGGGACCGCGCAAACAGCGTCAGAAACGTTTCATAGCAGCCTCTGTATATGCAGCTTACAACGAGGCCTGGAAGGTGACTCAAATTGAGACAGCAGAGAGTATACGGGAAATTGACCGTATTAATTTGGAAAAATCACTTTCTGTAGTGGACAATGGGTTAATGACTCTGTCCTCCAGAATTTTTTCTTTGGACAGCATTGTGTCTTCAGCAATCGACATATTATCGCAAGACTTACTGTTGTTACAACACGGTCAGTCTCAATTGCGTTCTATTGTACAGCTTGGCTGGACGTTACAAAATCTGCGTTCAGGCTATGTACCTTGGCGTTTAATCAACACAACGTCACTATTCAATATCTTTAACCTTACTGATAAACAAATCAGTATGGCACAAAAGGGTGCTGATTATACAATCCTGAGCATTGAGAAACTCGAGAGATTACCAGTGACAATGTCAGAACGACCTGTCAGTGAATGGATAAAACATGGGATAATTAATATTCCAATATCAACCTTCAGGTTTCAATACTGCCAAAAATATATACAGGCTGGCATGTACAAAAAATTGGGAAAAGGGTACATTAAGACAACATGGAACTTGCCCTATTCACATGCATGTGTCAGTAATAAAGGACAGAAAGTGTTTCTTAGTGGCAATAATTGTGCGATGTCACTAAGCGGTACACTTCTGTGTAATGGAATTAGTTTGCATGGAGCCTGTGAAGGGAACTCGAATAACCTTTCATGTCACCAGCTAGGCACACCTGCAACAGAGATAGAACCATTTTTTCAAAGACTCTATAATGGGAGTTACATTCTAATTGTGGACCGCAGATGCTGTAGTCTTATGCCCGGGACTCCTTATCTCATAACTACGACTGCGAAGGTCAAGTGCTGTGGACGCTTATTGTTCCCCAGCTCCTTTCCAGACAGGGAGGCAAGGGCATGGCCCAACTTGAAAATTACTTCTATTCGAATAGACACTTTAAGCAGAATGAAAACAGTGCTTCTTCAGACGCCAACCAGGCTCACGTCATCAAAAGAAACGTATGATCTCCTAGTCGCAAGGACGACTGCAGAGATTCACTCATTGTTATCAACTAATTCCCCCATACATTTCGCAGAAATCCTGAATGAAATCTTAAATATTTCTGATACCAGTGGAGTCTCAAAAGTATTTAAGACAGTATTTTCGATGGCATTAACACCATTCAAAGCCATACTGGGTATTTTTCCAGACTTCGTCCATTCGATTTTTGGCGGACTCCCCCTCATTTTGGGACTAATTGCAGGAATTCTATTCTTAGTCCTTATATTTCGTTATGGCAAACCGTGTCACAGACAAAACACCTGCGACAAGGGAAAAAACAATCCGAGCCATTGGATACCGGGACCGGATATCAAAAATCCTGGGACTAACCCGACTTAGAGACCTGAACATGACTTGGTTTCTTTCATTTCGACCAATGTGGCATCGATGTGTTTTACCTGTATTAAGGTGCATGCTGTGCGGAGAAGAATGCGTGTTGGACACCTGTCTGACGCTACAATCGGATGCGCCAATGGATGCAGAAACATTGTTGAGCCCAATAAAGGCTCATGCTTTGTGCTGCCCTCAACGGCTGCCAATCCTGATGACGGCATTCGTGGAGACTTCACCGCTACGATTAAGGGGTAGTGAAGTTCAAGATGAAAGCAGCATCGATCAGGTACGACCTTCTGTCAGCAATACTAATCAAAACGTCAATGGAGACAATCATGCACATGAATGCATGGTTACATCCTTTTCCGAGTTAGTGGAACTCTCACAGGAAGCTGTTGACAGCTTTTTCGACAGTCTAAATGATATGATGTTCTCTCCAGAGCAGAAATAGAGACTTTTGAGCAAGCTAGCACACGGCGTTCCCTGAATTTGGCCTTCAACTTTAATAACAGAATACCATGAACAATTTTCCCTCCAGTTCACGGACAGCAATTTTTTCAGCCGCCCCAAAATATTTTTACGATTTTTTCGGGACACTTATCTTCTGCTTAAAGTAAGAACTATTCTTAGAGAACTAAAATTTCTATTTTTAGATACTTTATAGACATTAGCTGCCCGCTGGTATGTTCATAATAATTTTATTCTGTGATGGAATGGTCTCGAACTTTTTCTTCTGTCTTAAGAGCCATTTCATGTGTAATTCTCATATTCGATTAGTAATAATGTATACATATGCTTGATTACTTTGGCATTATTCTACAGCTTGAGTGCATATAATACATGTGACTATTTTTTCGTATATTAGATAAATTCGAAATGCATAATATGTATTTTGGGGTGGTAAGGTATACACAATACTCTACAGTATGTTTTACTATGCCTAGATTCGTAAATATGGCCATAGTTAGCGTGGAGTGGGTGTGATGTATTCCTATAGGTTCTGTATCGATCCCCCTATTCCTGACCCTGTTCTGGTTAACAAGTTAACTAGCAGCCATCCCATGATGCAGAAACCGTTATCTGATTAAGCCACACCACGGCACAGGAACGTGTTATCTGATTATGTCATAACGCTTGCCATCTAATTAGACAAGCGATATTCCTCCAGCCCCTGATAAGGCATACGGAGTTCTCAAAACAAATCAAACCTATGACAACCTGGGAAAAACCCTGCGGCCATTGTTTTGATTTCATCGAGAACTTCAGCAAAAGAATGTGCTAACGACCAAGTCGTATGACATCCTTATTGACGTATCTATGTCCATCCTTACGTCAATCTCGGCACCTTACAGGTATAAATATTACCGGTATTGCCTTAAGCAAACACACGCGGTGGTGACGAGATCGGAGCAGCCAGACTTGCCGAAGCCCAGAGCAGAGCAGACCCCGCTGGCGCAGCCCCGCCTTCCTGACGCGCTGAGAACGAGACGCTGCTTTCTCCTGCCGAGAAATCCAGCTCCGGCGCTTCCGGGTAGCCCTCGCAGGCAGCCTGGAATATCGAGACCAGAGACGAGAGATACCATCCCTCATTCATCCTAAATTCCAGGTACAGAACTGAATAACCCCTCGCAGAGAATTCTTGAGTCAGTCACTTGGCAAAACAAACTTAACTTAAACTGCTAGTTGAGTACGATTAGTCAAATGTATATGTATATATATATTTTATCCATTTTAAACCTGCATATGGCTTAGAAACCATATAAATGTTTTTACAGTATTATTTTATACTTCTGCTTTTATTGTATGCACTTTACTTAACCATAAGTATTGCGATAATATCGATCCATTTCTCTTGTATGAGAAAAGAGACTGATCAATAAATACCATCTTTTATTGAACACGCCCGTCTCTTCCTTTTCTCTACAATCTGGTGAGACTAAGAATGCACGTACTGACTGAGTAAAATAAGTTGTCTTTTGTTTTCACACGACTCTGGAGATACACTCTTGATTAGGGGAGAGCAAAGTTGTCATGTTCTATGGTTGTCAGAAACTAAATCCCTTCTTGTCTATCCAGGGAGGTTCAACTCCTCCTTGCCTATTCGAGAAAGTTTCTAGTGAACTCTGAGCTAGCTGGCAAACCCAAAACTTTAAGTCTAATATCGACAATAGAAGACCTAGTTAACATCTGGTCTAGGCCTATACTATTGAAGGTATTATTCCAATGCGCAGAGCCTATTGGGATAATAGGAACTACACTACAAAACCAAAGTTATTTATTAGTCATACACTCGAGTGCAGTTCAGTCTGACCAGTCTCCTTGGATTGCAGCAGAGGGACTGACCCGCACCAACATGGTAATACAAGATATACATTTCCAGCACCCCTAAAGACCCGCCCAGACTGGAATTTTCCAGTCTGGGGGCTGATGAACAAAGAAGGCACAGAATGATGGGCAACAATCCTGAGGCTGGGTACATGCTATCTTATTTTCAAAGGTTACTCTGCCTGTGCCCGTCTCTCTGAGAGTGGGAGCAGGTCTACCTACTGGGAAAGGCATGCAGTGACAGAACTATCTATTCATTAGTGCAGCGAAGCTCAACCTTGAATAATAAAGATAAACAATCAAGGCAGTTTTCTGCTGAAGCAGGCAATATAAAGCAGAAGCTTATTTTCATTCATGGCCCAAGTATGACTTCAAAGAAAAAACTTTATTCTGAAGCTACTGGACAGTAGCTTCAGAATAAAGTTTTTTCTTTGAAGTCTTACTTAGGCAGTTTTTAATTCACTTTTTCACACCACTTTCACTCAAAATTACCCGCTCCACTGTAATTCGGGTATGGCAGCAGCACACCCGGATGGCACTCGGCCGTCCGGGTGGGACACCGATGATGAAGCATGTTACCAACCAGGTTGGTGAGTGAGGGGTCTTCTAACAAAAGAATATTTTTCTTTTGGACTTTCCCCTATTTCCCTTTCTCCCAATAGGACCTCTTTAGGTCCATTGGTGATACTCTTTTTTTGTTTTTGTTTATATAGGTGTTACACGGCTACCATTATGGAGCGAGACTTCTAAATTCAATATTTAACAATAATAGAAGCACTGAGACAGGGTGTCATATCAAACCTCTACTGATAATTGGGTATCAATGGCCCTGACCCTAGTATGTCCCTTTCTGCCCCCTGCGAGGAAGACCTAGCCCTGTAGGAGGACAAATGGGTGAAAGCCCAAGTGTGCTGGCCATATCGTCAAATCTGAGACTAATCCAGCTTAAATATTTACACTGAGCCTACTAAACCACAGAAAGGCTATGGAAGATGGGAACGGGAATCAACCCCCATGCACTAGGTGCCCAGCTATTGGTACATTTCTCCATGTGACCTGGGGTTGTACCCGAACTCAGATTTCTGGCAATATGTACAGGGATCCCTGTCAATAGAAACAAAACACTCTTAAACCAAAGATGTCTCTGATAGGGCTACAGGAAGAGACATTGGGCTATAGGAGCACAAGTGCACTGGTGGTGGGTTTGGGTGCTTAATGGATAAGCAAGACATCACACAAAAATGGAGAGTGCCTCCCTCCCCCTCCCAACAAAGTGGATGCTGGGAATGGATTGCCGCTCACTCCTTGAAAGAGATGTATAAATCCAAGGGATGCCACATAAGCACACTATGTTCATAAACTTTTATTCGATTATAAAATTGCATAATCATAAAAAGTACAGTTATAAAAATTCGAGAGTTAATACATTGAGACACATATAATAGTTAAGAACCGATTTCATGACGAGTTTTTGTTACTAGTTTTAAAAAGATCGCTATCATTTTTGCTTCATGCGGATTTTTCGGTGACTGGAGATAAGCGAGAGCTGGGTATGTACATCTGAGTCCACTTAGGCGGAGAAGGGGAAGGATCCATTTTTTCCTAACTGCTCTGTAATACTTGCAGAACAAAACAACGTGGACCGTTGATTGGTTGGAAACCCCGTCACAAGGACAACATGACAGGCTCCTGGACCAGTTGTTCGGTTCTGGGAATGAGACCATTCGGAAGAAAAGGTCGAACCGTAGTCTTGTCAGTAGGAACTTTTCGTAGTTCGAGAGAAAAAATGACAGGTAGGGCTGTGGTAACTTCTCTGGCTGTAAGGAGCAGATTTTTTCGTTTTGTATTTTAACAATCTCCGCCTGGTGGCGAAGTTCTCTTAAGTGGCCCATACATAGTTCTTTCAGATGTTTCTTTGAAATGTCCTCTATTGATGGTGGTTCGAGAAAGTGTTGCTCCCGATCAAGGTCTTGAAAGAATTTGTGGATGTAATTGAGCCAGGGTATTTTCCTCCAGTGGGCTAGACCAAGGCATTCGGTGATGATGGAACGCGTTATGTGGCTTTCAGGATTACACCATATGCGGTGCCAGAGTATAAGAGGCTGGCATCGTATGGTGTCTGTCACATATTCCATCCCTAGCTCCCGATGCGATGCAAAGGTTGGGGAGCTTTGGTGGAGGGCTAGAACGTATTTAATAAAAGCGTTCTCCGTTACCTGGAGTTGATCGATGTTTCCGTAGCCCCAGATGCCTGCTCCGTAAGTGGCCACGCTATGGCATTTTGCGTAGTATATTGTTAGCAATTCCGATGGAGCTGGTTTGCCAAGTTTTCTGGAGAAGGCACTTAGTGCTGATACTGCTCGGCGGAAATTGAGATTTCTAGTTTCGATAGCCTTGCGCCAGGTCATTGTGTCATCCACAAGTATACCCAAATAAGGGTATACCGATGTTTTTTCCAGTCGATTTTTATTGATATACATGGATTTTGAGACTCCGTGTTTTGGTCCGATGGTCATTGTGAATGTTTTTTTAATGTTGACTTTCAGACCCAGTGAATCCATGAATGCCACATATTTGTTCAGCTGCCGCTGAAGTTGATTAGCTGTCCGGGCCAGGATGACCGAGTCGTTGGCATACAGGAGGATGGGTATTGGGCGGCGTGCTATCTGTGGAAGGTCCTGGCTCCCTTCCAGCAATGCTTGTTCGATCCCGTTTGTGTATAGGTTGAACAGGAAGGGAGCCAGTACGCACCCTTGCCTTACTCCTCGTGTTATTTTAAAGGGGCGTGATAGTTCTCCTGCGATGCCATAACGAACTCGGCCTTCCGCGTTGGTGTAGAGTTCCCTGAGGAAGGCTAGTATGGATGGATCCACTCCGAGGTTTATCATGATCTCCCACAGCTTGGCATGCTGAACGCAGTCGAAGGCCGTGCTCAGGTCTACATAGACCAGATAGATTTTGCCTCCTTTCGCGCTGGTATATTTTCCGGCCAGGAGGGCCAGGTTTAGTGCCTGTTCCACCGTCCCGAGCCCCTTCTGGAAGCCATATTGCAGGTCTGTGATGATACTGTTCTCCTGGGCCCAAGATTGTAATCGGTCCAGGAGTAGTCGACCTGCAATCTTGCCTGTGGAATCCAGAAGGGAGATCGGCCGGTAGCACGCGGGATCGTTACGGTCCCCTTTCTTGAATATTGGCAGGAGGGTGGAAGTAGACCATGATGTAAGAAGTCCAGTCTCGGTGACTGCTGTCATTACCCGGGTAATTATTAGTGACCAGTAGTCGCTATTGTATAAGAACAAGTCCATAGGTACCCCGTCTGGGCCGGGAGCCTTGCCAGTTTTTGACGCAGTAATGGCCTTTCTAACCTCATTAACAGTGAAGCGTAGATTAATAGGATGGAAATTATTCTCTACTTGTGGTTGATCTTCTGTTTGAGAGAGGTCAGTTTGCGAGCCAAAATTTTTTATAAAATGATGGACCCAGTCATTCTCAGTTATTGCCACATCTAAATGATGTGGGTCTGTGGTATTATCTAGAAGGGGTGATCTGATGGTCTGCCAGAATGTAGTGCTGTCTTTTTTTAGTGCACTCTCGTGAAGTTGACACCATAGGTCTTGCTTTATCTGGCGCTTTCGAGTTTTCCGGGCAGTGTTATACTTTTTCCTCAGAAGTGAAATTTTTTGGGCGTCTCTGGGTTTCTGTTGGAGAGCTTCTTTGAGGGACGTGAGGGCCTTTCTGCAGTCAGAGTCAAACCATCTCTTTGTTGGAGGTTTTGCTTTGTTTGCAGTGTGTTTAAATAGCTCGTCCCTTATTGCTCCTTGGATATTGTGAAAGGAGTTGACAATTAGTTCTGGAGAGGCCTCTGCAGACAGACAGTCCCTTACCCATGGTTGCGTTTTTGCAAGTATCCTTTGTGAAGTAACTTCAGGGTCTATTTTTGACCATTTAATGGCATACCCATTCTTCTTCTTTAATACTAGTGATTGCTGATCAAGAGGGCTGACTTTTGTTGTGGAGGGACCCGTTTTTTCCATAAGGAGATCCACGCTCAGGGGGTAGTGGTCGCTAATCGGGCTGGACCCTACTTTATAATTTTTTAGTAATCCTTTACAGGTATTCGAGGCTAGGATAAAGTCAATTGTTGACATACAGCCGCGCCCATGAAAAGTAGGTAGAAATTTCTGGACCGGGTCAACTAGTTCGTTGGCGAAGTCTAGGTCCAAGGTGAAGAGAATTTCGTTGAGCTTGTTTCCACTCGGAGTGTGTGTAAAGTGTGGGATGGGATCTCCGAGTTCGGTCTGTAGACCGCAGATTCCACTTTCATGATTTGGACATGTTGTTTGATTGAAATCGCCTCCCCAAATATAGTTTATTGTCGTATTTAAGTTCACGTTTTGTAATGAAGATATGTGTGCTACCATTTCATCTAGGTACGTGCAACATTCCAGGGAGCCTGTGTTGTTATAATAATTTATGATTATGAGTAAATTTCTTGACGCTGCCGTCTGATGAGTGAGTTGGATGATTTGATAAGTGGGTGTTTCCTTTGTTAGTTTTGCTGTTAGTGGTAAGGTGTTGGAGAGATAGATCAGGAGCCCGCCTTTTGGTCTTCCCATTGTACTTGGCGTTGCTTTTGTAAAAAATGACTTATAGCCCGGTAGATGGAGGGGGGATGTACGCCAGGTCTCTTGTAGGCACAAGATTTGATGGCTCCTTGCTATGCTCAGCCATAGGGGGCATGATATTTTTTCCGTTAGTCCTGCAACATTCCAGTAGGCTATGCCTATGCTCATGACCTCTTTATTTTCCGTGATAGCAGATACTGTCATCGCGTTGGTGTGGGTTCCAATAGTTGTGTCGGACTCGATGTTTGATCTTTGGCTGGTATATGCTTCTACTGGGTGGGAGCGGATCGGGAGATTGTTTAAATGAGTCAATGATGACTTTGGCGTGTAGGGCGGCTCTGGTGATGGTGTAGGATACTTGTCGGAAACAGAATGGTGTACGGAATCTGCATTGTGGTGGTTAGGTTTGTCCATGAATGGTCAGTCGACCATTTCAAGGCACTCAAATCGGTTTTGGGTCGGAAAGCCCTGCCATCCTTCATATGCTTGGTAGGGTCTGTCCTGCCAATAAGGTGTTTGGCGTTCAACATATCTACCTCTTGGTCCCCCCCTGTCTGAGTAGTCGCGTGGGTACTCCCTCTGATTCCATGGTGCTTGACACCAAGGGTCCTGATTTCGTAGATCTTTAAAATGATCTTTAGGATAGTGGTGCCATTCCCATGGTGGAAAGTTGGGATGTTGTTTTACTGGGGGGTAAAAAAAGGAGAGGTGGCGGGCGTCTATTCCCCCTTTTTTATCGAGTTGGGGCCATGCACAAATATGGTCTACAGTTGCGGGATCTCTACATGTTACGATGATACAATCACCGCGTATTGTTTTCTTTGTTTTGCCTATCCAGGCTACCCTACGGGCTGTAGTGATCCCTCCCGAGAGATGGGATTCAAGGGGTCTGTTTATGCTAAGCCACTGCATGGCCTTGTTTTTAATTGACCATGCAGTTTCTGAGATGTCATCTGTTAACTCGGGTACTCCTGTTAAAACTATTGTAAAGGGAGTAGCTTCCGGGGGCAAGTGAGCGGGGCGTCTGGCTGCCGGACGTTTTTTCGGCGTGGTTTTAGGTGCGGGTGTGTTCTTGGATGTATTCTTGGGTGTTTTTTGAGAGAGCGATAAGTTCGATGACTGAGAGTCAGACTTTTCTGTGGTGGTTCTACTGGAATCTGGTTTGGCTGATGGACCTGGAGTGCCTGTCATGGCCTTGCCTGCGGTTAGTGTTTGCTGTACTTTGGAATGAGGTGGTTTCTCCTGCTGGGGAAGGGATGTGTTTACAATGGGTTTGGGTATGGTAGACGGTTGTTTTAGAGTCTTTTGTACTGAAAGTGTTGTGTTGGAATGATTGACTCCTTTCTGTGCGTGTGATTGGTTTTGTTTTATTGGTGGGTGCGAAGTGTTACGTTGACCCCTTACATCGATCCGGGTATTCGTATCTAAGAGGGTAGCTGAAATTATTGTTAGTTGTGCTTCAAGATTTCTAATACTTAATTGAATAGGCTTTAAATACTGATATAGTAAGTCCTTAGTTGTGGTGAGAACTTGTGAGGTGATTCTGCAGGTCTTACATTGCTCCGGCATGTTATCATTAGAAATTGCCTTGTGGGGAAGAATTGAGTCAGAGATATGTAATATACTGTTAGAGGTTACGGAGTTTGAATAGATTGTTTTAGGTTCCTGGCAGGAAGAACTATGTGTTCCTTCATTGATTGGTGATCGAATTTTCGGTGTTGCCCCTTCTCTCCCGCCTTGCTGGGATGAGTTATTTATGGAATGGATGTCTCCTTCGATTTGGCAACCGGCTAGGTCGGGAGTTGCTTCCAGGTCATCCATTGTTATTGAGGGATCCGACTCAGAGTGCGTGACCGACAGGTCAACTACTGATGGAACAGTGTTTAGGTCTGAAGCAGAAAGAGTCACAGGAAGAGAGCTGTTTTGAGTGTTTAAATTGATTGGGGAGGCGGCGTTTGCTATAGCGCCTAGTGATGAGCGCTTTGCATTAGCGCTTATGAGATCCATTGAAACTCTCTTCTCCATTAAAGCTATGCTTTGGTTTATCGTGTCATTTACCCGCGATATAAATAGGTCGATAGGGCCTGTTACCTGTGCTACCTCCTGAGCGTGTTTAGATTTGGGTTTGGAGGTACTTCGTGTTTTGGCCGGCATGATTGTTTGTTGCTGGGTCGATGATGAAAGGGAATAAGCCCGGTCCGGTCCCTATCGGGCACTAACGGGCAACAACGGGCCCGCCCTTGGCCCGGGCTTCGCCCCGGGCTGCGTCCCGCGCGCGTCCCGCTGCGCGCGTTACCTGGTAGGTTTATAGGATGTGAGGGATTGTGGAGGTGTGGCACTGGGAGGGGGCGCGGCTCTCACGGGAAGAGGACCAGCTAGAGATGGTGCATGCTGGTCCTCGCAGTCCCGGGGCCGGCGCCTCTCCCTCCTCTGCGGCCACACGGAGTCTTCCGGCGTCCCCGCCGCTCCAGCAACTGCAGGTGAAGGTCAGTTGGCTACTCCTGTAGCTTTAGGCAGTGATTGGGCTCCAGACGAGGGACAGCAGCAACAAAGTTAGTAGCGAGTGGCACCCGCGGAGCGGGTGCCGCGAGATGTTAAGGGCTTGGCTTGGAGGTGTGGCACTGGGAGGGGGCGCGGCTCTCACGGGAAGAGGACCAGCTAGAGATGGTGCATGCTGGTCCTCGCAGTCCCGGGGCCGGCGCCTCTCCCTCCTCTGCGGTCACACGGAGTCTTCCGGCGTCCCCGCCGCTCCAGCAACTGCAGGTGAAGGTCAGTTGGCTACTCCTGTAGCTTTAGGCAGTGATTGGGCTCCAGACGAGGGACAGCAGCAACAAAGTTAGTAGCGAGTGGCACCCGCGGAGCGGGTGCCGCGAGATGTTAAGGGCTTGGCTTGGAGGTGTGGCACTGGGAGGGGGCGCGGCTCTCACGGGAAGAGGACCAGCTAGAGATGGTGCATGCTGGTCCTCGCAGTCCCGGGGCCGGCGCCTCTCCCTCCTCTGCGGCCACACGGAGTCTTCCGGCGTCCCCGCCGCTCCAGCAACTGCAGGTGAAGGTCAGTTGGCTACTCCTGTAGCTTTAGGCAGTGATTGGGCTCCAGACGAGGGACAGCAGCAACAAAGTTAGTAGCGACGCGAGATGTTAAGGGCTTGGCTTGGAGGTGTGGCACTGGGAGGGGGCGCGGCTCTCACGGGAAGAGGACCAGCTAGAGATGGTGCATGCTGGTCCTCGCAGTCCCGGGGCCGGCGCCTCTCCCTCCTCTGCGGCCACACAGAGTCTTCCGGCGTCCCCGCCGCTCCAGCAACTGCAGGTGAAGGTCAGTTGGCAACTCCTGTAGCTTTAGGCAGTGATTGGGCTCCAGACGAGGGACAGCAGCAACAAAGTTAGTAGCGAGTGGCACCCGCGGAGCGGGTGCCGCGAGATGTTAAGGGCTTGGCTTGGAAGTGTGGCACTGGGAGGGGGCGCGGCTCTCACGGGAAGAGGACCAGCTAGAGATGGTGCATGCTGGTCCTCGCAGTCCCGGGGCCGGCGCCTCTCCCTCCTCTGCGGCCACACGGAGTCTTCCGGCGTCCCCGCCGCTCCAGCAACTGCAGGTGAAGGTCAGTTGGCTACTCCTGTAGCTTTAGGCAGTGATTGGGCTCCAGACGAGGGACAGCAGCAACAAAGTTAGTAGCGAGTGGCATAAGCACACTAAGATATGGGGTGGCTGGAATAACCGTTTGGAACACAACAGATGAACCAGAAGTCGATTCAACAACATAGCCACCAGATATAAAATGCCTGAGCATAGGCACTAAGGTTTACAGAACAATCTCAACCAAGTGACAATACATCACATGCACCACGAGAGATGGATGGTAGAAAATGGATAATCAGGGCTGGAAGGGAGTGTGCTGCAGAGTCCGGGTTCAAGTGGAGGTAGTAATGCAGAAAGATTCTCTCTGAAGGCTGGCAACGAGGGAGGCTGAGTAGTGTTACTTGCCTGATACTCCCACCTCAGAAACCTCCTCTTCCCATCAAAGGGACCTTACATGGGATGCATTTCAAAAAGGAAAATGAAACATCTGTTTCATTAGGTCTCGGTGGGCATGACAGCGCAAGCTGCTCCGCCTCTGCCAGAGATATTGTAAATATAAGATTTCTAAAAGGGACTGTAAGCCCCGCCCCTCCTTTCCATTGGGTAACGTCATCGTTTATGGTAAACTATGGCTTCCCATTGGAAAGGAGGGTTTTTCGTTGCTGCCCTTTCCACTTTTCAGATGGCCCCTCCAGACACGATGGTTTGATTTCCTTCTGTAGTAAAAGATTTCTTATCTGAGGCTCCGTCATGCTGCCATCATAGCTGGAGCACGCGTCATTCCGGCTCTCCTATTGGGCATGTAGTGACCGATCACGCTGCCTTCACACCTAAAGTAAACCACAGGCAGTCCGCAGACAAATCACTTGCAGAACGGCTGCCCTTTATCAGCTCTGCAGACTCTAACTGCCACATGTTGATAAATGCGTCCATTCCCTGGTGACTGCTTTGAAAACGGAAGATTCCCTTGTTTAGTGTTGCCTAGTAGGTGAGACCTAAATATACAGAGTAGCTTTAATTTTTACTTTGTATTTAATTTCAGACTTTAAGAGACAAAAGAAACGCATGCACATAACAATAGCGTTAGAGCGTAAGTGGCAAAGACACTACTAACGAGATCACAGCTGAGAGGAAACGCTTTGACGGCCAACCAAGTTAGCTTTTTCCTGCCCGTTTCCTTTCCTGGAATGTGTGGTGTTCCGGCGTGGGCCTTGATAATTAGGCCTGGTCGCATGCGCCGGGGTGGACACGCGCAGCGACAGCCAACAGCCCACACACTTGGTTCTCGTCGGAAGTGACGTGCCCGAGCGCACGCCTTCCATTTATTGACCCCCGCAGGCCACGCCTGGCCTGCGGATGTGTGGATGCGTATTACGTGCATCTGCTAGTGTGCTAACCGCACTACATCTCTATCCAACTACACAAAACTTTGAAAATGTTCAACCCAATGCTATTCAGAATATCACAATAATTGTTGACCAGGCGTTCTGTACTTGCGTGTCCCCTTGATGACGACTTCAGGGTCTCAGCTGGCAGGCGTAGTCATTTAGTCTTTGACTTGGACGGGGATTAGGCCTCAGACTGTACCGCGGGGTGCGGCCTGGCTCTCGTTCCCCGCTGCGCGATGGATTCCGGATGGGGGTGGACATGATTGACAGTCCTCCTCCCTGCACTGGCACCGGCCCTCGTGTCTCAGTTGTTGAATCGTCCTTTTCCTCTTGTGTTGCGACTCGGGGCGGCTCGTTGGTTCCATCCATGGCTTCGGATTCTACTCTCGGGCTAGGGGGGACCACTTTGAACCATGAAGTGTTTCTCGAGACTTCTTCCCCCCCCTTGTTGGCCGTCACCATAGTTCCTCTCGTGTTGGTGACAGTCCACGGGCCTGGTTCGTAGAATGTTTGGAATTTTCCCCCCGGGCGTCTGTTCCTAATGACAACCTTATCTCCTCGATGTAATTGCTTTGGTATCGCTCTGCGCCGGTGGCTCGCTCGCACATTGTTCCGGCGTCGGCGTTCTTGAGTCTCCCTCATGTCAACCCCTACCGATGTCGGTCCTGTGGCGATGGGAAGGAGGTCTCTGCGTTGGCCCTGAAACATAAGTGACCACGGGCTCTTCTGAGTAGTGCAGTGGGGCGTTCCTCGATATTCTCTCAGAAACTCATGTAATCTTTGCTCCGGGTCAGCTTCCTCTACCACTGCGATCCTGAACATTTTGTTGAGAGTTCGCATAAACCTTTCGGCCTCTCCATTGGCTTGTGGCCACTGGGGGGTGATGCGCCTGTGGGTGATGCCTCTACTTTTCAAGAACGTGGCGAACTCTGTTCCTTGGAATGGCGGTCCATTGTCACTCTTGATCTCGCCGGGGAATCCGAATAGTGAAAATATTTTTTCGAGCACTGGCCCCACGTGTATGAACGCCGTGGATGGCACTCTTTCCACAATGGGGTATTTAGAGTATGAGTCAACGACTACCAGGGTGTGGCCCTCTCCGGGGAAACTTCCGAAGTCCACGCTGACTTTGGACCACGGGGTCGTGCATGCTTCCTCAGTGATTATGGGGACCGGCCTTTCTGGTTCGCTAGTTAATTGGCAGGACATGCAATTCTTGACATATTCTTCCACTGTGTTTTCTAGTTCAGGGAACCACACCTTCTCTCGCATGCGCGCCTTCATTTTAGTAGCACCCTGGTGGCCCCCGTGGGCGAGCTGGGTAGCTCGGTGTCTGAGACGTTTCGGTATTACTAGGCGGGTCCCTCTCAGCAGTATGCCTTCTTCCGTGGCGCTAAGCTCATGGCGGATGTGCCAGAATTTCGTGAGGGTTTCCTTATCTGCGGCTGTCCAGGTGTTGGGGGGGTGTAGGTAGTCCGTCCAGGATCCCTCTTGTACTGCTTGCAACGACCTCAGGTATGGGTTATCGTCCACTATCGCCTCCTTGATTTCTTCGATGGTCATGCATTGGGGGCAGGAAGTGAGTGCTACCCACTGGACATATTCCTCACAGTCTCCGTCTGCAGCTACTGGCTCTTGGGGTAGTGGGTGGCGCGATAGGTAGTCGGCTGGATTTTTGGCTCCCGGTCTGTATACCACTTCCATGTCATAGGTTTGCAGCTGGATCACCCACCTCTCGATACGTGGTGGTGGGTGAGGAGCAGTGCCCTTGAAAAGCGGCACTAGGGGTTGATGATCGGTGACCATCACGAATGGTTGTCCTTGTAAGTAAAGATGAAAATGGCTGCAGGCCCACTTGATTGCCAGGGCCTCTCGCTCTATCTGTGCGTATCTGGTCTCGGTCGGGGTCAGCGCCTTGCTGGCGAAAGCCAGCGCCGTCCATTTTCCGGGCTCATGTTCTTGTGTCAGGACTGCCCCCAGGCCCACTGGGCTTGCGTCCACGATGACCTCGGTCCGCTTGGCGGGGTCGAAGTATGAGAGCGTTGCATTCTCAAGGAGGGCGTCTTTAATGCCTTGAAACGCATCGTGTTCCTTCGGGCCCCATGTCCAATCGGCGTCCGCCTTCGTAAGTGCTCGGAGGGGCTCGCTGCGGGTTGCCAGTCCTGGTATGAAGCGGCCACAGTACGTGGCCATCCCGAGAAAACTCCTTACCTCCGTTGGGGATTTTGGCGCTGGGGCGTCCTTGATGGATTTGGACTTTCTCGGATCAATTTGGACCCCTTCCTGGTTGAACACATAACCAAAGAATTCAATTGATGATTGGAAAAATTGGCACTTTTCTTTGTGGAGGGTTGCTCCATAGGTGCTCAGTCTTTTTAGCACATCCCGTAGTTGTTTGTAATGTTCGGATGCGGTGGCGGAATGAATTAAGATATCGTCGCTCACATTGAGTACCCCCGGCAGTCCAGACAGCAGTTCCCTGATGGTGTTCTGGAATACCTCCGCTGCCGACGATATTCCAAAGTTGAGGCGTTTGTACCGCCGGAGGCCAAGGTGGGTACTGAAGGTCGTGATGAAGCGACTCTCTTCGGCAAGGGGTAGTTGGTGGTAGCCCGCATTGAGATCGATTTTCGAGAACCACCTCGATCCGTTCACATCGGCTATGATGTCGTCCATCGTGGGTGTTAGGTGCCTCTCCCTTCTGATCGCTGTGTTCGGCAGCCGCATATCGATGCATAGCCGAATCTCGCCAGGCTGTTTAGGCTTTTCGACTATGACCATGGGTGAAACCCAGGGGGTGGGTCCTGTTACCTTTTCAATGATCCCCATGTTCTCCAGTTTTTCAAGTTCCTTTTCCACCAGTGGCCGCAGGTGGAATGGTATTCGCCGATGGCGTAGGGCTGTGGGAGTGACGGACTTGTCGATATGGAGCTTGATTGGGTCGCATTTGATGCAGCCCAGACCTTTGAACAGTTCAGGGAATCGCTCCAGTAATTCCTCCACCTGGTGGTTCCGAATGCGGTTGGCGAAAGCGATCAACTTTAAGTCCTCCGCGGTGTGGCTGCTCAACAGCGTGTCGGCTTCTCGGTCGATGATGTGTATCGTCGCGGTCACTTCAGCCTCGTCAGCTCGTATGGGTATCACAATTTTCCCCTTTATAGGGAGGGGAGTGTCTGCTCCGTAGGCAAAGATTCTAGTCTTGGAGCGTAGGACTTCCGGACGAGGACGCAATCTGTTGAATTCTTGCAGCCCCATGACGTTGACGGTGGCGCCGGTGTCAATGATAGCTTTTACCTCATTTTCTCCCACCTGTACTACACATGTTGGCTGTGGTCGTCGTCTGAGTTTCAGCTCCCGGGCAAAGGAGATTACATACGCCTCTTCGTCTTCCGAGTCTGACTCGTCATAGGTTATTGGTAGGAATTTGTCCGTTCTCTCCGGGGGTGGGTCCGTGAGTGATAGTTGGCGGACAGCTTTGGTGGGTGTCCATGATTTCTTGGAGTTCCTGGGTTGGCTCTTTCTGCGACAGACCGACGCAAAATGATTGGGGATTCCACAGTTCCCGCAGGTTTGACCTTGAGCGGGGCAGTCTTTGGCTGCGTGAGGCTCATGTCCGCAGTATCCACAGCGGCCTTGAGGAGTGTCTCTTCGGTATCCCTTCTTCGCCTGGCCACGTGGTCGTGGTCGTACTGCGTCGGCGCGCTCCACCTTGACGGTTTCCGTTTTGGCGGGAGTTTTGTGTAAGGCCTGCTCCATCGCCGTTGCTCTGGCGTCTGAAAGTTCATGTGCTCTGGCCAGGATGAGAATGTCCTCCAGTGAAATGCCTGGTTTCCGCAGGATATGGCCCCTCAGTGTCTTATCTCGGCATCCCTGGATTAGTTGGCGCCGTATGGCTCTTGGCTGGTCTTCATCCGTGGAGCTAGCCAGCTCCCGCACTCGAGTGTGGAACTGGTCCATGGATTCTCCTTCACGCTGACGGGCCTGCCCTAGCTTGAAGACTTCGAAGTCCACGTTTAGTTGAGGGTCAAAATGGTTGTTTAGGGCAGTAACAGCAGCAGCGTAGGTGGTCACCCCCGTCGGGTTGGGGAGGTGTTTGAAGAGCCTGAAGATCTCGTCCCCTGCGTAGTGAAGAAGAAGTGATCTTTTCACCGCGTCGTCCGTCTCCCTCGTGACTACAAAGTAGTTCTCGAGCCTTTCCAACCAAATTTTCCAGCGGGGTGAGGCGGTGGATGGATCACTTGCCTCACTGAATGGCGGCAACACCCCAGCGGCAGCATGCTGGAAAGGGATGTTGATGATGGGAGCCCCTGCGTCTTCATCCCCCATGACGGCGGAGTCTAGAACCTCTCCAGTCCCTTCCGCAGGCGCGCAGCACCACGTGTACCTTGGCGGGAAGAAGACACTGTTTGTCGTCTGGGCTCACGCGCCCCTTGGCCAGTGGAGGGATGCAGGTCAGAGCAGCAGCAGGGGTCTCCACACAGGATAACAGTACTTGGCAGCAGCAGCCAGTCACACCAAGTCTCAGCAGACTCCTGCACAGGACATGCACGGCGGCCGCTTGGCAGGGCAGATGATAGGGCCCGTTGCAGGAGAATCGTCCCTCCACTCACTCCCAATGCGTGGGAAAACGCAGGGCGCGTCGACCTCGCGTATCACGCGAGATGCGTGAGGTATGGCAACCGGCCGCCGTGCGGAGCGGGAAGGAACGGCGGCCGTGGCGGCAGGCACCCGTCTCACCCCTCTTCACCAGGGCAGCGTTGGAGGGGGGGTAGCGCCCTCTGGCAGGCGAGGGGCGGGCAGGAAAAAGGCACGGCGGCCCCGTAGTGTAGCCAGCAGGTTCAGGCCACACGCGGTGTGCACCGCAGGAGCGAGCGGGCTGCACCGCTCGATGCACGGTGAACGGGCGAGGGTTGGGCCCCCTCCGCTCGTCGCCAATGTGGTGTTCCGGCGTGGGCCTTGATAATTAGGCCTGGTCGCATGCGCCGGGGTGGACACGCGCAGCGACAGCCAACAGCCCACACACTTGGTTCTCGTCGGAAGTGACGTGCCCGAGCGCACGCCTTCCATTTATTGACCCCCGCAGGCCACGCCTGGCCTGCGGATGTGTGGATGCGTATTACGTGCATCTGCTAGTGTGCTAACCGCACTACAGAATGCATCTCCCTTAAGTGATGGAAAAGGAAGTAAGGCTGATTTTAAAAACCCCTGCTATGGTTAGTTGAACTTGAAGGCTGTGTGAATTGGTGATGATGGGTAAAGGGGTGCTTGCTGTCTGTCTGACTAAAAGCAGTGCTTAATTCATGCCGGTGCTTAGCACTGGCACTTGTTTATCAGGGCCGGGTCTACATAACACCACCTGTCTGCAAATGACAGCACATCATATGGCAACGTGAAAGGAAAGGGGGGGGGCTCGGCCCCCACGAACATATGGCAGGGCCCGGCCCCCCATCCCCTGTACCCTTGGTGATGATGCGTGCCCACACCCAAAGGCGGGTCGCGGCTCAATGACGCGTCCCGGGGCGCCCCCCCGCCCCCATCGCCGATTGGGGCGCGCGCGCCCCCCCCCATCGCCGATTGGTGCTGGTCCCCGCCATTGACCCGGAAGCGGTGTAGTGCTTCCGGGCCGGGGGGGGGGGGGGCTGGTGAGTTTATAAGGCCTGGGGAAGGCGGGAGGCGCCCTCTTTGGCACCCGCGCCCCCCAGGCTTGCTCCTTGCCCCCGCTGCTGGGGCTAAATAGTTTTCTGTTTTCTATTTGCAGGTTTTCTGGTTTGGCTCACGCCTGGGCAGCGTCCGGTGATTACGACGTCGGATCGAGGCATTCGGTGTCGGTGTCGTGTTTGGCCTGTCCCCAGCAGCCTCCGTTTGCAGCGCCAGGATTTCCTGCCTCTCGGGTTCACGCCGCAGTCGCTTATTAACAAGGCTGGGGCAGGCTTGAGGCATCATCTCCCGTTGGTCGGCTGAATTTACAAAAGTAAGGTGGCGCATCAACGAGAAAGTGACCGGAGTAGCAGCGAGGGCTGCTGTGGGGCCCCCGTGTATTAAGGTGCATTGCCCGCGGTGAGGTCCGCAGTTTTGCGGGGTGGGAGTTTGGTTAAAAGGTTGGACAGTGCCGGGCGCCTTGTTTTGCAGGGGTGGGGTGGGGTGGGGTGGGGTGGGGGGTGGGGGGGGGGGGCACGGCCACAAAGCACAGGCGGGACCGGGGGTGAGACACGGCCCGATTTTTCACGGAAGCGAACAATATAAATAGACACGCTCTGTGATCGCAGCTAGGCGACAAGTTAGGGCTTAGTAATAAAGCAAGCGAAGCAGGGTCGACCCTGGTTAGTACTTGGATGGGAGACCGAATTTACAATCTTGCATATAATTCCTCCTAAATTGCCAACGAGGTACTGTGTTAATACGAGAATTCACACGGAGAGTTTTAAGGCCTTTTTGTCCAATTAAAAGCCTTATTAACTAGAGTTCAGGGAGGCTATTCAAGAATTGTGTGGTAATTCCTTTTGGGGGGGTAGTTAAGCCTGCCATTGGGAAGTGGGTTGGTACTTGCCTGTTAAAAGTTTACTGGTGAGGCTCGAACATACAGAGCCCAAGTAAGGGACACGAATTGTGTAATTTGGAGGTTATAGCTGGCTACTGTCTGTTTTGAGAATTTGGCGTCTAACTTCCCTCTCATCGTAGGTCGGCATTCGTGGGCACAGCTGAACGGACTATCAGGGCTGCACACGTTGGACCTCAGGAACCGAGGACCCAGGCAGGCCTGCATTTCACTGCTTCTGGAGGGCCGCCGGGCTTGAGTACACTCGCCCAAGCACCCAGGCTAGCTGGTGTGTTGCAGTCACAGTTGCGTGGTGCTTACGGCCAGCCTGTGAGCCTCCAACTTTTGTACAGGTACAAGGCGCACAGTGCCCAAAAATAACGTGTGGTGCAGTGTAGGTTGTGATCCACTCTGAAGAAATGTCTGGTAGGCGGGGTGCAAGGGGTTCCCGAATAGAGCTCATGTTTCAGACCATGATGTGCAGACTGTCAGTGATGGATAAGAAATTAGGGAAGGTGGATAAGTTGGGGAGGACTGTAGCGGAAATGGGTGAGAAGCTGGAAGCTCAAGCAGGACCGTCAGGAAGACCTAAGCGAGTAGTAGTACCCCCTAAACCCAGGGGCGAATTGGTCCCCTTACCTAAGCGTGTGAGGGCCAAGAGAACTTATGGTCATCATCCTAAGCCGGGTGGGGGGCACCCTGGGACTGTCCCTAAGTTGGTACCGACGGCACCTTTGACTCCCGCGCCAACCTTGCCATCCCCGATAGGGGTACCTAGAGACATACCCCCGCCAGTGGTCCCACCAGTATGCCTGGACATACCCATGGGGCCGTCCACGCCAGCACCCTTCCCGGTCGGGGAACCCCCTGGGGCTGGTCAGGTACCCCCTGAACTGGCAGCCCAAATAGCGGCTGTACTCCCATGGTTGCGGATTGGGGGGGTGCTACCCTCATCGACTGATCCCTCAGCGGAGGCTCAAAGACTGGTAGCTAAGATCATGTTGGCTAGGGGTGATGGTGGAGGGTCAGGCGCACCAATTTCTCCCCTAACAGATTCTGCCAGCAATGCGGGGAGAGACAAGACCTTAGAGACTACGCGAGTCATTGAGAGTGGTAATGAGGTTGCTTTGCCAGTGTTGGGCGAAGGTGCTATACCCTCCCGGGGGGAGAACCTGGCGCAACATGTGTCACAAGCAGTGAAGGAATTGATTTGGGCGGACAAATATGTGTACATATTCTCATTATTGATTGATAACAGGGATGTGGAGTATGCTAAGTCACAAAAAGATTTTATGTTGCCTAGCGAATGGCGTTCTCAGTTGGCAAAATTCAGGGTAGAGGAGACACTGATTAATTGGATCAGAGCCTTTTCTGTGTTTACGGCTGTTTCCGCTGAACATTCACCCAACCTGCAGGCAGAGATGGCGTGTTACCAAAGTAGAATTGCAATGTTCAGCGAGAAACATGGGGGGGACGGATGGAAGGAATATGACGTTTCTTTCAGGAAAGCTAGGGAGTTTAACCGCTCATTAGCCTGGGACAAGGTAGACTCCATTTCTTGGCATGCCCAGTTTTCAGGCGGTCAGTCCACAGGGGTGGCCACAAGCTGGAACAAGGGATACTCTCCCAAGCAGCCCTTTCGGCCAGCGCAAGGGGGGGAGGGTTTCAGTAAGGCCAAAGGCAATGGAACTGGAAAGGGCGTGTGTTGGGACTTTAACAGGCGCACATGCACTAGGGCAGCGGGCACCTGCAAATTCAAACATGCATGCTACATATGCGGCCACTCATCACACCCAGAGACAGCATGCCATTCAAAGGGTAGCGCTTCAGGCAACAGGGGGAAGAGGAAACAGGATTAGGGGGGATGCCTACAAGTCGCACACTCACCCATCAATGTCCTGGCTATGATCCCTTGGCTGAACAAGTACCCTGACCATGCCTCCGTAAGAATGTTACAAGAGGGTTTCACACTTGGTTTTTGCATCCTAGTGGGGGGGGTACACCTGGACACCAGAATGTAGGAATCAGTTGTCAGTTAGACGCAATCCTGAGGTGGTGGCGTCCAAAATCTTGAAAGAACTACGCCTAGGTAGGGTAGCGGGTCCTTTCACTGAGACCCCAGTACCTGACTTCGTTTGCTCACCACTGGGGGTGGTCCCAAAGAAACAGAAGGGTGAATTCAGACTCATACACAACCTCTCAGCGCCTAGGGGAACATCTTTGAATGATGCAAGTGACGAGGGCATCTGTAGCGTCAGGTATGCGTCCTTTGACCAGGCGGTAGAGATGTTGAGAATTCTGGGTCCCGGGGCATTGATGGCAGATATTGAATCAGCTTTCTGACTACTGCCAGTTCATCCGTTGGACCAACACCTGCTGGGTTTTGCTTTTGAGGGCAAATACTTTATGGATATGTGTATGCCCATGGGTTGCTCCATGTCATGTGCTTACTTTGAGACTTTCAGTTATTTTCTGGAAATGGTGATGAGACAAGTAACAGGGCACCAGCACGTGATGCATTACCTGGACGACTTCCTTTTGCTGGGGCCAGTGGGTTCTCAGGAGTCTGCGTGGGTACTGCCGGAATTTTGCGTGCTTATGCAGGCTTTTGGGGTCCCGCTGGCGCCTGGAAAAACAGTGGGTCCATCTACATCATGGGTACTCACAAACTTTCTCTCAGGGGCCAAATTTACAGTGTGGTTTATGGCCGAGGGCCGCACTGGTGGGGCGGGGTCAGTGAGAGAGGGGGCGGGGCTAGAGCCCAAAAAAAACTGTGACCATGAGGTTGAACACAGGCCCCTGCAGCAGACTCCTTCATCCACTGAGCCACCAGATCCAGCATACACACATCTCGCTCTCTCTCTCCCTCACTCTCTCTTCCTCTCCCTCCCTATCTTTCTCTCCCTCCCTCTGTCTCCCTCCCTCCCCCCCCTTTCTCTCCCTCTTTCTCTCCCTCTCTCTCTCCCTCTCTCTCTCCCTCTCTCTCTCCCTCACTCTCTCTTCCTCTCCCTCCCTATCTTTCTCTCCCTCCCTCCCCCTCTTTCTCTCCCTCTCTCTCTCCCTCTCTCTCCCTCCGTCTCCATCCTTCTCTTCGTCTCTCTCCGTCTCCGTCCCACTTTCTCTCCCTCTCCGCCTCCCTTCCCTCTCCGTCTCCCTTCCCTCTCTGTCTCCCTTCCCTCTCTGTCTCCCTTCTTCCCTCTCTGTCTCCCTTCTTCCCTCTCTGTCTCCCTTCTTCCCTCTCTGTCTCCCTTCTTCCCTCTCTGTCTCCCTTCTTCCCTCTCTGTCTCCCTTCTTCCCTCTCTGTCTCCCTTCTTCCCTCTCTGTCTCCCGCCCATCTCTTTATGTCTCCCGCCCATCTCTTTATGTCTCCCTCCGCCTCTCTGTCTCCCCCCGTCTCCATCCCTACTTCTGCCTCCCTCCCCCTATCCTGACTCTCCCTCTCACTCCCCTGACTCTCTCCCCTGACTCTCCCTCTCTCACTCCCCTGACTCTCCCTCTCTCACTCCCCTGACTCTCCCTCTCTCACTCCCCCCTGACTCTCCCTCTCTCACTCCCCCCTGACTCTCCCTCTCTCACTCCCCCCTGACTCTCCCTCTCTCACTCCCCCCTGACTCTCCCTCTCTCACTCCCCCCTGACTCTCCCTCTCTCACTCCCCCCCTGACTCTCTCCCTCTCTCACTCCCTTCCCTGACTCTCTCCCTCTCTCACTCCCTTCCCTGACTCTCTCCCTCTCTCACTCCCTTCCCTGACTCTCTCCCTCTCTCACTCCCTTCCCTGACTCTCTCCCTCTCTCACTCCCTTCCCTGACTCTCTCCCTCTCTCACTCCCTTCCCTGACTCTCTCCCTCTCTCACTCCCTTCCCTGACTCTCTCCCTCTCTCACTCCCTTCCCTGACTCTCTCCCTCTCTCACTCCCTTCCCTGACTCTCTCCCTCTCTCACTCCCTTCCCTGACTCTCTCCCTCTCTCACTCCCTTCCCTGACTCTCTCCCTCTCTCACTCCCTTCCCTGACTCTCTCCCTCTCTCACTCCCTTCCCTGACTCTCTCCCTCCCTCTCTCTCCCTCCGCTGACTCTCGCACTCTCTCGCCCTCCCCTCACTCTCCATCCCGCCCTCACCCTGCCCTGGCTCTCCATCCCTCCCTCGCCCTGCCCTGGCTCTCCATCCCTCCCTCGCCCTGCCCTGGCTCTCCATCCCTCCCTCGCCCTGCCCTGGCTCTCCATCCCTCCCTCGCCCTGCCCTGGCTCTCCATCCCTCCCTCGCCCTGCCCTGGCTCTCCATCCCTCCCTCGCCCTGCCCTGGCTCTCCATCCCTCCCTCGCCCTGCCCTGGCTCTCCATCCCTCCCTCGCCCTGCCCTGGCTCTCCATCCCTCCCTCGCCCTGCCCTGGCTCTCCATCCCTCCCTCGCCCTGCCCTGGCTCTCCATCCCTCCCTCGCCCTGCCCTGGCTCTCCATCCCTCCCTCGCCCTGCCCTGGCTCTCCATCCCTCCCTCGCCCTGCCCTGGCTCTCCATCCCTCCCTCGCCCTGCCCTGGCTCTCCATCCCTCCCTCGCCCTGCCCTGGCTCTCCCTCCCTCGCCCTGGCTCTCCCTCACTCTCCCTCCCGCATCGCTCGCCCTCCCTGTCTCTTCCTCCCTCGCCCTTTCCTGACTCTTCCTCACTTCTCTCCCTCTCCCTCCCCTGACTTTCCCTCCCTCTCCCTCCCCTGACTTTCCCTCCCTCTCCCTCCCCTGACTTTCCCTCCCTCTCCCTCCCCTGACTTTCCCTCCCTCTCCCTCCCCTGACTTTCCCTCCCCTGACTTTCCCTCCCTCTCCCTCCCCTGACTTTCCCTCCCCTGACTTTCCCTCCCTCTCCCTCCCCTGACTTTCCCTCCCTCTCCCTCCCCTGACTTTCCCTCCCTCTCCCTCCCCTGACTTTCCCTCCCTCTCCCTCCCCTGACTTTCCCTCGCTCTCTATCTCCCCTGACTTTCCCTCGCTCTCTATCTCCCCTGACTTTCCCTCCCGCTCTCTATCTCCCCTGACTTTCCCTCCCGCTCTCTATCTCCCCTGACCCTCCCTCTTTCTCCCTCCCTCGCCCTCCCCTGACTTTCCCTCCCTCGCCCTCCCCTTTTCACACTGTTAAAAGTAGGTTGTGAAGGACAGCCCTGCCATAAGCAAGCTTATGTATGTGACCACCAGAAACTTGCGTGCCAGGTCAAAGCCCTGAAAGAAATATATGTGTCACATACAGGCGTGCAACACCCATTGAGTTAAAAATCACCCCCACCCCCTTGTCAGCCCGGGATGAGACCGTTTGCCTGGGGAGCGCACAGCCGCGCTGGAGCATTTCACAGGTCTTTAAAGACCATTAACTTTTTAATGAGGCTTTGTTCTGTTTCACCTCTGCTGAGGCCCCTGCAGCTCCACTCTATGGCTGGAATCTCTCGGCCCCAGAGAGCAGAGCCTCTCCGAGTCAAGGCTGCTGCAACGATGGTGTTTACTGACACTCGAGAATTTTACTTTTTAAAACTGGTACATGTCTGTGAGGTCCGCGGGGCCGCCAAGGAAGGCTTGCCGGGCCGCGGGGGGGCCCGCGGGCCGTACTAGGAGTACCCCTGATCTAGATGTTTTCGATTCTTGGGAATCGAACTAGACTCAGTGGAAGGATGCTTCAGGTTACCAGTGGAGAAGATTGTGAAACTCAGGACATCTTTACAGCAATGTTTAGCGAAAGGAAAGGTCACATTATAACACCTGAATTTTGCATTAAGAGTGATACAGATGGCACGCCCATTTTCCCGCTCAATCGCGCAGGCCATGAGGGGATTGCGGGACAAGCATCACCACACCAGGCTGTCAGTTGAGGTGCGCCAGGACATGCGAATTTGGATTGCATTCCTGGAGAATTTCAATGGCAGAGTGGTGTGGTGCGGCCCCCCCACCACGTCGGCGGAGTTAGGCCTATGGACTGACGCTGCTGGCAGTGTGGGTTTTGGCGCCATACTGGGCAACAAATGGGTGGCACAAAGGTGGCCGGAGTGGTGGGAGGAAAGCGGTTTGACAGCAAACATTGGTTTTCTAGAGCTCTTCCCAATATGGGTTGCATTAACCGTCTGGCCTGAGCAGTTGTCCAACCAATCAGTGATATTCTGGTCAGACAACATGACGGTAGTCGAATGCATCAACCAACAGGCAGCGCGGTGTAAGTTTATACTCCGCCTCATAAAGGAAATTGTTTTACGATGCTTGAAATTGAATGTGCAATTTAAGGCCAGACATGTCCCGGGGGTCTTGAATAACGCGGCTGATGCCCTTTCTCGATTTAAAATGCAGCTATTCAGGGAACACTTACCTGCACAGAAGCTTCACCAGCACACTTCCCAGCAGCACTGTGGCAAATTGGTGCCCCCAACTACAGGACCTCGTGGCAGCCAGTTTAGCGACCAGGACAGCTTACGAAGGGGCGTTCATGGCTTACTGAAATTTTTTGAGTCAAGCATGTGAAGTGGGGGCAGGAAGTGCATTTTAACTCCTACATGACCAAACTACACGGAGAGGGGCGCTCGGTGGCTACAGCTAGCAGACACAAAGCGGCTGTCTCTTTCTTTGCACAGTTGAAAGGTGTCAGGGACCCCACAAACAGTTTTTTAGTGCAGAAAGCATTGAAGGGGTGGCGACGCCTACAGGCAAGCACCGCGGATTACAGACAGCCAATAGGTTTGGAACGATTGTCCCGGGTGGTGGATGCCTTAGTGGACACATGTAGCTCCCCAGGGGAAGTACTGCTATTTAGAGCTGCATTTGCTTTAGCCTTTTATGGGGCATTGCGGGTGAGTGAACTGGTGGCCAACAACAAACTGGACAGGTTGGGTGGGCTGCAGCTGGTAGACCTCACGCTAAGGGGTGATTCAATCTGGTTAACCATATGGAAATCAAAAACTGATCAGGAGGCCAGGGGTGATAGCTTGGTACTGCACCGACTAACCCGTGCTGCCCGGTGTCACATGTGGAAGCGTACCTCAGGCAACAGGTAGACGGGGCAACGGGGTCTTTGTTGATACACGCTGATGGGACCCCATTGACCAGGTTTCAGTTCCAGAGAGTTTTGGCGATGGCAATCGCCAAGGCGGGTCTGGATCCCAAGGACTTTGGGACACATTCTTTCCGGATATGTGCAGCCACTGAGGCAACAGCGAGAGGTTTGCAAGCCACCAGTGTAAAGAGGATAGGGAGATGGTCTTCCAACGCTTATAAGCGCTATGTGCGGCTGCATATGTTGTAAGTACTGACAAATCAACCTGACACCGGCCTTCTTGTCCGTTTCCTTTCAGTTTCTCGGGCCTGTGACGCAGGGCGGGAACTGTTACCTCAGCTAATACGATCAACATCAACGGGGCAACATCGAGACGACCGGAGGAAGACGCGCGTAGTATGGGTTGTTGGTCACTCTTATGTGAGACGAGCTAAGCCAATTTTCCTTGTAAGTGATTGTGGACCGCGGGCAGAGAACAGGGGTTGTCAGGTCTCATTCCATGGTAGGGGGGGCTCTGCCTAAATAAACTAAGGAGTTTTGTGTCCGACTTACTCACAGACACACCCCGCCGCCCTCCATTGTCATCTTGCATCTTGGGGGGGAATTACTTAGTGACACTGGGCAGAAGGGTCCTATTGGAAGAGATTATCGTGGCGGCAGGTTGGCTGGCGAAGGTGCTCCCGGGTTGCACCATAGTGTGGTCTCAGTTAATACCTAGACTGCAGTGGAAAGGGGCGGAGTCAGTTAGGGCATTGAACCACTCGTTAAAGAGGGTCAGTAACAAGATAGAGAGGCTGTTCAGGACACCTCACTTAGAGTATTCCGCACGGGTGCATCTGGGGGGACCATTTTTACTTGCAGGATGGGGTCCACTTGACTGAGGCAGGCAATCGCTTCTTTACAAGGAACATATTAGCATGATTAGAAGGTTTCGCGAGGTAGGTATGACCTTTCAGTGTAGGTGGTTTGGGGGGGGGCCAGATAGTTGGTCAACTATGCTGGCCTGTGGCGGTAAGGTCATGATCGGTGAGCAGCAATTTAAGGTCCTTAGGGGGCGGCACCATTCTCGAATGGGGTCGCCCAGGGGGAGGGGCCGATGGTCTCTCCTAGAACTTCAGGGGCAGGATATCCGCTTGGTCAGAAGGGTGTGGGGGAGGGAGTAACGCTTTCCTTGTGCTTATAGCCACCCCGCACATACACTATGACGTCTTAAAGCGCCCTCTTTGGCACCCACGCTCCCCAGGCTTGCTCCTCGCCCCTGCTGCTGGGGCTAAATAATTTCCCACCCACCATCCCTTAAAACCGCAGTTTCAGTGTAACGTTTGTTGCTATTATCCTTGAATTTTACTTGCACTGTAAATATGTTGTAAATATTTTCCGTAGGCCTTTTTTCCCCTTTTTTGGTACAGGTGATATTGTTGTAAATGTTTTATCGGGTTTTTCTCCTTGGGCCTTTTTCCCGTTCACAGGCATTTTAATTGTTGCATTGGTGGTTTGTAAATGCTATATCTGGTTTTCTCCTTAGGCCTTTTTTCCCTTTCACAGGCATCTTATTGTCGTATTTATTGTGATCCTTGGTCAGGCGGTAAGGTCATGATCGGTGAGCAGCAATTTAAGGTCCTTAGGGGGCGGCACCATTCTCGAATGGGGTCACCCAGGGGGAGGGGCCAATGGTCTCTCCTAGAACTTCAGGGGCTGGATATCCACTTGGTCGGAAGGGTGCGGGGGAGGGAGTAACGCTTTCCTTGGGCTGATAGCCACCCCGTACATACACTATGACGTCTTAAAGTGGCGCGAGTGAAAGGGCCCTCCTTTTTGGTTTAATGGAGTTCAGGGAGCGGACGGGGTAACCAGGAGAGGTACATACTCTCCTGGTAACCGGGCTCTGTCGCGCATGCGCACCTTTACGTGAGGGCATAGCTGATAATAAGGATCTGACACCGGTCAACGACCTTGCCGTAGGCCCTATAAAATTGTTAGGATGCAAAATTCATACGTAGGATGTTAGATTCGGTTAGGAACACGCTGTATTAGACATTTGTTAAGGTTAGCCTTCATACCTGTCTATGATGATGTAAATCTAATGTCAGAATTTTTCATATTAATGATTGTGTAAATGTTTATTTTACAATTTTAATTTGTTTTCATATTTTAATAAACACGGCTGGGGGGGTCCCGAGACCCCCCGCCTTCCAAAGAAACTCTTTGCCTGCCTAAGTTACTTAGCGTATTGTTGTGGTGGTTGCTTGGCAGGGAGGGGGTGGTCGGTAGTCCCAGACCATATGTGGCGTAGCTGTAGACTAGACAGTTTTTTAAAATGAATTTACCTCAGTGACTCGGCGCATCGCACACTGGCCAGACTGTCAGACTCATAATGTATTTAGTCAATGAATTAATCCAATATATTCAGAGCCACACAGTGATTCAGTCATGGCGGTCCCGGTGTGCATTTTGAACTTGCTTTTGTATAGGTGCAGTTCTTGCAGGTGGGTGGGACACTGATTGGGCAGGGGGTTGGATTGGGGCCTGCAGCGGAAGTTGTGTGGCAGGCAGCGTGCCTCGAATTTTTTCAAGATGCCACTCCCTGCACGCCCTCACACACTGCGCCACGAGTTGCAAGCCGCGATGTCGAGTGCCAGCAGAAGCAGCAGCAGGCCTAATCCGCCTATCGAATAAAGGCATGTAGGCAGGCCGGCCAGTGCCTGGCCACCCACCACTACCAGTGCCATCTGGTAATTTAAAGCAAGAGCCATCGATATATAGTTCCCCTTGGGGGCCAAATAAGGGAATATCAGTCAAGTCTACCCGTCCTTTCGTCTCTTCTTCCATCCGGATGATACAATCCTGTATGTCAACTCCTCATTCTCAGAAGGGAGGGGTTGTAACATGACTGGATTCAGAGTGGCACATCGTGTGATCGTGATATGTTTGGCAAACAGCGTTAATTCATAACCTGTCAGACGTGCACTAGTGAGGTGCTATGTCTTTGTCTTATTCAAATGTGTATCTACAGCATGGGGTACCATGACTGTGAGGTCAGTATCAAGTACGAGTCTGGTCGATTGCCTTATCGAGGCAGCCACGGCCACAACCACTCTTAGACAGCTCGGGAGGGCTGGTTCAACTGGATCAAGCACAGCAGAGAAGTTAGCACACAGCTGTTGCTTATTTCCAAATGTTTGTGTTAAAACAGAAAGCGCGCAACAGGCCATCTCATAGACGTACAACACAAACTGTTTAGTATAGTCGGGGTGCCGAGTACTGGAGCCGAACAAAGCTCAGTTTTTATTGCTCAAAAGACTGCTGGCATCCAGGGCAGGGGTTTATGCACATCTTATAGTGTTATAGCAAGCAGGGTCTTAATTAACAGTGAATAGCTAGGTATCCGCTGCCTGCAAAGGGAAGTGATACCTATGAAAGCGCGCACATCTTTCTGAGTTTGCGGAACGGGTATTTTAACAATGGTACTGATGCGCTCGACAGTAGGTGATCTAAGTAGGTGACCTCCTGTCGTCAATACTGAAATTTGAAAAGGGATATTTTGTGGCCATATTGAGCTAAATGCAACAACAATTTAACTGTACTGTCTCTGCAACCTTGTTCTGTGTCCGAAGAGATGAGCAAGTAATCGACCTACTGAAGCAATACATTATCTGTAGAGAGCGACAAGGAATCCAGCTGACCTTTCAATTCCTTACTATAGATACTCGGACTCTCTGTATAGCCTTGAGAAGCTCTACAGAATCTAAAGCTTCTACCAACTAGTGTGAACCCAAACAGTTACCTGCTGTCAAAATGAATGGGAATACTGAAGAACGCGTTTTTCAAATCAATGACACATAAACGGTAGCAGAAGAAGGAATCATTGTCAAAAGAGTGGTAATGTCAGGAACCACCAGATACTGGGGAATCACTATTTTATTAACTTCACGCAAGTCAATCACAAAGCGATAAACATCTGCATGATCATTAGAGGAGCCCGAAGGTGTCCATTTGAGAATAGGAAGAATAGGGCTATTACAAATATTAGCTGCCATCTCCTTAACCACTTCTTTCTCAATCAAGTCCTCTACAATTTGCAATAAAGCTTGCTCACCTGCCCGCTGTAGTTTAAACTGAGGGATGCGAGGTAAAATATAATTGTCTTTAACTTGGATCGAAAATGGCGATATCCATAACAGCCCCACATCTGTGTCGCCTGTCGCCCAGAGAGTGGGTGGCCCATCTTTAAACTCAGCAGGAAGAGACGCATCTTTGGACAGGCACTGCATAGCGTGCACTACATCCGGACCCATTTCATGTAAACACCCACATTAAATCACAGCATGCAATCTCTACAAGTCCAAACCCATCAGATTTTCTCGACATTAGACGTCAACAAGAATGGTGAATCCACAGTGAAAGGACCAATAATCCATGCAAGGGGTTTTGAAATGGGGCTCACAACTGGTACACCAGAAAAAACGACTGAAACATTATTATGGCCAGACAGAGCCACCCCAGGGACCAAGGAATGAGAAATAGAACTGTTCGTTGCACGTGTATCTACCAAAAACTCCTAAGCCGAGCCCTGCACATCCACATTAACATATGGACCGTGTTGATCTACAGGTATCGGAACTGGTCCCTCACTCCGTCCCTGTCAGTCATAGCTGTAAGACATCCCTGTCACCTCATCTGTGTCATAATCATCATGATAGAACTGTCCTCCCCAAGGGTCATCTAAATAATTTTGATCAGAACGACTCGGCGAGGCCACAGCATTCTGAGCCCTGTCCTGACCACCAGCTCCATGACCCCATCCATGAGAACTTCGTCCTCTTGGTAACGCCACCTTCGGTAAATGCACAGGACACTCACTAAGCCAGTGTCCCTCCTCTTTGCAATACGCACACTGATTCGGC
Organism: Lissotriton helveticus; assembly: GCF_964261635.1. Lineage (NCBI taxonomy): Eukaryota > Metazoa > Chordata > Amphibia > Caudata > Salamandridae > Lissotriton > Lissotriton helveticus. Next base: position 1,711,132,751 of record NC_136057.1, read on the forward strand.
CCTAACGGCGTGGTATTGGGCGGCCTGCTGGTGCATGTAAGCTGTTGGGTTGAACCACCACGTCCTCTATCATTCCCGCTAGAAGTCTGCTGCAACAACACCTTTGTCTTCAAATCCTTGTGCCTGGCCATATCATTACGTGTATGCATTCTATTATTTCTCCAGGAAAAGTTGATTGTCACAAGTTATCCGCTTGTCGTCAGAAGAAAGATGAGTGTGTCTGATCGGTTTTAAGAGGCCGCTTCAGTCAATTCTTTATAATAAGCAGTTGGATTCTTCCTAAGATCAGATAACAGAGTCTTAAGAGACAAGACTTCACTCCTTTTTGATGGAGTATAAACCCATTGTTCTTGGAAATGGGCTGTTGCTCCTGGTCTAGTAACAACATTGTGCTGATCCCTTAGCTCTGGTATTTCAGGGTGGTAGGTAGGATGAACCTCCCGCATTGGAAACTGAGATACCGTGGTGGGGCTCTTCTCAAGCAGTCTACCCCGAAAAGCAACCAATGTTGCAACATTACCAAAAACATGACCAGGCGCCATATCAGTAACATATACATGATCCTTAATATCATATAGAATCTGCGGTGCGGCGGCGCTGAAACACTGCTCCCTAAGACCGATCAAAGTAGCGGACATATGCTTAAGGGCATGCTGTTGTACAAAAGGCTCATAATCTTTCATCACACTCCACACATCTGCCACACCATAAATGGGGTTTCTGCCCCACTGCGCAGCCTGATTAGCCACTACCTTTTTCTCTGCATCTCTCATTTCCGATCGCACATATGGACCCATTTGTTCTTTAAACTTCGTCCAGTCTCTATCCTCAAATCCACATACTGGTGTCCCACTACTCAGTAATGTCGGGGGTGGAAGAACACAATGGGAGTAGCAACAGAAGTAGCAGGCACTAACATTGCTGCCGGCTGCGTTGCAGGTGTAAGAGCTGGCAAAAGGGACGCCGAGGCAATTGGTGTGGCAGGGGTACTAACAGTCATAGTTGCCACAGATGGCGAGGACAAAGAAAGGACAGGAGTTGCCATGGCCAAGGCAGTCCGATCAAAATTAACAGAAGCAGAAACAGCAGAGACAGAAGAACCAGGTAGCTGGGGCTGTGAGGGAAGAGCAGGATATATCTTCTGCGGGGCATATGGGGAGGGGGGGGTCAAGTATCTAACAATTGTTCCACAAACGTATAATTTTCTTCTTGGGTCACATAATAGTTATCAATATTCAATCGAAACCTCCTATCTTCACATTCAATCCGTATCTCTTGTTTCTTTCTATCATGTGCTACAGCTTTCTGAGTCAATTATTGCATTCTCCCCTTCCAGGCCTCTTTCTCTGCTTACATTCGCCTCTGTTTAGCCTCCTTTTGCCATGTTCGTAGAGAATCAAACATAAACTGCCTACTTCTTCTTGCAAACAACTTCTCCTGTAATAAACCAATTTTTTGTTCATCAAAAGTGCCCGTCATCGGCCACTGCAACTCGGCATTGTCCCTTGTATAATTGTGCCATCGTACTAAGCATATTAGGGCCAAGGCAATGCTTCACATACATAACAAAGTTCGGAGTGCCTTCTGGAGGCGCTGGCTGACTTTCTTGCAATCGAGCATCTGCAGAGCAACAACAACAAGAAAACAAGAATCGGTTGATTCCAGGCATTTTCAAAAGTGAGCCAAATTTGTTATGTTGCCTGCCAAAATGTTTTTAAACACTTTGTACCAAAATTGGTCCTCAGACCCTGCCAAATACAAACCAAAATGGTGCCATATCCACAAAGAACCAAAACAAACTCACCTGGTGCACATGGGTCAAACAAATGTATTCTCCACTACCGACTCTCCGGACCAAACAGTCAGATCCATGGGTTTCACAGTTTAGGACTCCAGTCGGGATGACCACTTGGCGAGGCACCGTCTAGTGGGACAGAAGACGCAGCTGCGAGTTCAGGAACTTCTCGTTCAGAGATCCCTGGTCCGTCTGTCTGACCCTACGGCAGCCTCGACCTCCCCACCTGTCCTCAGGAGGGGATGGGCCACTCTCCGATGGAGTACTTGTTTGGGTGCCAGCTGAAGGAAGTGACCCAATTAGGGCCACCCAGGTCACTCGCAACCAACTGTCAGCCTTCCATACAAATGAAGAGTTGGTCAGTCAGTAGAGAATACAAAGCAAGTATATTTATTCAGATACACTCAAGCGGAGTCCAGTCTCTGTGGATTGCTGCAAAGAGACTGACATCAGCAAACATGGTGATACATTACGTATGATTCAGAACCAATGAAGGCACGCCCAGACTTGAAATTTCCAGATAGAGGCAGCTACACAAATAAGGTACAGAAGTATAAGTTTCAATCCTGAGACCGGGCACACACTATCTCTATGCCAAGGTCATTATGCCTGTGCTCACCGCTGGACTAGTGGGAGCAGGCCTCTATCTAGTGGGAAAGGTATGCGCTAATAAGAACAGTGTATCCATTAGTACAGCAGGGCCCAACCTTGGAGAAATTAGAACTACCAAAGCTGCTTCAAGCAGAGAGAGAGAGAGATTAGTTTCGATCATGGCTCAAAATGGCGGCCAAACATAAAATGGTGCAGCGAATGCTAACTTTACGCAGAACAATATACAAGGAACACAGCTAAGACATTTTTATTCTAACAATATGCTCTGCTTCAGTGGGTCATGAATCATATGAAAAACCCACAAAGTGAAGCCCAGCAGAGCTACAATCATGCCCTACGCAGCACCAGGTCCATCAGTGAGTGGACATTTGGAGCTTTTAAAATCCCGCTTCAGGAGCCTTGACATATCTGGGGGAAATTTGCAATGCTCACCACCTATGGTGTGAAAATGATATTGGTGAGCTGTATATTGCACAATATATGTGTGTGGACAAATGTACCATGGGCTGATGGCAATGGGTCACAGGAACTGCTGGACGATGAGGAGGAGGAAGATGAGGAGCCTCATCGAATTGTAGCATCAGTTGCCGCAAAAAGGTGAAGGGACCACATCATCAACAATTTCTTCATAGAAGCATGAGTAGTGTACATGATATCACACAATTAAGACATATCTAACTTTGGTAATCTAAATGTAAATAAATGTATGAGCTCTAACACTGTATGCATTTTGATTTCATAGTCACAGTAAACACCTAAACATTCACATTTGACCTGCTACTAATTGTCACACAGAATGTGTATGTAGCTATATGTAACAAACAACATTCAACATCATCTGATACAAATGAAATATTGTGCACTCCACCTACCGGTAGCAAACAGTTCTCCACTGCCAGCCACAATAACATGGTGTGGTAACGTAGAAAGTGTGGAATAATGACTGTGTGTGTGCCTCTCCTGCTGCTAGCCATTTGTATGGCCTCATACTAATGGACGACGGTAGAGTCAGCTCAGGAGTATTATTACTGTGAAGTGTTCCACATAGTATGTGCATGGGAACACAGTCCCAAAACTACAGTCTACATATGCTACCTCAATATGTGTATCCACATGTTAAATTCATTAGGTGATCTCATTTTACAAATACAAACGCTACATTCTATACTTTGCCAGTGCAACTGAGTTGCATGTGAACACCCCCTGCTATGCACAAGTAACACCGCCTTGATGCAGAGTGTAGTTAAGGTTTGAGTTAGTTAGCCTTACTGTCAGCAATATGTAGAAGGTCACACCAAGGCATGCATGGTGATCTACCATAGCATCCTCAGCATGAGTGAGAATCATGTTGGCCACAAATGATGATACTGTTACCTTCCTGTGGGGTATGCCCCTTGGATATGAATGGCAAATACATAAACAATCAAATGGTGCGATCCATACATCCCCTTCCAGGTAGGTGCAGCCAATCGCTGCACACTCCCACATTTCTCCACAGCCTGATGCCTCCACTGTGGGACATGCTGCTGTTTGGCAGTAGGCTGCGCTGTGGTAGATGTAGGTGCACTGACCCAAAGGCAGTGCTAGATTGTCACATCACTGGGGCAAGTTAATACAATGTTAATGGGTGCTAAGACTAATTTAGCACATAGGGCACATCTTGTAAGGTGTGCCCTTGTGCTACCACAGTGTTTTGACACTATGCGTAGCATGATCGCTGATCAGCATTAACTCAGACATATGTTCACGTTCAACACACATAGTAAACACATGCAAAGACTGTAAACAGGTCAACTCCACTAATCACACCCAACACTACAATCCCTGTACATTATTACATGCATTGCACACCCCAATACAACAATAAAACACATATTTGCCCTATTGTGTAAAAGAAAAATGTCGCATGAAAATTACCATGATTTTTGCAGCCGCCAGAACAGCCGAAAATTATGCTTTCCAGCCTGCATGTCTAAAAAATGCATTGTGCCTTGTTAGGCCTTGTGTGAAATTGTCAGAAGTGTCAAAAAAAGACGCAACATCTGAAAAAATGACGCATCAGCCCAGGAAGTGAGGTAATGGATTAAAGGAAGAGATGCAATGAATGCTGCAAACCAGGAACTGTGAAGTTACTTCCATTTTCACTTCATGTCACAGTTTTACAGTCTGAGCTCGGAAGTGGTTTGTGTTCTGGTTATGAAGGAGAGTGGTTTTGGTGTGGTTGAAGCTGGTTCGTCATGTCTGCTGTCAATGTCGTGTCCCACAAGCCATTTTTGTGCTTAATTATTGTATATTGTTGTGTATTGTCCTGTGTGCTGTCGGGTGTTTGTCTTTTGGGGTATATTTGTTATATGGTAGTAGTGGGTTTTTAGGGGGTTTAGTTGTGTTTGGGTGTTATAATTTGGGTTGGATCATGCCAGGGAAGAGTCGTCCCACCCCATGAATGTGCACGAGTTTGCGAGCTTCCTATGGCTGGTCACACATTACCTGCCTGCCACAGTAGCCAGTGGGGGACGTGTTACCCAGGGCTACCTGTGATGGTACGAAAACAATGGTGGGATAGTATATGGCTCCAGATGCAGAGGATGTTCAGAGTGGACCACAACACCCATCAGCTGAAACATCGCTGGGCCGATGTGGTTGGCAGGGAGTATGACCTCCTGGACTATGTTGGCATAGATGTTGGCGGATCAGTTGGTAAGTACAAATGATTTGTCTGCTATCCTATGTGTTTCATGTCCTCAATTGATGATTTGTGGTAACATTAAGAATGAGTCACATGACCTTTTCCAGGAAATGCCATGGCTATAGTGATAGCATGATCCATGCACCAGTGCTATCTGTGACACTGAGCGAGATACACAAGTATTCGTGTCCCTGTAAGTGAAATAAATGAATCCCAGATAAGCATTGAGCTGATGTACATGCCCATTACCTATCCAGACAACTCATATGATGAGAGACCAGGAAGTGCAGATCAGCTCCAGAGCTGCTTATTTCACAACAAGCAGTAGTCAGGTCCAGTAGTGATTGGCCATAACAGAACATATGTTACACATAAAAGGGCTTATTTACAAGCCCCTTGCACTGCTGGGACATCACTTCTTACATTGTCAAAGGTTATGCACCAGCCATGCAAGGGCTTTGTAAATACGCCCTGTAGTAATGTGCCAAAGATTTTCCTTGTACCTTCCCTGGATTGTCAAGCATTAATGAGGCCAGCCATGGCTTACACTGCTTAGCTAACCTCTGAATGTGGCAAAACACATCGCTTTTCTTGAACAGCATTTCTTATGTAAAAGGTATGGCTCCTTGATGTCCATTATAGCTACGCTGTGCTTCGCGCTGGCTTGCCTGACTACACACCTCTAAATGCATAGCAAAGCCCACATTCTGCCTTTACATGGTCTCAGGGAGGTGTTTTTGAGGCCAGAGCCACTGGAGCTATCCATACATACGAGACTCACATAGTACATGATTCTAGTATGAGAGGCCCAATGTATGTCAGATGATACTGCATCCAAGGGTATGCTAGTCTGACTATAACACATCTCATCCTATAAAATCCGTGTTAGTGTTAAATTATGGTATTTAAAACTTAGAGAGGCATTGAACATGTGTGAACAATATCATGTACTCAGCAGCACTGACAGGTACAGAACTCAAGTACACATGATGTAAGATGTAGGTAGCATATTTATTTCCTGGTGTCAAAATTTAAGAGGGCCTGGGTATTGCAATACCTTGCTGAGTAAGGCATGTGATTTATGTAGGTACAGAGAATCATAACATTCCGCTACCATATTGAAATTTGGTAGTGATGAAGTTCATGATCTAGTTCCACAAATTGGCCAACTGGTGCATGTTTTGGCTCTTTATATATATATATGTATACTTTAGCAGCCCTTACTGACGTGTACCATTCAGGCATGTCAACTGTAATTTTATTACTTACAATCTGAAGGGATTCATAGCCAATGGCTATGCATATGTTCTGTGTTTCTGTTGCATATCAAATAGGTGTTAATCCTTACTGATGCGTTTTACATATTATGTCTTGTAGCTGGACCTCTATCATTCACACGTGGTGAGGTGGGTAACTTCAAGGACCCCAACTTCACCGGTGAATGCCTTCTTCAATGCTAATTGTGTAGTGCAAGGATTGGGTGTGATGTCAGAAGCTGTGTGACTTGCCAGATTCAATGTGCATATCTATCACTAATAAACTTTTATATAGAGAAAAATAGAACATGAAAAGTGGAAGTTCAGTGTTGCATGTCTATCAGCATCTCACTACTGGCAAGGAGGAGACATTAACACTCTGTGATGTACCACATGATAGAGGCTTGACAGAAGAGCTATGGTTACACTGGCAGACTGTGTGAATATGTGTGGTAGTTGATACACATCTGAACATGACCCTGGTTGTGAAGCATTCGGAGTTGCACATGCTATGATATTGGGAGCATGTAATGGGCAGTGGCATGGTTCACCATAGACTTACAACAGTTCAGATAGGAGAGGGTTCATATGTCCCTGTGTGATGTGAGGCACTTATCCTGCGTCTATTGTTACATGTCATACCTGCCAAGTGTTCAGTGTAGTTTGTAATGTGTCCTAATATGGGTCCTTACCATATCTGTTACACTACGTTGTGAGAACATACATGTACTTTGCGGACATTGCACATCTTACTGTGGCAAATGCCTATGACACAAAGGCCATTACAGGATGGAAGGCACACTAATGTGCATTAAAAATGACACTTGTACCATTATGGGTACCCAAGAGCATACCCCCAGATGCATCAACAACCCATTTTGCGATTCCTTAATAGCGAAAAATACCGATTCGCTATTAAGGAATAACAAAATGGAATGCATCAAGAAACCACAAAAAATAGCGATTTCTTAGAATTCCTTAATTGCGACTCGCAAATTGCGAGTCGCAATTAAGGAATACCTCCCCATGCATTCCTATGGGCCTAAAGACCCATAAGAATGAATGGGAAGACAATCTCAATTTGCGAATCGCAATTAGCGAATCGCAAATTGAGATTGAGATTTCAAGGGTGCAGGGGTGTCCAAAGGACACCCTGTTGCACGCCTGAAATTGATCTGTGCACATATGTTGCGCACACACATGCCCTTAGGGCATGTGTGTGCGCAACATGAAACTTTGAAAAATGCACTTTAGTGCATTTTTCAAAGTTTTTGCAAATTACCATGAAGTTGTACTTCATGGTAATTTGCGTGCCCTATTAGCGAATTCGCTATTTTTAAAACTTTCATGCATTGCATTTAAGAAATCTCAATTTGAGATTCCTTAAATGCAAATAATCGCAATTTAGCGATTTCTCTATTTGCGATTTTTGCATTTGGGATGATGCATCCCAAATGCAAAAATACCGGACGCAAAGGGGCAGATTCTGAGAATCTGCCCCTTTGCGTGCGGATTTTTGTTTGATGCATCTAGCTGATAGTTCCTAAGCAAACAAAGTACTGACATATCTAGATGTGCCAATGGTGTTGCAATTACATTGGGCAACACGAGCCCTGCCTTTGTAATTAGGGCTTAGTACATCTGATATGATAGATAATAGGCATATGTATTCTCACTCCAAGCTGTAAGATTAATTTAGGCCGTAGGGCTGCTACCTTAGATGTAATGTAAAAAATTATATTTCATGATGTTGATACCTGTTCCTAGTCACCCTTTGACAGATATTTATCCTCATTGCTTCAACAGATAACATGATCCCAGATGAGCTGAGGCAATACAATAAGCAAAAGGAGTGCTTCCACCACCTCTGATGGGTTGCCAAGGCACACAGGGCCATGAGGAGAGTATGAGAAGAAGGCCCAGGGGAAGTGGTCAGGCTTTTCAATGAGACCACCGTCAAGGGTAGTTCTGCTAGGCATGGACAATCTGCTACAGGTGCCTCCCACCCAGCAGTACCATCTATTCCACCTGGACACACACCTCAGGGCACAGGAGGGCCTAGCTCATTTGAGACAGCAAAAGGACCTTTCAGACTTAAAATTGCAGGTGGCAGTCTTGGAAAACAAGTTGGATCAGGCATTTATACTCCTCCAAGTACTAAAGCCGGTAATGAGAAGACCCGGGCCACGTTACCCACAGGGAACCTTTCTGCCCTTCCCCTCTAACTCATTTTAATGTGTGTCATCATGTTTTATAGCTTTTTTATGTTAGAGTAGTGATAGCGATATTGCAGGGTAGTGGTTTTAGGTGTTTTGTAGGGGTGGGTTAGAATTTTAGTGGTTAGGGTTACTTTTTGTTTTTTTGCTGTGGGGCTTGATGTGTTTTATATGTATAAAAAAACTAAAATATAACATTTTACAAAAATACAAACAAAAATGATTGTTTAGGATTCTATGTGTAAGTAGTTGATGTTTAGATGTAGTTTCTGTTGTACTTGTATGAAGACGTGTCTTAAGGTGGATGGGTGGTTGATGTTTATCATGTTTCGCTAAATGTGTAGAGTGAGGTAGGTTAAGTTAAGGTAGTTTTAGATAGTAGGTAGGATAAGATAGTGTAGGTTAGAATAGTTAGTATAGGGTAGGTAGTTTTATATTTTGTAACTTTTCTAATGACATTAAATGTCATTGTTTGCTACATACAGGTCTACATTGTGAGACGCTGAGTTAGTATATTGTGCACACTTATGTAAGTGGGCACCCTGCGCTAAGTCACGCAACCCTTACGGTGATCACACCTCCCTGTGACAAGGTACCTTTTAATCTGCCTTCCTCTGCCTGAGCTCGGCTCAGCAGCAGGAGGGCAGAAACGTGTCTCTGGCCGGCACAGCCCTGGCTAGCGGTCTGGGTCTGGAAGACTGGTACCGGGAGCACCAAGGGCCTCCCAAAGGAGCTTTACGGTGCATGGAATCATACCTCCTATACTGTTTACAGTGTGGGGGTATGATTCCAACATGTTTAATACCAAACATGATAGGATTCGTTACAGCCAGTTTCAAGATGGTGTTCTGAATCTGCTTTTCACAAAAAGGACAGATCCAAACCACACTACTCCCTTGCAGCGAGGCAAAACCCAGCACTCCCCCAAGGCGAGATAATAATACCAATCCAAACGTATGGAATATAAAACATATGAATGTATTAATACACTACTTCAACAAAGGCAGGCCTAATGCATTAGGCATGGCAGACTCCCAAGTAACAATAAGATGAGTAAAATAAACAGTCAAGATGAAGGGTGATGTGTGTATATATATATATATATATATATATATATATATATATATATATATATATAGCAACAAAATAAAAGGAATAAGAAATAACGAGGAAAAGAATAGTAAAGAGTAGCAAGACTAGAAAGAAATTAGTAGAGAATTGCTTAGGAACACCTCACCGACTGATTCCTCAACCACATCTCGCTAACCAAGCTGAGGGAAGTCCGCTACTGTAGCCAGGCGAGAGTTCAATCAGGACACAACATTCCCACTTGTCCACAGCAATACGTCTATTCTGTGGTGAACTTCTGTCTGGCCCTCTAAGGCCCCTTGCTTTAATACTGATTCAAGCTAAACATGAAGCTTCTAGAAAGCCTTGCCCCTTCTAATCAGAGAAAACCAGGCTAGCTCGTGCCAGTCCGCGTCAAGATCAAAGCAGTGGCTGGCCAAGCCCCTGTATTTTGGCTTTGAGGCGGAGTTTATACATTCTATCGATAATATCCAGTTCGCTCTGGTCTGTGAGGTGCGAAAAACAAAAGAGGAGCAAAACATGCCCTCCCCACCTTGTGAAGCTCAGAAAATGGCAACAGTCGAGAAAATGGAATCAGTAATGCAAACGCAGCCATGCACCTAAAGAAGCTTCAAACAAAGCGAAATGGGTGCAAGATGACATGAGACCATGTCAAAGCCAATAGCAAGCACTGCCATAAAGCAAGATAAAGTCAAAGAACCAAATTGACATGAAGCCATGTCAAAGTCGATAGTAAGGATTCATATCGAAGAGTACTGCTCTACTCTGTAACTATTCTTACTAGGCAGGCATATGTAACATTGTTCTACATTAAGGCCAGAATAAAATAACACGCTAAAGTCCGTCTAAGATGGTGATAGTTGACGGTCATCATGGGGTACTCAACCACATGAGTGGCCCATTTAGTACATTCCATCCCATGACCATCGACTAACACCATCAGCATATATCAAGAACAAAACAGCTAAATAACACAGCAAAACTCTATAATAGTCCATCCCATGACCAATGGTGATAGGCGTCAATTTCAAGTCCCGCCCCTTTGTGCATTATGCTTATAAGTTAGCGGAATGTGTCTAACTAATTACTTGTGTTTACGCATTTACCTTTATGTTCTCATTATTCAGTTATTCACTTATGCGTGTGACAACATTGGGTGTTCTTAGCTTAGCTTGTGTGCCACCATTTTGAATCATTTCTCTATGTGCGTGCAAACTGCACTCGCTCATTCCCCCTCCCATAGGAATAGGAATAATTCCTCATGTCAGCATATTTTTAATTCTTGGTTTACTGTAGCTGAAACTTCTGCTAACGAAACTCCTTAGCAGGCCGTTCTCATGTGTTGGAGATGTAGCGGCCTGGCTCTGTGTCCTTGGGAGATGATAACAAGTGTTGCTATTACAGGTGCAGATGCCTCTTGTATGAGGCCATTGTCTACACTTTTGTGGGACCAGTACTTTTCCATTATGGGCGTGTTTTACTCTGCCTTCTCTTATTATAATGTATCACCATGATAATGTGAGGCAGTCCTTCTCGACACACTCTTAGGGGTGAGGTCGATATAGGGCCCTCTCATATGGGAGTTTGTGGCCTAATAAACTTGCTTTGGTTATTCTTCTCCACTGTCCGGCTGACTTATTCTTGGGTAACTATAGGTGAGTGAGGTAAGTCACTCGGGTGGAATTAGCCACGCTTATCAGATGGCGCCCGAACAGGAACTCCGCGATTAGGACCTTTCTCACCCATAAGCGGGTAGCAGAAGGCCGGAGACCCTCTGGTTGGCACGGTGGGCCCGGGTACCCACTTGATGCCGAGCTTGGTTCTCGCAGCGCTGCCCCGTCCTGCTGATCGGAGGAGGTCTCGGTCCATGATCCTACGCCGGAGTCCAGAAGGCGGAACTTTGGAGCTGACCGTGTTGGTCCAGGCAGCCGGAAGTGGAGAACGGTAGAGGTCGGTACCGCGCACAGAAGGTAAGTGGTCCGACTGGGGATTGGAGGAGCCGGAGAGCTCCGTGAGACCGGTGTGTCTCTGGTGATTGGAGGAGCCGGTGTGCTCCTGGGGCTAGTGTGCTCCGGGGAACTCACAGACTTGATGGAGATTGGGTACCGTTGGTTTGTAAAAATCCGACTGGATAATACTGCAGGTTGGTGAGCGGCTTGCTACGTGAGGATTTTGGGCTCACCCGAACACCTAAGACGGTGGTTTGCGGGAGAGTGCCGGGTCCCGCGTGGTGTGGTGCGTGCCGATTTGTAGTGCTGCCCAGGTGACGGATTGGTTCCCCAGTCTCGGAACAGCGGGAGTGCGCTGTTCGGTCTGCGGTAGGGTCCAGGTTCCCCAGGACTTGGTCGACGGGCCTTGTCTCATTTTGGTAACACGTGTTTTGGTGCAGGATTCTATGTAATAAATATATGTATATCGAAACTGTGAGTGTGACCTGTCGGTGACTGAGTATATGAGTGTGGGTCTTCGTGCCGTTGTGTGATTGTAAGAGAACAAGATGCCGTGTTTTAGTAAATTGCGGTGTTTCGGGTGTTGCGATGAGGTTTCAGATGTTAGATTGGCTGAGAGCCAACCCGCTCCAAAGGAGGGCTCTCCGAGTTTCGACATGTATGTCAAACATGGCTTACCTCCCATTTTGTTTTCCACTTTGTGGCATAAGTATACAAAGGATAATGTGGATTTACAGTGGCCTTTACTGGGCTCTTTTGACGGAGCAAAATTAGATTATTTACAAGACAAATTGTTTGCTAGGCGCAGCCGTCAGAGTATGTTTGATTCTTTGCAGATGTGGCAGAAGGAGGCACGAGAACGGCAGATGAGGGAGGAGAAGGTGACTTTGAAGAGATCGGCAGAGACCATGGCGCAGAAGGCTAGGGAACATACTAAGAAAGAGAACGAGCTGCGGATTGAGCGCTCAGATAGGCGTCTTAGGCTATTGGATAATAAGTGTTATGTGGTGAAGGAAGAAGACATAGATGTGATGGAGGATATTTTGAACACCCGACCCCCTCCCCCATATGCTCCACCACCCCTGTACCCCGTGCTCGGAGATTCCGCCTCACAAGTGGTGGTTTCAGTTCCCCAAGTAAGTGCCCCTCCCTTGTCCGGTGCACCTGCTTCCGCTGCAGCGGGACAAACTTCCCCCTCTACCACTGCACCCTTGCTCCCTTTCTTGGTGACGAGCCCTGCGTCTGCTGCGCTATCCCCGGTGCTCTCCGCTGGTCCCGCTATCCCCACTGTTTCTGCCAGTGCCACCCCCCAGAGCACGTTGCTAACACCCATTAGAGGAGCAGGAGGCGGACTATTTACTCAGGTACGGAAGTTACTTACGCGTGCTAATGTTGGATTGGATGAGAAGACTATGGTAGCTAATCAAGCTTGTCAATGGGCCAGGAATAATATTTATTCACTAGAGGATATTTGGTCTACTATGAAAGATTATGAGCCTTTGATGCAACAGCATGCTTTGTGGCACATGTCAACGACACTAATAGCGTTGTGGGAGCAGGGATATGGTGGGGAGGCACCAGCGATTCTTCGTGATATTAAGACTCATGCTTATAGGGCTAACACTGGGGTAACAGAGGTGCTCCGTAGTTTGAGGTACTTGTTGGAGTACAGGAATGAGTTAACAGCGGCAGGTGAGACCCATTTCCCTGGGATACATCCGATGCGTGAAGTGCACCCTATATTTCACCCTGAGGTACCTGAAATAGTAGACCCGACAACACAGGTAGTGACTAGAGCTCGTATAGATGCTCATTTTCAAGAACAATGGGTGTATACGCCCTGGAAAAGGAGCGAGGTGTTAGCTTTGAAGGCGCAGTTACCCGACTCGAGAAAAAATCCAACGGCTTATTACAAAGAACTAACGGAGGCAGCTTCCTCAACAGTAATGACTTTAGCAGATATTGAATTATTTTTTGGATTATTGGTTCCTGTGGACGTGTGGAGACAGGTGAAGGGTTCAGAACATAGAGAGGAGTTGGGCGGTACTTGGGAAGAATTTACGGATTGGGATAAGGAACGAAAGCCAGGTGAGAAGCCGAAGGCTGAGATATTAGCGTTACCAGGGCGCATAATTAAATATATGCACTCACTCATCCCTCCTAAAAAGGTAGATTGGGATAAGTTAACGGCTTGCAGACAGAAGAAGGATGAGGCAGTTTCAGATTTCTTCACCCGCTTTGAAGAAACGTTTATGGATTTTAGCGGACAAGATATCTCTCAAGATGGAGGGCTACGTCTTTTTGTTAACAGATTTGTGACGAATCTGCTGCCAGAAATATCGGCCCGACTGCAAGCATCAGAGAGTACATGGACGACATCTACCCCCTCAGGGATTTTGAGCATGGCCCAGTATTATGAACATATAGAAAATGAGAATAAGGACAGGCAAGAAAAGAAGGCGAAAGATTTAAAGACAAAGGTTTTGTTGCAGCAGGTGGCGAAGGGTAGAGGATGGGGTGCCCCGCCCGTGTCGGTTGGTCGAGGAAGTAGCTACGGAAGGGGAGAGAGGAGAGAGCGTTTGGGACCCAATCAGTGCGCTAACTGTAAACAGGAAGGGCACTGGTGGAAAGACTGTCCACTGCTACGGTCCCATGCCGGACCTGGCAGAGGACAGGGTCGGGGAGATGTGAATAAGGATACTAGACAGTCCGAGGAGGGCAGGAGACCGGGAGGAAATTATTTTGACGGGGGAAAGGATAGACAGCATTTTCAGAGGGAAGGCGATGACTGCAGGGATCGACAGTTCTACAGCGATGCATACGCTATGGATGATTTGACAGTATTTTCCTATAACTAGGACAGCGTAGGGCAGAGTGTGGTCCCTGTTTCTGTGGATGTTGACCAACGTGGGCCTTATGTAACGGCAGACTTGTCGGGATCCCATCAGAAATTTTTATTGGATACAGGTGCTACGAAAAGTTCTGTAGCACGTTCCCAGGTTCCAGGGGCGGCTCTGTCTGGCAAGACTAATATTTCAGTGGGGTTCTCTGGTACCCCAGTGGTTAGCCCCATCTCTAAGCCCCTAGCACTTACGATTGGCCCCTTCACTGTTGACTCCTCCTTCCTTTTGACTTCGAATTGTGGTGAGAATTTACTGGGTTTGGACTTGTTGAAAAGGCTGAATGCTACGATTTACTGTTCCCCAGATGGTGTGTATCTCACGTTGGGCCCTTCCGTGGCGCGTGCGCAGCAATGTTTTTCGAAGGAAGAGCCCCTCCCGGTTGAGTTCAGGGATGTCCCTGCGAGCCTGTGGGCCAGCAGCGATACCGATGTGGGAAAAATGGACATTGCACCGGTGTCCATAAATGTTACGGTGGGGGCGAAACTACCTCGCATACCTCAATACAAGATATCCCGGGATGGAGAGAAGGCTTTGTTGCAGATAATACAGGATTTGATTGGGTCAGGGGTAGTAGAGGAAACGGACTCAAATACTTGCAATAGTCCAATTCTTCCAATACTTAAAAGACCCTCCGGTGCCTCGGGTGAGGCAGGTGAGGGTACACCGGATGTCTATCGCTTTGTGATTGATTTACGTCACATTAACAAGGTTGTTGAGCCCCAGTACCCAGTGGTTTCTGATATTACTACCATTTTGACTATGATACCTCCCTCAGCTAAATATTTCTCTGTGCTGGACCTTAAGAATGCGTTCTTTAGTATACCTGTGCATCCGGATAGCCGTTACCTCTTCGGATTCTCATTGGCTGGACGAAGTTTTAGATTTTGTAGAATTCCTCAAGGTTATACAGAGAGTCCCAGTATTTACAGCCAAGCATTAAAAGCACAATTGGATGACTTGGAGCTCCCACAGGGCAATGTCTTGTTGCAATATGTGGATGATATTCTCATTGCATCCGACAATGAGGAAGGATGCCGTGAGTCTACTGTTAAATTGTTACACCATTTGGCTTGTAAGGGACACAAGGTGTCTCTCCCTAAATTCCAATATTGTCGACAGGAGGTCACCTACCTCGGTCATCTCCTATCGAAGGACGGGAGAAGGCTGACACCGGAGCGCGTCAGGGCGATAACTAACATGGCAGTACCTAACACACAGCGTGAGGTGCGCGCATTTCTGGGCATAACATCGTACTGTCGCCAGTGGATACCTAATTATGCTTTACTAACAAAACCCCTTCTGTATCTGACTACCAAAGAAGTGCGCGAGCCCCTACCTTGGACCCCTGCATGTCAAGAAGCATTTGAGTTACTGAAAACTGCTCTATGTTCTGCACCTGTCTTGGGAACACCTAATTACCAGAAGCCTTTTGTACTCTATGTGCACGAGGCGGAAGGTTGCGCGTTGTCTGTTTTAACACAGGATTTTGGAGGGAAACAGAGACCGTGTGCTTACTTCTCCGCAATGCTTGACAACGTGGCAAGAGCGCTCCTGCAGTCTCGATAAGACAATCGGCAGGGCTCGTACTGGGTTCAGCTCTTACGGTAATGGTACCACATGCGGTGGACATTTTGCTAAATAGAACACAGACGCAGCATTTAACTAGTGCTCGCCTGACTGGTTATGAAATGACATTATTTGCCCCACATGTAACGATAAAAAGATGTGCTACCCTGAACCCAGCCACGCTACTGCCTCTCCCTTCGGATGAGAAAGATGATGAAGTGCATGATTGCCTGTTCCGAACAGAAGAGGAAACAAAAGGAAGAGTAGATTTGACGGATAAGCCCTTAGATGACCCTGACGGGGAGCTGTATGTTGATGGGTCTTGTTTTAAATTAGCGGACGGTACCACAACAGCAGCATATGCAGTCACGACCTTACAAACAGTGGTGGAGACTTCTAGAGTCCCGTACAACTCCGCTCAAGCTGCAGAGATAATAGCGTTGATGCGTGCATGTGAATTGAGTGAAGGGTTGGACGTGAACATTTACACTGACAGCCAATACGCTTTCGGCGTGGCTCATAGTTATGGGAGACTGTGGGCGGAGAGGGGATTTTTGACATCACATGGACAACGAATTCAACATGGCCCATTGATATTACGACTGCTGACAGCCCTAATGCTTCCCAAACGGTTAGCAGTAATAAAGTGTAGTGCACATAAAGCGGTGGTGGATGACGTAGGGCGGGGAAACGCGTTTGCAGACCAAACAGCTAAGGAAACTGCTAGGACAAGACTCCCACGAATGTTTGTGGCTGGACCAGCTAGATGGGTACCGGACGTTAACATGTTTGCAGACACTGTACAGAGTGTGCGGAATATACAAGAGAAAGTGACTGAGGAGGAGCTGGAAGAATGGAAAGGGGCAGTTGGATTCGGATGAATGTTGGATGGATGTAACGGACAAAAGACGATGGTTGCTCCCAAATGCATATGTTCTCCCAGTGGTGACAATGGCTCACGGACCAGCTCACATAAGTGCCAAGGGAATATGTAAATTATTGGATCCAGTGTGGAGTAATAAGAACATTTCCAGGGTGGCCACACGTTTGGTACAACAGTGCATGATTTGCTTACGACACAATCCTGGGAAGGGAACACCCTTCCCTGTGGGCAATTTCGCACCCCCAACATATCCCTTTGAAGTAATACAGATGGATTACATTGAAATGGAAAGAGTGAACAACCTTAAATACGTACTCGTGGTGGTGTGCGCATTCAGTAGATGGGTGGAGGCTTTTCCAACAAAAGACTGTACAGCCATGTCGACAGCTAAGACGTTGATTAAGGAATATTTCAGTAGGTACGGGTTACCTAGAGTGATCTGGAGTGATAACGGTACATCCTTCAATGCTGAGCTGATGAAACAAATATGTAAGGGATTGCAAGTCTCTCAAAAATTCCACGCAGCCCTACATCCACAGGCTGCGGGTTTAGTTGAAAGATTTAACGGTACATTGAAACTGAAAATGGCCAAGATACGGGAAAGTACAGGGCTACACTGGCCAGACGCTCTCCCCCTTGCCTTACTTTCCACACGAGTCACAGTGAATTCTAAGACAGGTGTCTCTCCCCACGAAGTTGTATTTGGCAGGCCCGCCAATGTGTGGGGTGTTCCTAGACCTAAATGTTTCTCAGAGATAGAATATCCTATGTTGACAGACTACTTGTATGCTTTGACTAAAGATCTCCATTCTGTTCACCAGCAGGTAGCAGACACACTGAAGCCGCTGCCTGAGGGGCCCGGCCACGGCATCAACCCAGGGGACTGGGTAGTCGTCAAGAAGTACCAGCGGAAGTCCTGTTTGGAGCCTAGATGGTCTGAGCCGCGGTTGGTGTTGCTCACCACCCGCACCGCACTTCGAGTGGAGGGTCGAAAGGCGTGGACACATGCTTCCCACGTCAAGAAGGTTCCACTACCTTTACCCTATGATGCATGGGTGAGAGGTGGCATTGCAGATCACGAAACAGAGTCAGTGCCTCAGTATCTCCCCTTCTCTGATGCTTTGCTGATCGGGGAGGAGCACGACGAGAACGCACAGAAGCCAGTCCTGAGTACGAGTAACGAGGCTTCCTTTGATCACAGTGCCCAAACGACCGAAGCCACCTCTTTCCAAAACGACCCACCAATTCTGTTCTCAGACCCCGAAGTGCGAGGGAGCACTCGCTATAACTTGCGGCCCAGGAAAGGGAGGCAAATGAACTGAGCACTGGAAGAAGGGCTGAGGTAGGGACTAGGAGTGGACTATATTCGATAGGTTAGCATAGCAATAGGGATGGACTGCTAAAAGGAGCCCTGGTGCACCTCTGAGACATTGCTGAATGGAACATTAGAGTTGTATGCGAGCCCAAGTTCTGTGCTCCTGAGTCGCTGCAGTTGTGTGACTCCGTCGAGGGATTAGGGTTTACGAGATTGAAAGCCTGCCTATGAGGCTTTAACGGACATAGGGAGAAGAGCCCATTTGAAGGGTGAAGAACCCCTCTGGCCGGTTTTGGAGTGTCTGAACTTTTAGTAGTGCCCCTAGTTTTTGAACTTTTAGGACATCCCTTGCCCCTCTCTGTAGGAGACATGTACCCTTTTGGCCGTCCGATCCCAGAGGAGGAACAGCCTTTTGCTGCTCCTCGCAGACCAGAACCAGATTCACCATGGCGTGCCCTATCACGTAAAAGTAAAATAGTGGTTATTGTGGTGCTCATTATTGTGTTCTTGATAATGCTTGGAATACTGTTTTTTCTGGGTGAAGCTTACCCCGTCCACAAACTGGTTCCTACCCCTTCTCCTTTACCGGAACACAATATGGTTACTGTTGATTATGGTGAACAATGTATAAGAAAAGGCTATCGTGATAATGTTTTCATAAAAACACTGCATCATGCACATGCCGTATACAATGTGACAGATTGCTGGGTCTGTGGGTTGCTTCCTTCTGCAGCATATAAGAAGGATAGGTTATTGGCACTGCAATTGACTCCTGTGAATAGCTGCGTGGGCTGGTACACCCTGTTAGGTATGGTAAAGTTCTTTCAGCAGCCAGACTCTCTCACCCCGCGATTCCCCAGCACTAAGTCAACACTGACCATGCGAGTACGCCCTTTGCCCCCCTCGTTCCTTGGACGATTATTCACTGATGGACGTTTTGACCAAACATTCTTAGAAACTTGTTCGAAGAAAGTGGACAAGTTTCTGATACCCAATGACACTGACAAAGTACGAGAGAGTTTCTTACAGTTGAACTCTTCTCTAGTATACAGACGCCCTCCTGCAACAAATAGTAGTGGTCATTCCCTGGTGCCCCTAGCAGTAGTGGGGCCTTCGCCTTATTTTTGTATTCGGGGTAGAGGTCCGATAAAGGTGGGTGACAGTCTTTGTAATGTAACTGCCTCGATTCGCCTGACCCTTAGTCCTTCGCTCGTCACTCCCCCAAATGTCTATTTTGTATGTGGAGATAATGGGTATTTGTGGTTGCCTGAGGGTTGGGGCGGGACATGTTACTTGGCGTATCTACTTCCTCCCGTTTATGTGGCACCTTCGGATTACCATAAGACACATAGGAGGTTTGACATGGTACAAGGACAGCGGAAAAGGAGGGAAATTCAAGTTGATGACGTAGATCAAACAGACACCGCTGGACAGCAGTTTACGGATTTCTCTAAGGGCCTGTTGCCATTCTGGGGTCCTATCTTTAATAGTAGGGCCATCAGACGCCTTTCGAGGGTAATGGCGAGGGTAGTGAATACTGAAGCTGACATTGCAGCAAATATGTCCCTGGAGATTCAGGCTATGAGATTATTTACGATCCAGAATAGAATGGTGCTTGACGTCATCCTGGCGGATAGGGGTGGAGCCTGTCGCGTCATCGGGACGTCTTGTTGCGTGTATATTCCTGACTCCGCCCCGACAGTTAATTTGGCTGTGCAGAAACTCCATAGGTTAGCCGCCGAACTTCATCAAGATACTGGTACTTGGTCTTTACAGTCATGGTTGTGGGGTCTTTTCTCTTCCTGGGGTTGGAAAATATTCATGGTCATTGTAGGTGTAATAGGTTTCCTACTGTCATGCTGCCTCTGTGTTTACTGTCTTCCCCCTTGTTGCTCTATGTGTGCCAGCAATATACACAAGTCTAAGAGACCAACGACACAGTATCCGGTATCAAATGATGTTGAGCTTGCTGATGCTAATTGGCTGATGTTTATTCATGATGATGCTCTAGTTTAAATACGACTTTCCAGCCCATAGATTTTGCTGTAAAGGCCCTCCTTTTGGTTAATAAATGGAAACAAACGTGTTAGCCACAGTCCGCTAAAAGGAGGGTCTGATAGGCGTCAATTTCAAGTCCCGCCCCTTTGTGCATTATGCTTATAAGTTAGCGGAATGTGTCTAACTAATTACTTGTGTTTACGCATTTACCTTTATGTTCTCATTATTCAGTTATTCACTTATGCGTGTGACAACATTGGGTGTTCTTAGCTTAGCTTGTGTGCCACCATTTTGAATCATTTCTCTATGTGCGGGCAAACTGCACTCGCTCATTCCCCCTCCCGTAGGAATAGGAATAATTCCTCATGTCAGCATATTTTTAATTCTTGGTTTACTGTAGCTGAAACTTCTGCTAACGAAACTCCTTATCAGGCCGTTCTCATGTGTTGGAGATGTAGCGGCCTGGCTCTGTGTCCTTGGGAGATGATAACAAGTGTTGCTATTACAGGTGCAGATGCCTCTTGTATGAGGCCATTGTCTACACTTTTGTGGGACCAGTACTTTTCCATTATGGGCGTGTTTTACTCTGCCTTCTCTTATTATAATGTATCACCATGATAATGTGAGGCAGTCCTTCTCGACACACTCTTAGGGGTGAGGTCGATATAGGGCCCTCTCATATGGGAGTTTGTGGCCTAATAAACTTGCTTTGGTTATTCTTCTCCACTGTCCGGCTGACTTATTCTTGGGTAACTATAGGTGAGTGAGGTAAGTCACTCGGGTGGAATTAGCCACGCTTATCAATGGCTACTATAACATATTAGTCGGAATTCAGGTACTCGGAGACGGAACATAGATAAAAGATTAGGCACATACTGAATACAGTAATATAAACAAACAAGGATACATATGGTTAATGCTATAACAGCAAAGGGTCGAACCCTCAGAAGAGGGATGACTGGTGTGTGTGAACTAACAGCGAAATCATTCACTGGGCACTCTCGATGTTTTTAAAGAGTTCCCATCAGAATTCCGACCTGTAGCGCCCTACATCATTTGGGAGTCTGACAGATTGCACACGGGGAGTGACCCAATGTACGATTTGGCAAAGTAATGCCCCTTCCGTCTTATGTGTCCCAATGTATCTAGATGTTCAATGGGTATCAGGTGGTATCTAACAAGCAGTGCTGAATAGTGAAAAACAAATTGTGTCAAAGAAAAGTGTTATAAAATTGGGTAAGGGAAGGAAATTAGTTTAATAGAAACCTTCCATTCTCAACAATAAAACCAGTGCAAGAGGTAGTGTCAACAAATAACTACCCTGACATTCGTAATGGTCATGGTCGACATGTTTCTGCAGTTTTACCTAGGGCCCATAGGTCACCTACTGCTTCATCAGGACCTTCTATGCTACTGCTAAGTTTAGTGAGTCAACAAAAAGGGGAAAGTGAAATAATAATTATCACCTGCAATTCTCCCAATGATCTGGAGAATGTCGCCCCACCTCACCCGGCATCAGCGCAGGTATGACGGAGCCCCGCTCTGTCCGTCGGTACTCCGGACGTCCCTCTGGGCTGTCAGGAGGGCTATTTCACTTTCCCCTTTTTGTTGACTCACTAAACTTAGCAGTAGCATAGAAGGTCCTGATGAAGCAGTAGGTGACCTATGGGCCCTAGGTAAAACTGCAGAAACATGTCGACCATGACCATTACGAATGTCAGGGTAGTTATTTGTTGACACTACCTCTTGCACTGGTTTTATTGTTGAGAATGGAAGGTGTCTATTAAACTAATTTCCTTCCCTTACCCAATTTTATAACACTTTTCTTTGACACAATTTGTTTTTCACTATTCAGCACTGCTTGTTAGATACCACCTGATACCCATTGAACATCTAGATACATTGGGACACATAAGACGGAAGGGGCATTACTTTGCCAAATCGTACATTGGGTCACTCCCCGTGTGCAATCTGTCAGACTCCCAAATGATGTAGGGCGGTACAGGTCGGAATTCTGATGGGAACTCTTTAAAAACATCGAGAGTGCCCAGTGAATGATTTCGCTGTTAGTTCACACACACCAGTCATCCCTCTTCTGAGGGTTCGACCCTTTGCTACTATTCAGTTGGTATTTCTGTAGTTCTAAGGGCTGTAGCACTGTTGGTCGTTAAATATTCCCTCGGACCCCATATTTGCATTAATATTAATGCTATAACACCCAGAATAGAACGAAGTTTACCAAAATCTGGCAACCACCCAAACAACCAATCCCACCACCCTTTCTCAACATCTTGCTTGAACTCTATAGACAAATTATGTAAAGCATCAATGTGGGACAGGATTGATTTAGAGTGATCTAAAAGATTAAAGCAACACATTCCCTCAACATCTGAGCATCCATGATCGTGTTTCAAGCGTAAATAATGAATAGTAGCTCTATTCTGCAAAATAGCTTTTCGTGCACCTCGCACGTCTAATAAAAATTCTGTCAAAGCAATCGATGTATGATTAATATTTTTTACCATGAGACACGCCAGTTCACTAACAGCTCTGGAGTTATAAATCGCTAAGCCTGGAATTCATACTATTGAAGCAGTTAAACTAATGTATTCAGATTTCGATAATAAATGCAATTCAGAGTCACAATGTTCGTTAAGTTGCACCGCTTCTCTCACAGTCCGTGCATGAGATGATGGATCTAACGGGAACATCATCAAACTTAATCTAGTAAAATCACATGGTCCACCTGTGATATTAGCTAGGGTGTACGTGTATGTAACATTTCCACTGGAAAACAACCACCCTACAGGCAGTTTGACATGCCTGAAATGACTAGTGGCAGTTACTATATTTTTGCACACCATTTCGTTTTGCACATTAGCACGTGTATTATCATGTCGATATTGGCATAAAACCTTTTCTCAACAACAGCAACAGTAGAAGAGTGGAGGGTCTAAGGGAATGTTCAAAGACCACTACATGGACATATTCCCCAAACACCTTTTGTTTGATGTTATAAAACCTTTTCTTGCAAGACAAAGCCGATGAACTTCTTGTTAAGTTGAATTTGGGCATACTTTCCAATCAGAGCCGGGTTGCAAGTTAAGTTATGACAGACGTCGCCTTCAGTGACGTTATAAGTTAGAAGCTGCGTCATACCTTTACCGCCACTTTCAGTAGCTTCGGGACAGAATTTGAAAAACTCATATAACGATAAATGAGATCTTACATCATGTTCCTCTACTACCCTGTTGGCATTTGTGACATAGAAAATGTGTAATAAGACATTGGCTGGGGTAGGCACCATTACAAGGCACATAGAAACCACATCCAGGGTGCTTTGCATGTTGGGCATGCAAAAGTATGACCGATTGAGCACGATCTGTGCCAGGTACGACCAAAAGTTAGTTTTCTGAGTCAGAATCACTGTCAGTCTGCGCGGTCTGCTGTCTACTTCGTGATGAGGAGCTTCTCGTTCTCCCCGTCTACAGAAGCATACGGTACACAGACATACCATACAGTGATCTAGAAGAACGGAAACAAAAACAGATATTACTCATTCTCGCAACTAACATTTGTCAGCTGGCACATGTTCCCACTTCCCTTGTCCTTGTTTCATAACAAGGATTACCTTATCCTTTCCAGCTGCAATTATTTAAGCCTGTTCGGGGGGGTCTATTGGGTGACTGTACCCACACCTTGGCTCCTGGGTTTTTATCAGTCGAGCCAAACCCTCCTGCCCCACGTACAGAGAGGAGGGCTGGGGCAGTCCCCTTCTTTACTACCTCTCCGTACACTGGCATGATCACTAATTGTGCAACTCTGTCTCCAGATTGTATCACTAAGTCAGCATCTCCACTATTAAGTAGGATGACTTTAATTTCTCCTTGATAATCAGAATCAATCACACCTCCCAGCACTTGGATGCCCTTTAGAGCCAATCCAGATCTAGGAGCAATCAAACCAAAGTGCTCTGGGGTATCTGAATTCCCACTCCTGTCTCAATGAGTGTAATGTCATTCGGTTTCAGTTTATGTAACTGAAAAGCATGTAAATCAAGACCAGCAGCCTCCGGTGTAGCTCTGTACAGATCCAAAGCTCCAGGAACTATCTCCCAATATAGAATGTTATTGGTAGCCACATGGGGCTGAATCTGCAAAGCTGGAGTTAACATTCACACTAAAGGTGTTTCTGCATTTGCCAAATGTCTATTGTTTAAAACCTGCAAAGCTTCACTAAAATGATCTCGCCAGTTTTTTAATGAACCATCAGACAGTTTCTTAAGTTGGTCTTTCAACAGCCCATTCATACGCTCAATCAAACCCGCAGCCTGTGGGTAATACGGAATGTGAAAAATCCACTCAATATTGTGCTGTACACAATAATCCATTAACAAACTACAGGGGCTGTCCGACACCCCTGAACCAGGGACAATATATTATTACATCCAACAATTGGTTCAGGTGAAAAATTACAAAATCAACAATTAAACAATAAACAATAAATCATTAAGGATAGAAAAATGAAGAGGCCTATGCACACACATTAATAGATTTACAAAAACAATTGTAATTTATTAAAGATATACTTTTTAAAAATGTTCCTAGAAAGAACAAGCACACTCAAAAAAGGGGAGGTGTTGGCAAGACACAAATAGCGTCGACGGCGTTTCAACCGCTGGTTAACTGTGTAGTCATCTTCAGGACAACAAGTACTTTTGAGCATACAATTTCTGAATATAAAACACGCCAATCAAAAAATGAAATGGCATAGAGAGAAGGCTTCCACAATTGCGAATAGTCGATAGCAAAATCATCCAATTTGAGTCATGGCGTATAGATACTGCCTTCCAGTTTATCCAAGATAAAGGATTGGGTGGGTGGCCAATAATATTGCCAACCAATCTGCTCAGTTAATGAGCTCAGTTCGACAAGCCAAGGTATACACGCTACGTAAAACTCCAACGAGGCGGTCAAGAAGTTTTATATTCAGAAATTGTACGCTCAAAAGTACTTGTTGTCCTGAAGATGACCGCACAGTTAACCAGTGGTTGAAACGCCGTCGACGCTATTTGTGGCTATAATTTGTTCATTTTTCCATCCTTATGATTTATTGTTTATTGTTTAATTGTTGATTTTGTAATTTTTCACCTGAACCAATTGTTGGGTGTAATAATAGTACACAATAATCCTGCACCAATCTACCTTTAAAATGACTTCCGTTGTCACTTTAGATCTGTAATGGAATTCCATAATACAAGATTAACAAGTCCGGTGTCTTCAAAGTATTCAACTGGGTAGCACGTTTACATGGAAAAGCTATCAAATATCCAGAGTATGTGTCTACAGCTGTGCACACATATTGACATCCTCTACTTAATGGCAGCGGCCCGATATAATCTATCTGCCAAATCTGCGCTGGTAACTTTCCTCTACCTAGCTGACCTCTCACTATCTGTGGGACTGATCTGTGTCGGGCATGCTGACAAATGGGACACTGCAAGATCACGGTTTTAATCAAGTCTAGGGCAATGTGTATTCTTCTATTTTCTGCACACCTTCTAGTAATCTGTTCTCCAAAGTGTCCACACTTCTGATGTGCCTACTTCGCAATCCCAGCCAAGTCAGAATCCTGCGTTTCCACTTCTGCCTCTGAAATCGTAGCTTTCTCATCTGTGAGGGAATTAAACCAATGGTCAAGTGAGTCGATAGAACAATGAGCATCTACATGGTATACAGTAGCTGCACTTTGTGTCAACATGGTCCAGATCTCTTTCCACAATTCTTTGCTCCACACCTCTTTTGTATTTTTCATCCAACTATAAGCATGCCATGTGGGAAGCCTAGTTGCTAACCCATTGGCTGTGGACCACGAGTTAGTGTATATATCACATTTTCCTTGCAGTTCTTGTTTCAAAGCTTGATAGCTTGATACACAGCGTAAAGTTCTGCAAACCGACTACTCTTCCCTTCTCCAGTAGTAGTCAACAATTTCTGGGTCACAGGATTATATGACACCGCCTTCCAATGCCTCTTAGCTCCTACATACTTGGCTGAACCATCAGTAAATCACACATGCTTTTTGTCTTCCTTGGATAGTTTGCTAAATGGCTTACCCCACTTTACAGGGGATTTCTGTATTTCAGGTACACCTTGCAACATTTCAGTCTCTTCTATTGGCGCCTGCACCACCTGTTCGAGCAATACTGCAGTGCCTTTGGGACCTACTCGGGCTCTATCCTGTATATACCACTTCCATTTGATCACCCTAGCTTCCTGTGCATGTCCTATTCTATGAGTTTTAGGGGAACTCATCACCTACTGCATTATCGGAATCTCAGGTCTCAAATTCACATCATGCCCTAGGGTCAATTGCTCAGTATCCACTAGAGCCCAATTGCATGAAAGTAACTGTTTTTCAAAAGGAGTATAACGCTCTCCAGCATCTGGCAGTTTCTTTGTCCAAAACCCTAAAGGTTCTTTTGTTCTTGGGTGCTTCTGCCACATACTCCAATTAGCATATGGTCCTTGTACTGTTACATTTATATCAACATCTTCTTGTACCGGTCATAAATCTAAAGCATGCTGAATAGCCTCTTTTGCCAAATCAAATGCTGTTTGCTGCTGCTCTCCCCACTCAAACACATTTTTCTTTCCAGTAACTTTGTACAAAAATCTGACTCAAATGGGGAATATGCTGCTACCAAAAACCAAACAATGAACCTCTGAGTTTCTTTTCGGTTTCGTAGCACTGAAAATTCTCTAATCTTTTGTCTTACTTGGGGCACCACCTCTCGATGTCCCTGGTACCACTGGATACCTAAAAACGTCACACTCTGAGAGGGTCCTTGTAATTTGTCGGGATTGATTTCCCATCCTTTGCTCTGTAAATGCTCCACATTTTTGTCTAAATGAATCTGCATTTGTTCTTGTGTCTCTCCCTGTATCATCACATCATCAATGTAATGAAAAAGCTGTTCTCCGGGAATAACTGACACTTCATCTAAATGCTCTGCCACCAGCCGGTGACAGATTGTGGGACTATGCAAGCACTCTTGAGGTAAGTTCTTAACTGTCATTTGTCTACCATTCCATGAAAAACTAAATTGCTCTTGACATTCAGGGGCTATTGATATTGAAAAGAAAGCATTGGCAATATCAACAGTTGCATACCAAGTCCCAGGGTGTTTCTGTATTTTCTCAAATAAGGTAATCATATCTGGGACAGCGGCAGTCATAGGAGGTGTATGCTTGTTCAATTCACGATAATCAACTGTCATTTGCCAAGGATTATCACTTTTGAGCACGGGCCACATGGGATTAGTCGAAGCAGTAGTGATTGGGGTTACCACCCCT
This sequence comes from Lissotriton helveticus, assembly GCF_964261635.1. Taxonomy (NCBI): domain Eukaryota; kingdom Metazoa; phylum Chordata; class Amphibia; order Caudata; family Salamandridae; genus Lissotriton; species Lissotriton helveticus. The sequence continues at coordinate 1,711,160,374 of NC_136057.1, forward strand.
GCCTCTATCAAGTCCTGAATAGCTGCACTAATCTCTTCATGCCCACCTGGAATTCTGTACTGTTTCAAATGAATTACCTTTGCAGCCTGTGGCAACTTCACTGGGGGAATTTTCAAATGGCCTACTCTCACAGCGCTAACTGAAATGTACTTCTTTGATCCAAATTGATAGTACCCATCTCCCAAATACAAAGACATTCACTTCAAAATATCAATTCCAATAATATATTCAGAAAGGGGCACAATCAATACAGTGTATTCTCTTTTTTGGTATTCTCCCTATTTTCATGTGGACTTTTGTCTACACTGCCGGTTTCTCTTTACCACCTAAATCTGTAATGGTGAAATATTGTCCTCTAAACTTTTTGGGATTTCCATGTATCAAAGTGGCCTCCGCTCCGGTATCTACTAAGGCTCGGCCCTCTGAATATTGCTAGTTTTCCAGTAAATCTCTATATCAACATTAGGTTTATTATCTTTGCGAGCCCATCTCTGCACCGGAGCTTGGCCAATTTCTTAATCTTACTTGTATCTGTTTTTTGCCTAAGTCAAATCCGGATACATTCCTTCATATCTTTTGTGAATAAAGTCCTCCTCTCCTCAGTGAGCCAGTCGCTTTCTGAGTCTTTCTCAACCTTCCTGCCTGACCGGGCAGGTTTCTCCGCCTCCTTCTCCTGTTCTTCGCTCTCGCCCTTGTCTGACTGTCTTTGCGCTTTATTTTGTTTATTCACTCTACTGCTTCCTTCCTTTTTATCTAGACCTCTTTTGCGGTACATATGCCACATATTTGTGGTAGTTATTCCATCTATCTGTTCTTTCTCCACACCATCGTTCAACAGAGCCATAATCATATCTTTCCTAGACAGCTTGTTATCTGTACGAGTCTCAGGTCTGGAAGTTCTCTCTGTTTTCATCTATTCTCTCAATTATCCTAACTCATAAACTGCCTCAACCACTTGCGCCAAGGTATTACCAGTCTGATTGATTAGCAAAGTCATCATCACCTGTTTGTATGCAGAAGGAGCAGTACGAATTATCCTGTTTTGCACAGATGCATTCAACACCCCATCCATCAACCTATATGCGTGATCCAGAAAGATAGATGTTTTCATCACTTCCGCCTCAAGCCTCTGTATAGCATCTCTCAAAGTATACCAAGGTTTATCATTCGCTGGCCAATCTGATTCTGTCGGGTATTTATGACTACATCCAACTACAGCCAACTGCAACAAGTTAATTTGATCATTGTCAGTGTAATTCCTAAACTGCTCCTGCACTGTAGAATCTGAACTAAGTGTACAGAATTTCACTGCATCTCCCTGGTCTAACATCACATCAGCAGCACCCAGTTCAAACAACCAAACCATCCACATAAGTAGAGATTCTCCAGGTTTCTGCCAAAATATGTCTGAAATGTCATTAATCTCCTGCTGAGTAAAATCCTCCATACTGTCCATTGAAACCCCCTGTGGGAAATTTGGGCTGCCCTGTATTGTCCGACGATAAATGGATTGCGCTTGAACCACTTTAGGTCCCACTGACTCACCCTGCTTCTCAGGCTGGTTACACTCTTCAACTTTATCGCATTCTCCGCTAGAGTCCGAGAACTCAGTGGAATCCCAAATATTTCTATCTCATGTTTCAGGGTCCAAATCAATGCCAACCTTTGCAATAGCTAAGCGCACTTTCTTCTTATTAACCCTTCCTCTTCTATTCCTATACTTATACTTTGCAATACGAACTGCAGCTTTTTCAGCTACTGTCTAGCAATAATGTATTCTGACAGGTTAACATTGTAGAGGTATTCTTGGCTTTAACACACTGTTTCTCTAATTTCTCACACTCACTTTGCAGCGGCACATATACTTCCCATGCATAATTCTGTAAGCATTTAGGAGAATCCAACCCCTCCTTCCTAATGTAGAGAGTTTTTCTCCTTTTTTTACAGGCACTTTTTTGCAAACACGCAACCCCTTGGGCTGGGTCAGCGTCAGCCAAACACGCACTCCAGTTCTCACTCAATCCAGCACTATTAGCCCACTCGTGGGCAAGCACCCCATATGGGGCCATTTCCCATCCGGGAATTTCAATTGGTATCTGGGAGTCCGCCTTTGATTTTCTAGGAAAACCTATTTCTTCCCCTTAAATCCAACCTTTCGAATCCTTTGAGCACTGACTCTAAAATGTTGTGAATAGGCTTTTCACAAAAAGGACAGATCCTAACCACAAACCTCCCCAGGACCAAGGCAAAACACAGCACTTCCCCAAGGCAAGGTAATAATACCAATCCAAACGTATGGAATATAACACATATGCATTTGTAAATACACTACTCAACAACGGCAGGCCGAATGCATTAGTCATGGCAGACTCCCAAGTAACAAATGGATAATTGGAATAAATGATCAAAAATAGGATGCAATATATATATGTAGCAATGAAATAGAAAAGGAATAAGAAAAGAGTGGCAAGAATAGAAATAAATAAGAAAAGATTTGGCTTAGGAACACCTCATCAACTGTTTCAGTGCCAGCCGAAGCTGAGGGGAGTCCGGTTCTGCAGCCTCAACAGGGGTTCAGTCAGAACAAAAATTCCTTCGCCGTCCACAGCAATATTTCTATTCTGTGGTGAACTTCAGTCTAGCCCGCAGAGGCCCCTCACATTAATACCATTTCTAATGTTAAACGAAGCTTCTCGAAAGCCTTGCTCCTTTCTCAGTGGAAAACCAGGCTGGTTCGTACCAGTCCGCATCAAGTTCAAGACAGCGGTTGGCCAAGCCTCTGTATTTTGGCTTCGAGGCGGAGTTTGTACATTCCAAAACAAGTGAGGAGCACAACATGCCCTCCCCACCTTGTGAAGCACAGAAATTGGTGACAGTCAAGAAAATGGAGTCAGTTCTGCAAGCACTGTCATGCATATAAATAAGCTTAATGCCGAGCAAAATTAGTAAGCAAGGTGACATAAGATTATGTCAAAGCCAATAGCAAGCCCTGCCGTGAAGCAAGATAAAGTTACAGAACAAGATTGACATGAGGCCATGTCAAAGTCAATGGTAAGAGCTTATATCAAAAGGTACCGATATATATATATATATACTAGCAGCCCGTCCCGACGTTGTAAGGGTACGAAAAAGAATGCCTTAAATGGTTAGAATAGGCAAGGCAAAGTTTTTTTAAAAATTCATTGCATAGTACATTTATTGTTTCATGCGACTTGCCTGTGCGGCTGCTCAGAACCCCTCTTTCTGTTGCGCGGAAGGTGAGCGTGTGCTCTGCGGTTTGTTGTCCTTTCCGCAGAATGCGAAAGTGTGTGTCCGCTCCTGCCGACGCCCCTGATCAGTCCTGGCAGGCACACTGAGGGCGTGTGCCTTAGTAGGTTCACACACCCCCCAAAGACTTGCTTGGTGCACTTAGACGCCCCACATAGCTATTCCCCCTCTCCGAATGCTTCTGGCGTCTTTGTGAAAGCCGCGCCCCTTTCTTTATGCCTGCCCCCTGTGACAACGCCGAGGCTCACAAATGAGTGAAGCTTTGTTTTTGTTGCCGCCGCAAATATTGTGAGTGTTATCATTAATGGAGCGTGAATGGGCTTGCACAGTGAAATCGGCGGCCATTTATTTATTGTTTCTAGTTTTGGGCCATGCCCCTCTGACAACGTTGACGCCCACAAAGGCGTGAATGTGGCGCCAAGTGAATTTTGTGCTTGTGAAAGCCGCGCCCCTTTCTTTATGCCAGCCCCGGCCCCTCTGACAACGTTGACGCCCACAAAGGCGTGAATGTGTCGCCGAGTGAAATACCGCGCTTGTGAAAGCCACGCCCCTTTCTTTATGCCAGCCCGCCCCCTCTGACAACGGTGACGCCCACAAAGGCGTGAATGTTGCGCTGAGTGAATAGTGCGCTTTTGAAAGCCGCGCCCATTTTTTGATGCCAGCCCCCTCTGACAACGCCGAGGCTCACAGATGAGTAAAGCTTTGTTTTAGTTAGCACGGCAAGTACTGTGAGTGTTATCAGTATCAGTAATGGAGCATGAATGTGCGCGTATATTTTATTATCGTTTTTTGTTTTGGGCCAGGCCCCTCTGACAAAGGTGACGCCCACAAAGTGTAGTTTGACACGCCCACGCTACTTTGACACGCCCACTCTACTTTGACACGCCCATCGCTGACAGCAGAACGCCAACGCTCACAAGGGACTACTTTACCCCTAAGGTTGTTTGACCTTTGTAATGTATATGGTGGCCAGATGTATAGCCTATGTCTATCTGCTGCAACTCCCCTTTACAATGCTGTATTGGGTGTTGTGATTGGTGCTGTACTTCTTGAGATTACCTGCCTCAAAGGTTTCAGCTCTCTCTTTATAATAGTAGTATATATATATATATATATATATATATATATATATATATATATATAGATAGATAGATAGATAGATATATAGAGATATATATAGATATAGATATAGATATATCGGTCTACATTAAGGCTAGAATAAAATAACACGCTAAAGTCAGTTTAAGATGGTGATGGTTGGTGGTCATCATCAAGTACCCGACCACAAAAGTGGCTCATTCATAACAATCTCCGATTAGCAATTGCATTTCAGCAAATTACTAAACATTGGAAGGACTCTAAACAATTGTCTTCTAAAGCATCTTGATATGCAGTTTGTTAAAACCATAGATTAGATACTGCTTAAATGCAACCTATGTCTCTTGTTTTAAAACTGCAAGAACTTTGGACACCAATTACACAGTTTTTAGATGATTCAGCCAAAATATCTTTTGCACCTTTGCCTGCAGCTCAAGAAGTACTGAAACCTCACTTACTTCTATTTCTGATTGCATTATTTTTCTTGTCTATTATTTATTGTTTGATTCATATCCAACTGCTTTTATGTCATCTACAATCAGATATTTGTATACCTTTATTTAACCTATTAATAAGTTCCCTTTTCCTTCCCCTTTTTTATGTCACCATTCTCTTTCTTTTTCAACGGTTGTTTTCTTACATATTTATATGAGTGTAAGACTTTTGCATACATAAACTTTCTTTTAAATTTAAAGAACATCTTTGCTTGAAAGAAGGACAAGGTTTACCATGGGCAGAAAAGAATTTGCTTCCTCATTAATAGCATTCTTGTATACTGTCTTTAGACTTATACCTGCTTCCCTTTGTTTTTTACATATGTTTTTCTACAGTACTGAGTGATTTCCTTTCCTTCTTCCATGACGAATGTTCCCTCTTAAGCAAGAATTTGCATACAGGATTCTTACCTCTCGCCATTTTTCAGAATAGCTTTTGCACATATTTTGTATAGTTCAACCTTTTTGACGGTTGCAATGACATCTTTTAGAGCAGACTCTCCATTCAACCATGAACTTTCCTGGGCTCCTGGATATTTTGGGTGTGTAATAATTTGGTTTGTGTATGCATTTGCTGTCCATCCTGCCAAATTTACATTTGATTTCTAGATTTTTTAGAGAGACTGCCTAGTTCTCAACAGGTTTAATGCATCCAGTTATTTCTCTGTAAGAAATTAAACTTGTCTATTGACAAGCAGACTGTTGGCATATAATAAGAATTCAAATCATCAGGTGTGTTTTTCACGCATCAGTTTCTTATGCAGTTCTAATTTTCTTTTTCATCTGGTTGTAAATCTTTAATCCTTCTGGCTCCAAAGTGTGTAATATTTTTTCCCTGAAATGAGTAAATAGTTTTTATTTTTCATCTTCTAAAATTGAAATATCAGTAGAAAGAATATTCCCTCAGTTTTTGCCATTTAATTATTGGTTCTCCAGGAGCAGGCAAAATAGCTTGTGGAGAACTCAGTGAAAATGTTTTTGAAGCACGCATTGTTTTACACATTACACAGGACAGTGTTAGAATGTGGCATATGAAAAAATACTTGAATATATACATTAAGTTATAAAGTGTACTGTAACAGTAACAATTAATAGGCAAAAATTGTTTTTAAAAAATAAATTTGTTTCACAATACTGGGGTAGAACGATTGAATTGTGTTTTTAAAGGAAATCAACTTTTACCTTGAGCCAGAAGTGCAACTGCCATCTAGAAACTGTAACTAAACAATGGTGAACAATAGTGAACTGATGTGCTATTGTTTTATTTTGTTTTCTTTTTCAAAATGTTCTGTATTATATACATGAGTGTAAATCACTCTAAAGCTCCGGTGCACATTCCTGTTGCTCCCCTGAGGCCCTTTCTGTAATATGGCCCGGTGCTTTACCATGACCACCTCAAACTTAATAGTCACCTACGCTAATGAATAAGAAAAGTGTAATTTTCCCCCTGCCTTGATGGTCAGAAAATCTGGATTTTACTAAAGACACCTAGGCTAATATTATTGCAATCTTCCTCTAATTGCTACCATTCAGCAGCCTCTTTAAAGAACTCAGAACACTTAATAACAGAAATTCGAACCTAATAAAAGCCAGAATACTCTGATCTCTTCCTTTTTTTTACTTATCATATTCCATGAGCATGTTTTTACTGTTTTCCAAAAACAACAAGAAGTAAGAAATAAACAAGTCCATAATCCGAATACATGAACCAATCCAGCTCCAAAACTTCAATAGGTTCCACATCCTGTACTAGTCCATCCTTCTCATCCTCATCTTCTTTTGTTGACCACATCCTACAAAATAATATAATCATCTGTAAACAGGGTTGGGTACAGGGTGGGAATAATATAAGCCTCCATGTCTTCAATAAAATCTAGATTTTCTGACCACCAAGGCTGGGGAAAATCTACTTTTTATGCCAGGACCGGATTCTAAAGTTATTGCAAGTTCAAAGCTTTTTTAACAAATAACAAGCTACATTGTCAACAGGCTTGAAATAAAATCTGCGAAAGACTGTATCATTCAACCAATCTGCACTTCTCAGTATATTCTGTAATACTCCTCCTAACAGAAAGGCTTGAGAAGCAGATGCTCCCCTTACTGAATGTGCCCCAAACAAGCTCACATCCACACCTGAATTCCGCATCACCTCTTTCACCACCTCACAAGGGTTGGAGATGACACGCCTTTATGAGGATGCCCGAAGAAGATCAACAACTGACTCACATTCGCGGGTCTCAAATGCAATGTTCTCTTCTCATACTCTCTCACAAAACGTATAATTTTTCACGGTCATCAAAATAAGGATAAAATATGGACTGCAAGTTTGTCTTTGCCCTCTTATTCAAAGAAAAACACACCCCTCAGGTGACAATATCCTGTTTGAAACCTCTGAGGCTCTTACACCTGATACTCTTCTAAAATATTCTAAACATAATAAAACAGTTAATTTCTAAGATAAACATTTAATATCTAAAATGTCATTAGTCCCCAGACCATCAAAATGCCCCAGCACTTTGCTCACATCCTAAACTGAATTATATCTTGAAACCAGCGGTTTTGAAATTCTTATAATTCTCATAAGTCTCCTCACTAGGACATCCTGACCCATTGAGCTGCCATTAATAAGAACATGACTGTCCGCAATAGCTGGTCGATGAATATAAATTGTCCTATAAGACAATCCCTTTGCAAACAGGTCAGATAAGTAATTTACTACTGTTGCAGGGATTCTTCTCATACACAGAACTGTTCACAGAGTCCCAGGACATCAGTGAATTGTGGTAGACCAAAAAACTCACCTCAGTACCTAGAACCCCTAACCGACTAGCATCAGTGTCACATTAGCTCTTCGTCCTATAGCAAAGTAACCAATGATTAGACAACCCAGAACATGCAACGTAGGTTACTCTCAGGAATGGTGGGAATCAAGAACACTCTTTCGTTTGTTATTCCCATACCAGTCCACAACATTGGTGAAAAAGAGACACGGTAAAGTTTAAAATGTTTATTTTAATGACGTGCTCTAAGATGCAGTATTTTTGCTAACATAAGCAGGCCTATGATTAAAAATAATATGATCAGCATTGTTACAATTCCATAAAACACAAAAGGAGAAATCATTTTATAATGATGGTGGAAACTGGTCTTTTAGCGCCTTGTATGCCACCCTACCTAGCTAGGAACTATGTTTTATAAAATATAGACGGTCTCTTAGACTTGAATAGGGCACCCTATACCTCTACGACCAACAGGAGTGAATCACATCAGGATCTGCAAAAGCTCTCTGTCTCTCTGGAAACGGAATTCTTCCAAGTGTCCAAAATCATGTACGCAGTGCCATATTAAAAGCGCCAGAATTTCAGTTGACTGCAGCTGCATGTTTGTTGTGTCTAAGCGTGAGCCGATCAGCCCAAATAACAGCTAACATTTGTTATGATAACCGTGGAGGCTTTAGCAGTCACTGTGCAGACTAAGATCGTGGTGTAAGTCTAGAGATGTTGAAAATAAGCCATTCTCATGTGAAGATATTCATGCAGTCAAACTTACTGCAGTGTCATGTGCAAAAGCGGCAAAAGGGCAAAAAGGCGTTTAAACTTCTAATAAGCTTATGCTAACATAGCAATGTGCGCAAGCAGAGGGCTGCCTTCACTACACCCTCCCTTGGTCAGAGAACGCACAGGAAGGGGGTTATTTTTGGAAAACAGATTTCAAGTTCGAATGAGACAGAACCAAGTTCAAAATTTTGCCAAACTGGATAATTGGGAGTAAATTCCGAATTAGTAACCACAAAAAGTTCAAAACCCAACAGGGGTGTAATGCGTAGAAAGAAAAAATTAAGAAAAAATCATGAGTCCAGTACCTGTCTATGAAGCAGAAAAAAATTGTCACTTCAATCCAACAGCGTATAGGCACAGTACATTGCAACCGCCTCCAATAGGAAGTCGTTGTTATCGTCAGTGAACATTTCAGCCATCCAATTCAGTAATGGAAAAGAACACACTTGTTCTTCAACAGCCGGAGCCTCTAGCACCATCAGAGGACAACTCGGGTGTTCTCCGAGATAACTACGTGCCAGAAAGTCATGGGCTGCAGTCCATATATTCCAATTACCTAGGACTCCATCGGCCGCTACGCAGGCCATAATCCCGACACCAGAACGGTCTAGTTCATGAACAACTAAGGGACTCATTTGTAGATCATAATCTGGGTTAGGAGACACCATATTGCAGAGACACAAATCCAAAGTCCATTTAAAACTGCAATCCAGGCAATGGAAGAAAGGCTTCACTCACGTAAAGTACGAAAACTGGAAAGATAATCCATATTCCACACTCAATGTAGCTAGAGGTAGCGATACATGATATTCAAGCATCCGGTTACGAAGTTGGAGCAGCCAGGGCAGGTTGTCGTGTGGCACAGAATGTGCAACCATTTTTGAGCAAGCAAATTAATAGCAGTACACCGCTTGCCAAGGCGAGAATTAACGGTAAACCGCCGAAGAGGCTGGAAAAATAAGAATGAAAAAACACCGGCATCACACCAAATATAGTTTGCAATGAGGTCACAAGGCTAGAACTCACTAATTTAAAAAAGTGCGCCAAGCCTGTGGTCGACGAGGCATTGAATATAGTGTGAATCAAAGCCCCACATTGCAGGGGGAGATCAGTATTCAAAAGGGCATGCACCTCGGTGCGAGTGTTTGCCACGTGAAGGACAAATGTTTCACGCGAAGATGTAAGGGCGACTTCTTTTTGAGACAAAAGAGCCCTTAGTCGACTCATCTTGTTGAACCCTGCTTTTAAGGTCAGAATGGAAGGCCAGATGGATACATCGAGCTTCCCATGTGGAGGAGGTACCAGCACATTTTTACAGCAGACTATACGTTGGGAAACAGTCACAATGTACGGTATCCCTGCCAGCATACCACAGCAATCTTCATTATTTAAAAGCAAATAACTACCGTTTGCTAGCAACGTGAAAGTCGGAGTTATAGCCGGGACGGGATTTCCCTTTAAAATGTAGGCTAAATTCGGGGCGTCTGAATTACACAAGCCGTGCAATTGTATGTTCCTGCAGACTAATGAATGATCAGGTGTTGAAGTGCAATCCTCACCCTTCAAATACACTTCTTTACCCTCCCTCAGGTACCTATAGGTGAATGGTAGTGACCAAACTTCATGGAGAAAGGCGCTTCCCAAAGGCTCATATCTGCCTATGGCATAGTACTTCATACATGAATCGAATTTGAATAAGTGAAAAGGCAATGTTATTAACCCATGAATGAGCCATACAGCTGGATTATATTCAGCCACAGAAAATGACAACGGTTCCAGTTTTTCAATATGCAAAAGTGAATACGTAGCATCCTTCATAGACATAAATTGTTGTTTAACAGTCAAATTAAACGGTAAAAATAGAGAAGTGTTCATGTAGTCCTAAGGAACTCTACCAGCCTTCAACGTTTGTAATGCCAAGCAAATTGCATGATTGAACGTTATTGATTTTGACCATGGTACAAAACAGATACATTATCCTGCACAATATCAACAACAGATGAAACAATATTATCCAATGTGTAAATTCGGGAATAAAGGGTGTTAATACTGTTATCAACAACTGCAAGTACCTTTTCTAAATTAGCTTGGTCAATAGCACGTAATCTAGATGCAGCTTCTATTTTCATAGTTTTCAAACTTCATTGTAAACAGCCTATAATCCATAAATAAATCTTTTCGATCTGCCAGCTGCAGGGCCTTTAATAAAATCATTTAGATCGACATCTTCAGTCAACTTGGACAAATGGAGCTTAACTGACGCCAAGGTGGAATGTTTGAGCCAAATCTGACATTATTTGCCTACCGAATAGGTAGTAACAGTGTGGTCACTTTCAAAACGAGGGTCCACCCTAACTTCTGTGTAGCCCGGGGCCAGACCTAGAAAATGATGTTGGCACAGATCTGAACTTTTTTGCCATAACAACCAACCTTGGGAATCAAAACTGGAAATATTGAAGTAGGAATTTGGCATTGGAGCCTGTAACTCAGTAAGGGACTTATTGGTGTGATTGTACCATGTAGGGTATTTTCCTAAATCAGGAATAGAAGGAGCATTCCATTTTTTAGACGTAGCCAATCCAAAGCAGGTGGTTTGTGAAATAATCGAATTCAGAAACAACATATGGTCCGGGATGAGACATGCACGATGCAAAGCCTCAGTGCCTTGTACCTGCCAGCCTTTAGAACCCCAAACAGATTTAAGATCAACCGTATCTTTCCACAGCTCATAGCCCCCTATAGCCAATTGATCGATAAAGGACTTAGAATAAAATAATTTAGTGTGGGTAAGTCTAACTTTGGAAGAGGACTTGCCATTCATCTAAAATAAAATGCGGATTAGATTGATTAAAATCAGTAAAATATGTAAACTTTTTCAAAAGAGTCTTTGAGCTTCCCTCAACGGGAGTGGAACAATGTTCCCATTGTGTGATATTAACGACATTTCTAAATGTGTTTGCTTTGTGCAGAAAATGATTTCCATAGTGCTGGTAGCAAAATAAATCAGCATAATTTGCAGAGTCTAAATACAAATCTTCAGCATCAAAAGCAGCATAATATTTCAAATCAGAACAAAGAGCTTCAACTGCCTGGATATCCCAATCATCAGAGCATATATTTTGTTTCACCCCTTCCCCCAATGAAACACGTAGTACATTGGGAACATTAATAACCTCTGTAGGGCCGTGGATTTGAAATCTGACAGCATCCCATACAATCCGATCTAATACGGGCCAGGCAGACGCCGCCATGTCTAGACCCTCAAGGTCTGGAATAAACATTTTGATGCCAAAGAGCATTTCGTATGGGGTCCGCCCACCCAGAGACCTTCTAGGGAGATTATTTAGTGCACGCTGTACGCCATAGAGATGGGCTAGCCAGTTCCGGCCTGTACTAAAACCTTGGCTGTCAAGGATTGCTTTAAGTCACGGTTCATTCGCTCCACAACACTATTGCCCTCCGGCCTGTATGGAGACAAAAATTTGACTTGGACCCCCAATGAAGCCATGGCATCCTTGTGCGCCTTAGAGGCGAACGCTGGACCCTAGTCCGTGTGAAAGGTACTACATGCAAAAATTCCCACAAAGACACTCAAATCTCTGATGACAGTGCGGGCATCAGCACTCCTTTGTGGCCACACCCAAACAAAGCGTGTGCACGAATCAACTGCAACTAAGATGTACTTATATGCAGTATCTGAGGAGAAAGGACCGCAGTGATCTAAATAAACACACCCAAGTGGTTTATTAGATATGTACAACTGCGTCTGGGGTGGGCGCGCAGCAGTTGAAGGTTTAATCTGCTAGCATATGTCACAATGAAGGACATAATCATGCATCTGTTTGTACAATCCGCGCCACCAGTAACGCTGTTGTAGGAGGGGTACAATAGCTGACACGTCGGCATGCGCTGAGACCATACCCTCGTGAGCCGCTGTTATCAAAGTCTGCCTGCGGTCCATGTTGGGAATCAACCTGTCACCAACGTCATTAATTTTCACATAGGTAACTTTAACAGGACTTAAATGATAAGAGTATTTAGAAGGAAAACCTTTCGGGTAATTACCTCCCTTCTCTGTTGCAGCAATTGCTGCCAAGATGTCATCATCAATCTTACTTTTGGAAAATGTAACTGCTGCTACTAAGTATGTCGCAACTGCTGTCTTCGCTGCTTCATCAGCAAGACCGTTACCAACAGCGTGTACCCCCACGCGTTGGTGACCAAGAGTATGCATTACAAACACGAGTGGGAGCCGTTCTTTAAGCTCAGCCACTCGAACCCAAAGCATTTTGTGTCTAATCGTGCTACCTTTAGAATCACGATAGTCATTCTGAGCCCAAAAGAATAAATTGTCGTTGTAAGACTGTACACAGTAGTAGGAGTCGCTTACAATAAGAGTAGTCACACTAGGATCAGCGTACTCCAGTGCAAGCACCAGAGCACGGAGCTCTGCCAATTGGGTGGTACAGTCCCCTAATGTCTGTGTATGCACGACATCGGACTTGAACTCTCCATTTAGCATAGTACCAACCACTATTGCGCAGGCCGCCGAATAAGCGTGTTAAGACTCCATCGCCGGTTGCACCGATCCGTCTCTGTAAATGATACAATGGAAATCCTCCAGCGGGCGCATGGTCAGAGGAGCAGAATGAACAAATACATACTGCAAGTACTCTTGGGTCTGCAAAGAGGAATCAAAAATGAAGGTGAAATCCGGAGACGTCAAAGATGTGGCCTATTGTATCCACCGGGGATGTAAAGCTTTTGAATTTGGTACACTGGCGTTTCCCCTGTGACGGTGCACGTTCTTTCAGAATCGCCATCTGCACCGCAGTCGAGACTTTTTCCACAGAGGAAAACCGCATTTCAGCCGAAGTGTACAAGTGTGACTTGTAAGCAATAGGGACTGTGTCACCCTCATTAAAAGTCAGGTACGTGAAACCCACAGCCCCAGGCACAATTCTTATTGCCAGGTTGGTGTGGTTATCACGGGTCAGTAAGAATTTAGATTCACGAAGATCAGACTGCAATGATCGCAAAATTGCAGAATATTCAGGCAGCCAGTAAGATTTGGAGAAAGTAGGTTGTACCAAGGCATAAAGTGGCTTGATACGCTGGGCACCATCAGAAATGTAAGTACGCCCGAAGTTCAAAAAACTCAGCAAAGATTGTAGTTTCTTCAGAGTTGTAGGAGCGTGCAATTGTGCGCATTTCTCCAGGAAGTGAGGTGCCAAACCTCGACCTTCATTATTGAGAGCACAGTCCAAGAACAACGCAGTGTACTCTGCAATGTGTGAATTTGCATAGTTACATTTATAACTGAAGTCCGCAAACATACAGATGATGTGGTCAACGCGACACAGATGCCTCCACAATTCGTCATTTGTGAGATAAATGTCATCCACATACGAACACGCATCAGGGTCGAGCCTCTCCAAAAGAGAGACTATGTAGGCGGCAAGGACTGTTTTTAAAGCCCATAGCAAATCTTCTGAACTATTCTTGTTTACCGCCACAGGTGAAAGCAGTCCATTGACTACTAATAGGGGACAGATTATGTCTAAAAAAGCCATTCGATATGTCAAGTGTGGTCTTAAACCGTTTACGCACGTGACTATCCACAAGGGCTGAACTGTGAGTATTCTGTACCGCGCAGGTCCTACAATGGGAGTTTAAGTGCAAGTAATCCAATACCAAACGGTACGAGCCATCAGGCTTGGTCACAGTAAAAAGAGGATTATTCATCGGAGACACACACATTTCAATTGCACCTTGATATTCCAATTGTTCAAGGATTTCTGCCACGGGAGCTTTCGCTTCACGTCGCATGGGGTATTGGGGTTGTGGCTGTGGCATAGACCGCAATGGAATCTCCTGGCTGGGTGAAAATTTGTCCCATCCACATTGAGTATGGTACTCTGCCGGTTTAAGCACCTTTGCCCACTCTTCTGCAAAATCTGGGCCTGCTTTGGCACTGTATGTGCAAAAGCAGGGAGGATTACCTCCTCCCCTTGCGGAGCGGCTAGAACAAAAGGCGGGGGCCAATCTACCTCCGCTAACAAAATGTCATAGGTAGTCATAAGATTCTCCCAAAATACCCCTTTAATAGTATGTTGTATGTCACCTTCAATCAAAAGAACTATTTCATAGAGTCTTTCAGGGGGAGCCACTCTAGAGTCAGCTGTCTCAACAGCAACAAACGTGTCAGTTGCTGTCACCTTCAGAAATGGACGCAATGCTTCCCGCACTACTGTAATTTCCGCTGCGCTGTCTAACAGCGTCAGCGCCCACGTCAGGTTCTGAAGCTGTGTTCTCACTATCCGTGGCATATCTCGCTGTTAAAGCAGCAACTTTCTTCTTCTGAAACTGGGATCTAGGACGTTGAGAGTCGTCTTTCTTGCCTTTACCGTCAGTCTGGCGGGGCTGCTCACAGCTTTGCTGGGCACCCCGACCTTTGACGCCGTCTCCTCCACCGGTTGGTGTGATCGATGTATCCTGCAAAGAGCGAGGAGAACATTAATCAGGAACCTGAAAACGATCAGGTGACTTAATAGTAGCGCGGTCATGCAAATCATAAGTGCACTCAGAAGACACAGGTATTGGCGAAGAAGGACGTGTTCTGTTCTGTTGCTTTTTCCCCTGTTTCTTATTCTTATTCCAATTCTGCTTTGGAAAATCGGAGCGGTCATCTTTATTAGACTTCTGCCCCTGAGTTTGCTTCTGCGCTGTTTAGCAAAAGGCTTAACACCCAAACTATTGCGGCCAATGGTCTTATAAGCCGCCGTAATAATTTTCAGTAACTGTCGGGGCTTATTGGCATCAGGGACATCGCGCAAAGCATTAGACACCTGAAAGCTCACCATATCACCCTTGACATTAGCAAGGACAAGATCAGAAACTACATCAAATACTCCCACGAGTCTCATTCCCAATTCAACAGCCGCCTCCACTCGGTGTTCATCCTGTACGCGTTTATTGACGGAGGGTAGGACATCCATAGATGTAGTGCCGAAGCACTTAGAATAGACTGTCGTAAAAATCTTACCCCAGCTTTCACAATCAGGTACCTCCAGTACTAAGTCTTTCTGCAAACTAATGGTGAGAATCCTGTGATTTTCACCAGGAGTCATGTTAGGAAACACCGCTTCCAGCTGGTCAAATTTCTCTGCAATCCAAAAAGGCATATCATCCTTATCTTGGTGCTGCTTGCCCATAACCGAATTAACCATGACAGGATTAATCTTCATCCCGGCCGGTCCAGCTGGTTGCGCCGCAGTGCCAGGTGGCCCCACCTGGACGTTGCGGGTTACGTATTGAACAAGAGCCCCGTGCACCCCAACCATAGAGCACACGTAACTCTTCAATAGTGACTGTAAGGTAACGCGGATGCGGAGTGTAGCTGGCCAAAACCGGCCACGTGGCCCTGGGAATAGACAAAGGGCCCAACTGAACCGCTGTTACCGATTGGGGAAGGGCGCCATTAAACCAAACTTGGTGCTGCCAAGTAGCAATAGGGATCTCCAGTGTCCTATATAGGGTATAGACCAAGGCAAGGCAGTGGGAGTATAAATATGAAACGTACCAGAACCCGCATTTACTGCAGGAAAGGTAACCCATAAGTAGAAGAGCTCAAATGGGTACGCCTCCTCAGCACTCACCACAAAAACGACCGCCATTCCATCAACGGTGACACCAAACGCCTGCAAATGATTGTGGACGGCCACCCTACTATGTTGGGGGATCTCAACGTCAGCCATAAGGACACAGTAGAGAAGAAGTATAGAGAAAATGTAGCAGAACACTAAATGGGTAGTAAATCAAAGTACAAACCTTTTTAAATTATCAAGCTTGAAAAAACCTATGTAACTATAGGTAGGTTAATCCGTCACCACTGTCAACCGGAAACAATAGTGAGGGGGTTGTGGACTGATATAAGCACTACTCAAGAGTCTCAAAATAAGACCACTACATTAGGTGCGCCATGTTGCAGGGATTCTGCTCATACACAGAACTGTGCACAGAGACCCAGGACATCAGTGAATTGTGGTGGACCAAAAAACTCACCTCAGTACCTAGAACCCCTAACCGACTAGCAACAGTGTCACATTAGCTCTTCGTCCTATAGCACAGTAACCAATGATTAGACAACCCAGGACATGCGACTTACGTTACCCTCAGGAATGGTGGGAATCAAGAACACTCTTTTGTTTGTTATTCTCATACCAGTCCACAACATGGGTAAAAAAGTGACACGGTAAAGTTTAAAATGTTTATTTTAACAACATGCTGTAAGATGCAGTATTTTTGCTAACATAAGCAGGCATATGATTAAAAATAATACGATCAGCATTGTTACAATTCCATAATACACAAAAGGAGAAATCATATTATAATGATGGTGGAAACAGGTCTTATAGCACCTTGTATGCCACCTTCCCTAGCTACGAACTATATTTTATAAAATATAGAAGGTCTCCTAGGTTTGAATAGGGTACCCCATACCTCTAAAATCAACAGGAGTGAATCACATCAGGATCTGCAAAAGCTCTCTGTCTCTCTGGAAACTGAATTCTTCCAAGTTTCCAAAACCATGTATACAGTGCCATATTAATATGTTGTGTCTAAGCGTAAGCCGATCAGCCCAAATAACAGCTAACATTCGTTATGATAACCTTGGAGGCTTTAGCACTCACTGTGCAGACTAAGGTCGCTGTGTAAGTCTAGAGATGTTGAAAACAAGCCATTCTCATGTGAAGATATTCACGCAGTCAAACTTACAACAACGTACAACAACAGCTACCTGCAGTGTCGTGTGCAAAAGCGGCAAAAGAGCAAAATGGCGTTTAAACTTCTAATAAGCTTATGCTAACATAGCAATGTGCGCAAGCAGAGGTCTGCCTTCAATACACTACTTCCCCGACATCCACTGAAATGGGATCAAAACCCCTCTCCACACACCAGCAAATCATTTTTGCCATGCCAATCTATACACCTTTCGTGTTCCAGGCACCCATGATTCCTCAAATTCGCCTGACACTTTCCATGCCATCATCCTCAATTGACCCTCTAGTACCAAGTTGTGTAATTCCCCTGCTGAGCCTCTCAAGATCTCTGGAAACACTGGAAACAGAATAGGATAATCCACAAACATCTCCAACAATATTGGGTACCACACCTGAGATTTCCATAGAGGTGTTACCAACATCACTGACTCTTTGCACCTGCAAACCATCATAGCTGCTTTAGTTATCATTGTAAAAGGTGGAAAAGAATAACCCTTCAGGCCCCTCCAATCCTGTCTGAGATCATCTATCCCTGCAGACTCTGCATCTGGACGCCAACTGTCAAACACTTCAAACTGGGTATTTAGTCTGTCTGCAAACAAATCCACCTGAAAAAGTCCCCAAAGATCCATCAATTTCATGAAAATCGCTCTGTACAAGTTCCTACTGCTTGAATCCCTGAGATTCTTTGAGAACCAATCTGCCTCCGCATTGCTCAAACCTGGAATATGTTCCACCTGTACTAAAATATTCTGTCTCAAAAAATACTCCCAAAACAGCTTGGCCAAATCTGCCAAAACTTTCGATTTTGGTCCCCTAACTTGTTCACAGACCTTACAGCAGTCATATTGTTCATCCGCAGAGGTAGGCTGGTCCGGTGTTGTGGAGTGCTTTGTGTGCGTGGGTGAGGAGCTTGAAGGTGATCCTCTTGTCGACGGGGAGCCAGTGTAGGTCTGTCAGGTGGGGGGTGATGTGGACGTTGAGGATGAGTCGGGCCGAGGCGTTTTGGATGTGTTGCAGTCGTCGCAGGTGTTGGGCCGGGATTCCAGCATAGAGTGCGTAGCCGTAGTACAGTCTGCTGCTGACAAGGGCCTGAGTCACCGTTCTTCTCATTTTGGGAGGGACCATATCTGGTAGAGTTCCAAAAATAGCTCTCCCGTTCCACACCTCCATATTTCTTGACCACCAACCAAGTTCCTCCATGGACTCTTCTGACAGCAGAATCTCCTCTGAATATCTCAAAACCTGTCTCAGATGTTTGGCCTTCAATCTCTGAAGTTCAAGAAAAAACTGGGGTTAACCCTGTGTCCCTCAGAACCTGGGTAAATTATGATTAAAAAGAAAATTGGTTCTGTCGGGTAATGAAAACAACTAATTTGTAAATTCTATCTGATTGTTGTATTGCCTCCCTCTGACAGGAATTCAAAACAGGTTCTTACAAGAAAAGCCTGTATCGAACTGTTTATATCTTTATATTTTTCGTTCAAGGTGACTGTCAATATCATAGTAAAAAAGTGCAACCAGTGACAATAGTGAATAGTGCTCACGTGACATACACAATATATACAATGAATAATATACAGTACAAACAATTTATACACATATATACAAATTTGATTTTCAAAAGAGGCCGTCCATTAATACAAATTTACAGAATCCCATTTGTTGTTTATCAGTTCTATTGGGTCTCTGAAGTATTGGGGCCAATTGGAAAAAATTTCGACGTTTCGACCCTTCGCGTGCCAAGATGAATGGGGTCGCAGCGGGTCTTTCTCAAGACGGATGTAACCAGCACGACAGTCTGTGGATAGGTCAGAGGGATATTATGTCAGAGGAGGTAAGTTTAGGGGCTCAATGATTTACCTAGTGATCTGGGTGGTGTTTATACTCACCCTGAAGTTCGAGTGCAGATGAGTCACCTGGACAGGATTAGAGTGAAGTCCTTAATTCTGTAAGGGAAGGGAAGATATCAATCCCAGATCATGCAGCTGAGTGTAACATAAACTTCAGCTTGCAGTTGTTCATACTAAACTGCAACTAAATCATTCTACCATATTACAATCAGGGTGTAGCCCTAAATTGTATGGAAGCAATACGGCATTATCTGTATTGCAGAAATTACTCAGTGCCCTGTCTTAGTCACCCCCATAAAGGTATGTCCGAAGGAGTAATTCTTGTTGTCAATGCGGCTCTGCAATACTGCTCAAGCAAAATAGTACTATATAGTACTGTATTGCCATGTTGCCAATAAGTGCAATTCTTATTTTGGCAACTATTAAAGTGCATCTCGCGTTCATAGATGGTTAAACATTGCATGCGCGTACGCGCGCGTATTCACTTAATGACAACGATCATTTAAACTCGTAACGTGCAACAAGCTAGAAAGCTAACATCCTACTTATGGTAAACAATTAAAACGCATCACGCGTTAATGGTGATTAAACATTGCGTGCGTGCACGTAGTCACTTGAAGACAACGGACATTTAAACTAATGGCGTGCGACAAGCTAAAATCATTCTTTGGTACCGTGGAAAACTTTCCATTGCACCGAAGAGAGCAGAGCCAAAGTTTAGTCGACATTTTTTCCAATTGGCCCCAATACTTCAGAGACCCAATAGAACTGATAAACAACAAATGGGATTCTGTAAATTTGTATTAATGGACGACCTCTTCTGAAAATCAAATTTGTATATATGTGTATAAATTGTTTGTACTGTATATTATTCATTGTATATATTGTGTATGTCACGTGAGCACTATTCACTATTGTCACTGGTTGCACTTTTTTACTATGATATTGACAGTCACCTTGAATGAAAAATATAAAGATATAAACAGTTCGATACAGGCTTTTCTTTTCATTTATTGTAAGAACCTGTTTTGAATTCCTGTCAGAGGGAGGCAATACAACAATCAGATAGAATTTACAAATTAGTTGTTTTCATTACCCGACAGAACCAATTTTCTTTTTAATCATTCAATCTCTGAAGAGCATGATAATTTAAAGGTACTGGAAAAATAGCTTGAATTGTAGAGGACAACAAACCTACCACTTTTGCTAACATTCTTAGAGATATCCTTTCCATGAGTAAAATATTCCTAATTTCTTTCCCTATATGTTTCAACTTGTCCTTTGGCAGCTTCAGTTGCCCCTGAACTGTGTCTATCATAAAACCTAAGAACTGAGTCATCTGATTTGGAATTAAACACAATTTCTCTCTGTTCGCCTCAACTCCCAAGTCATCCAACAATGATACTGCCATAAGAGTATGTTTCAATACCTTTGACATTTCCTGATCCATCAAAAGAATGTTGTCCATTGTTTACACTCACGATCGAGGTGCTCGACACCAGGGTTCGACAGAACGTGGCAATTCACGGCTTTATGAGCAGTGCTACCTTAAAAAAATCTCACTATATGCAGACGATGTTCTGCTTTATGTCACCGAGCCGGACACCTCGATTCCAGAGCTCTTCCGGGAAATATAACGATATGGTAACATGGCGGGACACAAAATAAACTGGCACAAGTCTGTACTCTATGACCCTAGGGGTCAGAATCAATGGGGCACTATACCAAATGATCTCCAGACAACTTCAGAGGGTTTCCAATACCTCGGGATCTATATTACTGCGGATGAGACGCTTTCCTTCGGTAAGAATTTAGAACGGATCATACTTGCCGCGGTGGCAGATATGACTCGGTGGAGGCAGCTCCCGCTGACGCTCCTAGGCAGGGCGGCCTTATTTAAAATGGTCACACTGCTGAAATACCTATATGCTCTCCAAAATGAGTACTACCCGATACCAGCATCGGTCTTCCGCAGGATCCATGCGGACATGCGATCCTTCCTCTGGCTGGGCAAGCATGCCAGGGTGGCCCTGTCGACGCTCCAGAGGCATCAATACAGTGGGGGGATCTCCCTTCCTAACCTAGAGGCATACTATTGGGCTGAACATCTCATACCAATAAATGATTGGCTCCATGCCCCGGCAGATCACCCAACATACGCTCTGGAAAGGGCGAAAATGTCATCCAAAAACTTGCTATCCTACCTTTATGGACCCTCTCGAAGGACTTCACTCCTCCCGGCGACAGCCTTAACTATTGCTGCATGGACGAAAGCCAACCGTCGTATGGGATGGGATAAAAGGCCTACACGACAGACGCCATTGTGGCACTGCCAGTGGCTGGTGGAACTCCACAAATTGCGAGGCTTTCAGAGGTGGGACGACATAGGCATTTCCACGATAGGGGATGTGATTGCCAAGGGAGAGCTCAAATCGTTCCAGTCGGAATTTGGGCTCCATAACACGCAACACTTTAAATATATACAACTACGCCATGCATGGAAGGCCCAACACATTACACTCACAGATATTCCCGAGTATGCTCCTCTTGAGGGGCGGCTCCTTCAGGAACAGATGGCGGAAAAGGCTGTCTCCCTGACATATAAAACACTAACTAACCATATGCTGGGTGACCTGGCAAAGCTAAGGGTCACTTGGGAGGCGGACGTGGGAGTGATGGAGGATCTGGACTGGGACACGGTTCTGATGCATCCCCGGGAGGTGGTGGTCAAGTCTCGACTACGACTGATTCAGTTCAATGTACTCCATAGAACTTACTATGACAGGCAACGGCTTTGTAGAATGGGGAAAATAGAGGACCCAGATTGTCTTAGGTGCCATCGAGGGGTGGGCGATTTTTTTCACACGATATGGTCCTGTAGCGTCATACAAGTATATTGGACCCAGATATTCAAAGAACTGGAAGAGGTCCTAGAGGCCTTGACCCTACAAGACCCCAAGCTAGCGTTATTGGGCATGACCAATGAGGTAGATCTGACACGTCCCCTTCTCATATTCCTGGTCCTAGCACTGGTGGTGGCGAAAAGAGACATTGCAAAGCACTGGGGGGCTCCGGACCCACCGGCCCTGGAGTAATGGAGGAGAGGGCTGGACCTATACATGGCAGCTGAAAGGGTGACTTACAAGGCCAGGGGCTGTCCCAAAAAATTCCGCAGAGTTTGGTCCAAATGGAGGCAATACCATGGGCTGGATGAGGGGTTGTGAGGGTGGGCTTCCTTTGCCGGGGGAGGGATGGGTCATCGGGTTAAATAGGACGTCGACATTGACAATATGTAAATCATTACGGTGCTAATGGGCCGGCATGGGGCAATTGAGATTTGCCACGCGGAACAATGTAGTGTGCTCGTGATGTGGGGGAGTGGGTGGGAAGGTGTGACTGCTGCATGGTTTTTGGTTAATAATCTAATGGAAGGTAACAACATGTTTCTTTACTGTTCAAGGGGGGAGGGAGGGAGTTTAGTTAACGTAAAACGCAGAGGCGTGGAATACTCTTTGATTGCTCAGAAATGTATGTTGGACACGCCAATGACACCCTTTCAAACTTTGCCGCCCAACCTCCAGGATGTGGGCTGAATGGCCGTGTGTCCACCTGCTGATAGGGAGAGGCACCATGTGTGTCTCTCGTCGGAAGTATCTGAGTGTTGCCACCGATTTCCTGTGAATCTGCAATAAAAACAATAAAAAAAAAAAGAAGAATGTTGTCCAGATAAATAATCAGACGTACACCTCATTCCCTTAAATATGCTGCTACTGGGTGGAGAAACTTGGTGAAACACCAAGGGGCTGTGGATAGAGTGAAAGGCAGACACACAAACTGCCACATTTTCCACCCCACTTGAACTGAATATATTTTTGATGGGGTCCCCAAATTGAGATTGTCAGATATGCATCCTTTAAATCTAATCTTGTTAACCAATACCCTGATTGCAAAACAACCCTGAGTTAATGCAAACCTTCCAACTTGAATTGGTGATATTCCACCCAATCGTTCAAACTCTTCAGATTTATCACCGGTCTCATACCTTTGTCTTTTTTCTGTTCTAAAAATATATTGCTCACAAAACCTTTTGAGCAGTCCTCACCTCGACAATAGCTCCTTTCTCTTCCAATTCTCTTAGTTCCCTGTCTACCAATCCTGAGAGTTCCATACTAAACCTTATTACCTCTGGTATTCAAACCTGAATCGGTTCACCCACAAAATCTATGTGATATCCTTTCACTGTTTCCAGCACCCGAGGATCTCCTGTTACCCTTAACCAATTGTTAAAAAACTGAGCAAGTCTGCCGCTCAGTTTTTTGGGGATAAAAATAGTGTCTCTACTTACCTGATCCACGAATATATTGCTTTCCACGTATTCCTCTTCCTTTAGTACTTTGTTTCTGGTGATAAAACCCTCCTGTCTGATAAGAGCTTTGGTATAGGCTAGGTCTAAATCCTCTCCAATACGAGGTCCTTCAAATACTTTGACCTCAGCCGGGGAACTGGCCCCTTGTTCGCCCGTCCCATACAAAAACCTGCCTGTCAAAAACCTTTTTAATTTCTTTTTGAGAATTTTGAAGAGAACTGAAAGCACCCACATACTTTGACATTTCCTTAATAGAGGCATCCCCATTCAATAAGCCATTTGCATCTTGTCCTTCCTCATTGTCGGCTAACTCAACCAACTTAGGGTCTATTTTTAATAGGATGCTTTTCCTACATTCTACTGATATTACGTTAATTGCATTCCATAGAAGGCAAACTGCTCACTATCGCCGTTCTCTCATTTCTTCCACATTTACTGGTCTCTTTACCTACATATTCCTCATCCACCATATTAACTATTTTAGTTAATAGGCCCAACAGGTCTAAAAGTCTATCTTGGCACATTTACAGACCTTTATATAATCCCTTTCTGGGACCCGTCCTTCCTTACCAATGAACCCCAGAATCTTGGCATCTAAGTAAGGTGTTTGCATTACTTTATTCACCAAAATTGGTCTCGGACATTCTAACCTGAGGCATAGTCTTACATCTTGAGGGATTTCTTTTCTCAACCAAGCCTGCACATACTTGGCGACATGTGCAGCTGGTGTCCATTCTGGTGATAGCGGATGTTTTATTAGCATGGGATAAAACATGAACTCCCCATAGGGGTCAATTTATATCCCCTCCTGCTGCTCTTCTAAGGTTTTTCCCAGACTTTCTTTCTTTTTAGTCACGTCTCTCTCTTCCTTATCCGTATCAAAGTCTGACAAGCAGCTTATCTCGACCTCAGAGCCCTCTGAGAAGTAATCGCATTGCACAACTGAGTGTTTGCAAGCTGTTTTATCTTTCTTATATTGTTCTGCACTCTTACCTTGGTCCCCTTGTGTGTCCTTGACACCACCAAATTTGATATATGCACCCAATTTATTTTCGGCCTCGCCAAACTTCTCTCTTTTGGACTGGGTTACATTAGAATCTACATGTTTTCTTTTCCTGCTCACCTTTACTCCTTTTTAGGTCGAGGACCGTCGCACTGCGTAGCAGTGGGCGGAGTCCGGAGATTTTATGTGTTTTAGTTAGGGGGTTTGAACCCGCCCCTCTTCTCCATTAGCTGGCTTCCTAAACGGAGGTCAGCCATTGGAGGAGAGGGGCGTCACTCGGTTGAAGCCCCATCTTTTTCGGATTCGGGGGCGTGTTTTTTGCGTTCTTTCTACCTGTGACGTCATCCGTCACTCAAACCTAAAAACACGCCCCCAATGCGAAAATGACCGTGTGTTTCTCCGAGGCATTTCTGCTTTGCCTCGGAGAAACATGGTGGTGATTTCCAGAGCTGCTCAGCTCCTCTGGCGTCCCCCCTTCCCTCTGCCCGCAGCACTCCTCCGTCCCACTCTCGCCCCCTTCCCTCTGCCCGCAGCTCTCCGTCTCGCCTCGCCCACCCCTTCCCTCCGCCCGCAGCTCTCCTTCGTCCCGCTCTCGCCCCCCATTCCCTCCGACCGCAGCTCTCCTTTGTCCCGCTCTCGCCCCCTTCCCTCTGCCCGCAGCTCTCCTTTGTCCCGCTCTCGGCCCCCTTCCCTCCGTCCCAGTAATTCTTGCCTTTGAACCCCAACATCGTCACAATGCTCACTTATAATTAGTTAAATTGCCGAGTGGACGGTTTCTGGGATGAAAGTAGCAGAGGTGTGCTTTCCGGGCCTTGTGCAGCACAAGTTTCCTGTGAGCATGTGTGAGTGATTTGCCCTTCACTCACCCCCGGACGCTCACTGCTGATTCAACAAGACCCGAACGGTTGAAGCAGGGATCCTGGTTTGTGGTATTCTGCAGCTGCTCTTGACCGCTTACCTCATGCCTGCTTTGCCCATCTGGAAAACTGACAAAACCGCACAACTGCCATGGGAAAAATGCATATGTTTACTAAAATTGTTAAAAGCTCCACAGGTAGTTAGTGGCACTTTACAACTTTTCGTACAACCGTGTAAAAGCTGCAACCATATTACTGTGTAACAGGCCACGATTCATGACTTTCGATGGCTTTCCTGCCAGTGTGATATGCTAATGTTTGTTCTGTACCACAAGTTAATTTTGTAGAATGGTGTCTTTTCCTTTGCCTCGATCACCACACGATCCACAGGCTATTCACCTTTTACTCAGGATAAAAGCCATAGAAACAAGCCATTTCAGCTGCCTGTTTGTTCGCCCAGCGCGGTACAGCATCGAAAGTATTTAGTACATAAAGAGTGTAAAGACTGAACTGCTGGAATACCTGCTCTGACCTGGCGAGGTTATTTCCATAATTGCTTGATTGCAGCCCGGTTGCGTTGTGTCGCGCTGGCCTGTAATCAGTAAATTATGTAGAATGCAGCAAATTATATGATTAGCGTCTCGAATTAAACAGTATCTTCGGTAGCCAGTTGCTGGGCAGGGCCTGCAACCTAGAAGTGGTGATGGCCTTGGAGCAGCTTCTCCTCTTTCATTTCTCCGCAGGTTTTAATCATTTGCAGAGCTCCTTGGTGTGTGTTTGCTGTCTCTTTGTGTGCAGTACCCTGGAGGGGTTAATGACGGCCTGCTATACAAACCTTCAGTTTCACTCTTTGAAATTCCATGAAATCGAAGTTGCTTGTTAAGTCATTTAATGTGTTCATTTGGTGGGCATGGTGTACCGTTATACACAGGGTCACTGTAATTGGCTTTTTTCCACGTAATTTTGGATCTACTGCAATTGAAACATAATATGCCTTCTGGTGCGTAATTTGCAGATCAGAACCAAAAACTTTGTTTCTTACTCACATGTTAGAAAGGCGACCCCGGGGGAGGCAGAAGATGTCTGACTGACCACCCCTAGGTCCACCCCTCCGTCGAGAAGTAGCCGAGCGTCATCGAGAGGCCTCCTGGGTGAGGGTCCTCTCCTAGGATCGTACAGCAGGGTAACCACAACACTACAAACGGACACCACACAAGAGGTTAAGTTCTTAGGCTTTATCAAGAATAAAGGTTGCTGGGTCTCAGCGGTATATACAGGCAGATCGAGGGATCTGTAGAGTCTCGTAAAAGGGACAGGGTAGCGGGACAGTCTCGGTATGGATACAGGAAGGGATACCCTGCGCACAGCTCTCAATCCTCGAGCCGGGGGTTCCGAGAGGTCGAGCCGCGGCAGCGCCAGCAGGACTCGACAGGTGGTCTTAACAGCGAGGAGGCCGCGGCAGCGCCAGCAGGCCCTCAAGATGGTTCAGCCGCGGCAGCGCTAGCAGGCTCTCAAGATGGTTCAGCCGCGGCAGCGCCAGCAGGCTCTCAAGATGGTTCAGCCGCGGCAGTGCCAGCAGGCTCTCAAGATGGTTCAGCCGCGGCAGCGCCAGCAGGCTCTCAAGATGGTTCAGCCGCGGCAGCGCCAGCTGGCTCTCAGGTGGTTCGGCCGCGGCAGCGCCAGCAGGCTCTCAAGATGGTGCAGCAAAGGTGGACCGCGGCAGCGCCAGCAGGCTCTCAGGGTCTCTTCAGGTTACAGGCAAGGAGTTCTTCTGGTGTCGGCCGTGACAGCGTCAGCAGGGCTTCCAGTCCAGGATACAACTGACGTCCTAATCCAGGGCTGGCCCAGATATAGCACTGGAGTCCTTTGATGTCCGGACCCTCGCGCCTGGGGGTCAGAGGGGCCGGGATGATGGTGTCCAGACACCCAGCAGGGGGGTGGAGCCAGCGCCCAGGGAGGCCGGAGGGCGATCGAAACCAGGCGTCCGGGACGGCTGGAGGGCCATCGAAACACCCTTTTCTCCGGGATCTGTCGAGTGGCCACTCGACCACCTGGGTGGATCTTGCTGCCTCGATGTCTGGGCTTCGCTGGGGCCTGTGCCGGGGCCGAGGCCACGTGGTCGTGATGTGGTGGGCCCAAGATGGAGTCGGGCGCGGACTCGTGCTTAGGTCTAGAGGGGCCCACGATGGAGCCAGGTCGGTAGTGGGGGTCCGGGATGGTGGCCGGAGCAGCAATGTTGGGGCGTGCAGTGTCGGGCAAAAGGGCTGCCCGATGCTGGGTGGAGGGCCGATGTCGTCCTGGGCCCGCCATGCGGGAGGGGTAGGACCACGCCATGAGGCCGGGTCCAACACGCGTCCCCCCCAGCTGAAGGCAGGGGAGAGTTACCCATCTTCTTGGGGATTCTCCTCGCCGAGGCGGAAGAATCGGGACAGGCCGTCAGCATTGGCGTGGTCGTTGCCGGGGCGATGCTCCACAGTGAAGTCCATCCCTTGCAGGGAGATGGACCATCGCAACAGTTTCGGGTTTTCTCCCCGCATCTGCATCAACCACCGCAGGGGTCGGTGGTCGGTCTGGACCCGGAAGTGGGTGCCGAAGAGGTAGGGTAGGAGCTTCTTTAGCGCCCACACGACGGCGAAGGCTTCCCTCTCGATGGTGCTCCAGCGCTGTTCTCTGGCCAGCAGCCGCCGGCTGATGAAGGCAACGGGAAGGTCGATTCCCTCAGGGTTCACTTGTGAGAGGACCGCCCCAATGCCGTGTTCCGAGGCGTCGGTTTGGACCACAAACTCTCGGCTGTAGTCGGGGGCCTGGAGCACAGGGGCGGTGCACATGGCAGTCTTTAGAGCCTCGAAGGCTGTTTGGCACTCTGGGGTCCAGCGCACCTTTTGGGGTAGCCTCTTGGAGGTCAGTTCTGTGAGGGGCCCCACAATGCTTCCATAGTCTTTTATGAAGCGCCGATAGTATCCTGTGAGCCCCAGGAAGGCTCGGACGGCCGTTTGGGTGATCGGGGGCTCCCAGGCCCGGATGGCGTCAATCTTTGGCTGGAGGGGAGCCACCAGGCCGCTCCCCACTTGGTGTCCCAGATACGTCACGGACCCTTGGCCGATCTGGCACTTGCTGGCCTTTATTGTTAGTCCGGCCTGTCGGAGGGCCGACAGGACCTCCCGGAGGTGGGTCAGGTGCTCACCCCAGTGGCGGCTGTACACCGCAATGTCGTCGAGATAGGCGGCACTGAATTCTTCGAGTCTGGCCAGTACCCGGTTCACGAGTCTCTGGAAGGTGGCCGGGGCGTTTTTCATGCCGAAGGGCATCACTTTGAAGTGGTAGTGGCCATCAGGGGTCGAGAAGGCCGATCGCTCTTGTGCTCCAGGGGTGAGGCCGATCTGCCAATACCCCGCCGTGAGGTCGAAGATGCTGAGATATTTGGCGGCCCCCAGGCGATCGATCAGTTAATCCGCCCGGGGGATGGGATGGGCGTCGGTCCGGGTGACTGCATTCAGCCCCCGGTAGTCAACACAGAACCGGAGCTCCGGGGGTGTGCCAGGGACGGTGGCTTTGGGGACCAGGACAACCGGACTGGCCCAGGGACTGTCGGAGGGTTCGACTACCCCCAGAGCTAGCATCTGGGCCACTTCGGATTGAATGCAGGCCCGAACTCGGTCGGGCACTCGGAAAGCTCAGTGTCTTAGAGGCGGGTTGTCTCCGGTGTCCACATCGTGGACACACCACCGGGTGACTCCAGGGGTGAGGGAAAACAGGTCTGCAAATTGCCCCAGCAGCTCCCGGCAGTCTTGGTGCTGTTCTGGGGTCAGGGTAGAGGAGAGCGTGACCCCTTCGACGGAGCCGTCTTTCTCGGTGATGCTCATGAGATCTGGTACGGGTTCGGAGTCGTCTTCAGCTCCGTCATCGGTCGCTAGCAGCAGACTCTGTTCCGTGCGGGCGAAGTGTGGCTTGAGCCGGTTAGCGTGCAGAACCCGGAGGGGGTTCCGGGGGGATTCCAGGTCCACCAGGTAAGTGACGGGGCTCGTGCGCTCCACCACTTTGAAGGGCCCCGTCCATTTGTCCTGGAGGGCGCAAGGTTCAACCGGGGACATGGCCCAGACTTGCTGGCCTGGCTCGAATTCGATGGATGAGGTGTTCTGGTCATACCAGCGTTTCATCTCCTCCTGACTGGCCTCGAGGTTGGCCTCGGCAAGTTCCTGGAACTTCCGAGTCTGGTTGCGGAGTGTCAGGAGGTACTGGTAGACATCTGGTGGGGCACCTCGGACAGCCGTCTCCCAGCCTTCTTTGACCAGGCTGAGGGGGCCTCGGACCGGGTGCCCATACAATAGTTCGAAGGGGCTGAACCCCAGGGACTTCTGGGGTACCTCTCGATACGCAAACAGGAGGCAGGGCAGCAGGACGTCCCATCTGCGTCGTAGGGGCTCGTCTAAGCCTTTGATCATTCCCTTCAGTGTTCGGTTAAACCGTTCTACAAGTCCATTTCCTTGGGGGTGATACGGGGTGGTGAACTTATATGTGACCCCGCACTGTTGCCACAGGGATCGCATATGCTTGGAGATAAAGTTTGTACCCCGATCACTCACGACTTCCCGGGGGAAGCCGACTCTGGAGAAGATCCCCATCAGCGCTCGGCCTACCACTGGGGCCATGATGGTCCGGAGGGGGATGGCCTCAGGATAGCGGGTGGCATGGTCCACCAGAACGAGGATGAAGCGGTGCCCTTGAGAGGTGCGGGGGTCCAAGGGTCCCACAATGTCGATCCCCACTCTCTCGAAGGGGGTGATGACCACAGGAAAGGGCTGGAGTGGGGCCTTGACTTTTCCCCCGCTCTTCCCGCTGGCTTGACACGTCGGACAGGATCGGCAGTGGTTGTGCACATCGTTGCGCATCTTCGGCCAGTAGAAATGGGTCACCAGGCGACTGTAAGTTTTATCCTGCCCCAGGTGCCCGGCGAAGGGCACGTCGTGTGCCAAGTTTAAGAGGAAGTCTCTGAAACGGAGGGGAACGACCAGTACTCGGCTGGCCCCTAGTTCGGCAACTTTCTGCTCGCTGTAGAGAAGGTTGTGGTCCCAATAGACCCAGTGGGACCCCGAGGGGCCTCCAGCGGCTTGAGTGGCAGCTTGTTGTCGGATTCCCTCGAGGGAGGGACAGGTTTTCTGTTCCTGCCGGAATTGTTCGCGGGTGGGGCCACCTTCTTGGCGCCATTGAGCTAGTTCTGGAAGGTGGCCGAGCTCGGTGAGGTCTTCATGGTTGGGCCCCCGAGGGCCAGGTTCAAGGTCGGCGTCCTCGGGGACGGCGGGCGGTGGCGGTGCGGGCCACTCTGGTTCCTCGGTCGGAGCATCCTCCGGTGGGGCGAAGGCTCGGGCGGACATGGAGCGGGTGGTCGCACAGACTCACTCTGGAAGGCCTAGCATCCCCAGATGCTCTCGACGCTGGCCCAGGGGGAACTTTCCAGGTCGTTCCCGAGGAGGCAGTCCACGGGGGCATCGTCCCGGACGGTCACCTTCAGTATACCCGACACCCCTCCCCATTCGAAGGGGATGCGGGCCATCTGGCACAAGCTCTCGGAGTTGTCCGCCGTCCGCACCGGGCACATGATATTGGGGAGAACTTGCTCTGGGGTCACCAAGTGGTGTCGGACCGCTGTTACGCTGGCTCCAGTGTCTCGGAGGGCTTCGGCCCGGCGGCCGTTGATGGTGACCCATTGGCGATATTTCTGGGTGTTGCCTGGAATTGGGTCTCGGGGGACCATGTCTCGATCATCCAGGCATGCCAAGATCATGGCGGCGGGCTCCCACTCGGCCTGTTCGTGGTCGTTGTCGTCTTCCTCGCCTCTTTCTTCCCCCAGGGCGGCGGCCGCGATCTGGCGGTTGGGAGGACCGGTGGTGCCGGGTCGCTGGTTCATCCGGTAGAGGGGGACATTCGCGTAGTGACCCTGTCGCTGGCATCTGTGGCACGTCACATTCGGGCGGGGCCCGGGTCGGGCTAGGGGAACCCCCCTTCGGCCCAGGGCTGGTGAAGTGGAGGTAGGGGAGGACCCCGTGGGGGTGTCTCGTCCCCTGCTCTGGCCTCCTCCGCCGCCCCGTGGTCGGTGGATCCCCGGGGATCCCCGGCCGTAGTCTCCCATCGGACTCCGGGGGACTCGGGTGCTCACCCATCTATCCGCCTCGACAGCGAGTTTTCGGAGCTCAGTTAGTTTGCTGTCGAGGAGGTGCTGCCGGAGTTCGATGAAGCAGTTGTTGGACAAATGTTCCCATATAATGAGGTCGACCAACTGCTGATAGGTGGTGACCTTGCTGCCTTTGATCCACCCCTCGAAGGCTCTGCTGTAAAAGTTCACGTATTCCACCCAAGTGGTACCGGGTATTGTTTTACAGTCTCGGAATCGCTGCCGGTACATCTCGGGGGTGAGTCCATAGCGAGTGAGGAGAGCGGTTTTCATGTGCTCGTACGAGGTCATCTCGGCATCGGGGAGCTCTAGCAGGGCGTCTCTCCCCTCATTGACGAACTTCCCCCACAGGCCGGCGCCCCAGTCCTTGAGGGGTACTCGATGGGCGGTCATGGCGACCTCGTAGGCTTTGAACCACTGTTGGATGTCGTCGTTCTTGTAATATTCCTTGACGACATCCTTGGGTATGTGCACCTTTGTGTCCAAGGGCGGGGGCGAGGTCTTGCCCCCGGAGGCGTTGGCATCATTCGTTTTGGCTTTGAGTTCTAGTTCTTTTAGGCCGCGCTCATGCTCGAGCATGAGTCTCTTTTCATCGAGGTCTCTTTGTCTTCTCTTCTCTTCCAGGTCTCCTTCTAGCCGTCGTTGCTCGAGTGCGATTTTCCTTACCTCCAGCTGTAGTTCTCCATCCAACCGGAGTCGGGCGAGCTCCAACTCGTGGAGCCGGTTCCTCTCTCGCTCTCGGGCGTCTTCGTGGGGGCTCGTGCCTGGATTGGCGGGTCTCTCCCCCGCTGGGGTCGTGTCGGTCTCCGGGCGTCCGCTCAGCCTTCATTCCGGGGTGGTGTGTCATCGGTGTCCACCCATGCTTGTAGGGCTGATTTAAAGTCTTCCTTGGTGCTTAGCCCAGTGGTAGCGATGCCCAGATCTTTGCAGAATTGTTTTAATTCTTTGTGACTGTAATCTTCCATTTTTTCTTTCTGGACTTCCGTAGTCGGTCTTGTCTCTTGCGTAGTCATGGTCGTGGTGTGTTTTTCTCGGTAGTGAGTGAATCACCCTCTGTACGATCTGCGTCGGCTCGGATCCCCTCGCTTGCCACCAATGTTAGAAAGGCGACCCCGGGGGAGGCAGAAGATGTCTGACTGACCACCCCTAGGTCCACCCCTCCGTCGAGAAGTAGCCGAGCGTTATCGAGAGGCCTCCTGGGTGAGGGTCCTCTCCTAGGATCGTACAGCAGGGTAACCACAACACTACAAACGGACACCACACAAGAGGTTAAGTTCTTAGGCTTTATCAGGAATAAAGGTTGCTGGGTCTCAGCGGTATATACAGGCAGATCGAGGGATCTGTAGAGTCTCGTAAAAGGGACAGGATAGCGGGACAGTCTCGGTATGGATACGGGAAGGCATACCCTGCGCACAGCTCTCAATCCTCGAGCCGGGGGTTCCGAGAGGTCGAGCCGCGGCAGCGCCAGCAGGACTCGACAGGTGGTCTTAACAGCGAGGAGGCCGCGGCAGCGCCAGCAGGCCCTCAAGATGGTTCAGCCGCGGCAGCGCCAGCAGGCTCTCAAGATGGTTCAGCCGCGGCAGCGCCAGCAGGCTCTCAAGATGGTTCAGCCGCGGCAGCGCCAGCAGGCTCTCAAGATGGTTCAGCCGCGGCAGCGCCAGCAGGCTCTCAGGTGGTTCGGCCGCGGCAGCGCCAGCAGGCTCTCAAGATGGTGCAGCAAATGTGGGCCGCGGCAGCGCCAGCAGGCTCTCAGGGTCTCTTCAGGTTACAGGCAAGGAGTTCTTCTGGTGTCGGCCGTGACAGCGTCAGCAGGGCTTCCAGTCCAGGATACAACTGACGTCCTAATCCAGGGCTGGCCCAGATATAGGACTGGAGTCCTTTGATGTCCGGACCCTCGCGCCTGGGGGTCAGAGGGGCCGGGATGATGGTGTCCAGACACCCAGCAGGGGGGTGGAGCCAGCGCCCAGGGAGGCCGGAGGGCGATCGAAACCAGGCGTCCGGGGACGGCTGGAGGGCCATCGAAACACCCTCTTCTCCGGGATCTGTCGAGTGGCCACTCGACCACCTGGGTGGATCTTGGTGCCTCGATGTCTGGGCTTCGCTGGGGCCTGGGCCGGGGCCGAGGCCACGTGGTCGTGACGTGGTGGGCCCAAGATGGAGTCGGGCGCGGCCTCGTGCTTAGGTCTAGAGGGGCCCACGATGGAGCCAGGTCGGTAGTGGGGGTCCGGGATGGTGGCCGGACCAGCAATGTTGGGGCGTGCAGTGTCAGGCAAAAGGGCTGCCCGATGCTGGGTGGAGGGCCGATGTCGTCCTGGGCCCGCCATGCGGGAGGGGTAGGACCACGCCATGAGGCCGGGTCCAACATCACAGATTTAAAGTTACTATAAAAAAAGAAAAGTGCCACACATGATGCTGCCAGTGGCATGCCACATAATTTAGTTCATCCTGCCACACAAGGTGGTCGGTCCTCCGTTGCCATACATTTCTTGTGGCCTAAATTTCTGCTATGATTCATCCATTTTTTTCTCGAACTGTTTCCCTCACATTCCTCTCACCCTCATTATTCGAACAGCAATCATATGAAAAAAACAGCCACACACATACACACCAAACCTCAGAGAGAGAGAGAGCTAAAGAGACTCTCTCTCTCTCTCTCTCTCTCTCTCTCTCTCTCTCATAACTCCACAAATCTTGATCTGTTTGATACTGTGCACCTTCCCTGACAAGCCAATAACAAGTTTGGCTAGCAAAAGTGTCAATCAGGAACACAATTATAACACTGTTATTCTTCTGTTTGAGTAATATTGTCTACTACGGGACATGTGCTTCTGTCCTAATAGCTTGGCAACTCCAGTTTACATTAATTACGGACGGTGTTGTGCACACAAGCTTTTGTAATTTTCCATGTATGCTGTTTCAAGGCTTGTGGTTTTGGCAAGAAGATGGGGATGGTTTATTGTTGAACACAGTGACCAGGTGATGGAGCAGGAATTCGCACGTAAAGCGTCTTGCTTGTATTCAAGAACCTCGCATAACCCTAATAGAATATAACCAACATGTTTGTCTTACTAATTTCCCATTTATTCTGACATTTTGGGTATCCTAGTGATGCTTGCCTATGTGTTTATTAACCTTAATACACTTGCCACTAAAATGGCCGCTGCTTGGCGGGGTTTTCTTCTGCGCATGCGTTGGTCACAATCACGTGACATGACGTACTCGCAGTTCTGGTGGGAATCTTTGCGCTTGCGCACTCGACTTAAGATGGCTGCTGTGTGTTCTCACATGCCGAAGCTTGCACTATCGCTTTCTGCATTTCCGTTCGTTTGCACTAATTTTAATGCCATGAATTAGTAAGAAGTAAGGGGAGTCATATAGGGATTCCTGGTATACAGTGTATTCATTTATTTCTATGTTCTAAATTGTTTTTCTTTACTTTTCATGTATCATAACCCTTGGGCCTGGGAGGGATTCAAAACCCCATCTTAGAAGTCCCTAATGTGCATGTCATCCTGGCAGAGGGAAGAAAACCTTGTACCAGTGGAACTCAGCCAGCTGGCAGCCACAGTCAAGATGCTCATGAGAAGTGATCTGCGACCTAGCAGGACGAATCTGAACTGTACTGCAATGGAAACATTTGTATACTAAATTGTACTGTTCATTGTCAGGAGAAGAGCACATACCCTGGGAACTCCAAATTCGATAGGCGGTCCCAAAAGATGCAAATTGGGACTTGTAGAAGTTTATCCTGGTTGGTGTGTTGACCTGTTCTACTTGAGGACCAATCGAAATTGGGGATTCTTACACTTGCAACATTTGGGGGGTGGTACACTGACCCGAAAACAGTATAACTAGCCTAGGCTTAGCTAGAGAAATTGTCCGACTTGTCCGAATAGCTGACCTGTCACTGACCCAACGCACTCAATAGGTGACTGATACAGAGAGCTGTGGAGCACTCTGTCCGTAATTTCCACAGACCCAAGCGGGGTTTTTAGAACCTTAAGTGCTGGCGGAGCACTTTGCTGGAGAATTCGATAACCCAATTGGGGTTCTGACTGATATCTGCAGAGAGGGTGTAGCGCAGGCGTTGCTACCGAACTGCGGGTGCTGGTCTTTCCTTGGTGGTCCTGTCCTGATCCTAATCTGGTTTTCCTGTCCTGTCCTGGGGTGTCCATTCTGCACCTGCTGGCCTACTGGCGACTGTCCTTTCCTTGGGGTTTCCCCTGTCCTTAACTGACCCGTGGCCAGGGTTGGTCTTCACACCGTTCTAGGTAAATATAGTGCTGGGAAATCTATTCTGCATCTTTCATTCTTTTCCTTGCTTTAATAAAGACGTACTCTTGCATATTGATTTTCCATGCTTTCTTTGCACCGACAAATGAAAAGGTCATACATTTCTTACCTACCCTATAAGTACATTCCTGCATACAGCTTATGAAATATAGATGTTCCTTTTCTTTACCTTCCTTTAGCTAAATGAAGTGATTGCTCTGAAATATTAGCCTGTTCCTTTTTTTATCTTTTCTATAGTTACATGTTATTTTTCGAGTCTCCATAGACTAACTAAATTCTCGTACTGTGTCACTTTTGAAGGGGTACATTCTAGCATGTTCCTTATTTTTCCCCGTCCTTTAGTCACTCCATGACTAGTCTAAACTCCTGAAAATTCTTACTAGCGTGTTCCCTGTTCTTACCTTCCTTTAGAATTCTAAATGGTTGGTCTGATTTATTTCTTATATGGATACGTGCTCTTTATAATTTTAGTTATTGACAGTTTATTGGCTGTAAACCTTATGCTTAATGAAACTGACAAATTTTAGATAAAGGTTTTTAAAACTTCCCTATGTTTGTGGTTATTATATGAGTGCAAATATAGAAAAGTATTTTGTATTTTGGTGTCTGGCTTTCTTTTACAGCTAGCTCCCTGATCCATTGTGGTCATAGGTACCCGTAGCGGTGGATTGGTAAATCGGGTAAACCGGAAAATACAATAGGAAGGAAACAGGGTTACTGGTAGTAGAGTGCAAGGTCACCCGATTAATAAATATGGTGTATTGAAATTTATGGGCCCAAATGTGCATATGGTAAAGATTATGGTCGGGTGACCTGCGCGCTCTATCAGTAATTTTTCTGGTAGCAGAGGTATGGTTAGGGACTAGTTAAAGATAGGTAGGACTAGTTAGGAAAGGTAGGTAGGTTATTTTCTGCTAATTGTGAAAATTTTGCTGCTAATTGATCGAATGTACAATTGATGTTTTATTGCTGTGAAAATTATGAAATGTTTTAAATTGTTTTTCTTGCTGCTATATTGATATATGTTCTAACAAACCTCGTTAGTGATTGTTATATGTTTGTTTGGAATCCCCGGGGGCAGAATAGCGGGTGGTAAGGAGAATCCACGTCACAAGTGAGGTCATTTACTAGAGGAAAATTGGTGCAGGTTAGGCAGAACTGGAAGCACTAATTAGGGTTTTTCTGAATAAATGTTTGAATAAATGATAGCAAAGAGTTCGCTGGCAAAACTTCTATTGTGATATAGCCTAGTAAGCGTCACACGGAAGGAGTAGCAGGTTCGCTAAGCTTGAT
The DNA here is from genome assembly GCF_964261635.1 of Lissotriton helveticus. Classification (NCBI taxonomy): domain Eukaryota; kingdom Metazoa; phylum Chordata; class Amphibia; order Caudata; family Salamandridae; genus Lissotriton; species Lissotriton helveticus. The sequence goes on from NC_136057.1 coordinate 1,711,197,407, forward strand.
TGGTAGCAAAGGAGTTCACTAGTGAAACTTTTGGCTTAATATATATCCCAAAGTGGATGAGTCGAAGGAGTAGCGGGTTCACTAATGCTTGTGTGAAGGGTAGGCAGAAGAGATCTACTCGTAGTATTTGAAAAGTAAACAAAGGAAGTTTTCTTGCATTGAAACAAATCTTTCCTTTCTAGACACTCGAGTACAGTGGCAAATGTGTTTTCATTGTAAATTTAACTAAGCACTTGCACTTTAAAGAGGTAGAAATCGAAGCGTTTCTTACCTTGTAAAGGAGTGAGTCAGTTGCGGAGCTGCTCTGACGCCACTCAGTGGCTGGTATTGTTCGAGACAGCGGGCGTGTAGTTGAAGCGGGATTGTAAGGGAGGGGTGAGCACAGGAGCGTGAGAACTCATTTACGAGAAATGCAGAGCACCCATTGGTTGAATTATTTTGAAATCGCGCATTTGATTGGTTGCAGAAAAATAAAAGACGCTTTTTGATTGGAAGTGATTTTGTAAACAAAGTTGCTTGTGGAAAATTATATGTGGTATCCAGAATTTTTACCTGATCCGAAATACTTAGGGTTCGCTAAAGAACAGATGCTAAAAGGCAGACCTTATAATATGTACGGAAGCAAGAGAAAAATGACTTTAGTAGACAAAGTTAAAAATTATTTCAAGAAGGATAAGCCCATCAAAACTAGAGAAGGAATAGTTATTCCACCACCTAATACTCCCGCATCATTCATGTTATTTGACAAAGGGTATCACACATGTGTATGGTTGGAAAACTGGGTGGAATATACTAAAAATGATGGAATTTTGGCATTTCCATTAGATGTTACCTTTAATAGCCGGATTCTGTTTAATTTGAGAACCCGCATGAATGATTTACATCACAGACCCAGACTAACGCAATATGAGGCCTTAGAAGAATGGGAGATAGAGGCTTTTGAACGAGATAGACCTAGAATTGACAAGGGAATAAGTAAATGGTACCCGAAAATGCATGGAGAAGCCAAAGAGAAAAAAATGAAGCAGTGGAGACAGAACATGATAACAGAAGGACTGTACCCTGTAATTGCCCTAGAAGCCCCAATGGGAGAGAAAAGGACAGAAAAAACAAAACATTTGATGACCAGTGGGGATTCAGATGATGAATATTTGGAGGAATTTTGTTAATGAAGAATCCACCTCCTTATAATGAAGGACCCAGATCCTCAAGTGTAGGGGATGCTTGTCTAAGACCCCCTTACCAGGAGGGATCTAGACCAGTAAGTGTAAGAGACGGCTGTCAAATACCTCCTTATCAGGAGACGCCGAGACCTTTAAGCACAGGGAATCCATTCCTGAAACCTAATTATGATGAGGGACCAAGTATGACGCATCTAACTGCCCCGACTTATGCCCCAACCCTAACTCCACAAATAGTGCATGAAACAAGCCTGGAAAGAGTACTACAGGAGGGAGAGCGAGAGGCTATAGCTAAACAGAGAACAGAATTAATTCAGAAAATTTCCCAACTAAATACAAGTCCTGAAGCCTTGACAATCCCAGTAACTATTGGACCAGTTGTTCCTTTGTACGGGGATAAGCAGAATAACCCAAAACCTCCGATTATTACCCCAGCTGTAGTGCAGCCGAGAAAAGAACCCCTAATTGTAGATGACCAGGCAAGTGAATGTGAGTCTGTAATTTCCTTGATGGATTTACCAATAAGGGAACCAGAAAGGGGTTCAAGGAAGAAGAACACTCCTTTCAATTCAGGAGAAGTGCAGATTGAGTCAGCTTCTGGTACTAGAAGTGCCACCGTAGTGACTTCCGAAGAAATCGAGAGATGGAGTCGAGAATTAGAGAAACCAAATCCTCATTCGAAACCATTAGATATTTACAAATTAAGAATAGAATTGGAAGAACTGATGGCTGGAAATGTGGGGTTAGACAGACTAAATACATTTTCCGAGGAAGAATTGCTGTTTATCTGCAAGAGTATCACCCGTAATACCAGAGTGTTCCATGAGAAATTAATGGATACTGCGGCTAGTATGGAAATAGATATTGGGAAATCTAAAGTGTTGCAAAAACCCTACAGAGCAGAGTTCTCAGACAAAGATTTAGAAAACATGAATGTGTCAGGTAAAAAGGTACAGATCAGAGAATTGCTGAACCTGTTGCAAAAATGGGGAGAATTAGAAAAATGGAAAGCCAGGTGGGCAAAGAAAAAGGAGGAGATTAGATCAAAACAGATGGCTTCTGAGTATGTCTTAAAAGAAGCAGACAAGGCAGAAAAATTATATCGTATGCGAGAAGTGCCAGGTGGAAAATATGTGCATGTTCCATGGTCCCGACAGGATATTGTGTCCTTTACCAATGACTTCCCGAAATTACGAGAAAAAACAGTAGATTGGTACAGACAGGTAGAAAGGTTTGTGAAGGTACAAAAATGCCTTTGGAAAGATTTGGATGGCTTCTTTGACATTGTAGTTCCTGTAGATTTGTGGACAGAATGCAAAATTGCTATTGATTGGCCTAGTGAGGAATTCCCGAGAGACCCTAACACAGGGGCTCCTTCACCCGAGGTAATGAAAAAGTACAACCAGGTGATGTTGCATCTGAAGGGAAAAGTGCCTGCAAAGGAAACTGATTGGACCCGAATACATAGAACTACCCAGAATAGAGATGAAACTGTGCATTCCTATTATGAACGACTGTTACAGGTATTCAAAACATACAGTGGTTTAGACAACATCGAGATGAAGGACATGACTCACTTTATTTATAGATTTGGGCTAGGGTGAGATCCGGGATTTCACAATGGATCAAAGACAATAAAATCTGTTGGCAGTCTAAACCAATTGATGAGGTCCTGAAGTATGCCAAGTATTGTGAGGATGAGATGGCATACAAACGAAAGGCATTGAAGGAAAAGGTCATGTGGGCACAGGTAAAATTGGCAGAACAGCAGGAACAACAGCTAGATAAATTGACCAGTAATCAGAATCAAGGCCCCGGGGGTGGGGGAAAGCCCAGAGTAAAAATGAGCAGAGAAGAGGCCAAAAAGAAGTTCCCCTGTCACGGGTGTGGACAGATAGGGCACTGGAGAGACGAGTGTCCACATGTACAGAATGGTAATGTCCAAATCACTGATTTAAATCCACAGACGCAGAATGAGAAACCACGAAAGACCCAGCAACAGGTAAAACAGAATCAGTTGCCTCGTGCACCTAGACAAAATTTTAGGAGCAAAGCACAGCAGGGTGAAGACACCGAAGTGTGGGAAGTAAGGGAAAATAAGAATGCAGCAACCTCACAATTTCTGTTAAATGACACGTTTCTCTGTGATGACACCTACTGACGGTGCCTGAGGGGGGAGGACGAGGAGTGCGTGCTTGGCGCCTCCTTGCCGGCGGACCAGTCAGGGCCATACATTGAAGGAAAGGTTGAAGGAAATGACGTCACCTTCCTGTTGGACACTGGTGCTACCCGTTCTACTGTGAGAACAGCAGACGTTCCTAACCTACCCCTCTCGGGAGAAGCGATCCAAGTAGTGGGCATTTCAAATCAGCTAATTAGTGCCCCAGTTACAAAACCCATGGAGATTAAAATTGGAAATTTTAAAGAGATGCATAGATTTGTTGTCTGTGACTCCAGTCCTGTAAACCTATTGGGACGAGATTTGCTGTGCAAAATGAACTGCACTATCTTTTGCACACCAAATGGCGTTGAAATTCAAACCCCTGACGAAGATGGAATTTACAAATTAATGTTAGCAAGACCGACTCTGAAATTAAAAGATTGACAATGCAAGACTTGCCTGAAGAGCTCCAAGGAACAGTGAAACCAGAAGTATGGGGTTTTACTGGAAAAGATGTAGGATTAATGGAAAATGTTGACCCGATTAAAATAGCCATAAAGGAAAATGCAGCATACCCAAATATTAAACAGTACAAAATGAGTGCAGAAGTAAAAGCAGGAGTTGCCATAGAAATAAAAAGATTGTTAGAAGCAAACATCATACAAGAAGTAATGAGCAGTGTGAGAAGTTGGCCTGATATGCAGTGCTCACTATTCTAGTGATCACTATGTATCAGTCCAAACAACCCTTATTGATGATTGGTTGTAAGTCAACCTTATAGACCAGCTATCCTAGTAGCATGGATACGAGCAGTCTAAGGCTAAGACTCTAGAGGGCGTGTTAAGCCAGCTGTTTTACCATCACATTACCCCTTGAACACCAAGTGAAAGGACACCACACAAGTTGTTATGAAAATAAACAGATATTTATTTATAACAAGACTACCCTGAACTCTTTATGAGTCAGGGAGCTAAGCACATAACAAAACTCTTACGAAAATACTTTAAGTCGCACAATTTACACAAATGCCCTAGGGGCACGAAAAACCATATACCCAGTAAGTGGAATGCGAACTTGCTAGCAGGTAAGTAGTACTTTTCTAGACTTAGGAATCGCTAGGCCTACAATTCTAAACACTGGGATTAGATGCAGGAGGCCTGTGGACGTCGTGTGCAGAGTGGGAACTCTCACGCGTAAGGCGGGAAAAAGTCTATGGAGGCTAGCAGTTGCAAAGTTACTGTTCTCGGGCGAACCCGACTAGGTGGGTCGAAAACAAGAGTGGATCCGAACACTTAGGGTGTTGGACTATGCTGGAGCACCGGAGTACTCAGGTTACCTAGCCCAGGGGCTGCGGCTGCATAGGGTTGAAGTTGCGTCGGAAACCGTTGTTGAAGATCCAGGAGCCTGAAGAAAGAAGTTGCTGGCAGGCGACCAGTGAAGAAGTTCGTGGTGATCCAAGCCTGGATCAGGGAAGAAGAAACACCTGAAAGCAGTGGGGACCAAGTTCTGAATCACTAGCCAGTGATTAGATGGGCACCAGGGTGGCACAGGACGAAGTCACCTCAACCAGGTGAGTGGGCACTGCTGGGCTCTGCAGTCTCTCGGACCAGGAGGCGTTGTCGGCGACCAGGATGGAGGTGCGAGCTGTCCCACGAAGGTTCTTGCTGTCGACGTCGCTGGACCCAGGATTGGGCAACAAGTCTTGGCAAATGCAAGGCCCACGCGGTGGACCTAAAATGGCGTCTTGAGTGAACCAGGAGGGTCCAGGGTGCTCCTCTTTTGGAGAGGAGCAAGGGCTAGTCTGGAGCAACCAGACCAGCAGTGTTTGTCGTCGTGGAGCGTCGTGAGAGGGCCACTAGCCAACGGGCAGGTGACCTGGACAACGCGGTTGGCAGCAAAGAGCAGAAGGGCCCCACGCAGATCTCGTGGATGCAGGGGGGCTGAACTTCGGTGCTGGAGCTGCTCAGGGTCGGGGCTTCTCTTACCCCAAAGCACTCAGTCGAGGGTCACTCGGTGGTCGTGCTGGACAAGCATCGTGCAGTTCTGAAGATGGCCGGTCCCTCGAGGTCTCGTCGCACCCACGGATCACAGCTGGGCTGATGATGTAGGTTGAGGTCAGAGGTGCCAGGGAAGCTGGTTCTCGTCGTGCTGGAGCAGTCTTGATCCGAAGGAGAGACTGGCAACAAACCGCGATGCTTGGTTGGTGCCTGCTGCTGCAGGGTGACTACTCCTTAGTCACAAGGGAGAATCTTGGGAAGAAGTCTTGAGTTCCTTTCGTGGAAAGTAGTTTCAGGATTCAAAGATGATCTAATCTGGAAGGGGGCCAGTTCCTACCTTTATCCTGAAAAAGGGGGCTGGCACGCGACTAAGTCCTGCCCTATGGGTGGGACCAGGAGGGGGGTGGTTACACCCCTCTCCTTTGGTGGGCTTTCCCCAGGCCAGGGGCTGGAGTGCCCCTGGAACTGGTTCCAGCCGGCCTATGCACATCGAGCACCTGGGTGGCACTTGCAGTCACCTTCCTCTAAAGCCCTGCCTACCTAGGATACACAAAATCCTGTCTGGGACGGTGCTGGCACCGCCCCTGGCAGGAAACCCTTTGTCCTTGCCTCCTGGGCTGGGAGGACTCCCAGCAGCAGGAGGGCAGACTTGTGTCTCGGTGGCAGCATCCATTTTGTGGAGCTAAGGCTATGTCTGACTTTAACCGGGGTTACAGGGTACATACATGTCGTGTCCCTCTAGAAGGGTGGAATGCTAACCCCGTCGCCAGAATTGGCGAGGGGTTAGTATTCCAATTCGTATGACACCTTACTCGACATGTTTTGATAAAGCGATACCAGAGTTGGCATATAACCGCGAGGATTATAATGCACTTAAGAGTATATGGTATGCGATATCATGGAAACGGCTAAGGGATGGATCCCGAAAGCCGCAGACAGGCTCAGCTCATGCCAGAGCACTATCTCACACGATTCCAAGCACTCTGCCTTCAGGATTGTCAAGGCCTGCCATAGGAGTGACTGATAGGAGATCTGTGTGTCCATTTTTAGGGTTAGATATAGGAATACTATATCTAAAGCAAAGGGTGTTTACACCACCTTGCCCCAGCTGTCGTGCAGCCAGTTGTGTCAGATTTGGATGGCCAGCCAGGGGTGGCATAATACATGCTGCAGCCCCTGGTAGGCCCTGGGTACACCAATGCCCTGGGTACCTAAGGTACACTGTACAGGGACTGATAAGGTGACTCAGTATCCAATTAGATATGTACCTAAGGTACATGGAATCCATTTTACAGAGAGAGCAGTGGGCCTGGGGTCCTGTATAGCAGGGCCCCAGGTCAACTAAGTCAGAAAACCAGCAAAACACCAGGCAAAAAGTTGGGGGCAACCATAGTCAGGGATCTACCTTCCTACATAACCCCCCCCCCCAAACGAAAGGAGATAAGGCTATCCTTGCCAGGTAAGCCTATATTGCCTGAGTGGCCATATAAGGAAGTACCAGCACTGGCATGGTTACCCCCTATCTCATGGTCCACTAAGCAATCCCTCACCCTAAGGGTATCTGAGGGTCTCCACCATAGGGAATCTCTACCTGTGGTGTGTTTTGGCAAAGGAAAAGGCTGGTGCTGAAATGGAGTACTGAAGTGAGGCTCCACTAATTTTGGGCTCAGCTTCCTCCAATCATTTTCCACCATAGAGGCCTTTCTTTCCAAGACTGAGTTGTTTTGGGCTCTCAGGGTCAACCTCTGGCTACCTACAGCTGGAGGTTGGGTCCCTCTGTTTGGCTTACTGGAGGGACAGGTCAGGTTTGGGGCCCTTAGGTCCCAGGTCTGGCTGTGCCCAACAGTGTCCATCTGTGGGAGGTCCCTAACTAAATTTAAGGGGGATCCCTCAGGAGTTTGTTTTATTTTCACTTGGCTAGGACTGCTAGCTTCAGTGCCCTTAATCTGCTGATTGGGGGATTCTTTTGGACAGGGGGCCCTTTGGGGTCCAACAATGGCCTCCCTGACCTCTACAGCCCTGGGCTGACTGAGGCAGGGTAGAGAGGGGCAGGTTACCTGCTCCAGACTGGGTCCCACCTTGGAAGGGTCCACTGACATCAGGGGTTCTGCCAGGCTAGGCCTGACTACCTCTGTGGCAGTTTCTTCACAAGGGGTCAGATCAGTTCCCTGGGGAGGCTGACCCTTTCCTAAAGTCTGGTGGGAGGGAGATTTCTCTTCCTCCTCAATGCTCTCTGTCTGAGTGGAGTGATCCATAGTTTCAGGCTTCACAACACTATCATCTGTCTGAGTTTGAGCTGTGGCCATCACAACTCTCCCAACCTTTTCAGGAGGGGGCTCAGTTTGGGTGTGGGCTGTGACCATCACAGCCTTTACAACCTGTTCTGGGAAGGAAGTTGTCTGAGATTGGGCTGTGACTGGCACAGCCCTCCTGACCTGTTCAGGGAGGACATCTTGGACTGGGGCTGTGGCTATCACTGCCCCACTAACCTTACCATGGACGTTTACCATTTTAGAATGGGTTTCTTGCTCTACTTCAGCCCAGGCTGAGAGCTCTAAATCATTCCCCAGTAGGCAATCTACAGGCAAGTTTGGTGACACTGCCACTCTCTTGTGGCCAGTGACACCTCCCCAGCTGAGATTGACCACTGCCATGGGATGATCTCTCTGTCCTCCATCAATATTGGTCACCTGGTATGTGGCACCAGGTAAAAGTTGCCTTGAGGGGACTAGACTCTCAGTCACCATAGTGATGCTAGCCCCTGTATCTCTATAGGCCTCAACTTTTATACCATTGATGAGGGGCTCCTGTCTGTACTTGCCCAAAGTGTTGGGACAAGTTGTGAAGTTGGCAAACCCCATGCCAGTCTCACAGACAAGAGTATCTAAGTTTGGGGACCTGGTTAGGCCAGAGTCCCCAGGAACTCCCAAAGTAAATGCACCCAAATTCTTGGGGGCACTCCCACCACCTGGGGGATTACTACTAGTAGTAACAGGAGGCTTGGGAATGTTACTTGGGGGTATGTTCTCCTTATTGTTGTTCTTTGGGCAACTGCTGTCAGTTTTCAAATGGCCCACCTGCTTACAGGGATAACAATAAGGTTTCTTCTGGTTATTAGAAGGATTCTGGGACCCACCCCCCTCAGAGGATTTTTGGGCCCCTGATGTGGTTTGATCTGAAGATTTATTCCCACCCTTCTCTTGAGGCTTGGTTGATTCCTTTTTCTGATCACCACCTTGGTTCTTAGGCCTAATCCTGGTTCTGACCCATTTGTCTGCCCTCTTACCCAATTCTTGTGGAGAGGTCAGATCAGAGTCTACCAGGTGCTGGTGTAATAACTGGTTATGACAATTATTTAAGACTTGCTCTCTCATAATAAGATTATACAATCCTGTGAAGTCAGTAACCTTGCTACCCAGTAGCCAGCCTTCCAAAGCCTTAGTGGTACAATCAACAAAGTCAGCCCAATCCTGAGACTGAGTTTTCTGGGTATCCCTGAACAGCAACCTGTACTGCTCAGTGGTTAAGCCAAACCCATCAACCAGTGTATTTTTCAGGACTTGGTAATTGTTAGCATCCTCAACTCTAGTAGTGAGGAGCTTATCTCTACCTTTGCCATCAAAGGAGAGCCACAGTATAGCTGCCCACTGACTTTGGGGGATGCACTGTACAGTGCAGGCCCTCTCCAAAGCAGCCATCCATTTCTGGATGTCATCCCCTTGTTTAAAGGGGGGCACTATCTTTGTCAGGTGTTTAGTATCTAAACCCTTCTCTTTTTCTCTTGGGAGATTGCTGCCACCAGTGGGAACTATCCCACTCATCTGCTGCTCTCTAGCAAAGGCAAGCTTCTCTTTGGCCAGGGCAAGTTCTTCCCTTTCAATCCTCAGTTTAGCTTGTCTCATCCTTGCTTCATGCTCTCTTCTCTGAGGGGAAGTCAATCTCCTCTATGGAGAGTTCCTTCTCCTCTGAGAAGAGGCATTAGAGTGCAGAGATCTAATGGAGTCCCTAGAAAGAGATCTATCTCTCCTAACTCCAAGGTTAGGCCTCATCAGGGTCAGTACTGGGGGTCCCCCAGATCCTTGCCCAAGTAGGTCTAAGTTGGCCCTAGTGAGTCTGCTGACTAACTCAGGACCCTTGTTTGCCTCACCCTCAGAGAGTTCCCCTAGATCCTCCTCCTCAACTGCATTGTCAGTGTTGTGGAGGTCTGGATCCCCAGTGGTACCCTCTAAGGCTGGCATATTCCCATCTAGCTGAGAAATCTTTCTCGCATCATATGTCTCCAAGAGACCTATCAGAAAGGGAATGGTGGGGTTAGACCCCTGTTTCAGTTTCCTGGAGGTACACACTTGTCTCATCTCCTGGAAACTGAGAGCTGCATATCTTGAAGTGACCTGTGGAGGGTCAATAACCACAAGGGGAGTCTCTGAAGACTCTCCATGGGTAGACATGCTTTTCTAGTGAGGTGTAAGTGGTGCACTTACCTACACTATTTGTTTGCCTACTGATCCCTTGCTAGAGTTGTAGTTTAGGGTGTGCTAGGCCCTAGGAGCTACAACAGCTGGTTCAGTAGAACTCAGAGTATTCTATGCTAAGTTATATGTACCTTTAGTACTTATGTGATCTTTCAAATGATATTCTTAGGATATGTGTGGTAAAACAACAGCAAGCTCAAATCCCAACCGCTGCTCACCAATGTGAGAAGTTGGCCTGATATGCAGTGCTCACTATTCTAGTGATCACTATGTATCAGTCCAAACAACCCTTATTGATGATTGGTTGTAAGTCAACCTTATAGACCAGCTATCCTAGTAGCATGGATACGAGCAGTCTAAGGCTAAGACTCTAGAGGGCGTGTTAAGCCAGCTGTTTTACCATCACATTACCCCTTGAACACCAAGTGAAAGGACACCACACAAGTTGTTATGAAAATAAACAGATATTTATTTATAACAAGACTACCCTGAACTCTTTATGAGTCAGGGAGCTAAGCACATAACAAAACTCTTACGAAAATACTTTAAGTCGCACAATTTACACAAATGCCTTAGGGGCACGAAAAACCATATACCCAGTAAGTGGAATGCGAACTTGCTAGCAGGTAAGTAGTACTTTTCTAGACTTAGGAATCGCTAGGCCTACAATTCTAAACACTGGGATTAGATGCAGGAGGCCTGTGGACGTCGTGTGCAGAGTGGGAACTCTCACGCGTAAGGCGGGAAAAAGTCTATGGAGGCTAGCAGTTGCAAAGTTACTGTTCTCGGGCGAACCCGACTAGGTGGGTCAAAAACAAGAGTGGATCCGAACACTTAGGGTGTTGGACTATGCTGGAGCACCGGAGTACTCAGGTTACCTAGCCCAGGGGCTGCGGCTGCATAGGGTTGAAGTTGCGTCGGAAACCGTTGTTGAAGATCCAGGAGCCTGAAGAAAGAAGTTGCTGGCAGGCGACCAGTGAAGAAGTTCGTGGTGATCCAAGCCTGGATCAGGGAAGAAGAAAGACCTGAAAGCAGAGGGGACCAAGTTCTGAATCACTAGCCAGTGATTAGATGGGCACCAGGGTGGCACCGGACGAAGTCACCTCGACCAGGTGAGTGGGCGCTGCTGGGCTCTGCAGTCTCTCGGACCAGGAGGCGTTGTCGGCGACCAGGATGGAGGTGCGAGCTGTCCCACGAAGGTTCTTGCTGTCGACGTCGCTGGACCCAGGATTGGGCAACAAGTCTTGGCAAATGCAAGGCCCACGCGGTGGACCTAAAATGGCGTCTTGAGTGAACCAGGAGGGTCCAGGGTGCTCCTCTTTTGGAGGGGAGCAAGGGCTAGTCTGGAGCAACCAGACCAGCAGTGTTTGTCGTCGTGGAGCGTCGTGAGAGGGCCACTAACCAACGGGCAGGCGACCTGGACAACGCGGTTGGCAGCAAAGAGCAGAAGGGCCCCACGCAGATCTCGTGGATGCAGGGGGGCTGAACTTCGGTGCTGGAGCTGCTCAGGGTCGGGGCTTCTCTTACCCCAAAGCACTCAGTCGAAGGTCACTCGGTGGTCGTGCTGGACAAGCGTCGTGCAGTTCTGAAGATGGCCGGTCCCTCGAGGTCTCGTCGCACCCACGGATCACAGCTGGGCTGATGATGTAGGTTGAGGTCAGAGGTGCCAGGGAAGCCGGTTCTCGTCGTGCTGGAGCAGTCTTGATCCGAAGGAGAGACTGGCAACAAACCGCGATGCTTGGTTGGTGCCTGCTGCTGCAGGGTGCTGCAGGGTGACTACTCCTTAGTCACAAGGGAGAATCTTGGGAAGAAGTCTTGAGTTCCTTTCGTGGAAAGTAGTTTCAGGATTCAAAGATGATCTAATCTGGAAGGGGGCCAGTTCCTACCTTTATCCTGAAAAAGGGGGCTGGCACGCGACTAAGTCCTGCCCTATGGGTGGGACCAGGAGGGGGGTGGTTACACCCCTCTCCTTTGGCGGGCTTTCCCCAGGCCAGGGGCTGGAGTGCCCCTGGAACTGGTTCCAGCCGGCCTATGCACAGTGAGCACCGGGGTGCCACTTGCAGTCACCTTCCTCTAAAGCCCTGCCTACCTAGGATACACAAAATCCTGTCTGGGACGGTGCTGGCACCGCCCCTGGCAGGAAACCCTTTGTCCTTGCCTCCTGGGCTGGGAGGACTCCCAGCAGCAGGAGGGCAGACTTGTGTCTCGGTGGCAGCATCCATTTTGTGGAGCTAAGGCTATGTCTGACTTTAACCGGGGTTACAGGTTACATACATGTCGTGTCCCTCTAGAAGGGTGGAATGCTAACCCCGTCGCCAGAATTGGCGAGGGGTTAGTATTCCAATTCGTATGACACCTTACTCGACATGTTTTGATAAAGCGATACCAGAGTTGGCATATAACCGCGAGGATTATAATTGTGGTTCCTTGTTGTCCTGTCGTGCCAAACCCTGCAGTGATTCTATGCCAAATTCCATGGAATGCTGGATGGTTTACCGTCATTGACTTATGTCATGCATTCTTTTCAATTCCATTGCATCCAGACAGCAAATTTCTTTTCTCATTTGAATTCGACAGTCACGTGTACGTCTGGAATCGCGTCCCTCAGGGGTATACAGAAAGCCCCTCAATCTTTAATCAGATTTGGAAAAAGTGCCTTGAGACCCTAAATTTGCCCGGAAAATCAGTTTTGGTGCAATACATAGACGACCTCTTGGTGGCGTCTAAAAGTCGAAAAGACTGTGTGACTGACACAATTGCCTTGCTGAACTATTTTGGTGAAGGAGGACATAAAGTATCACCCGAGAAACTGCAATTCTGTACCACATCAGTGAAATATCTGGGGCACCAGATAGAGAGAGGTATCAGAAAAGTCACCTCAGAAAGAATCAGGATAATACGAAACATGGAATTACCAAATACCCAGAAGGAAATCAGAATGTTCCTTGGAGTTGTAGGGTACTGCAGGCAGTGGATTGTGGGATTTGCAGTCCTAGCAAAACCATTATTAAAAATGACAAAGAAAGGAGCAAGTGACCCTGTAGAATGGGATGACGAAAGCATGACCACTTGTACAAAATTACGAGACTGTCTCTGTACTGCTCCTGCCTTAGGAATGCCCGATTACTCAAAAGATTTTGCACTGTTCTGTGACACACAAGATAATTGTGCACTCTCAGTCCTGACCCAAATTCATGGTTTGACTCGACGTCCAGTGGAATACTTTTCTTCCACATTGGACCCAGTAGTAGCTGGATTACCTGGATGTTTGAAAGCTGTAGCTGCAACTTGCATAAGTCTTGAACAGAGTGAGTCCATCGTTATGGTACATCCAGTAACTGTGTATGTTCCACATTCTGTTGTAATCTTACTGACAAGGACGAAAACCCAGTACCTCACACCTAGTCGGCTGACTAAGTACGAGAGGATCCTTGTAGGTGCAGGAAATGTAACCATCGAACGATGTAACATTTTGAATCAGCTGATCCTCTCCCTTACCAACGACCCAGCCACCGCCAGAACCAACCTACACGAAGGGATGAAAGAAGTAGCCGAGTGGATGAAGAACAGCTGCTTGAGACTCAACTCAGACAAGACGGAAGTCCTCATCCTGGGAACATCTTCCTCTGTCTGGGACGACTCCTGGTGGCCCCCTGCCCTGGGCAGCGCACCCAAACCAACAGACCACGCACGCAACCTGGGCTTCATCCTGGACTCCTCCCTCTCGATGACCAGACAAGTCAACGCCGTCTCGTCCTCATGCTTCAACATCCTTCGCATGCTCCGGAAGATCTTCCGATGGATCCCCACCGAAACCAGGAAGACGGTCACCCAGGCACTCGTCACCAGCCGACTGGACTACGGAAACACCCTCTACACCGGAACCACAGCCAAACTACAAAAGAGACTCCAACGCATTCAGAACGCTTCCGCCCGACTCATCCTGGACATCCCCCGGCACAGCCACATCTCCGGACACCTGAGAGACCTACACTGGCTCCCCGTCAACAAGAGAATCACGTTCCGACTCCTCACCCACGCACACAAGGCCCTCCACGACCTGGGCCCCAAGTACCTCAACAACCGCCTGACCTTCTACACTCCCACCCGCCAGCTTCGTTCGACCAGCCACGCCCTCGCAGCCATTCCACGCATCCGAAGAACGACCATGGGAGGAAGATCCTTCTCATACCTGGCAGCCAAGACGTGGAACTCTCTCCCCATCCACATCCGTCAGACCCAAGACCACCTCTCCTTCAGGAAGCAACTCAAGACCTGGCTGTTCGAGCAGTAGCAGACCCCCCTCCCCAATGCGCCTGGAGACCCTCCGGGTGAGTAGCGCGCTATATAAATTTCGTGATTGATTGATTGATTGAATCCAGCTACCTTACTGCCCAGCTCATTTGCAGAGGAAGTGAGGGAGGAATTTGCACATAATTGCATTGATTTGACTGAGTTCAGTACCAAACCACGCCCAGACATCAAAGAAAACCCTCTGTATAGTGAAGATTGTGAGCTGTTTGTAGACGGCTCATGCATGAGGACGGGGGCCTGAGTGCCGCCTACTCAGTATGCACTCTAGAGCGACCAGTGGAAGCATCCTATTTACATGGAGTTAAGTCTGCACAAATAGCCGAATTAATTGCATTGACAAAAGCTTGTAAATTTGGGAGAAATTTGAGAATAACCATATATACTGATAGCCAGTATGGTTATGGGGTTGTGCACGACTTTGGCCAATTGTGGCTACAAAGGGAGTTCCTGACTTCTTCAGGCACCCCTATCCGAAATGGAAAATACGTGCAGGATTTACTGGAAGCAATCCAGTTACCAAAAGAATTGTCTGTGGTCAAGTGTGCTGCTCACAAATCTGGCAATGACGATGTGACAGCAGGTAATTGTTATGCAGACCAGTTAGCCAAACATTGTGCAAAATACAAAATGGCAATCAATATAAAGGTTAGGGGAAACGGAAGCAGCTGCCAACTTTTGATGCTAGAGGGAGTTAATACATGGGAGGAAGTGAGAGACTTACAGGAAGCAGCGGACCCACAGGAGAGGCAAAGATGGAGAAACTTTGCTTGTCGTAGGAGGCATGAAGATGGTGTCATTGTTTACCTTGATGATATGCCTGTATTGCCAGACTGTATGCTTGCTCCTATGGCTAGGCTGATTCATGGAGACACCCATGTAGGCAGAGATGCGATGATTCGCATGTTCCGACAAACATGGTTCAACTCGAAATTCAGAAGCGTAGCAGAAGCACTCTGCCATAGGTGTTTGACCTGCCAACAATTTAACCCTGGAAAGAAAACCATAGTATTACCAGGAAAAATTGGGAAGGCAGAAAGCCCTTTGATTAGATTACAACTTGACTTCATTCAGTTGCCCCCTTGTCGAGGAATGAAATACCTACATGTCATTGTCTGCCTGTTTTCAAAATGGGTGGAAGCTTTCCCTGCACGAAGAAATGACAGCATCACGGTAGCAAAATTGTTACTTAGGGAACTAATACCTCGTTACGGTTTCCCAGTCTTAATTGAATCGGACAGAGGAAGTCATTTTCAGAATGAAATAATAAAACAAATCTGTGAAGCATTCAAAATCACGCAACATCTGCACTGTGCATATCGTCCAGATGCTTCTGGAGTGGTAGGACAGATAAATGGCACAATCAAATCGAGATTGGGAAAGATGTGTGAATACACTCAACTGGAATGGCCAGATGCTCTGCCTCTTGTTTTGATGGGACTCAGAAGTATTCCAGATCGGAACACGGGCTTGAGTCCCCATGAAATCCTGATGGGAAGAGCAATGCGGCAAGCGTGGGTGCCTGGATACAAATTAATAAGCATATCTGATGATTTGGTACTGGAATACTGTAAAGAACTGTCTGACCAAGTGCGTTCTATCTCTCGCCAGGTTGGGGGAGAAGACGTCGCCAGACCAACGACTCCAGCACATAACCTGAATCCAGGTGACTGGGTCGCAATAAAGAAGCACACTCGGAAAAGTTGCCTTGAACCCAGGTGGGGAAAGCCACGGCAGGTGATCCTGGTAACCACCACAGCTGTAAAGTGTGCAGGAGTACCTCGCTGGATTCATGCCAGCCACACAAAGAAAGTGACTGAACCAGACCTAACTGAAGCTGAAGGTTGCGCAGCTGAAGGATCCCAAGACATCGGTCCTGAAGTAGCTGAAGAACAACCAAGCTCCAGTCAAGAAGATTGGGTTCCAATTATTGATCTGACCATCGATCCTATACGAACTAGGAGTCAAGCTCAGTTAGATAGACATTGGGATAGTGAGGACTAGACAGGTGAAGAAGAAGCTACTCAGATCATCGAAATACATGTAATATCGGATTCTGAGGAGGACCAGGTAGGGAAAGAGCAGGTAATAGACACTCCTCCAAAAACACCTGCACCAGAAGAGGGACAGATAGAAATTAGGGCGGAAGTTCATGCGGAAGAAAATCAAGAGTTCGAAGAGCTTGAACTGGAACAGGTAGGGTTAGACAGTTGTGTTCAGGAAGAAGAGACTGAAACAGATCAAAGCCAAGCTCAGCAAACACCTGAACAAGGCCAGTTTAGGGACCAGGCAGAAGAAACAGATGAAAGACCTGGACCTAGTCAGTTAGGGAACAATACAGGAGTAGAACTTGATTCCAATGCGCCACAGCTGAACGAAAACAAAAGAGTGTTTGAAAAAGGCCAAGACACAGTACCAGTTAAAAGACTCAGAAAAGGTGACTCAGTTCCTCGATTTGTAAAAAGGCTGAAATTGTGTTTGAAGACAATAAACGAAGAGCCTAACCAAATAAATGAGGTTACGAGTCAAACTGACCCAGTGGTGACAAAGCAAAGGAGAAGAAGTGCTCGCATTAAAAAGCTGAATAACAAGTATTCGAACCCTGAATGGACTTACTATGTACTGGAAGAATTTGAGAATCTGGAAATAAGTGACGCAAGTACTGAAAGTGACGGATAGTTGATTGCTGAACAGAGCGAAGACGACGCAGAACCACCCTGAAAAGGTTACTCGAGTAAGCAAATTGTGCAGAGTTACAAAGAGGGGTTGAAGCTTCTGTTGAGCCGAAATGTCTGATTCTTCTGAGAATGGGAGACCGAGACGAAGTTGTTGTAAAACATGCTGCCAAGTATGTTTATGTAGTGTTGCAATAGTACTGATCCTCTGGATAGGACTAACAATAACCCTTCCTTCTATGATGAGCAAGAACCCAAGTTTGTACCCAAACAATAATTTACCTGACGACACTGTAGAATCACATACTAGAAAGACACTACGAAGAATAGACTCATTGGACAAACCACTTAGCCTGAAACGGAGACAAATAGACTTAGAAGCACCAGATGAGGAAGGATTACACTTTAACAAAATTAAGAACAAGACACATTTAAATGTTTTCGCAAACCTGTTATTGCATTATGTAGAAACTATGGAAATAGACGACTGTTATGTCTGCATGAAGCTACCTACTTCTGTAGCTGAAGGCGTGACTTATCATCACCTGCCCTTAACCTATAGAATTTCCTGTAGTATACTAACTAGCTTATTTTACAAAAGAGGACCTTTACAGTATTACTATTCAAACTCTGACGTGACGTTTTCTGAACTTCCTGTTCGAAGAAACCTGAACCCTGTACATACAACTAGAGATATAGCTAAGTACATGAGTGATTATTTTCTCACTGTAGGAAAAATTAATATAGATGATGCACATAAAAATAACCTGACCTGTTCTTTACATGAAAAGGAAAAGGAATTTCTGGACATGGTAGAGAAGAGAAGAGAGAGTTTCCAAAAGAAAGCCAAAGACAAGAACCATAAGTTCCTAAATGGGCAGAGAGCACCCCAAATGGTGGAGCTAATGCTGCGATGCTTCTGGATTTCGAAAAGAAAGGGAAACTCTGTCTTAAAAGAGAAATGACTAGTTATTATAACAATATTTTCATTGGTTCCAGTGAATGCGATCATAATTACAAGGTAATTGGAGGTTGGGGTTTCAAAGATGGAGCCTGTGTTTCCTGGAATTTACTTTATTTGTGGGAACAAGGCTTACTTCAAATTGCCCGACCATTGATACGGGAGTTGTTATTTTGGTATTGTCTTCCCAAAGATATACCATGTGGGGAAAATCACTGGAAGCAATGAAGAAACTAACCAATTAGTACGCAATAAAAGAGAAAGTGCTGGTGAAATTGTAGGAGATATTTTTAGCGCAATAATACCTGCAGTGGGAGTGGTTCTGAACTCACACAAAATTTGCAAATTGTCAACAGTAGTAGATCGGTTATCTACTGACACTGCTGGAGGTTTCCTGATGGTCAATACCGAAATGGTTGCGGTCAGATCAATGGTTTTACAGAACAGACTTGCCCATGATACTCTATTGGCAAAAGAGGGCGTAGTCTGCAGAATGTTGAAAGCGTAACATTGTTGCACTTACATACCTGATAAAAGTGTAGAAATCCAAAGGTATGTAAGGAACATTACTAATTTGGCAAAAGAACTCAAACCACAGGAGGTTGACAATGCCTGGAAGAGACTTACTGATGGTCTTTCCGCCATAGGTCATTGGTTTGCTAATTTAGGTAAAAGTTTTCTGATTAAAGTACTAATGCCAATAGCAGGAATAGGTTTAGTAGTGTTCATCATATTCGCCTGTTGTAAATGTCGAAAGCATCAGAAGAAGTATACTGTGAACCAGAGAGGGGTAAAGAGAAATGTGGACGAACTTGAATAAGAAGAAATGAACAATCAGATTTATAAAAGGGTGAAAAATTCTCACCCTAATAAAGAAACAAAAGAGAAATTGAACCGAATGTTTGAAGAAATTGAATTGGGCAAACAGTAAAAAAGTTGGCATCTGGTTCTAATGGTTTGTGATGATATAAAATATCATCAGAGAGGGGATTGATGGAGCAAGAATCCGCACGTAAAGCGTCTTGCTTGTATTCAAGAACCTCGCATAACCCTAATAGAATATAACCAACATGTTTGTCTTACTAATTTCCCATGTATTCTGACATGTTGGGTATCCTAGTGATGCTTGCCTATGTGTTTATTAACCTTAATACACTTGCCACTAAAATGGCCGCTGCTTGGCGGGGTTTTCTTCTGCGCATGCGTTGGTCACAATCACGTGGCGTGACGTACTCGCAGTTCTGGTGGGAATCTTTGCGCTTGCGCACTCAACTTAAGATGGCTGTTGTGTGTTCTCACATGCCGAAGCTTGCACTATCACTTTCTGCATTTCCGTTCGTTTGCACTAATTTTAATGCCATGAATTAGTAAGAAGTAAGGGGAGTCATATAGGGATTCCTGGTATACAGTGTATTAATTTATTTCTATTTTCTAAATTGTTTTTCTTTACTTTTCATGTATCGTAACCCTTGGGCCTGGGAGGGATTCAAAACCCCATCTTAGAAGTCCCTACTGCGCATGTCATCCTGGCAGAGGGAAGAAAACCTTGTACCAGTGGAACTCAGCCAGCTGGCAGCCACAGTAAAGATGCTCATGAGAAGTGACCGGCGACCTATCAGGACGAATCTGAACTGTACCGCAATGGAAACATTTGTATACTAAATTGTACTGTTCATTGTCAGGAGAAGAGCACATACCCTGGGAACCCCAAATTCGATAGGCGGTCCCAAAAGATGCAAATTGGGACTTGTAGAAGTTTATCCTGGTTGGTGTGTTGACCTGTCCTACTTGAGGACCAATCGAAATTGGGGATTCTTACACTTGCAACATTTGGGGGGTGGTACACTGACCCGAAAACAGTATAAATAGCCTAGGCTTAGCTAGAGAAATTGTCCGACTTGTCCGAATAGCTGACCTGTCACTGACCCAACGCACTCAATAGGTGACTGATACAGAGAGCTGCGGAGCACTCTGTCCGTAATTTCCACAGACCCAAGCGGGGTTTTTAGAACCTTAAGTGCTGGCGGAGCACTTTGCTGGAGAATTCGATAACCCAATCGGGGTTCTGACTGATATCTGCAGAGAGGCTGTAGCGCAGGCGTTGCTACCGAACTGCGGGTGCTGGTCTTTCCTTGGTGGTCCTGTCCTGATCCTAATCTGGTTTTCCTGTCCTGTCCTGGGGTGTCCATTCTGCACCTGCTGGCCTACTGGCGACTGTCCTTTCCTTGGGGTTTCTCCTGTCCTTAACTGACCCGTGGCCAGGGTTGGTCTTTACACCGTTCTAGGTGTATATAGTGCTGGGAAATCTATTCTGCATCTTTCATTCTTTTCCTTGCTTTAATAAAGACGTACTCTTGCATATTGATTTTCCATGCTTTCTTTGCACCGACAAATGAAAATGTCATACATTTCTTACCTACCCTATAAGTACATTCCTGCATACAGCTTATGAAATATAGATGTTCCTTTTCTTTACCTTCCTTTAGCTAAATGAAGTGATTGCTCTGAAATATTAGCGTGTTCCACTTTTTACCTTCTCTATAGTTACATGTTATTTTTCGAGTCTCCATAGACTGACTAAATTCTCGTACTGTGTCACTTTTGAAGGGGTACATTCTAGCATGTTCCTTATTTTTCCCCGTCCTTTAGTCACTCCATGACTAGTCTAAACTCCTGAAAAACAGCGGGTTCCCTGTTCTTACCTTCCTTTAGAATTCTAAATGGTTGGTCTGATTTATTTCTTATATGGATATGTGCTCTTTATAATTTTAGTTATTGACAGTTTATTGGCTGTAAACCTTATGCTTAATGAAACTGACAAATTTTAGATAAAGGTTTTTAAAACTTCCCGAGTTTGTGGTTATTATATGAGTGCAAATATAGAAAAGTATTTTGCATTTTGGTGTCTGCCTTTCTTTTACAGCTAGCTCCCTGATCCATTGTGGTCATAGGTACCCGTAGCGGTGGATTGGTAAGTCGGGTACACCGGAAAATACAATAGGAAGGAAACAGGGTTACTGGTAGTAGAGTGCAAGGTCACCCGATTAATAAATATGGTGTATTGAAATTTATGGGCCCAAATGTGCATATGGTAAAGATTATGGTCGGGTGACCTTCGCGCTCTATCAGTAATTTTATTGGCAGCTGGCGCTTGTGTGTCGAAAAGTGATCATTCTGAGATAGATAGTGTGTGATTTGTGGTTTATCCACTTGTGTGCTCGGATTGATGATCTAAAGCAAGAACATGTTGGACCGCTTTTATGAATCTTGAGGTTCTGGGCGGATGAGGTAGCCTTAGTTGTAGTACTTAGCATTGGTGCAGTTGGATGTCTGGGTAGGTTCGCTGTCGGGAAGGCAGACTTGTTGTGTTCCATGAGATCAAAAAGTAGATCTTCGGCCAGATATTAGGCTTTTCACAGAGCCAGAGCGGGAGATCTCAGGCCAAGCAAACCTCTGCTGGCAGCTGCCACCGGCTGTGCTTGCTCCCCTGCCCCCTGGCTGTGCTTGCTTCCCTGCCCCCTGGCTGTGCTTGCTTCCCTGCCCCCTCACTGTGCTTGCTTCCCTGCCCCCTCACTGTACTTGCTTCCCTGCCCCCTCGCTGTGCTTGCTCTCCTATGTGTGTATGTGGCTCTGGTTGTGTGTGGCTCTGGGTGTGTGTGTGTGTGGCTCTGGGTGTGTGTGTGTGGCTCTGTGTGTGTGTCCGTGGCTCTGTGTGGGTGGCTCTGTATGTGTGGCTCTGTGTGGGTGTAAATGCAATAGGTCATGCATTTGCGAGCTATTAAGCTATTGGCATTGTAAATGACAATGCCATTTATTTAACGATTATGCTATTGGCAATGTACATGACAATGCCATTTATTTATGATTTAAAAAAAAAAAAATGTCATGAGCAATGCCAATAGCTCTACCTTTAATAATGCAGAGACCATTGCATTGTAAATGCTTGTTTTATTCTGGGAGCCTTCCCACGCTGACCAAAACCTTTCCTCTTCTGAAATCCCTCTATTTTCTTGAATCAGAATCTCCAATTTCCTATCTACTCTAGCATCAAGATCCTGAGTAAATTTCTGCAACAATCCAGATAACTTATCCTCCAAGGATACCGCCATACTTCCTATATTACTTTCTTCAGACACTTTTACTAAACTAACAAGCATTTACAATGCAATGGTCTCGGCAGCATTAAAGGTAGAGCTATTGGCATTGCTCATGATTTTTTTTTTAAATCATAAATAAATGGATTGTCATTTACATCATCAGAGCTGTGTGAATAATAACAGCTGTGACCCCCTGCCTGAGGTGCATCATCAGAGCTGTGTGAATAATAACTTTTTCTGCCCGTGCCTGAGGTGCATCATCAGAGCTGTGTGAATAATAACTGCATCAGCCCCGTGCCTGAGGTGCATCATCAGAGCTGTGTGAATAATAACAGCTGTGAGCCCCTGCCTGAGGTGCATCATCAGAGCTGTGTGAATTATAACTGTGTCAGCCCGTGCCTGAGGTGCATCATCAGAGCTGTGTGAATAATAACTGCGTCAGCCCCGTGCCTGAGGTGCATCATCAGAGCTGTGTGAATAATAATAACAGCTGTGAGCCCCTGCCTGAGGTGCATCATCAGAGCTGTGTGATGACCTCGAAGACTAATTGCTTTTTATGTATTTTACTCACCAACAATTTCACGCAAATAGGGCTTTTTCCGATCACTTATTGTTTTTACCCCACCCCACCTCAAGTCATCCACACGTTTTTCGTGCTAAATTGCGCGCGCAGGTCAAGGCACGCACACAAGGCCAGATGAGAAACACTTCGTACCACTTTTATTAAAACCATACGAAGTTTTCCCAAATACTTCACCAAGCACGTCAGTATTCTCAAGTCACTCGCAGGGGTGATTAATGTCGCAGCCCGCCGTGAAAAAAAAGAGCTGGGGGAAGATAACAAGTATGCTGGGACAAAGAAAAGAAAACCCACACACACCATGCTCAAGTCGAGCAGACCGCAACAGAGCCTGCACCGTCAGGAGCGACACTACACAGCAAGAGCACTCAGAGGTCAGCGACCTTGTGTACAAAAGTATGACATCAGGAGTACAGCGCCACACATACTACTGGTATTAACATAATCTATAAAACATTACTGGAGTGAAGGCTTAGAGCACATGTCTAATCGCAACAACCAACATTAACTACTAGATTAACCAATAACCTTGTGTTCTTGAGTAGCGTTCTACTCGCCGTAAAGCGCTTCAATGCCTCCTCAGGGGTAGTAAGCACTGTATACAATTATAGATGAAACACTTTGGGAGCAGTGTGTATACCCGCTGTATTACTTTCCTCGCATGTTCCATTTACTGCACTCTGCCAACTCCCTCGCTAAAGCAGCTAACACCGTCCTGCTCCTCAAAGTGGTTTGTCGTCTCTCTGGTGCCTTACTGAGGGCGGCCATGGCCGCAAATGGAGCAAAGCATTCAGATCAGAGAGGGTGACTGGCGGGACTCGGCCACACTGCCACGAGGGAAGAGCAGGAGGGGCCCGGGATAAAGCCCCCGGATAAGCAACTGAGTGCTGCAGCTTTTAATTTCCTTGTAAGTAAAAGGGATACAATTATTTACCAGTCTGTTAATCTGATCCCTGGCCTTTTACTAGGCGAGTTATTCCTGGGCGACCTGCCTCCCTCCTTGGAGAGCTGTGCTGACGTCAGAGCAGCTATATCTGAAGGCCCTCTGTCCTCCCCGTGAACCCCTCCGCCCTGCGCCTGTGAGCTCCGTACCTGCCCGACATTCCAACGCGCCTTGGGATTGGGTCGCACGCGTGAGCTGTCTACGTTACAAGCTCACGCGCACGACCCAATCCCAAGGCGCGCATCTGAATCCGCCTCCACCATAGACAATGCTGCACGCATGGCCAGCTCTTGTCTCCACTCCTTGTCGGGTCTTGTCGGCTGAGCCGACGACTATGGTTCTCTGGCGAGAACGCGCTTTGCGCGCTTCTAGCCGAGACCCAAAAAGAAATCCATCACACCAAAAACAAGCTATATAATCCCTCAACTAGTTACCTAAACTCTAAAAAGGCGGCTCCGTGTAACTGTCCAGCATTTTTGATGGTTGTTTTGCATCCGACCTAAATCCAATCTGTCAAAAACCTAGTAATCATAGATTAAATCAGAGGTATCCTATTTTTCGAAAATGGCCACTCGTTCACAATGATATTCGTGAAACGACATGCCAAACTTAGTCCTCTCTTTGTATCCATGTTAATTTCTCAAAAATGAAGATCCGCCTACTGATCGGCTGAATTTCAACAATGGATAGCGTTTATCCCCACCGAACAAAACGGAGACTACAGTGTTTTGTCTCGGGCAGCAAAAGCCATTTGAAAGGGAGCTGCTATGGGGTCACACTGCGAGGCAACATCATACGTGCGGTCTCAGTGATGGTCCGTGCGGTTGCTTATAAAGACGCCTGTGACCAAGATGACCCCCAGAGAGATTCCGTGCGGGCAATGAAGAGCTCAGCACAGTCGTCTGAACAAAGGTCTCGAGCAACCTAGCTCAACCATCACCTCAAGGCAAATCGTCTCATTCCTTTATAAAATCCAATAACTATTGTGAGCGCAAGGTTACCATTTCCTCTGTACTATATATGCGTTTTCAAGAACCCAGCAACATTTCTACTATTCGGATACCATAAAATATTATTATAGAAACACTTTATTTAGAAAGTAAAATAATTCCTATATATAACTAAACTAAATGTAAAATGTTAATATTGCTATACCATTCCATTTCCAAGATTTATTTCGGTCATTATAGACCATAAAAGCAAAAGATAAAATACATACATCACGGATTCTGAACAGTAAAAAGCATCAGTAAACATTACAAAATATAACCACATACAATGAATTGATTACATTTCATAGCAGTTAAATAATATAAAAATTTAAAAAGAGGTTAAAACAGTGATTTCATCAATGAATAAGGTTAAAACAGTAGGAAATGGAGAAGGGAAATTTAACATGTGCGGGGAGGAGGGGGCGTGGCTAGCCGGCAAAGATGGAGGTCGCAGCCCGATAGAGCTCCGGATCCTCCCGGGGGCAGTTACCTTGAGGGCGCAGTCCTGATGGCGCCTACACTCGCGCAGGAGCGGAGAAAGTAACGCTTGTGCCCCTGGATGCCCGCATCGCTCCTGAAGAATGCCCTGGGCCAGAGAAGCACGGGGAGGCCTGTCTGCTGATCGGAGTGGGCCACAGCTGGGAATTCTGGTCGAGGCGTGGCCCACTCTCCGTGGAGCCGCCTCCTGCAGGCCATGACTGAGACCTCTGGAGTGCGGCCGCGTATGCGGTACTGAGGATGCGGCGGTGGGTCGCGGCAGAGCCCCTTGTCCTTTGCCATTGTCCGGAAGGAGGTGGAGAGCGGGCCGCGAGTGTAAGGGACCTGACACGGGACCTGGCCGGGAGCCGCGGCGGAGTGCGGGGTGACGCGAGGCCATTGCAGCGGGTAAGGCCTGCTTGGAATTGGGCCTGCTGTGGGCATCACGGAGGAATCCGGGTGAGTGAGCTGGACATAAAGGAATCGTAGGGAGAGGGGGGGCCCCACCCGGGATCAAGGAGTTGACTAGGGCCGCCTGTGTCTGGTGGTCGGACCTACTGGTGTCTGCTGTGGGACTGGCTGATGCCCGCTGCAGGAGCGGGTGCTGCGTGGGCATCGTGCTGGCCGGTGCCTGCGGGTGGCCCTGCGAGACGGTGCCATTGATTACTGCGTGCCAACAGGGCGGGAGAGCTTGCGACGTGGGGGCCCGTGTGCTGACCACAGCCACTGAGTGCGCACTGCCTGGGCCTAATCACAAAGATGGCGGAGGCTGCCGGGGGCCCGAGGCTGCTCCGGGGGGGAGGCGCGACTATCTACAAGTGCCCAGGGCCGGTGAATACCGAGGCTTCCGAGACGCCTTGCCTGGCGGTGAGGCTAGGGAAAGACACACTATAATGCAGAACACCTCTGGACATAAAACAGGCTTGGGGACTGCACCGCCTGTTAGCCAGGACACTTGCATTATTTCCTGGACCTCATCGCCCGGTCTCGCTGGCGGCCACGCTTGTGCCCCCTGATGGGGCTGGTTGGACCTGGAGACAAAGACTGCGGGAGAGATGAAACAAATAGGAGTGGTCCAGCGGAGTGATAGCGGTGAGTGAGGGTGTTCCCTGTGGGCCCCGTATTCCTTTAACTCTTTGTGATTCTTGCCGCTCCCTCCTACCCCCGACACCCCCCGGGGCATCTCCGCTTTGTCTGAGAGAGACAGTCTGGGATTGTCCTCGCGGATTACCCTCTCTTGGCCTGGACTTTGTTCTGGAGGTCGGAGACAGTGTGTTTTCTACCTTGCAAAGCATTACATTGGATCACCACTGCGCCTTACGGAGTAATTATCTCACCCTGAAGACCATCCTGTTAGGCGCGGGTGGGTGCTGCCGCGACCTGACATAGCTGCGCGACCTCAGGACCCTGGAGGCCGCAACGAAACTTGTCCTAGTGAAACGGGGTAGCGGTCCTGCGACGAACTTGACAGATACCCGATACCATGGGCAGAAACCGAGGAAAAGGGCAGGAGAGACGGGACGGCACTGATACCCCTCGTAATATGGCAGGTGATGCAAGCGGAAGCTCCTCGCCAGGGGGCGCCTCGACTGGACACGTGGATGAACACCCCCCGGATAAACTGGATTTAATTCTTAAAGAGATACGAGAATCTAGGGCAGCGATGGAACTACAACTAGGCACTCTTACCACTGGTCTGACTCTCCTTAAAGCTGACCATGGCAAGCTGGCGGATCAAGTAAAAGAACATGGCTTAGCCTTAACGGACCTCACACCAACAGTGGTGGAACATTCCTCCTCCTTGAAACAGCTCCAACAGAAGGTTGTCACGCTCCTGGACCAGGTTGAAGATGCAGAAGGGAGAAATAGGCGCAACAATATATACGTTATTGGCTTACCGGAGCGCTGTGAAGGGAACCGGGCGGCGGACTTCATGGAACAATGGTTCAAGGACCATGTAGCACCCAAAGGACTCTCTCCATATTTATGTGTGGAACGGGCACACAGGATTCCGACTGGACAACCTAAACCCGGATTGCCGCCCCGCCCACTGATTGTAAAGATCCTTAATTATAGAGACCGGGACACCCTGTTACAAAAAGCTAGGGAGAAAGCGCTCATCCAATATGAGAACCACCGTGTGTCCCAATACCCGGATCACACCATGCTGGTCCAAAGACAACGCTACTCATATCAAGCAGTGAAGAAAAAACTACAGAATGCACAGCTCAAATATGCACTTTTATATCCCGCTCGACTGAAGGTCATTCATGAGAAGAAAACACACTTTTTTTTAAAAGTCCTGCGGACGTTGAAGAGTGGATGGAAGTGATGTGCATAGGATCAAGCCAGGTCAGTGATCGGGAGGGTTCTACGCAGGGCTCCGGGGGGTCCTGGAGCAGGTTGCTCACCACTCGCCGAGATCCAGCCGGGGCGGCAGAGGTGCCGGCCCCTCGAAGGAACAACAGAGGAGAGACCAGGAAGGGGCGCTGGCGATGGCAGGTGCCTTTTGAGAAGACTCACACAAAATCAGGACTGACTCAGATGATAGCACCCTACATTCAAACTCTGAACACATTGCCATCCTGTTCCCCACCATCAAGCCTAGAGCGGCGGATGACCTGTTGGATAATTGACTGTAGAGATCGAATTCTTACCTTTACGAACTTTGATTACGATTATTGATGATACTGCTGTTGTAGCATTTGGGGATTGGAATTGCTGTCCGATTTGGTAACTGGGTTCCTTGGACCACGTATGAAACCATGATTCGATAATACACCGAGGGTTGGGTCTCCTGATTATGACTTTTGTTTGAATGTTTTACAACCTAAATGCAACTGACGTCCTGTACTAAGGTCATGGGGCTCCCGATTACTCGAGTTCGCTGTGGGGCTAGGTCCAGGTTACCACTCCCTCCGCATTTATAACATCCATCCTCCCCCGGATGGAGTTCCATGGAGCCATTGGGTAACAACGATTGGCTGCACTACGGGCAGGAAAACAACTGGCCAACTCCCTTCAAGCGTATGCACCGTTGTTGGTTTTATTTGCTTGCTACACTATTGTTGGGCTACGCGCAGTTCTAGCGCTGTGCCAGGTTTAGTTATAGTTATGGGGAACGGGGACTCCTGGTCGCACTTACCCGAGCACTTAACACGAGAAGAGACAACACCTTATCACTAGGAATATGGCAAGGTCAGCTGAAACTAAAGGGTCCTATAATTTACTCACATGGAATGTGCGGGGGTTAGGATCAATTCAGAAACGCCACCGTATTCATGCTTTCCTCCTTCGACACCAAACACACATTGCGTTCCTCCAGGAATCCCACCTCACAGATGCTGAAACTCAGAAGATGCAGAAAAAATGGAGGGGACGCATTTATTCTACAAATTATTCGGCCTTTGCTAGGGGGGCAACTATCTGGGTACGACATGGGATCCCATTTGTTGAGCTTGAACATCGAGTAGACGACCAGGGGAGATGTATCTTAGTGAAGGGAACTCTGGATGGCTCCTTGCTGGTCCTGGGGAGCATTTATGCTCCAAATTTTGATCAAGATAAATTCCTATACAGCCTGGGTACAGTTTTGTCGGACTGGGATGGGATCCCTTGGGTTCTTGGAGGGGACTGGAATGCGATACTAGACATAGGATTAGGTAGATTGCATCCCCCACTTCAGGCCTATGTAACAAACAGATTGACCGAGCAATTCACCTCCTGGGTAGATGGCTGGACATTATTTGATGCCTGGCGGAGTCTCCACCACACACATAAGGAATACTCTTTTTATTCTCCAACACACAACCTCCACACTAGGATCGACCGCTTCCTGTGCTCCAGGGCTATCATCACGGCCAAAGGCGGGTCAGAATACCTAGCTAAGACCTTTTCTGACCATAGACCCCTGACACGCACGCTTCTCCGGGGTAGGGTGCCGACCCCGGTACCCACCTGGAAATTAAATCCACGTTTGCTGGAGGACGCTCCCTTTCGTTCATTAATATCTACCACTATCTCTAATTACCTGAGAGACATTTGGAATACTGCCTCCTCGAATTTGATAGAGTGGGACGCCCTAAAAATAGTGGTCAGGGGAGTGTTAAAATCTAGATTGCGACGTAAACATTATCGGCGCCATCTTGTCCCCTTTTAGCCCAAATGTGCGCGTAAGTAGCAGCCATTTTGAACGCCATGGCCTCTCTGCCCACTGCCGATAGCCAGCGCGTCTCTCCCTCTCCCTCTCTGACC
Organism: Lissotriton helveticus; assembly: GCF_964261635.1. Classification (NCBI taxonomy): domain Eukaryota; kingdom Metazoa; phylum Chordata; class Amphibia; order Caudata; family Salamandridae; genus Lissotriton; species Lissotriton helveticus. The sequence goes on from NC_136057.1 coordinate 1,711,226,508, forward strand.
CCGCCAGCATCCCCCGCGCGCTGACAGCCCACGTTCTCACATGCTTGGGCCATAAACCACCCCTTCAGCGCGGCCCTGCCTTGGAGCCACATCCCGTACCCGACTAACACCTCCCTCCGTCCCTTTAATGATCACGCATCCTTTGATGAACCCCCTTCCTCTGTGCCCAATTGTCCCGCCCGATCCCAGGCCATCACCTAGCCCTGCGGATACAGTTTATTGCCCCTTACAGTAGGAAGCTGTCCCTCTTCAAAGAATCTATGACTGATAAAAGCCCCCACCCCATGAGATCCGATCAGCCGCACACATTCCGGGAGCCGGCGGGATATCCAGCTGCGCGATAGTCATCACCTACTGAGATCGGGGTGGGGACTTTTACTGTAAATATGTGTGGAAACGGGTTTGGAGCGGAGATTCCGAGGATGCCTTTCCGTACATCAAAGTATTGACAAGAATGTGTTTTATGTAATAAAGCAATAAACCTGTGTATAAGAGGCCAGGCCTCAAGGATGCGTTTAGAGCACCTCGAGAAGATACCCTGTTGTCTGATTTGACGTGTTCTGCTCCGTCGGAATAAACTCCTGTTTCATGCCTTCTGTCTCCAGCGCCTGCCTCTTTGTTTGGTAATCTCGAATGGTATGAGAGGCGGCTAACGCCGGGCAAATACTGAAGGGTTCTTGGTCAAATTCGGCCCTACCTTTCGACAATTGGCGCCCAACGTGGGGCCCATCAGCGACGCGTGGATCCAGTGGGAGAGGTCCCAACGACAGAGTGAACGACTGCAACGATCGGGAAGAGCTCCTGCCCGATAGACCCTCGTCTGGCAGCCGATCATCCGAACTTCACCGGTTCCGAGCAGACCTCTCTCGAGTGATCTACGGTCCTGACTGGGAACCATCAGGACTGCCACAGCAATTACGGAGAACAGAGGACGATCAGGCGCTGGAAGCGGAAGACGAGAAACTGTCCATGCAGTCCGGGTAAGGTCGTGTAACACGACGAATTGCGAATTGATTGTTTGATTGTTTGAAAATACTAGTATTACTCATTTGATTGTTTCTGAGAGATTCTCTATTTGCAAACAAGCACAGAGTCGCCATACTCTGTTTAGTCTTTGCAGATAGTGAAGGGTAGGTAACGCAGGCCTTTGCCCCCTTTGTAATCCGTCGTGCCTACTTTCCTCTCCATTTGATTGATTGTTATCCAAGCATTTACTATTTTGGAATTGGTTCTCTTTGGATCATTCTCTATTTACAAATAAGCACAGAGTCGCAATACTCTGTTTAGTCCTTGTGAATAGTGAAGGATAGGTAACGCAGGCTTTTGCCCCCGTTGTAATACGTCGTGCCTATTTTTATCCCTCATTTGATTGATTGTTTGTCCGAACATTGATAGTTCGGAATTGGTTCTCTTTGGGTTATTCTCTATTTCCAAATAAGCACAGAGTCGCAATACTCTGTTTAGTCCTTGTGAATAGTGAAGGATAGGTAGTGCAGACTTTTGTCCCCTTTGTAACCCGTCATGCCTATTTTTGCCCTGTTTGTTGGTAGTTGGTTCAGCCCGGACCGCTTATTAGAGGTGAACCATCCGGCTCCACTGGAGGGCACCCCTAATAAGGACATGTTTACTAAATATGGACTAGTCACCGTGGCTTATAGTAAGCTGTGGCATAAATACACGAGAAAGGATCGGGGAAGTCAGTGGCCACTGATAGGATCCTTTGATAACGACAAAATAAACGTGCTGGAAACAGCCCTTTATAACAATAAGACAACACCCACTATGCTCGATAGCTTCGGCATGTGGTGCAAAGAAACTGAACAGCGAAAGAAGAGAAATGAGGTCAGGTTAGAAAAGGAATTACGCAAGGCAGCTCACCTGGCCGCTAACAAATTAAAGGAAGAAATAAAAGAAAGAGAGGAAACCAAGCTAAAACAAGATTCCGAATCATCAGGCCAGTGTCCCGTCAGGACACCCTCTACACTTTACCCCGAGCTACCTTCGAAACAGCGAACGAACGATGATTTACTATTAGGTCCCCCGATCATCTACATGCCCCCTCCATACGCCCCTTCCCAACCCTTAGCGCAGCACCCGCAACCCCCACCGACAGGCGAGAGTAGTGCCGGAGCCTCGGTCCCCATGGCCTCTGCGCCGACCGAACCCCTCGTGCCCAGCGCAGCACGAGCAGCGACTTCAGATGATCCCGAAGCTGGGAGGAAAGACCCTGCGAGATCGAATAGATTAAGTAAGGATGAACGAGCTGGGATCGATAAGATTGTAAAGACACTGGTGGTGCGAAAGGAAAGTGAGGATTATATAACGGATATGTACCATACATATGCCAATAGCCACAGGCGACACTTTGTCGTACGCCTTTGTTACCATACCCTTAATGCCTACGAAGATCGCTACCAAGGAAAAGGCCCTGAAAACCTAACGACTCTGTATAGAAAAGTTGATGTCGGAGATGGGGACGAGTGTGATGTGACGAACCTCTTCACGCGTACGCTTGAAGTTTTCCGCCACCTCACGGAACAGAAACCAGAGACTAACACCACGACTCCTGCAGTAACTGAGGCCGGAATAGAAAAAATTGACACGATGATGCCCATAAAGGAGGCTGCTCCCTATTGGGTTCCCCCACGAGGACAGGGAACACACGACGATATTAACCACCAAGATGCGAGAGGGAGGGTAGTTTACAACTGGGTTTACCAACCATGGGATCGGCAAGACATCCTGACTTTCCGAAAGTCCTTGCCTGATCTGCGAAAGAACCCCACAGCCTTCTATACAGAATTAGCCACCGCTCTGGGTTCAACAATTATGACCCTAGCGGATATCGATTTGTTTTTCGGGCTATGTCTGCCAGCTGATGTGTGGAAGCAAATCCGGAAAGTCGACCACCTTGAGCTGTTCGGACATACCTGGATACAACTCGGTAATGTTGACAAACAACGGGAGCCGGGACAGAAACCTTTGAAGGCCATTCTAGACTTACCGGATAAGATTGTGCAGAAATTAAAAACCCTAGTTCCAGAAAGGAAGGTGGACTGGTCGATAGTAACGGCCTGTCGCCAGAAACCCCAGGAAGACGTATCAGAATACTTCTCCCGGTTTGAAACGGTGTTCTCCGATTACAGCGGCCAGGACATGACCACTGCGACCGGACATCACTTGTTTGTCCAGAACTATGTGAAAGGCCTGACACCAGAAGTCTCGCAGAAACTACAGACTAGCAAGAGTAGTTGGGCGGCCTCCAAGCCCGCAGCTATCCTTCAGATGGCTCAATACTATGAGCGACAAAAGAACGAGAACGATCAAGCGACTGAGAAGAAGAAAAAGGACTTGAAAGAGAGGGTGATGATTGCTCAGTTGCAAGGGGTGACTATAGGAAGGGAACAGTATAGAGGAAACTACCAGTCGAATGCTCCTAGAAATCCACCCCCTAGAGACCGCACACCCGCACCCGGCGCTCCACGAACAGACCTCGATGAGGACCAGTGTGCGTTTTGCAAAAGATTTGGCCACTGGAAGTCTCAATGTCCAGTTCTGCAAGAAGCGCTCAGAAATAAAGACACGAGAGATGTAGCGGGCGGGCCGAGAAATAGAGGACAGGGACGAGGGCACACAAGCGACACCAACAATGACAGACCTGGTAGACCGAACACGTTTGACCGTCCCCGACAGAATCAGTGCCGACAGTCTGACTGCGACAATGCCCACGACTTTGCATAGGACTGCCAAGGGCAAGGAAGGGATCCAGTCGAGCTCTATGTTGACCAGCAAGGCCCTTATGTCACCGCTAAGGTCCTAGGTACGAAGTCTCCATTTCTGGTAGATACTGGTGCAACACGTAGTGCGTTGTCTAAACGATTGATTCCCAGGGCACCCTTGTCTGGCTCACATGTGACATCAATAGGTTTTGATGGAACGCCCTCCACTAATCCCTTGTCCACACCGATCTCTTTTAACTTGGACAATAACACCACTGACACGACGTTTTTGCTCTCCTCCAACACCCCCGACGCCATTATGGGACTTGACTTATTGAAACATTTTCGAGCTACTATTAGGTGTTCACAAGACGGAGTTCGAGTCATTCTGTACGACAACCCAACACAGCTCAGATCTTGTCGCACACAACGCATGTTTTCTATCACTGACACTGACTTGTCCTTACTCGACACCCTACCTCTGTACCTATGGGCTAAGACTGACTCGGACGTAGGACGCATGATGATAGACCCTGTACACATAACTGTTCGACTGGACGCAGTACTCCCCAAACTCCCACAGTATCGGATATCGCCCGAAGGCGAGAAGGCATTGGTAAAAATCATCCAGTCCCTGGTAGAGGCAGGAGTAGTAGAAGCAGTAGTTAGCAATGTTTGCAACAGCCCTATCCTACCCATTGTGAAGAAGCAGGGTGAGGGAGATGAAAAAGCGTACCGCTTCATCATCGACCTACGAGAAGTCAACAAAGTGGTTGTACCCCAGTACCCTGTAGTCTCAGACATCACCACCATTCTGACCCTGATTCCTTCCACTGCCACCACCTTCACGGTAATCGACCTCAAGAACGCATTCTTCTCCATCCCCATTCACTCGGACAGCCGCTACCTTTTCGGCTTCACTTTAAAATCCCGCTCATACAGATTTTGCAGAGCACCCCAGGGCTACACTGAAAGTCCAAGCATCTACAGCCAGGCCCTCAAGAGACAGCTGGATGCAGTCCAATTGCCGGATGGAGTGGTGTTGATACAGTACGTCGATGATATCCTTTTGGCGGCCGACACCACTCCACTTGCAGTCACAGCCACCATCCAACTCCTGCACTTCCTCGCGGAAAATGGCCACAAGGTCTCCAAGAAGAAGTTGCAATTCTGCCAACCTCAAGTCACTTACCTAGGCCACCTCTTGTCCAAAGACGGGAGAAAGCTCACGCCCGATCGAATACAGGCTATTCTAGAGACCCCTATCCCTAAAACCCCGAAGCAAGTCCGCTCTTTGGTAGGCCTCACCTCCTTCTGCCGACAATGGTTGCCAAATTTCAGCCTTATTGTGAAACCACTACTTTCCCTACTGGCTAAAGATGTCCCCTTCCTGCTCCCTTGGACCCCTGAATGTCAATCCTCCTTCAAGGAACTACGAGACGCCCTTTGTTCAGCGCCCGTCCCAGGAACCCCTGATTATACAAAGCCCTTCTCTCTCTACACTCACGAAAGGGAGGGATGCGCTTTGTCTGTCCTGACTCAGTCCATTGGCCCTAAACAACGACCATGTGCCTATTTCTCTGCCACTCTTGACCCTGTAGCAAGAGCTTTGCCTGCCTGCCTTCGAGCAGTAGCCGCTGCTGCTGTCTCTATCCGACAAAGTGAGGGAATCGTGCTCTCGAATTCCCTCACGGTACTAGTGCCTCATGCTGTTGACACCCTCCTAAACCAGACCAAGACACAACACCTGACCAGCGCGCGACTGACTGGGTACGAACTGACACTGCTCGCACCTCACATCACGCTGAAACGATGCACCACACTGAACCCAGCCACCTTGCTGCCTCTGCCTGAAAACGATCCCGATGTGCCCCCAATACATGACTGTGTGACCCTCACGGACGAACAGACTAGGAGTAGAGTTGACCTCCGAGACACTGCCTTCCCAAACCCTGACGGAGAGCTATGGGTAGACGGCTCTTGCATTAAACTCCCCGACGGCACCACCTCAGCCGCCTATGCAGTTACCACAGCCCGAACTGTAGTTGAAACCGCCCGCATCACGCAACGATCTGCCCAGGCGGCAGAACTGATTGCCCTCACACGAGCATGTATCCTAGCAAAGGGGACGACAGCAAACATTTACACGGACAGCCAGTATGCCTTCGGGGTGGTTCATCATTTTGGGCTCTTATGGAAGGAGAGGGGATTTCTGACATCTCATGGCACGCCCATCCTGCACGGAGATCTAGTCTCCGCTCTGACTGAAGCGGTTCTCCTCCCCAAACGACTTGCCGTAATAAAATGCAATGCACACAAAAAGGTGACAGACATCATTGGACAGGGAAATGCACTGGCCGACATCACTGCCCGAACCACAGCCGAGAACAGGACGACGACTCGCATGTACGTGACTAGGTCACAAGCAGAAAAATGGACGGACGCTAGGGAAACTATTAGGGACATCCAAATGGCCAGCTCACCACAAGAATTGACTGAATGGGCACGGGTGGGATTAAAGGATGATGAAGGCTGCTGGCGGACAAAAGACATGAACAAATGGTTGCTACCCAACTCGTACCTGATCCCCATACTGACGATGGCCCATTCCCCTGCACACATAGGATCTGCCCCTATGGCCGGACTTGTCTCCCGAGTTTGGCATAACGATAGAATTACAGACTCAGCCAAACGATTAGTCCAGCAATGTCTAGTCTGCCTGCAACACAACCCTGGGAAAGGAACTGTCGTACCCCGGGGAGGGTTTGGGGTCCCCAACCATCCATTTGAAGTCCTACAGATGGACTATATCCAGTTAGAGAGATGTCAAGGACTGAAGTATGTACTTGTTGTTGTGTGCGCTTTTAGAAAATGGGTGGAAGCCTACCCGACGCGTGACAACACTGCTATTGCCACTGCAAAAGTACTACTGAAAGAGTTCTTCCCTCGCTACGGCCTTTGCCGTATTTTATGGAGTGACAATGGCCCCCATTTTGTAGCCGAGGTTATCCAGCTCATCCTGAAAGGACTGGGGGTACGACAGAAATTCCACGCAGTTTTTCACCCCCAATCTGCTGGACTGGTCGAGCGGCACAATGCCACATTGAAACTAAAACTGGCGAAAATAGTGGCTACCACAGGACTAAAATGGCCAGACGGTCTCCCCCTAGCATTGCTGTCAATGCGTTCCACCCCCACCAAACACCACTTGACCCCTTACGAGGTCGTTTTCGGCCGGCCCATGAGTATCTGGTCCGCACCCAAACCGACATCTATTCACGACGTCCCGGACGTCCTAATGTCTGACTACCTGTATAACCTAACTAAAACACTGTCTGTTATTCATCATCAGGTGCTGCAGGCCATCCCCGATGCTTCCAGGGGCCCCGGACATACCATCCAGCCTGGAGATTTCGTCCTGATTCGGAACTTCCAGCGGGAGAAGAGTCTGGAACCCCGCTGGACGGGCCCCTGGCAAGTCTTGATCACCACCCGAACAGCTCTTCGAGTGGAGGGGAAGCGAAATTGGCTGCATGCACATCATTGCAAGAAAATCTCTCCGGCCCTGACGTCGACCGAAGACGTGAGCACCCAGGAAGAGCTCCTGAACAAAGACCGACCATCCCTGAGCTGCTACCCTGAAACAGAGACACTCGAATTGTGAAATTCCCTGATCCCACTGTGCCATCCAGAGAAGGGTATAACCTGCGACGAAAGGAGGGAGCTTCGGTTAAGTAGACCACTGACTAAGTTATCATTCTCAGAGCGGCGGCCTAACACTACAAAGGCTGCCAGGAGAGAAACCAAACGAAGTCTGTGGTTCTGCCCACTACTGAGCACCATGAAGATGATGGAAGCGCCCGGTACGAAGATGATGGAAGCAACCGGACACCCGAAGACCCGCTACAGGCACCCGAAAACTGACAGTTTGCACAGCTCAAAGACTATTGCTCTTCTTATCACTCTTCTCTTTTGCCTCCTCCTCATGACTACCTTCTGGATCGTGGAAGAGAACGCACCGGCTCATAAGACATTTCTAACGACTGCACAGCCTACCACCATGAAAGAACACTACCTGGTCTCTCTTTCACCTCAAATCCAAGAAAGGCGTAAGGAGTTCTGGAACAACTCCTTCGTACAGTTGCTGCACCAACACAACCTTGCTGCAAATGCCACGAATTGCTGGATCTGTGGGTTGATACCACATGCCACCGGACATTCCATCCCCTTCATCCCTTCACCTTTCTCTGTTCATGGCTCCTGCCTTGCCTGGCTGATCCTCTTGCAAGAGAGCTACAGAGACAATGCCACTTCCAGCGAAACTATGTCACACTTTTATCATGGAGTCTGGCTGAACAAAACCGGGAGAGCTGCTGCTCCTTTTTACCCTCTATCCTCCAATGCCTCTGTTCACATGGACATCCCCGCTAAAGAAATGGTGGAGATGCAAATATTCAACAATCCAGCCAGACCCACCTTCTCCTACCTCCGGAAACGAACAGCTGCCACCCTGACTGTGGCCCTATCTGTCGTCAATGTCTCGGGCCTCGTATGCATCACTGGCCATGGGACACAAATGGTGGGCCACAGCACTTGCCGCATCACCAGAACTTTGTACTCAACCGACCCACCCTCTTTTGTCACCTCTCCAAACATGTACTTCGTCTGTGGTACAAAAGCCTACACCTGGCTCCCAAAGGGCTGGGGAGGTACCTGCTACATAGCCTTCATCCTTCCTCCAACCTACATGGCTCCGGCAAACCATCACCGACAGAGACGAGCAAAGGACATCGAGCAGGCCGACTCCACTGGAGCACAATTCTTGGATGCAATGAAAGGACTTGTTCCACTTTGGGGTCCGATGGCGAACAGTCGTGCCATTCGACATTTATCCCAGGCAGTCGAGACAACGATGAACATTACAGCTGGTATCCTCACAAACAATACAGCCGAGCATCAGGCGGTCCGTCTGGTGGCTCTTCAAAACCGCCTTGTTCTAGATGTGGTTCTGGCGGACCGTAGAGGAGCATGTCGTATCATCGGGTCCAGCTGTTGTACCTACATACCAGACAATTCACCCTCCGTTTACAAGGCCATCGAACACCTCCACAGACTCTCCTCAGAAGTTCATCAGGAACAAGAAGGATGGTCGCTCGGGAGTTGGTTCTGGAGTACTGTAAAGGACTGGGGATGGAGGTTGCTCATGATTGTACTGATACCAATCGTCGTAATATGCGGACTCTGCCTGGGTATTCAATGCTTGCCACCTCTGTGTTCACTATTTGCTGTGTTTGCCCTAAGACTCCGAACTTTGAAGCTGAACGCATGAAAGCTTTGTATGATGTAGAAATCCGTAATATGATGGGGATAGACATAAATTGACAAGCTGGCTAGATATGTTGAAAAGGGAGGACTGTTAAAATCTAGATTGCGACGTAAACATTATCGGCGCCATCTTGTCCCCTTTTAGCTCAAATGTGCACGTAAGTAGCAGCCATTTTGAACGCCAGGGCCTCTCTGCCCACTGCCGATAGCCAGCGCGTCTCTCTCTCTCCCTCTCTGACCCCGCCAGCATCCCCCGCGCGCTGACAACCCACGTTCTCACATGCTTGGGCCATCAACCACCCCTTCAGCGCGGCCCTGCCTCGGAGCCACATCCCGTACCCGACTAACACCTCCCTCCGTCCCTTTAATGATCACGCATCCTTTGATGAACCCCCTTCCTCTGTGCCCGATTGTCCCGCCCGATCCCAGGCCATCACCTAGCCCTGCGGATACAGTTTATTGCCCCTTACAGTAGGAAGCTGTCCCTCTTCAAAGAATCTATGACTGATAAAAGCCCCCACCCCATGAGATCCGATCAGCCGCACACATTCAGGGAGCCGGCGGGATATCCAGCTGCGCGATAGTCATCACCTACTGAGATCGGGGTGGGGACTTTTACTGTAAATATGTGTGGGAACGGGTTTGGAGCGGAGATTCCGAGGATGCCTTTCCGTACATCAAAGTATTGACAAGAATGTGTTTTATGTAATAAAGCAATAAACCTGTGTATAAGAGGCCAGGCCTCAAGGATGCGTTTAGAGCACCTCGAGAAGATACCCTGTTGTCTGATTTGACGTGTTCTGCTCCGTCGGAATAAACTCCTGTTTCCTGCCTTCTGTCTCCAGCGCCTGCCTCTTTGTTTGGTAATCTCGAATGGTATGAGAGGCGGCTAACGCCGGGCAAATACTGAAGGGTTCTTGGTCGAATTCGGCCCTACCTTTCGACAGGAGCAACCATAGGACAACTAGTGGGGGCTAGACAGGAGATACACCAGAAACTTTGCGACGTAGAGAACAGACTGCAGACCCTAGAGAAGGCAGCAGCCCTCGACCCGGGGAAGAAAGGAGAGTTGCAAACAGCCCACATTGAACAAGCTGAAACGTTGAAGATGCTCAGGGTAATAGACTACAGGGAATACACTCAGTGGAAACACACCGAGGCTGACAGATCCAGCACATTGCTTGCCCGACTGGTGAAGGATCAACCTGATCCGCCAAACATAACCAGTAACCGTAACCAGATGGCCATCATATTCAACACGCAGGCGGAAATAAATACCGCATTTCGTGACCATCTCCAATCGCTCTATACACCCTCCGTACCAATAGACGGTGCACGAATCAATGAGTTCCTATGAGATTTCCCCTTCCCGACACTGTCGGAAGATACAATGAAAGATATTGATGGCCCCATTACCCAACATGAGATACGGGCAGCGATTAAGAGCCTGAACCGCAATAAGAAACCTGGGATGGATGGTCTCCCTGTGGAGTTTTACCTAACGTACTCGGAACTTCTAGTGCCGGTACTGGAGACTGTCTATAGGGTAGCATTCGATACTGGCCACCTACCTGACTCCACCATGCAAGCGTTAGTTGCATCCATACCTAAGCCGGGATGAGACGTGCTAGAAATGACCAACTATAGATCCCTCTCCTTGTTCTCCACTGAATACAAGATCCTAAGGAAGGCCCTTGCAAACCCTATACAGTCACACCTCCCCGCACTTATTCACCAATATCAGTGCGGATTTCTTCCAAATCGTAGCACTTCTCCGAACACCTGTAGATTGCACTTGATCATGACAGCTACTTCACGCGAGCTCCCCCACACGGGGTGTATAGCACTTGACCTCAAACAAGCATTTGACTCTCTGTCCTGGGAATTTATGTTTGAGTCTTTGAAACGATTTGGGTTTCCGGATAATTTCCTGAAGTGGGTCCGCCTATTGTATACACATCCTACGGCCAGGGCTCGCACTGGTCGATATATCTCAGGCCGTTATAGGGTATACAGAGGTGCGAGACAGGGTTGCCCCTTGTCCCCATTGTTGTTTGTCCTTGCCCTTGAACCCTTGGCCTTATTCCTTCAGAGAACGGCTGGTCACCTGGGCATCCCTATTGACGGAACGCAACATCTTATATCTATATACGCGGACGACATTCTGTTATATCTCCGCGACCTTACAGCAGATCATAATCCAATACCTGACATATTTGACATGTTTGAGCAGTTATCAGGACTAGCGATAAACCCTGTAAAGTCAATCAGTTTTTTCTCCCGAGAGACACCACAACTAACCCACATACGGTTTGGCACACATTGTATGCCGGTTGCTCCTACTACCTTTAAGTACCTGGGTATACAGGTGTATAGGACATCAGAAGATCAGATTGATGGTAATATCCAAAGTGCAATAACGAGACTCCGAAGTAGTGTAGGGTTCTGGACCTCCTTGCCCCTATCAGTGATGGGAAGAATTGCCATTTCAAAGATGATTATGCTCCCTCGCCTCCTGTATTATTTCGTGAATCTACCAGTGAGTCTCCCTCAATCTATTTTTGATACACTGAATACCATCTTGATCACTCTTATTTGGGGAGCAGGCCGGAGACGGATGAGCCTTCGGAAACTTCAGCTGGAAACGATGGCAGGCGGGCTAGGGGCCCCTGACTTTTGGGGATACTACTACGCTAGCCAGCTCAAATGGCTATCCTATTGGACTGCTGGTAGGAATTTGCATGAGATCGGCTTCACGCCGGAAAAACTTAATCTGGGAGAACTCCACTCTTTATTGTTGCCCAGGACCCGGATTCCTCCGGATTGCCCCCCTTGCTAAAAAACGCTTTAGTTTGTTGGAGGAAAGCCCTTTCCTACACGTCGGCGATACCACCCTATGCGGCGAACATTCCTTTATTAGGCATCCCCATGCCACAGGGTAGACTCACACGAAATAGACTTCAAGGATGGGCAGATAGTGGGGTGGGTGAAGTAGGTTCCTTTTTTGGAGATGACGCCCTACTGGACCACGAAACATTTGTGCAGATTACTGGAGCTCCACCATGCCTATACTTGCTACGTGCCATGGTGACACATTATATTAGGACCGCTTGGGCACCGCAACGAACTAAACCCACACAGCATGAACTAGTACACCTATTATATTACATGGGACCGGGAGGCCATCTGGTGCTTTGGTTATATACAGGGATAAGGGCACACGCAGCGATTCCGCTTTTGACCCTTAGAACACGCTGGACAGAGGACACAGACACTGAAATCACAGATAGAGCATGGAAGACCATATTAGAATACCCTAAAAGAGTATCACGCAATGTCAGACTTAAATTTATCCAAACGATGGTGCTTCATAGGGCATATCTCACCCCTAAGAGAATACATCGAATGTTCCCGGACTCCCGTCATTGTTGCCCTCGTTGCGGGGGGGAAGAAGTGGATTTTATCCATATGATGTGGTCCTGCCCTCGACTACGAGGATGCTGGGCAGAGGTCTGCCAGACCCTCAGGACTCTGACACAACTGCCGGTCCCTACCGAGGCTTTATCCTGCCTTGCGGGACTGCGGCACCGCTCAGGAAGTCATAAAGACAAGCTAAAATTCCTAGATCTGGCACTCGTTTTAGCCATAAGAGTCATAACGATGAAATGGAAGTCTCCCAGATCTCCTGCAGTGACTGTGTGGCAGGAGGACTTAGTGCAGTGGGGTCGGGCGGAGGGGGCGGCCCTCCGGAGGGAGGAGGAGAGAGGGCTGCGAAAACACCCTATAGCACTGGAATGGGAAGCCATACCGATTGAATTCGAATCACTCAACCTAATCCCAACACAGGCGGCTGGGTCCCAGTAATGTGCATATGCCCACAGGTACTTTGGAGTTCATGACCCCTCTTTGTGATTTCCTTCTGTCACATGTACCCTATAGTTTGAGAAATGCCCGAGTGTATCCACGGGTAGTGAAAGGCCGGGAATGGAAAGACCAGGAGAGGGAGGGGGGCGGGTTAGGGTAGGTTTGGTTAGAAGGGTTTATAGAAGTTGTTGTATACTTATAAACAATGCACGTTATTGCACCAATATTTGAAGTGTACCAAAAATGCTCCTTAATTGATAAGCTGGGTCATGTCTACGAAATACTGATTTGCTTTTGATAAGAGATATACTGAATTGCAAATGAGCCAATGATATGACTTATGTGCCGGGCAGATTAGGGACGGGGAAAAATGAAAAAGACTGTCTAATACTTTCCTAATTCTGTGTTTCATCATGTCAATCTTGCAGTCAATAATAAAGTGTGTTTTAAAAAAAAAATAACATGTGCGGGGAGAAATTAAAAACTTGCGGCGCCTATGCCACGTGGAGTTGAAGAAACGGGACAGAGCAAAAACAATCGGAGGATGAGAGTCAGTTCTCAAAACTTTAAAGGCCTCCCGGCACTGCCTATACCCCAGGTTCCTGCATATTGGTAAAAGCCAATACCTCCTGGCTGCGTTATAGCCAGGACAAAAGAATAAAACATGAATGGGTGACTCTTCTTTAGTATTACAAGCAGGACATCCAACAGGAAAAACTTTTGATCATTTGCTTGTAAGTGCATGAACAAGCACGCAACCCATTCTAAACTGGGCATAAAGTTTCCTTGCCATGAGTGGATGAACAGCATTAGCGTTAAATATTACACATAGATAGGGACCCCAGATGTTGGGTTGTTCCCGAAATAAATCCCCTGGGATCTTGTCTAATCCAGGGGCCTTTCCAAAGGGAAGCTTCCCAAATGCACTCAGCACTTCAGTCAGAGTGAACACTACATTATCTTCAAGGGGATTCCCCGCAACAGTTGGCAAAGTTCCCTCTATGGGCTCTATGTTGTCCTGAGTGGAATACAGCAATTGGAAGTGAAGTTTCTAAGTGTCTGCAGCGATGTTCGGCTCAATCTGTGAGTTCTCTGGGGAACTAACTGTACCAATCAGGATCCAAAACGCCCTCATATCCCTGTTAGTGAGAGCCTTTTTGATCGCATCCCATCTTTCAGACTCCCACTCTTTTTTTGCTAGCTTTAAACCACTGCTATATAAAGCCCTCCTTGTTTTTATCAGGGATCTGTCTTTGGATTTTATGGCGTCACTGAGGGCACCCTTTGCCATTCGGCAGGAATTGTTAAACCAAGTGGATTTAGGGGTCCTCTTTCCTTTAGATTGCGTTAGGGGATTGAAGATATTGGTCAGGCTAGTGGTCAGATCCACATGGGTAGCCATGAGTTGAGCAATGGTATCAGGAGAATTAAGGGTCTGGGCAGCCTTCTCCATTGTCAATAAGGGTGAAATAATTAAGGAATACAAGGCAGCAACCTTACATGGTGTCTACTTCCGGGTTTCCCACCTATTTTTTCCTTCTATTGTTGTCTAATGTTAAGTTAGTGCCAGGGGAGGAGCTAGTGATTGGGGGACTATGGAGTTCCGGAAGCTTACAGTTGAGTACCAGAGCATTATGGTCACTGTCGTGTCGTGGCCAGACAGCAATGTCGACTACCCAGTGCCATATGCTTGATTCCACTAGAATATAGTCCAGTAGAGATGATTGCCCTGGTCTAATAAATGTAGGCTTCCCTGGTTGGTCTGACTTAGTATGACCGTTGCATGCCCTCAGTGCGTGAGTTAGTGTTACTGCACTGATCTGTAGTACCAAGGGAGTCCAAGCTCTTACCGGAGGAATTTGCGGTTCAGGGATTAACCAAAGGAAATCCTCGGTAGTGACCGAAGAGTCAATAGGAAGGGCTAGGTGCTCAAATTGACAGTTAAAATCCCCTCCTATCACCATCCTAGTATTCAGGGAAATTAGCTTGATGAATGTGGTAAGCATGTCTATGGTCGGGTATTCCTGTGCAAAGGTTACCGGGCGTGAACAGATGTTAATAAAGGCAATTGTGATCCTAGGAGTGAAAGTAAGGAAGGTACACTGGATATCATCTGATGAAGTGTTCACCCTTTCAACAGTGCAGTCTAGATGTGTAGTGACCCACGTGCCTAAGCCTGCCGATGTTCTGCCTCTACCCCACATAGTTGCTAACACAGTAAAAGTTGCAAAGCCCCTCATAACAGTGTCCTCTCTAGCCCAGGTCTCCTGGAACATACACACATCATGATCTTGTTCAAATTGTATCCAATCACGATTTTGGAGTTTGTTTTTAATACCAGCAATGTTCCACGTCAGGACCCTCAATTTGAGGCCTAAGTTCGAGGTAACATCATGTACATTAGGTCCAGAGGGGTTCAGGTTTGTGTAGTTTCTGGCTTGATCCCAGATTATGGTGCTCCCACTTCCGCTAGGGAACTATTCCTGGCCAAACTTGGGATTATAAGTTCTGGGGTAAGAGGGGCTAAATTGTTCAATACATCTAAGGTAGCACCATCATAACCTTGGGGTCCCTAATGAAATACATGATGGGACTCCACTGATGTATCTTCGATCACACCAACAATACTTTGTGGCTGTAGCCCAATGATTTTCGATTTAGGCTCTCTATTGGCCCCCCTAACCCCTGACTAAGAGTGGAATCGAATGTTGTCGTGTGTCAATCCACCTCTTCTAGGGCCCCAAACCTGTTTGCTACTGCAACATTATACTGTATTCTAGAGGCTTGGCCGAGTGTTGAATGAGGTTGAAACCAGTGTGTTGGAACTCTAGTGCAAGGGGTCCAAGATGGTGGGTAGTTACAGATGTAGAAAAAGTCCAGGGTGTGTGGTTGAATCCCTGTAGGCGGTGCATAAGAGCAGGAGAACTGATCAGCCAAGGTTTGGACTGTCCGGGGATTGCTTAAATTAATAACTATACAGTCTCCTTTGATTGGTTTGGGGTTCTTGCCAACCCAACCCACTCATCGAACTAGTAATATCTCACCAGCCCTGTCATAGGGAAACTGTCCATGCCTGGTAAGCCAAAAACTTTTTTTTCTCTGGCCTGATTTAATTTCAGGTACACCAGTTAAGACTATAACATAAAGGAGTGAGGCTGGGGGTAGATCAATTTTTGGCGTGGCCAATAGGTCTGGCCCTTGGTTTGCATTATGTGCTAGGATAGGCCCTTCCGATCTATAATCTGGTCGAAATGGGCAAGTCTGCTTCTACGTGCTCCTTCATTGTTGGAAGCAGGATGGGAACTCACGTTCTGCGTGATAGGACCCTTGGTACCAGGAGTATCCCTCCTAGCTTGGACCTGATGTATGCTGGGTTCCTCACAAGGAGAGTTAGAGTTTACCTCCTGTGCAGTGCTGCGAGCCCCCATCTTGACAGCACTCATAGTGGAGTACTGGAAGGGCAACTTTTAGCTAGTAGGCGTTGTCCTACCCTTTCCGTCTATGTGCTACAGTCTTTCTTCTCCACTACAGCCGGCAAAATATTAACCAGAGAATAGTTCTGTGCACACGGGGCAGGCATCTGGCCACTAACTCTATTCCCAAGGTGGAGCACTAATTCTTCTTTGACAATGGCTCTCATCTGCATCTCTAATTCCACTATCAGATTCCTCACCCTTGAAGGGCAGTTGGGATTTTTATAAGAGTTGGAGGGGGCTTCTATCACTCTCCCCTGGCTATCTGGTTCACCCTCACTGGGGCTAATTTCTGGACTAGTCTTTTTCTTTGATCCTGTCCCATAGCCAATTTTTCACCTAACGGCTTTAAGTAAAGTAGTATTAGTTCTGCCTTTACGGGTTTTGGGTATTACTGGGGAAGGTTGTAAGGATGATGGCAAGGTATCACTTGGTCCGGGCAAGGATTCTAGTGGACCAAGAATAGAACTGGGCTATATGGTTCGGAAGTTGGTGGCTCAGAGGATTGAAGGAAAATATCTGGGGTTAGGGATAACCGCCTCACTGTAAGCTCGATTTCAGTCGAGACTACCCCTATAGCTCTCTGGAGCACCCTATCAATTGAAGTTTGGGGGAGTGGGGCCAGTATTAACACCAGAGGATGTGTTTTTAAGTACACAGCCACGCTTCCCCATGTCCAGAGCAAAAAGAATATTGCTATACACAAACACGCACTACTATCACAATCATTAACAAACACAGCATTCTATCACAATCATTAACAAAACACAACATTCACACCCAGGTATCAGAGATATACGTATCTGTGCAGTAGCAACCAAAAAAGAAGGAAGAGATCAGAGTGTTCTGGCCTTTTATTAGGTTAGAATTTGTGTTCCGAGCTTGCTTAAAGAGGCTGCTGAGTGGTGGCAATTAAAGGACGATTGCAATAATATTAGCCTCTGGTCTTGATATAAAATTCAGCTGCAGATCTCGACACATCAAAAGCTCCACGCTATGGCTCAACCTCCTAGCAGAAATCAGAGCTGAGGCAGACCGCTAAAAATTTGGAAGAAACTGGTGGACCCTGTTCTTTAATTCCATCATTAGCTTGTACTGAACTTAGGCATCAGTCAAACAGGGGCAGCTCCTCCACGTGGGTGGAGGAGCGCCGCCCCACTTCTTTCATGCAGTGCGAGAGGCAGAAACATATAATGGTATTATGAATACCATTTTATGTTTCTGCTTCTCGCACTGCGAGAAAGCAGAAGGCAGGGTTTGTTTGAAGGCAGGCGGGAAGTCCTGCTTCAGGCAGGGGAGGAGTGGCTTGCACCCTGTAGTGGGTGCTCACAGTTTGGTCGGCCCCAGGGCATACCAAACCAGTCATGCACACTCTCCCTTTTCTCCAGGTAGGCTGCATGTAGCCTGCATGGAGAAAACGGCCTACCCATAGACGCTTGTGGGGTCAGTGTCCGAGCCAATCACAACGCTTCCATTGCAGCATTGTGATTGGCTATGGGGAGGAGCGGGAGACTGCTTGCTTCCTGCTTCCTGCAAGGAGCAGAGAGAAGGAAACAGGACACGGGACCAGAGTCAAAGATAAGTTCTTTGGTTTTTTTTCATTTAAATTAAATTCTGCCGGGACAGCTGCTGAAAAACCGGGGCCGTCCTGGCAAATCCAGGGCGCCTGTGTTAAAGGGAGGAATTCTGCAGGCAAGGTATTCAACCCATTGTAGTTTATTGATTGAATAAGCAGGAGTACAAGGAACTCACAACTGTTCTTCCTTCGTCCTCGGTGCAACTGCCAAACAGAGCAGTTAAATCAGAATAACAGGGACAGCAGAACATAGAACCACATTTAATGGATAACATGAAACATGCGCAGAAGCGCGAGAGAGAATAGCAAGTTGTCTTTAAAGTGGTAAGGACAGCTTGCTATCACAACATCATCCGCCTTTTTTTACACAAACAAAAGAAGGTGAAACACATAGCAAAATTAAACACAATTAAAGTTAACAGGCAAAAAACCACACGGTTTACAATGCAATAGAGAAAACAATAAAAATGAAACAAGAAGAGCAAACATATGAAATAAAACAATCTACATTAAATATTAATCTTTACATTTTAAAGGAAATTAAACATTACGAGAGAACCTGCAAGGAGATCTTAGACAAGGCAAAACTCTGGAAAGATTCTCCCTGCTGTCATCAGATGAAATGACTAATTATCTGGCAACAATATGTGAGAACCATCATGTTGCAGATCTTTTTCGTTGGATGGAACAGAATCTGTCTGTGCAGTAGGAACTGTAGAGCCTGCCTGCATCTGAGATTTCTCATGCAAAATGGTCCAACCAGGAAGTTCCCTCACCAAACACTGGGTAACAAACCTTTACTTTTAGCACTTGAAACTTTTTCAGCTTATTCATTGACGACCTTCACCAAACTCTTTCTATTCCACCACCCTCTCCCTTCCAAAAGAATGGCACCTTTTGCATCCCTAACAATCTTGACAGGTAAAGTAAACTTAGACTCTCCCTTCTTAACCCTTGTGTTTTTTTTTATGAGTAACCAATCACCTACTGAGTAATGCAGACATTTAGTATTGTTCTTGCTGCTGGCTTCATGTTTTCTAGCCACTTCATTCCACGTGGCATCCAAGTAGTCAACTGCACCAACCCCAGTACCATTGGAAAACTCTGAAACCCAAGTGGGACAAACTTTACAATTGGGAATTCTGTACTGTAGCAACTTAAAGGAGGATAAACCAGTAGTGCTATGTGGTGTAATATAATAGTTCCAAATGTTTTTCTTAGAAAATTCTCCACATCAAAGCCAGCTGACCAAGCAGTTTGTAAGCCTTCTTTTAAAAAATGTTTGACCCGTTCAACCAGACCATTAGAGGTTGGAGAGTACAAAGCTACTTTGAGATGTTCGGTGCCTAGACCTTCAATAAACTGCAACATTTGAAGAGACTTGAACTGTGTGCCATTGTCAGTTATGAGTTCTTTGGGAGGACCCTCAATGTCAAAAATGTTGTTAAGGAACTTGGGGCCATATGTATCAAGCACTAATGCATTTGCAAATGCCGAAATTCGCAGAATTTCAGCGTTTGCGAACGCATTAGTGCAAAATTGTATGTATCAAAGAAATCTGCATGCAAAATAAGGAATCTCAAAATTTGCGATTCCTTATTTTGCGATTGCATTTAAGGAATCACAAATTTTGCGATTCCTTAAATGCAATGTATGAAGCATAAAAAAAATGCAAATTGGCCTTAAGGAATCGCAAATTACCACCAACTTCAAGTTGGTGGTAATTTGCGAATTCCTTGAAAAATTCACTTTTTTGCATTTTTCAAAGTGCAATGTGAGGCACATACATGCCCTTGGGGCATGTATGTGTACCACATGTGCACCCATGATGATTTCAGGGGTGGAACAGGGTGTCCTTTGGACACCCCTGCACCCTTGAAATTATTCTCAATTTGCAATTCTCAAATTGCGAATCGCAAATTGAGAATAACTTCCCATTTATTCCTATGGGCCTCCTGGCTCATAGAAATGAATGGGAAAGTATTCCTTAATTGCGATTCGCAATTTGCTAATTGCAATTAAGGAAAACTAAGAAATCGCAAAAAAATTGTGATTTTGTACATACATCCCTATTTGTGATTCTCAAATAGCGATTTCTAAAAAATCGCTATTTGAGAATCGCAAATCAGGTTGATAATACATATGGCCCTAGATGACAGATGTGGTGTCAGGTGTAGATACAAAATCAAAATATACCCATTTGTATAGATAATCCATAAGAACTAACATGTGCCTCTTGTTGCTGGGAAGCAGTTCAAAAGGACGAGCGAAATCAAATGCAATCTTGTTCCAAGGTGCATTTGGTAAGGGACCATGTGTAAGTCAATTGCTATCAAAACAGCCGGGTCACCCTAACAAATAAGCGTACAGCTTGTCGTTCAGCTTTTCCTAGAGCCGCTCTAGTCTGAGTGTAATTATCTGTTTTGCTAGAGCATCCCCATAGGTGTTACTGACTCCATTGTTTTAGAGGTGATTATGGGCCAGATGCATCAGCATTTTTTTTCTCACAAACAGGCCGATTCGCAGAATCGGCCCGTTTGCGATCACAAAAAAAGCTTTTGCAATGCATCAAACCCAATTTTGCAATTCGGTAACCTGTTACCGAATCGCAAAATGGGTTTGAGATTCGCTATTTGGAAGGGGCGTGTTTAGGGCATCCCTTCCAAATAGCGAATCCTAACAGTATGCATGAATGTTTTGTGACCGTGAATGCTGTCACAAAACATTTGCATATTACCAACTTCTTGAAGAAGGTGGTAAGACATTCGCAAATGGGAAGGGGTCACACATACCACTGCCTGCTCTTAAAAAATGAAAAGAAAATGTTTCATTTTTCTTTTTGTAAAGCATCTCATTTTCCTTTAAGGAAAACAAGCTGCTTTACAAAAAACAATTATTGCTTTATTTAAAATCAATTACAGACATGGTGGTCTGCTGATCTCAGCAAGCCACCATCCCTGTGATTTTTGAGATTCCTAGTGGGTCGCAAATTGCGATCTACTTCATTAATATTCATGAGGTAGGTCATTTGCGACCCCTTAGGAAAGGCAGAAAGTGTACTGCTCACCTTCATGCATGCTGTTTTGCGATTCCCTAATTGCGAATTGCAAAGAATCGCAATTAGGGAAACGCAAAACATTTTTTTGATGAATCTGGCCCTATGCCTCTAACCTTTTGTCACAGGTCTCAGACGAACTTAGGAGAAATACTTTTGCTTAAAAAAGAAGATAAAACGACCCATTATCTGTATTTCCAATCAACCATGCCATCTCTTTAACACATTCCACCCGATTGCGCTTTTTTAGGTTTCGACCTGGCGATCTGCGCAAGCAGTTCGCGCAGGTGAAATCTTTTGTTTACATATATTGACTTCAGGACGTCCCCCGGCTCCCATTGGCTAGCTCCATAAATGGAGGCTAGCCATTGGGAGCCGGATCTGTCCGTCAAGGCCGGACCAGATTCGGGGGCGTTCCCGCGATTTTTTCCCTCTCCCCCCACTTCTGATCGTCATCGCGGCGGTGGGTGGGTGTTATTTTTTTTTTTAGTCCGCCTGTTTCCGTCTTTTTACAAGTGTTTGTTGTTGGAGTTGGCTGCAAGATTCGAGTTCCCACGAGGCGATCAGGTAAGGAGCATTTTGTTTATAAATGTGTTTTCACTTTGTAAGTTTACGTATTTTGACGTTTTCTCTCTCAATGTCTTTTTTTCCTGTTCCGTTCCCGCCCCCCCGCCCCCACCGCCAACGGAGGAAGCCTTCCTGACCCCCCTCCCGCTGTTCGTTCCCCCCCCGCCAACGGAGGAAGCTTTCCCGCCCCCCCCCGCCCGCCTGCCCGCCAACGGAGGAAGCCTTCCCGACAACACCTCCCGCTGTCCGTTGCCACTCCGTGCTGGGCCTCCGTTGTTCCCCAGGTGAGCTTTGAACGGCTGATCGCCATTCCAGGTTTTGTAAAAACCCAGGGGCATCGATGGCAGGCTCAGCACGCGTTTGTTTTTCTTGGGGCAGGGGGGTATACATTTGTAGGGGGCCTCTTTGGTCGAAGGCCATTTCCTCTGAGGTCCCGTCCCTTCTTCACATGGTGAACAGAAGTTACAAAGACATATCAGGATTGCTGATATGAACAATTGTGTCGGGTAACATATTTGTTCAGTGTCTTTTCAGAAGAGGATGCCTTTTAGGGGTCAATTCACACAGAATTTTCTAACATTGCTAGATTTAATCGAAACTGGAACTTTGATTTATTACTTTTTGAAGTTCATAAAAATGCCCATGAATCGGCACAGAAATCTGCGAGAGGAGCAGGTTTCCCCGTTCCCGCCCCCACCGCCAACGGAGGAAACCTTCCCGACGAGCCGGAGCCGAGCTTCTTCCAGCTAGATAGAGGGACAGACAAAGACAGACAGACAGACAAACAGACAGAGTGATAGATAGATAGATAGGTAGGTAGGTAGGTAGGTAGATAGATAGATTACTGAGTAAATAAACACAAACATATAGGCACGTACAAGCTTACATATGCAGCCATCACTGCTTGACAACAAAACATGCAATATCTATCTCTTGGGTTAAACTGCATATATTAGCACGCCTCGATTAGGAAACTATCATTACAACGTTAACTACTACAGTGAATACTACTACCGATAAAATGAGCAGTTTCAGTCAGGATAGCAATATGTGAGCTCGCTTTGCACAACTTCAGAACATTTCTATTCCAGTAACACATTGAAGGCGTTCCGCTTTAAAGCACTCTTCGCCGAGTACATATTGCTTCACACCTACCTATCACGTAGCATAATTAACATGCCACATAACCCACCACCCCCGGTGCTCAGGGTACGCGAGGAAAAGCCTTCTAGCATTTCTCACGTGTAAAAGGAGGCCGCCGGTCTTTCGGTCCCACCCCGCCTCAGAGTTACTCCCCCCTTTGAAGTCCGCCCCGGCCCGCTCATTAAGCCCAGTATTAAACAAAGCCCGCCCCCGCAGCCCCGTCACACCGACTGCTCACTAAAGTTCAATTTCTCCAATCACTATGTTGCTTCGGGTAGCTTTGGTCGCATTTCGCGCTCGGACCGCCAGGGGTCGCTGCTGCTGCTGCCCAAGTGCTACTCACAGGTAAACGGACCTGGCTTAGTGGGCGTGTTTTAATCTCAAGTAAAATAAAAAAAAATTAAAAAACGAAAACTACCTCGTGCACTTCAAAGAGTGTTGCAATCTGGTGCGGTCGATTTTCTCCTCACTTTGTTATTGAGATCATATAAAACAAGACAACAAAAACATCAATCATACATTATTTAGCTGAGCTCCATGCACTACCAGAGTTGGTGACACTTTATTCACAGAACGGAGACATATAGTGGCGTTATGCTAGGTGACAAATAGAACCGTGTATAGTGAAAAACAAGCAAAACAAACAAACAAAAAAAACGATTTAATGTGAGTCGAGCTCGGAGTAAAATATTTTATTTAATAATATTATTTTAAAAAAAATCTGCGTCTGAGTGACATCATCCTGCAGATCAGTGGACAGGAAAGTTGTTTAGCTGTGTGGTTTGACAGGTCTAAGACGGCCTTGCCTCCCGCCCAGTCCTTATATCAGAGCTGTCATACTGTCCCATATCAGGTCCCATGTCAGGTGTGAACAGTGCACGCCGTCGTGGTTTTATTCTTTGAGGTAAATTCTCAATTTTACTTTTCCTATTTCAAACTCTTAGATTGCAAATCCCACCACACAAAGAAAACAGCAGGATTGAATGCTCTACTCACGCCTGACGTGGGACAACGTCACAGCCCTGTCTCAGCGGCGCCTACTGTCATGTTTATTTTGTTCGCGGCGGGGTTCTTGAGCATAATCGCATGGCTTTATATTTCGCGCTGTCTAATTCCTTCCCCAGCTTCCCCCAGAATCTAAAGCAAGGCCCAAAAGAAAAGAATTCTCCGCGTTTGAATTGGTCTTAAAAAGTATAAAGCGGCACAGCTTTTATATGTCAAAATATAGAGAAAAGTGTGGTGACGGTCTAGTTTCCCCGTCACCGGAAGGGGAAGTGGAATACAGGAAGCGGAAGGCGGCCATATTGGTAATCGGCGCCGACCGCAGTAGAGCGCACTTTCTCCCGGCGCTCCGGGCTAAATAAAGAAACCCAACTTAAATATAGAGTTTGCGTCATTCTTTGCAAACTCCACAATGGCGACGAGGGTTGCGAAGTAATCCGCACTCATGGCGGACCGCGGAGTTACCACGTGGTGCCTCCCTGACACCACTTGCAGCCCGGAGCGTGGCAGAGGAGCTATCGGTGCGTCACAAAGGGCGCGAAACGAGGAGGCGCCCCACCGTTCGTCCTCCGACGATCCCAGCAGGCACATGTGAGTCCCCTAGGCATTGCTCAGCTATTGCATGCCGCTGAATGAAAGACTGAGGGACGTCCAACAAACAAGCACTTGGCAATGCAACTGTGCTAGGCCAGTGCTGAGGGGCTTGTGCACAGAACTGAGGCTACCCACAGTCCGCAAAGGTGCACTCCTTCCCCTGCAGCGTCAGTTGAGTAAGGCACCCTGGCGGAACCGCAGCAGAGCACGAACGCACCCAGCTCCACGACGCAAGCCACGGGGGACGCCCAACAGGTGTTACCTGGTCCCTCGAACAGAGGAAGGAGTGAGGACAGCGGTAGCGACCTCAGCGAAGGCGACACCACTGAGCAGCACACGCCGGGAAGCCCACAGGGTAAGAAAGTCCCCGTTCAAGCTCAGCACACAAGCGCTTCCAAGATGGCGGTCAAGTCCTCGTCACTCACTCAATTGGTGCCGTTTCTAACGAAGAGTGGGGAGCCGGAGATGAAATGGGAAGACTGGAAGAGGTACTTCCTAAATTATCTGGATGCCCTGGAAGAAGAAGGTGACACTCCATTTTCAAGTAAGAGAAGAAAAAAAATACTATTGCACAACTTGGGCCCCGAAGGGATCAGGATATACGACACTATCGTCAAAGGAGAGAGAGATGATACAGATACGGACGTATTCAGTCACGCCATCGCAGATCTCGATGCGCATTACAGACCAGTAGTATGTGTCGCAATAGACAGATACAATTTCTTTCAAAGGAAGCAAAGGAGCGGAGAAACAGTGGACGAGTATGTCGTGGCCTTGCAAAGGTTGGCCCTTACGTGCAAGTTCGACAGGTTACATGACGACCTAATTAGAGACCAAATTATCATGCACACTACCAGCTCCCATGTCCAGGAAAAACTTTGGGTGAACGGAGATGCCCCTCTCAAAGAAATATGGGCCATGGTCAAAAAGGCGGAAATGTCAAAGCGTTGCGCGCAAGCGGGCAAGAAAGAAGCAAGTGGAGCACAGACGGTATGCAAGATCATGACGCAAGCGAGAAATGATCGTCCAAGGCAGAGAGAACCGCAGAGGAATCAAGATGGAAGGAGGTCCAACAGCACCAACTACGCGCAAACAGACAACAAATCAAGTAAAGGAAGTAAGCCAAGCTGCTACAGGTGTGGCAGTACCACACACATGGGGAATGACAAAGCGTGCCCGGCGTTCAGGGCAAAATGCTCATTTTGCAGCGTGTTCGGGCACTATGAGAAAGTGTGCCGCCGCAAGACCAAAGGAGCAGTAGTCAGATATGTAGACCAGGAACAAACTGAGGAGACAGAAGACCAAGAAGACGCGGATGACCAGGTAGAGTTCTTGTACATCGATGTCCAAGTGCTGGAAATGGAAGGGGAAGGAACGGACAAACCCAGACTGGATATGCACATTGGCGGGATACCCCTGGAAATGATCGCAGACAGTGGAGCTCCCATCTCCATCGTGCAACGACAAGTGTGGGAAGAAAAGTTCGCCACCAAGATCAAAGAGACACTGCACCCGATGGATTTGAGGCCAGTCACATATACAGGACAAAGAATCCCCATGTTGGGGTATTGCCCCCTCCTATTCGAGTTCCGTGGTCGCCATGCACAATGCAAGCTATACGTCGCAGAGAGAGGCCCCTCAGTGTTGAGTTGGAAGGACCAAGGGGCGTTGGGAATACAACTCAACCCAGGGGGCATTGAGAAGATACTATTAATGGACATGGAAGGGAAAGATGACGTGGAGTCATGGCAGAGAGCGTACCCCAAAGTATTCAACGGACAAATCGGAGAACTAACGAAATACCAACACCTCATCAAGCTAAAGGAGGGAGCGAAACCAGTGGTGCACAAGGTGAGAAACATTCCCTTCCGCAGTAGGGAAGCGGTACAATCCGAATTGGACAGACTGGAGAAGGAAGGGGTCATCAGAGCTATTGAGAGTGCCGAATGGCTATCCCCGCTAGTGGTGGCCCAGAAGCCGAATGGCAAGGTGCGGCTATGTGTCGACTTGAGAGAACTTAATAAAAACATTGTGATCGACAAGTTTCCCCTACCACGGATCAACGAGATGCTAGCGAGAACAAAGGACATCAAGTGGTTTTCCACGATTGACTTGTCGTCAGCCTACCACCAAGTGAAACTACACTCATCGTGCAGCCATCTCACATCCTTTATCACGCCGTTTGGTTGTTATGAATTTGTGAGAATGCCGTTCGGGCTAGCATCCGCAGCGGCTGTCTTCCAGAAGCTGATGCAGAAGTTACTTAAAGGAGTAGAGAACGTACAGTTTTTTCAAGACGACATCATGGTGATGGGCAGAACTAAACAAGATCACAACGAGACACTCCACATAGTACTACGGACACTACAGGAAAATGGCCTGACGGCCGAATGGACAAAATGCAAATTCGGAGTGACGTCCGTCACGTACTTAGGGCATGAAGTGAGCGAAAATGGAATACTACCGAAGGTGGCTAACATGAAATCGATTCAAGACGCTCCCACACCAACCAAAAAGGAGGATGTTCGGTCGTTTCTCGGAATGGCCGAATATTACAGTAAATTTATTCCACACTTCGCCACGAAAACGCATCTCTTACGCCAACTCCTGAAGGAAAAAAACAAATTTGTGTGGAGTCATGAGGAGCAAACGGAGTTTGAGGCACTGAAAGGAGAAATGAGCACGGCCATACCCCTCAAAGGGTTCGACCCCAGTGCAGAATCAATCCTCACCACAGACGCCAGTGATCGGGGCCTAGGAGCGGTCCTTATGCAGAAGTCGAACAACGGTGAATTATCAACGGTCAGCTTTGCCTCAAGGTCGCTTGCATCCAATGAGGAGAAGTTCAGCGTGGTGGAGAAAGAGATGCTGGCCGTGGTTTGGGCGATGGAGCGGTTCAGGCAGTATCTATGGGGAGCGAAATTCTTGGTCCGAACGGACCACAAACCTTTGGTCCGAGTATTGACTTCAAGCGGCCATGCTCACGCAACACCACGAATTGCCAAGATGACTCTAAGACTTTTGGACTTTGTGTACGAAGTGGAACACATCCCTGGACCACAGAACAAAGTAGCTGACTTCCTGAGCAGGGCAGCAGCGATGGAAGCGGCGGAGAACAAGGGAAAACAAAGATGGGAAGGGTATGTGGTAGCCACTATTCAAGATACAGAGGAAGTGATCAGCGCCCAGGAGTGGGAAGAAGCGTACCGAGAAGACGTCGATCTGGAAGCCATCAAAGGATATGTGGTCCACGGGTGGCCAGAGAAAAGACACCTCAAGGAGGAACTGAGGAAATTCTGGGAAGTAAGGGACGAACTATCGTTAGCTGAGAACCCCATTTTCTTGCTCAGAGGCGACAAAGTGATTCCTCCACAACGCATACTGGAGCACCTGATGAATTTGTTACATGAGGGCCATCAGGGAATCACCAAGACAAAAGCGTTGGCCAGGCAAGCATATTGGTGGCCGGCCATTGATGCCCAGATAGAGAGACATGTGCGGAAATGCGAGTCATGTGCAAAAGCTGACAAGTCACAGAGCATGTTAAGACCACCTCTAGGAAAATTCCCGGTACCGGATGGACCATGGGAGATGGTTTCGGTGGACATCATGGGCCCTGTCCTCAACAAAGAAGGAACACAGAAGTACGCTGTAGTTCTAATAGACAGGTATTCCAAGTGGCCCGAAGTGGAGATACTGGAAAATGTGGACACGGAGGCAGTAATACGCTTCCTGCGCACCACGTTCGTCAGAGAAGGCATCCCAAAAATGATCACGTGTGATAATGGGCCGCAGTTCACTTCTGCGAAATGGACTGCGTTCACAACCAGAAACGGCATAGAGGTAAAACACACGCCCATCTACCATCCCGCCGGGAACGGTCAAGTGGAAAGGTTCAATCGGGTGATCATGGGCACCATTCAGGCGGCCATAAACGATGGAATGGACTGGGAGAAGGAATTAGAGAAAATGATCTGGGCCTATCGCATCACTCCAGGAAGTACTGGGTACAGCCCATTTAAGGTGTTGAGGGGAAGAGACGCCTTTACGAGGGACAACATAGCATGGAGGAAGTTGGTGGTGCAAAGTAAGTGGTCACCTGCCGTTCTCAGAAGAAATTTGGAGAAAGCGCAAGAGGTGTACACAACGCACTTTAACAAGAAACGAAATGTCCAGGGTGCAGAACTGGAAAAAGGAGATTGGGTGAGGGTAAAACTGGCCATCCTCAAGAGGAAGGGAGAAAGCAAATTTTCACCACCATTGCAAGTGCTGGAGCCCTACAACCGGTCTGCCTTGCTAAGTGACGGAAAGGTATGGTCACAGGACAGAATGGCCAAATGCAGCAAGATCTTGGATTGGGGTAACGAAACAGAAGAAGGAACACAGCAAGTAAACGATGAAGGTGGCAGAGAACGTGGAGGAGGAGAAAACGTGGATGTAGAAGAAAGAGAGCGGCAAGTGGAAGATGGCGAAGGAGAAGGAAAAGCGAGCGAAGGGATGAGCAGCGGGAGCAAAGCGGAAAGCAAGGAGGAGGAATGTGACAGAGAAAATGAGAGAGCAAGAGGAAGTGTAGACAGAAGAGGATCGGGAGAGGAAGGCAAAACCGAAGTAATGAGAACCAGAGTTGGGAGACCAGTAAAGGTACCAGAGAGGTTCAAAGACTATGAAATGGACTGGAAGTAAGAATTGTTGGTTAAATTGTTGTTATTGCATAAAGGGGGGAGATATGTGGTGACGGTCTAGTTTCCCCGTCACCGGAAGGGGAAGTGGAATACAGGAAGCGGAAGGCGGCCATATTGGTAATCGGCGCCGACCGCAGTAGAGCGCACTTTCTCCCGGCGCTCCGGGCTAAATAAAGAAACCCAACTTAAATATAGAGTTTGCGTCATTCTTTGCAAACTCCACAAAAAGAGAACGTAAAGTATGCAAAGGAGCCGATGAAAACATTTGTTTGAAATAATTTAAGTATTTCTGCTGCTATAAAATCCTCCAATCCAAAAAAGAAAGCGTTTTACTGAAATTAGCAATACAAATATGAAAATTAAGAATATTTTCAGCAGTTTTACTTTTATAAAACCAATACGTCATCGAGTAAAAAAAATGGATAACATAAAATGCTCGTTTTAAGAGCTCTAATGAGAAGAGAGAGACTGGAGTAGCAGCTCTCTGGCAGCCTAGTAAAGGAAAGGGCTAGGATAGGGAGAAATAATAAGGGGTCTTGTGGAGGCTAGAAATATGAGGGGTGAGAATGCTAAGGAAGGGGTACTCTGGGCAGAGGCAGGGAAGGGGCTCATCAGGGAAGTTCATAAAAATGCCCAGGAATCGGCACAGAAATCTGCGAGAGGAGCATGTTTCCATGAGAATTCAGGAGAAGTCATGTGATTTTCGAATCAGGAGCCCGTTCCTGTTGTACAGTGCTCTCTGCAGCAGAGAACTCCGTAGAGGGTAAATTGGATCCCCTGTGCAAATGCCCTGATGCCTCAGTCCATCCATCATGAACCTTCTCCAAGCCCCCTGTTTCTGTCTGCTCCAGTGTGTGTGTGTGTGTGTGTATGTGACTGCTCCAGAGTGTGTGTGTGTGTGACTGCTCCAGAGTGTGTTTGTGTGTGACTGCTCCAGAGTGTGTGTGTATGTGACTGCTCCAGAGTGTGTGTGTGTGTGACTGCTCCAGAGTGTGTTTGTGTGTGACTGCTCCAGAGTGTGTGTGTGTGTGACTGCTCCAGTGTGTGTGTGTGTGTGACTGCTACAGTGTGTGTATGTGTGTGTGTGTATGTGACTGCTCCAGAATGTGTGCGTGTGTGACTGCTCCAGTGTGTGTGTGTATGTGACTGATCCCGAGTGTGTGTGTGTGTGTGTGACTGCTCCAGTGCGTGTATGTGACTTCTCCAGTGTGTGTATGTGACTGCTCCAGTGTGTGTATGTGACTGCTCCAGAGTGTGTGTGTGGGGGGCTCTGGGTGTGTGTGGCTGGCTCTGGGTGTGTGTGGCTGGCTCTGGGTGTGTGTGGCTGGCTCTGGGTGTGTGTGGGTGGCTCTGGGTGTGTGTGTGTGTGTGGTAGTAATTACTGTATGCTGAGCTCGTCCGTAGGGTACAATAGTTCTCACATTTGCGAGAGATTAAGCTATTGGCAATGTAAATGACAATGCCATTTATTTATCTGTTTTCAAAACCAACACATAAATAAAAATGTTGTCATTTACAATGCCAATAGCTCTAACTTCTCCAAAGGCGAAACCGTTGCATTGTAAATGCTTGTTGTCTTCTTTTCTCCGCCCGATGAAACCAACCATTTCTTTCCTGTTTTTCCCATCAGATGGTGTAATTTTCCCTGCTCGCCAGCAGATGGTGCCCGTGCCCATTTTTCTTCGAGATTTGTGTAACAATGGTGTCATTTCATGCACTTCCTACAAGATGTTAGAAAACGGTCGGGAAGCCAAAAAAATAAATGCTTAAGTGCAGTCAGAAACCTAATGTATGTGACCAAAATTGGTATCGATTCTTCAACTCTTTCCTAAATGTTTTGATTTTGGAGCGGCCAATTCTGGATATCACACAAGTTGCTCGCAAGGCAAAAAGCGTGACAAGGATGCCCTCCAAGCTGGCAAAAATGATCATGGTCCCCCGCCTGCTGTATAGTTTCGCGAATCTCCCGGTGATCCCACCTCGTTCATTCTTCGGAGAACTGAACACTCTCCTGATAGACCTGATATGGGGAGGGGGTCGAAAGCGAGTGGCACTCACTACGCTTTACCTACCTACCACGGAGGGAGGACTGGGAGCGCCGGCCTTTGAGGCATACTTTCTGGCGGCCCAGCTCCAGTGGCTGTCCTACTGTACGGCGAGTCGACACACGGGAGAGACTATCGCAGCTACTGGTCCTATCTCGCAGGCCGCGATCGTCAGACTTCTGTTGCCAGGCACTAAACCCATGCGGACTCGTCCACTGCAGGTGTCCATTGCCCGCACATGCATGATGCGGATACACCGCATGTCCAAAACACAGCCACCATATTCGCCTCTGTTGCCATTGGTGGGCTTCCCCAGGAGGGATTCATATTATGCCCCGGGCACGCTACGAGTCTGGACGGAACTGTCGGTCACGGAAATCGGATCTCTGTTCGAAGACGGACAGTTGCAGACATTCGAGCAAATGATGGATCGTTATGATCTGCCCCCGGGACAGTTTTTGCTCCATAGGCAATTGTTGGATAGCAGCGGTGCACACTGGAACTCGGAGTCCGGCGAACCTGAGACACATCCGGTGATACACGCGATCATGCACATGGGAGTAGGAAGACACTTAGTGACATGGCTCTATAGAGCGATACGATCGCTACTCCTCCCATCCCTCCAGTCTTTACGCCAGAAGTGGGAGACAGACTTCGGCAGAGTGATCCATGATGGGGAATGGAGATCAGCCCTGGAATTTCCCAAAAAGGTTTCCAGGAATGCTAGATTCCGTAACATACAATTTAACGTCCTACACAGGGCCTATCTCACACCGAACCGCCTCCACCGATTCTTCCCGAATACCCACTTTGAGTGTCCCCGGTGTCAAACCCCGGGTGCAAACTTCAGACACATGTTCTGGGATTGCCCCTCTCTCCGCCAGTATTGGGACATGATCCATCGAGTGCTGGAAGAGGTCACGGGCATTGCCACCATGACCACATGGGAGGCATGCGCACTCGGAATTTTCCGCAAACGGAAAACTGAGAAAACGCAATGCCGATTCCTATCACTAGCAATCCTCCTAGCGAAACGCAGTATTGCCATGCACTGGAGGTCCCCGACGGGACCACCAATGGCAGCATGGATCGGCGCGGTGCATAAATGGGGTAAGGCGGAGGAAGAGTTACTCCGGGAGGAGGAAGTACGGGGACATCGCAAACATCCAATATCCCTGGAGTGGGCGCAACTACTTCACACCTACACACAGGCGACACGCCCTCAGGAGTCACCTGCACCCTCGCAATCCCAGGTACGACTGACGACACCAACCCCCACGTTTACATAATACATATCACGGATTTTACGCACATGTTATGGACGACCGCACTCAGCGACCCCCCGATACCCAGACACAACGCACTGACGCTCGCTACAGGCTTACACCCAACGACCTGAGAATATGTAATCTACGCTTGGACACGGTGACCTAGAAACCCCCCCCTCCCGCCTTTCCCCCATTCCCATCCATCTCCCGAGTTAACCAGTTCACCCCCATTGTTCCTGGGTATGGCGACAAGATCGATTTAGACAGAGGGTAACCCGTATGTACCACTTACGATTTGATTTAGCACGTAGAGACATCACAATGCCACATATAATGACGGAACACACCCACATGGCTGATGCCCGAGACGCCTCCCCGAGGTACCTGACACAATATGAGTTCACCCTCCCATGAGTGCAGTTGACAGACTGACATGTTTGAGACGGATCCACCCATGGGAAGTGCGGATGTAAGGATGGGATGCCGTGTGATATGTGCTTCCAGTGCACACAGAAAGGGACGATAGACAGACAACGGCCCCGAACTGTGAATTACCCAACAAAAATCGAGTTTCCAGTTGTATCTCAATGACTTTAATTTTTTGTAACGCTTGTTCACCTTGATTGATCACTGCAGTATTGTCTTTGTGACTGTAACCAAAAAACCCAATAAACAAATTCAAACAAAAAAAAAAGGATGCCCTCCAAGGAACAGCTTTATAATGGGTTGGCCTATTTTGTAAGGGACGTTGTTTGGGTTGCAGTAGAGGTGTGGGAGCCAACACATTAACAGGACGAGCCAAGCCAAAGGCCTCGTGCACGAGCTGAGCCCTGAAAATGTTTGGCATGTAAATCATACGACAAACATCATGTAAAATATAATAAAGAAATGTTCGAAGTGAGGGAAAAAAATTAGGGGAACTGTGGGCAGAGAATCAGAGGGTGGGAATAACCTGAGAACTGGGTCAGTGGGCGGAGTCAGAGGTGTGGCCAGAGGGAGCCAAACATCCCAATTTTTAAAAAAATTGTTTGACATTTCACTGGCATGTTTATTTAAGGTTTAATATGAGTTATTGACTTTAATACATTCATAGAATGTCCCGAATATGCTTAGAAGTGGAGTCCCATGCTATTTGTCTCTGAGCTATGCAGAGTCTGTCATCATCACTTCTCCTCCCTTTTTCCACAAGTGCAGTTCAAATATGAATGGCAAAATATCCTAGTTTGCAAATATTTTCCACATAGTTATGGCTCTGCCATATTTGCCACATAATATCATCTGCTGCATAACCTGACGATTTTAACTAAACAAGACTTTGTAACTCATACGGATCAAAAGTTATTCAAATATGTGACTTGTGTTGCTGCAAAGTGGAGGGCCCTTTGCAAAGGCTGACCGGTCACCTTTTTCACTGCTGCATTTGCATACTACATTGGTACTAATGAGGCAAAATCTTTGCAGAGAATGTTAGCATGTGCAAAAATGTCAAAATAATAAAGTATCAGAAAATGTACTGCATTGCGCTGCAGCCTTTTATGTGCTGCATAATTTAGTCAACATTGGAACATGATTTTGTCCTCCATTTCTGCATAAATCCAGTTGCCCCAAAGCAGGCAGCACATGTTAAAAGTGCTTGTGCATGAAGCAGAGAGACCACGATGTTTGTGAACTTAGTTTGGGGTGTATGCAAATCCTGCATTGCCGATCTGTGGTGAGTTGCACTACTACTGCTAAAACAAGGCCTGTGGAAGTACCAATGGGTGAGGCAGACTGGCCTCAAGGGTCCTGTGACATCAGTGACAGAGTCACTGTTGCTGTAGGGTATGGTGCTTCGTAGGCCTGCCCACAAGACTGGAGGTTAAATTTGGTATGAATTGTGGTGGACAGGCCTTCAAGGTTAACTCACACTTGCCACCCCTAGGGTCCACCTGCTGGTGCTAAGACACCAGGGCATCAAAGGTTTTGCAGGGCCCTCTAAGGTCTAGCATGGGAATGTCCTCCCTCAGGAGAGTGGTCTGGAGGCTGGTTATGAAACCTCAAACTGTTTCCACAGTTGCAAATCCAGCAGCTCTGGCCATAATGCCCCCCTGAACATCAACCTGCCCCACTAAGAGAAGCTTGTACTGCCTTCTGCGACAATTCAATTGCACCCCACTATAAACACCTGGATGCAACTCAATTCACCTTATGCACTAGAAAAGAGTAATATGCTGCCTGGAAGAAAAAAAGTAACAACATCCTGGATACAACAAACACATAGGGAATGCAAGATTAAGTAAAGCATGTAAAATGTAAGCAGGAACAAAATTGTTACCTTAACACTTTTACACTCATTATTCACAAATCAATAAGTGTTTTTGCCAGAAAAGTTAAGGACATGACTACAGGGCAGGGAAGGGACCTGTTTCAATGCCATTGTCTATATCCTTACAAAACATAAGCAGTATGGTTTAAAAAGACAACGTCTCAGTTGATAAGGAGCACATTAAACGTTTTCTACTTCAGCATGAACCAGGTATTGCAGGACCTCCAGGAATGGTGCACTTCCCCACCCAGGAAAACAATGTTGTTCAAAGAAAGATGAGAAAATGAAAGCAGTGCTTCACTGGCAAACTCTGTAAAGTGGCGCTAATGTGGTTGGGTGTGAATAAAACCAATCTGGCCACTTTGCGACCACTCTGTCTTGCTTTATTTAATCATTTAGTTATTTTTCATACTTTGAATCTTCTTTTCTCTCTCACCAGAGGCTGCACTTTTGAATAGAAAAATGTCAGAAAAAGACGACATTTCCAGCAAAGAGTTTCTTTCTCATTTGGATCAATTTCACTGGGGAACAAATCAAAGTAGGGAGAGGAAAGAGAGGGTAAGGGCCCTTTGTTGAAGTCACAGTTTTCATTCAGCAAGTGAGGAGGAGAGAGACAGGGACAGAAAGAGAGGGTAGAAGAGGAAGAAAGAGAGAGAGAGAGAGATAGAGAGAGAGAGAGAGAGGGGGGGGGGGGTGCAGCTGCCAGCGGCAGAGCAGGAGAAGTGGACACTGCCTTTGTTTTCTCTGGGCAGGAAGGAAGAGACCAAGTCTTTTCCCTTCTCTGCCCACCCCATCCGTCCCCGAATGGCAGAGCATTTTTAAAATAAAAAAGTAGGGGAACAGAGTCTATTTAAAAAGTAGGGGCACGCCGTACGTTGCCGATCCCTCTCAATTCGACCACTGTGATAAAGACGCTTCAAAATTTTTGAAAAGTGCATTTCTTTAACATGTGGAAACATTGACATTAATATGTCACATTATAGCACTGCGCTGAGAAGCACTTATCAAAATTGATAATTTTGAAACATGGACTTAGAAACATCCCTGCCCCTGTCCCCGCACTGGCAACAGTACCATAAGTTAACTACAGTTGTCATGTGAACCCTCTATGTGGCCCAGATTCTTATAGATGGAGCAACATTAAAGTTAATTAAATCAAACACAATAGTTTTTAGTACAGCTGGTATTCTGAACCCAAAGATTTGAAGATGCATTCCTATGTGATAGTGAAGAAAAAAGATGATCGTTAAAATAAATATTTGCTGAAAATCGTGTACACTTTGGTTAAGCAGGGAAACTGCAATTGATCTAGATGTTCTGTTTCACTTTCTACAAATCAACCTCTAACTGGGTATCTATTTGCCTCTTCTTTTCACCCCAAATGTTTAATGGTTTCTTTTTACCTCTTTGTGCATTTGGGTAGAGCAAGGGTGGCAGGCAGAAGCCACATGGAAGCTTGGCTCATTATGGTCATGAGGTTCCAACAGGACTTTCCGCTGAGCCAGAACCAGGCTTCAGGCTCGAGTTTTCAGCGGCCTGCCAACCTCCAGTTTCAGGGCTAGAGTTTGCAGACAGGAACAGAAATATTCGACCTGGATTTTTTTGCTACTGGCAGGACAAGAGCTTGCAATGCAGGAACAAAGACCTGAATGGCTGAAGGGAGCAGACTAAACCATAGTGTCGCGACGAAGCATGCCCAACAAGTATTTACACACAACATGACCAGGAATCAGGTGATTTATTTATTTATTTATTTATTTATTGAAGTTTTGTATAGCGCTGGCTGGACCCGAGGGTATCAGAGCGCTTCACAGCAAATAGAGATCGGTAGCAAGGAAAATAAACATAGAGAAACAGGAATCAGGAACAGCAGGTGGGAAATAGAGTCTGTAAAACAGCAGCTTGAGCGCAATAAGGATCGGAGTTCACGAGCGAGTCAATCGACTCTGGGTTCAGAGAAATATCGGACTTCACCATCCGGCGTGTGGTTCTCATTAAGCACCGGAGCGTTCAAGGAAGAGGGATTTGAGTAGCGATTTGAATTGCGGGAAGGAGGCGGTCATTCTGAGATGGGGGGGGGATGGCGTTCCAGATCCTGGGAGTGTTCCCCGCAAAGGATTTATTAGAGGTATTGTGTTTCTGTGATTTCAGAGGGATGAGTAGTAGTGTGTTGGAGCTTCTGAGGTTCCTGAATTGACCCGCCCTTTTGATGTTGGCCAGGTATTCTGGTTTGCCTGTATGCAGGGCTTTATGTGTGAGGCAGGCTGTGCGGAAGTTGGCTCGTTGGCCAATCAGGAGCCATTTCAGTTGTTTGAGTGCCGGAGAGATGTGGTCATATTTCTTTGTTCCTGTGACCATTCTTGCTGCTGCGTTGAGGGTGGAGGTGAGAGGTCCCAGGTGCGACTTGGCTGTTCCAGTCAGTACAGCGATGCCATAGTCAATTCTGGAGAGCACAAGTGCCTGCGTGGCTTTTTTCAGATCTTTAGGGGGAGGAAGGGTTCAATTTTATAGAGAAGTTTCAGGTTCATGAACGCGCTTTTGGCGGTTTTAGAGATGTGTTTATTCATGGCCAGTTTGGGGTCGAGAGTGATTCCTAGGGATTTTGCGGAGTCCATTGGCGTTATGGAGACATTGAGGGCATTTAAGGCTTTGAGCCATTCCACTATTTGTGGGTTTTCATCTTTGTTCGAGATAAGGAGTACTTCCGTTTTTTCTTCATTCAGTTTGAGGTGGTTGGCTGAGAGCCAGTGTTGGACCTCCATGAGTGTGGCATTTAATCTGTGAATGTCTGCGATGGAGGTGGACTCCAAATAGAGTTGAGTGTCATCCGCGTAAAGGTGGAAGGGGATGTTGGATTTCCTTAGAAGTGAGGTGAGGGGTTCCATGTAGATGTTGAAGAGTTGCGGGGAGAGTACTGATCCTTGAGGGACTCCTCTGCTGAGGGGGAGGGGGTCTGATTCGAAACTGTTGATCTTTATTCTTTGAGTGCGGTTGTTAAGAAAGGAGGAGAACCATTTTAGAACTGTCTTTTCGATGCCCGCTCTCTCTCGGAGGACATTAAGTAGGAGGGTAAGGTCTACTGTGTCGAATGCAGCCGAGAGGTCAAGGAGAATGAGAAGGCTACAATGGTTGGAGTCGAGTGACATGTGTAGATCATCAAGGACATTTAGGATTGCGGTTTCAGTACTGCAGCCTTTCCTGAACCCAGACTGGAGAGGATCCAGTAGATTAGAATTCTCTAGATGTTGGTTTAATTGTGAGAGCACACATCTTTCGAGAATTTTGGCTAGAAACGGAAGGTTCGAGACCGGCCTGAAGTTGTTCATGTCCATGAGGTCGAGGCCAGGTTTTTTCAGCAGTGGTGTGACTTGTCCTAGTTTAAGGCAGTCAGGGGTGAAGCCCTCTCTCAAGGAGCTATTGATGATCTTGCCCCAGATTGGGGCTAGAGTGAACTTCAAGTCCTTAGTCAGTCTCGAGGGAAGTTGATCGAGGGAGTGAGATGAGGGTTTCGCAGCGGCGATAAGATTGCTTATCATTTCTTCCTTGACCGGCTGGAAGGAAGACCAGCGGATAGACGGGGTTACTGAGGGGATGGGGTTGGTTGCAGGACTCGAGCTGAAGAAGCGATCGATTTTGGCGATTTTTTCATTGAAAAAGCTAGCAAAGTTGTCACATTGGGTCTTGGACGCAGCTAGATTGACTGCCTTAGGAATGGAGGTTTGGTTCCTAATGATATTGAAGAGTTCTTTGGGGCGGTTTTTGGCGTTATCTAGTGCAAAGCAGAAGAAAGCAGATTTTTTGCTTTTGATATGGGTGTAGTAGTTTTTGCGTGCTGCCTTGAGTTGGTCTCGATGGATGGCGGTGGGGTTGTATCTCCAGGTTCTTTCCAGGGATCTTAGGTGTCTTCTTTCATCATTAATGTCAGTAGAGAACCATGACCTAGAGGGAATGCTTCTGGTTTTTTTTAGTTTCAGAGGTGCCAGCTGATCCAGGGCGAGCTCAAGGTTGGAATGGTAGAGCGAGTTGAGTTCCGAGGTAGAGAGGGACTCCGTCATGTTCGGTAGGAGAGTGCTGAGTCCTTCCTCTAGCTTATCTCGGGGTACTCTGGAAGTGTTCCTGACCCACTTAGGGGGGCTTGAGTGGGTGGGAGGGGTAGGGCCAGCTGGATGATATGAAAGAGAATGATGTGGTGGTCTGACCAGTCCACCGGGATGATGTGATCAATCGAGACTGCATTTTTGTTTGCAATAATGACATCTAGGGTTGCTCCTCTGTAATGCGTTTCCTCTGAGCAGTGTTGGATCAAATCATTGTCTTGCAGAAGGGTGTTCAGGGATTGAATCAGCGGGTTATTGGAATCATTCCATCTTAGGTTGAGGTCACCCATAATTAAGCTGTCCTCGCTGTTAAGTGCAGATTGGGTGATTAGATCTGACAGCTGAGCTCCAAATTGGTTGGAGTTGCCTGGGGGGTGGTAGAGGAGATGGTATTGACGTGAACTATGACCATGAGATTGATGTTGACCGACAGGCATTCAAAGGAGCTGTATAGACAGGAAGGGGCTTCAGAGATGTAGAGGTCACTTTTGTGGATAATAGCTATGCCGCCACCTTTGTGTATAGGCCTGTCTTTACGGATAATTGAGAAACCGGGTGGTACCAGCATGTCCAGAATGGGGTGGGATAGGGTGTTTAGCCATGTTTCCGTGATGAAGGCTACATCAAGGTCATGAGAGAGGATGGATTCAGCTATTTTGTTGTATGTTTGACTACGGACCGGCTGTTGATGAGCATACAGTTCAGGGGGGATCTTCTTTTGGTTTCAAATTGTCAGGCTTGGCTCTGGGAATGGCTGAAAGAAACAATGGGGGTCTAGAGGCTCTGCGGGGCGGGGGCCCGGTCCCTACCCACTCCGGTGATGACTTGGATCGAGGAGGTGAGAGTCGAGTTCAGGGGTGGGGTCTGGGCTGGCTGGTTCGGGTGGAGTTCGTACGAGGCAACGGGTGCGCTCTCTTCCTGGGGGGAGAGGGAGGTTACATTTCTTCTGGGGTTGACTGTTCGCGACTTCATCAGGTCTTTAGTGAGAGGAGGCAGGGAATCTGGGTGGGGATGAGATCGTTTAGAGGGGGGATAGTCATTCCTAGGGAGAGGCGGAGGGATGTGAAGTGGAGTGGAGGGAGGGGAGGGTAGCTGGAGATTCCCAAGGGTTTCCTTCAGTCCAAAGATCAGGGTTGTGATTTGTTATTCAATAAGGTCGAGGCGTCGTGACAGCTCGGGTGAGGGGGAGAGGGGGGAGGGTAGGAGGGACTGGGCCCTGGATGAGAGGGGCTTTGGGGCGAGTATCTACTCGGGGTAGATAGGGGGGGGGTGGCTTGATCAGTTTTGGGGTTCGGTTGTGGGTAGGCTGTTAAGGCCGGGGAGTTGCGGTCCCTTCAGGGGTGGAAGTTATCTTCAATGAGGGGGGTGGTGAGAACTATAGGAGAGTGGGTTGGTGGGTTGGGCGTTGAGTATCGGAGTTGTCAGGGCTATATATCGATAGCGGGAGGGCTAGAGCGTGAAGGGGGTTGTTGACCAGAAGGGGGTGGGGGTATTCTTCAATAGCGGGGAAAGTTTGAACTAGTGGGGTGGGGATAGGCGGGATGGGGGACTGAGAGACGGAGTTGTTAAGGTGTCTGGAATCTCTGGGGGGCGGAGGCAGAGAGTTGGAGGTGTTTCGGTAGCTAGGGAATGGTCTAGGATCTCTAGGGGGGGAGGATGAGAGTTAGTGGTGCTTTGGGGGCTAGGGAATGGGTGGGTGGGGGTTCTTTGGGGACGAGAGGGTGGCTGAATTCTGGAAGTTTGGGAGCGAAGGGAGGGGGACGCGGGTAGGGAGAAAGTGGGAGCTGGGGCTGGTGAGGGCGTGGGAATGGCAGATTGGAAGAGCAAGGAAGGGTGGGGACGTTAGGGTGGATCTTTGAGGGCGGAGGACTGAGAGTTCGGGGTGTTTTGGGAGCTGGGGGGAGGGGAGTTGGCAGTCCTTAGGGGGTGTGTGAGGGGCTGGATGGTTGGAGGTTGGGTGTGAAGGGTGGGGGACGGGAGTTGTGAAATAGGGGGGGCTGGGGCTGATGGTGGGATCTGCTTGATGTAGTGACTAAGTAGAGTAGTGATGAGACGCTGGGCTGGCAGGGACAAGTTCCGTAGATTGAGAGTTTGTGAGGAGCCAATAGATGTGGAGGAGGTTGTTTTGTGTGGGTAATGGGTGGTAGCCATCTTAAGTGTGGGGAAGAGAGAGTCGAAGAACTCGAGGTTCTCGTCTTTCGCCTGAATTAGAATGATGCCATTCACATAAATGGTGATGGAGATGTCTCCGGTCAGGGATTGATGGTTCAGGAGGGCGATTGTTAGTGTGCGGTTATGAACAGTGAAGGTGGTTTTGGAGACGGGGAGGGATGAGTTAAAGATGGTGGCCCATACGTCAGGTCTGTTGGTGTGGAAAATGAAGTCCATTTTCTTCTGACCTCTAGTTGTGCAGTGGTAGGTGTCAACGACTAGCGTTTCGGGGTGTTGTCTAATTATATTCTGTTTGAAGCGGTTTTTAGCTTTGAAGGAGAGGTTGCGTGGGAATGTTATAGCAAAGGTGTTCTGCCCTTGAGGAGATAGGTGGTTAAGAGAGGGGCAGAAATGAGTGACTAATTGAGTGGCTGGGGGCATCCTAGCTGGGCAGTGCGGAGGCGAGGCCTCTGGGGTAGGAAGGGGGGGGGGGGACGGAGGGGTGCCGGGTTGATAGGATCGGTGCAGAGGTAGGGGTCTAAAGCGGTAACTAGTCATGGTGGATATATCGAATGCCAAGTCACTACATGAACAACCTGGCGGGAAGAAGAACTGCCTAGAATGGTAGCTGCTCCCTTGCAGGGTCAATACACTGCCCATGCAACTTTTGACAATGACTAAAAAGGGAGCAGTCCAGCACTAGAAGTCATCA
The DNA here is from genome assembly GCF_964261635.1 of Lissotriton helveticus. NCBI lineage: Eukaryota > Metazoa > Chordata > Amphibia > Caudata > Salamandridae > Lissotriton > Lissotriton helveticus. Next base: position 1,711,268,086 of record NC_136057.1, read on the forward strand.
TACACTGGAGTGCCAGTGAAGAGCAAGAATAGGGGGGACAAGAGAGGAGTAAGTGCTCACTGTACCGGTCCGAGCACAGATAACACCAAGAAAGATGAGTAAGTGCAAAGACTCCTCCGCTGGGCAGAAGAGTGAGTTTGCACTGTGCATCCTTGATGAAACAGATTTCCCTGCTGATAAAATTAACCTGCACATCAGAATGAACCTAAACCCATGTTGGCCTGCACGAACCATGCCAGGGAAGTAGTGATCAAGGTAATTAGGATGGTTGCGGGATGACGGACAGAGTCTCAGACAGGTAGAGCAGCAGACTGCCTGCATGTAACCCATGGTGCATGTAGGTTTCTCAGTAGACATTGCTAACAACACCCGCCAGATGCTTTCTGGTCCCAACCAATCCTCTTCATAGGCTTCAATGATCTGTGACCCCGAACAGTGAACAGTTCAGTTTTCATTTGTTTCCGCCCCAATCTTTAATGGAGGGCGTTTCATCTCCTACGGTTGTCTTGTTTTAGCTGTTTGAAGGCTTGATGGTTGATGAAGTGTGGAGACGTGGAGAGCAGGTACCTGGCTGGGGTGCTTTGGGAGTCCAATTTGTGCAAGCGTCCTCGCCTTTCGAATGGTTCATTGCCATTTGATCTACATCCTTGCCCCGAGGAGAACCAGCAGTTTGGTTGGGTTTATCTGGTCATACGTTCATAGGATTAAGCCCAGTCTCCTTCTCTGGTTTCTCACCATTGCAATCTGCCAGGGAGTCTCTTAGGAGCACTGTGTAGATGATGATGCAGTCACCAGGGTACTTGCTAGCTCTACCCAATGGATAGTTTGTAGAAGTTGTTGGAGAGATACCTAAGAGGGAGAATAGCAGGTAGATGCCTTCAACAGTGCATTGACATTGAAGTGAATGAAGACTCAATCTTGGAGTTTCCCTCAGGCTCCCACCCTCTAGATACTGAACAGGAGGAATTATAGGGTAGTCTAGGTGGCACCCCACAAGATATGTTACACAAGGAAGGTTATACTGATCGTCTGTTCTTGCTAGCCACAGTTGAGAAGATTAAATAATCAAATTCACACCACAGTGGATCCGGGATCTCCTTCCCATGCTTTTAGCTTTACCATCAGAATAGAACCTTATTCTAAAGAGCGCAAAGGCACATCTGTGCGGTTTATCACAGCAGTCCCCAGGAGGAACTGCTACAGAGTTAAATAATTCTATTTCGGTATGCGCTCAGTACCAATATTTTTGTAGTTTCCAAGTGCTGTAGAGTTGCTCTTCCTAAATAGTCAATTTATTATACTTAGAAAGGTGAAGGGTTGATTTGGCTACACTGAAATCCAAATGTATGAATTGCAGATTACACAGATATCAGCAGCAAGCCCTTCACTTGTTGAGCCACCTTGCTTCCTAAAATGATGGTTAAAACTGCCACGTAGCATGGAAACAGAGAAGGATGATTGACCCGTTTTATTTGGATCGTGATTTGGGGCCAGATGTATCAAAGGGTTTTTCCCATTCTGTGTCTATGGGGAAATGTGTTGATACATAAGGCCCCATCACATCTTTTTTTTAAATGTTTGAACGCTTTATTGAAGAGCAATAAGAAAAACAATAACATGACATCAGCAAATAGAAGTGAAGGCATAACAAACCATGTCTGAGATAAGTACCTTGCTAATGTCATATCAAGGAAAATAAAAGCATTTTATGAGATTTTATAAGGAAAAAGGGGGAGAAAAGGGGGGGAGGGAAAAGTAACAGGGCTATAACAACCTATCATTATAAGCAATAACGGCAAAGAAACAAATGTTACAAGCAGTAATACAAAGCATACAGCATACAAGAGAAACATAATAGAGAAAAACTATAAATAACATTAAATAACCCTAAATATAATAGAAGAATCGGAAGAGAGCATAGACCTTCAAGGAGGTTTAAAATTTTCCGAACTAACAGGAATATTTTCCTTTTGAACTAAATGATCAAGGTATGTAGTAAGAGGCAGCCAGTAAAAATCTACATTACAACTTGTCTTACAAGAAGAGCCAAAAGCAACATTGAGTCTGTGAAAATGACACAAGGAGTTCCACCAACCCTGTATGGAGATATTTGTGAGGGATTTCCAATTAGAGGAAATGTGTTGAAACGCAAGTGCAAGCATGAGATCAAGAAGACCATGTGAGTGTGAAGGAAGATTCAAAGAATCAGAAAGGGTACCCAGAAAAAGAAGGTGGGTAGAGAAAGGGATAGAAAGTGTGAAAATGCGAGACATGCAAGACCAAACATTCTTCCAGAAAGCAGAAACAGTAGGACAGAAAAAGAGCATATGCATGAGATCAGTACTGGAGGTACCACAAGTCCAGCAATTAGAGTCAGAGGAAGAGAAGAATCGAGATAGAGAAAAAGGAGAAAGGTATAGTCTATGATACAGAAAAAACAAAGATTGAGTAAGAGAGGCAGAACAAGAAATTTTCAAAAGCTTGGACCAGAGCTTATCCCAGAGAGCAATAGGCCAGGAACAATCCAGATCCTTTTCCCAAGAGAGCTCCAATTTGGTTTTGACACGGTCAGGATTAGGGGAGGCAACGAATTTATAAATAAGAGATGCTTTAGGAAGGGAAGAAAGAACCGTAAGAAGAGGAGAAGGGGAGGGTAGTGATGTAGAGGAAGGAAGAGAATAATAACGATCAAGAATTATTTCCATAAGTATAGTAAATTTCTGTAGAAAAGAACAAGGACAGCGAAACAGAAGTTGGAATTGTGGAAAAGAATGAGGGGACACACCATCGAAGAGATGATCTACCAAAATGATACCTTTTAACCTCCAAGAGGACCAATAAATAGGTCTGTTGTTAAAAAGAATGGGTGAATTATACCATATAGGGGTATGTAGAAAAGAGTCACGAGAAATGGCTGAAGGAAGGATAAAAGGTTTTAAAAGAGAAGAAGTATGTTTAAACAAAGGAAGAGAGGAATAAGGAGATTTGGAAGAAAAACGCAATAATTCCTCAAAGGAGAAGGGCTGTAATAAAGTCTGTTCAATGTGGAGCCAAAGAGGAGAAAAGGGGGAAGATGCTAACGAAATCCATGGTGAAGCCTGACGTAGAGAGAAGGACTTATGATATAAACGGAAAACCAGGAAATTAACCCCACCATTCGATTTAGCGTTGCGATGAGCTACAAGAGAGAGTCTAGATTTCTTATTTTTCCAAAGGAATTTTGAAATAGAAGAATCAATACATTTGAAATAAAGGAGAGGAATATGCACAGGCAACATGGAAAAGGTATAAATTAGAATAGGAGCATTCATCATTTTAATAGAATCAAGAGGACCCTACCAGGAAAGAAAGAGAGGATTCCAGGAGGAAAACAAGTGATCAATTCGAGACAAAACTGCGGACATATTTAATTTAATGGAAGAGGAAATAGAATTGGAGAACCAAATACCAAGATATTTAATCTTCATATTGTTCCAGGCAAAACCAGTGGAAGAAAAAAGATGAGGAAGACAAGATTAGGTCAAGGAAAAATGTTGGTTTTATCAGAATTGATCTTATATCCTGAGACCAGGGAAAAAGCTGCAAATTCAAAAAGTAAAGGGGGAATAGATAATTCCGGGTTTGAGATAAACAAAAGAATATCATCTGCGTAAGCAGAATGTTTCAATTGATGATCACCATAGGGGAAGCCAGCAATAGAGGAGTTATTGCTAATGGATCAGAGAAATGGTTCAAGAGCTAAAACAAAAAGCAGTGGAGAAAGAGGGCAGCCTTGACAAACTAATCTCTGAAGGGTGAAAGAGGAGGAAAGTTGACCGTTGACAAGAACAGAGGCTTTGGGTGAAGAATATAACAAGAAAATAAGAGATATAAAATTGGTACCAAAGCCATGCCACTTTAAGGAAGCAAACAAAAAAGACCAATCTACTCTATCAAAGGCCTTTTCGGCATCTACAGAAATAGCAGCTAGAGGACCTGACAGAGAGGGGGCCTTAATCAAAACATTAAGAAAGAGGCGGGAATTGTCTGAGGTGAGCCTCCCTTTAATAAAACCACATTGTTCTTTACCAATAAGATGAGGCATAAGGGGATCTAAACTTAAAGCAAGTAATTTGGCAAAGAGTTTGTAGTCAACATTAACCAATGAAATTGGACGATAATTTTTACAAAATTTAGGATCACGACCATCTTTTGGGATAAGGCAAATGGTGGCATCCTGAATAAAATAAAATGATTGGAAAAGTGATAGAAGTTTGGGCAATAAAAGATCGGAAAAATGTAGATAAAATTCAACCGGACATCCATCAGGGCCACGAGTTTTACCTTCAGTAAGGGAAGACAAAGCCAAAGAAAGTTCATGTAACGAAAGACCATGTTCGAGGGTTGAAAAATTAAGATGAGAAGTAGAGGGCTGGGGAATTTTCTCAAGGTAAGATGTGATAAGAGAGGGAGTCGGAGGAGATTCTGGAGTATATAATTGTCGATAAAATGATTGAAATTGGTCAAGAATATCTTTGTCAGTATAAAGAAGGGTATTGTCAGAAGAAAAAACAGATTCAATAACAGTACGTTCTTTACAAGATTTAGGATAATTAGCTAAGAGTTTTCCGGATTTGTTACAGCCACCATAATAGCGCACACTACTACGGAGGAGAATGGAAGAAGCATTGTCAGTGGTGAGTTTATTGAAAGCAATTTTCGCACGTAAAAGGTCTGGTGACATACATTTATCTGAAGAGGTATAGAATTGATGCTCCCAGTCTTTGATGTGAGCTAGGGAAGATTTACGTTTCTGAAGGAGCTGTTTCTTTTTCTTAGTAATAAAGTCAATGATAAAACCCCTTGCAGTGGCTTTAAAGGAATCCCAGAGAATATGAGAGGGAGTATTAGGATCAGAATTAAATTGAAAGAAATCATTAGTGAAAGAGCGAAAGGAGGAAGAGAAATTAGGATTGTTAAGGAGAGCACAATTAAAGCGCCAACGAGAAGATTTAGGGTGAGGTGGAAGCAAGTCAAGGTCCGTAACAATAGGAGCATGGTCCGAGATAACCATAGGTTCGATAGAAGAAGACAGTAAGTTTTGAGATAAGGTTTGAGAAAGAAAAATATAGTCTAGTCGAGAGAAAGAAGCGTGAGGAGGAGAGTAAAAAGAATAGTCCAACGTGTCTGGGTGCGTGAGTCTCCAAGAGTCAGTAAGACGTGATTGGGAAATAGTATCAAAAAAATGTTTGTGAGGTTTGTGAGGGATAAAACGAACTGTGGATTTGCGATCGAGGAATGGATCCATAATCTGATTGCAATCACCTCCTAGAAGGAATAAATCATCTTTGTGTTGAATACATTTGCTCGTAATAAAAGGCCAAAAAGAACAATCCGGTTGGGTAGGACCATAAATATTAAAAACAGTTAAAGGGATTGAATTAATTAGTAGTTTAGCCAAAAGCCATCTACCTTCAGCATCTTTTTCTTCCAATAAAACTTTACATTTCATTTTTTTTAAATTAAAATAGCAACACCATTTTTCTTGTTAACAGAAGGGGAGAATAAAACTGTACCAACCCAGTTCCTTTTTAGTTTAAGGGATTCAAGTTCAGAAAGATGAGTCTCTTGCAGAAGGACAATATCAGGGGTATAGGAAGACAAATGGGAAAGAACTCTCTGCCGTTTAATGGGATTAATAAAACCTTTTACATTCCAAGATATAAATCTGAATTTATACATGGAAAAATTGTAATAACATTGCAAAGTATCAAAAAATATGCAAGTAACATATTGCCGAAGAAAGAAAAGAGTAAGGAAGGAAAGAAAGAGCAGCAAACAACTTCAAAAAGAAGGAAATGAAGGAAGTGGATGACGAAGAAGAGTCAAGGTAAAATAGAACCAAAAAAAGGAAAAGAGAGTAGGAAGAGGAGAAATAAACAAATAGCCTTAAGAGAGAAAGAAGAAACGAAAAAGGGGAAAGAAAAGAGGAATAAGGAGAGTGGGAAGGACAAAGAATAGAAGAGACAGTACATATCCAAAAGGACGACTGGGCACAACACACCTGAAGGGTACAAATAAATAGGAGAAGGGGCAATGGTGCCACCCAACAAGACGAGCCGCTCGAAGGGAGGAAGTCCAAACCAAACCAGGACAAGGAAGTCGGAGGAGAAAAAACTGCACGGGATTAGGGTTAAAACATCAGGAACCTGTATGTGGGTACATGAAAGAGAAAAACAAGTGACAATAGAGAAAACACAATAAAGACAGATATCATAATATATATAACAAGGGAAAGAAAAACAATATCATACTATATTAAAGAACAACCATAGGTAAAACAGAACAGAGAAGGATCATGAGGAACAATACCATAACACCATAGAGAAGCTAAAGAACAAATAGAGAAGATAAGTCAATCAATCAGCCAGTAGGAGGAGGAGAAGTATCCATGCCACTGTTGGAATGAATCTGGATAAAGTTCTTAAGTTCTCCAGGATCCTGAAAGGTCCATGTTCGGTTCTGATGTGTAACCTTGAAGATGTAGGGGTGAAACAAACCGTATCGAGCACCGAGAGAACGTAGTGGAGCACGTAGATTGAGAAATTATTTTCTTCTGGAAGCAGTAGCATTGGAAACGTCTTGAGAAAGGAACACTCTTTGACCCAACCAAGAAACTTGGCATTTGGACCTATCCGCAGAAAGAACTGTGAGAAGATCCGTGAATTTCAAGAAAAGAATGATGACTCCTCGTGGTTTCGGCGGAGTAGAGATGCGTGGACCAAGTCTATGAGCTCTTTGGATTGAAACAGAAGTTAAAGGAGACATATCTAGAAGCTTTGGAAGAAAAGAGGTGAAGAACGTGACAGGATCATCCCCTTCCAAGGATTCAGGAAGACCATAAATGCGAACATTGTTCCGCCTGTTTCTATTTTCCAAATCCTCGGTATGTTGCTGAAGAGCAAGGACTGATTTCTCCAGTGAGGAGATGCGTTGATTATGAGACAGGATCTCCAAAACCTGTTGCTCCACAGAGGATATTCTACCGTCCATAGAAGACCATTTATTTTTCAGGAGTTGCATTTCCTTGTTGGTATCTTCAACAAATGGGCGTAGAGCCCTAATCTCCTCCAAAATTAGCTCCATGGAAATAGGAGACAATGGTTTATTCAGAGACTGAGGGTCATGTTTTAGGCGCTTGGAGGAGGCAATAGGAGGAGAAGATTTAGAAGGATTGGTTTGTGTGGAGGAAGAGCGATTTGGTGTAGCACCAGCCATTGGAACTGCAGCAGAAAGTGTAACAGAGGTCGAGGAATTCGGATCTTGAATATTCCGAGATGAAATGAAGATAAATTTTGGCTTGTGCAATTTGCCCATAGGGTGTTACAGTTAATGACAGTAAAGGCTAGAGTGTTGATATTAAAAGAGAGGATGAGACGTTACATCATAAATAAATTTAAAAGTGAGCAGCGTGGAATAAGGAAATGCCTTACAGCCAATGTGTTCCATACAAATACAAGCAGATACTAGCAAAACAATACTGGCAAAAATTGAGCGTCAAATCACGCAAGAAAGGACCACTGGTGTTGATAATGCTGAGAAACCACTTGAAACACAGACTTTGGAGCAGGAAGCATTCCACGAAGATTTAGTCAGTAAGGAAACATCATGGTGAAGAAACCGCTGACAGAAAACCATAAATTTCCAGTGGCATAAACACAACAGTCACATTTGAAATATGTTCCTTTGAACTGTAAAAGTTACTGGTCAGCACTTCAAAATGGCGGGAAAGACAGGTTGAGGTAAAGCGCCATAGCATACATGAGATGCAACAAACACGCAGCCTCACCGTAAGAGGGGCACCATCAATGAAAAGCAGCTGGCAGCAATACACTGAAGAAAGCGCATCCCAAAAGGAACCAGGTGACATGAAAGAGCAAACCTGAAAGGGAGCGCGAAGTCCGCAACTCGTAATTCAGCCGCGGAGCTTCACAAAATGGCGGCGGATAGCGCGAAAGTCGCGATGTTGAAAATTCATGGAATGCGATGCATTATGAGTCCGGCGATGTTCCGACGTGCATGGAGGAGCTTTGCTTCCAAAAATAAGGAGGAATAAGCGCAGTTAGAGATCTGAAGGCATCCCAGCGCGGCGGAACTCCTCACCTAAGCGGCCATCTTGAGTGGCGCCGAGACCACGCCCCCCCCTTGATCACATCTTAATTATTAATAATGTTGATACAATGCTGTAGGTTCCACATGGTCTTTCGCAATGCTCCTTTCACACTAAGGCCCACATAACAGCTAGCCATTTAATACCAATGTGGGTCGAAACAGAACTTTCTGCCCAAATTGGCATCGCAAGTCATGCATTAATACCACACACAGTAAAATTACATGCGCTATTACTGTGGACAAGTACTCCTGATCAAACTTAGAGGACTTACAGGAAGAATTACATGTTAACAAATGGAACTCGATGCAGTAATTCAGATGTTTGCATGTTGTTCCCAGTTCTATAAAGAGTCCATGGGGATTACTAATGATCACCCAGTTGTTCTGCATCCTGGAAATATCAGCGATACCCAGGGTAGCAATACTATTGGATACAGTCTTGCCACACTACTATTGCATGCAGTGGGATACAAGAAAAAGACTTGGTTTTGAGGTTTCTTAATGATTAAATGAGTATCCACAAGTAGGTAATGGGAAACTTCAAAATGTGTTTTATTTTCCAAAACAAAATGAACACCATAGGCCAACACATGTTCCACAACACACGTCGCTTCATCAGGGCCAATATCCAATAACTAAACACTATATACAGTAATTATTTTAGTGACAGAGAAAGAACAAGAAAGAAAGAACTTTAAGGACAAAATTGAAGGAAATAAGACAAAAAACATACATTTATTATTAATTACTCTTGAAACGTTATCAGAGAATAAACACAATATTTCAGAGATGCAAAGGGGAATATTCACAAGGACTCAACTCCGAATTATCCCCACCGTAACGCAACAAATGTGGAGCTACATTCAACACCCCATTCACAAGCTGGTGCAAACTTACATTCCCGCGATAACTGCCCCAAAATGTATCTCCACAGTCTACACCACCGACTAACCCTAATGAGATGCAGAGTGGGTGTTCCCATGCGTTAACACACAAAAAAACATAACACCACATTCACAAAAAACTGCCAGATCTGCGAAGCGAACCAAAAGCTAGCGATAAGCCGCGTTAGCAGCTGGGAATTAAAACCTGCCTCTGGTGGTGTTAAGCAGGACAACTACCTGCAGCATGAAAGGGAGCCCAGCCAAGAGCCACACCTGCAGACCCACAGATGACATGGAGACAATGATCATGCAACGCGGATAACCATGAGGGCCACAACACCCCCCGCAACCACCCCAGGCCCCCCCGGACATACAAATACAAGAGCCACAACAAGTGCACGATGACACACAGTCCCAAAATAAATACACACATGTGTGGCCAGAAAAAAGAGAAACAGCCACACAGCACTGAAGTAACAACCAAAAACTTTATTGAAACACAACACAAATCAGCAATGCGGAAGACTCCTGTCGGGTCCGCCAGGAAGGCCACATCAGTGCACACATCATCATCAGAGGCTGCACACTCGCTCAGCAATTACGTGTGCCACCAACCCTGTGCAACGCCTGTCAGCGTCAAATGGTGGTAGGACCGTGTGGGCAGCAAGGCCTCGGGTACCACTTACCCTGTGCAATGCCAGTCAGCGCCACGTGGTGGTAGACCCTGTCATCCGCAAGGCCTCGAGTGCCACTAACCCTGTGCAATGCCAGTCAGAACCACTTGGTGGTAGGCCTGGGTCCGCCGCAAGGCCTCGGGTGCCACTAACCCTGTGTGACACCAGTCAGTGCCACGTGGTTGTAGGCCCATGTCTGCCGCAAGGCCTCGGGTTCCACTAACCCTGTGCAACGCCAGTCAGAGCAACGTGGTGGTAGACCCGTGTCGGCTGCAATGCCTCGGGTGCCACCAACCCTGTGCGCATCAAATCATGGGCCCTTTAAGATTGAGCACCGTGGAGAGTCCATCATCCAGTCACCACCAGCAAAGGGAAATGTGACGTTGTCGCCCCCTTATATTTATGGGTTCACATGGCTTGTAGCGCCAGTGCCAGATGGGTGTGGTGTGTATGCAGACCTGCCCTCAGGGAGTGGCCGTGACATGCTGACAACTAGACCCGTGACCTGCACACCACCAGCGAGTACGCCTGCGACACGTAGCTATGTGAGCCCCCCTCGGAGCGTCAGCGGAGTGGTCTGGCCTGGTGTACGCCCAACCAGCGCATGGCTTGCACAAATGACTCAGGGGCTCTGGGCGTGGTTCAGTCCATGTCCAGACAAGGAAGTGACTAATGCGTGTGTCCCTGTTGTAGTGTCCATGGCACCCGGGACACAATAAGGCAATGTAGCACACGGTGACTGGCATCACACTAGATGAGCATCATTGACGTAAGCGAAATCACTGTCCCCACTTCCATCCACACATTCATGCAGGAATGATGAAAGACATGACACAGCTGTGCGTTACTGGATGTATATTGCACATCCAGTGGAGTTTTGCAGCTGGGGCCGTACAGGGCCATGCCAAGCACACCACACAATATGGGGCCATGGAGGCCCAGCCAGAGTCCATCCGGGGATGACAGGTACTGCAAAAAACAGGAAGGGTACAGTCCACAGTCTGGTCGCCGTGTCATTAGTCATCAAACAGGATATGGCAGTCCATGTCGCAGTCCAAGGTGAGTGCAGTGGAGTGTATCGGGGGGTCAGTGGGAGGTCATGATGCCATGTGCGACACCAAGCAGAAACAGGCCAGGTGGCGGAGATGAATGCTACTGCCTCCTTCTGACAACAATCCCATCCATGTCCTCATCCTCGTATGTGTGCTCTGCCCCACCTGTGGGTGTTGCAGTACTGGCTGCGGCACTGATGCCACTTACACATCAGGGGCCGGAGGAGGATTGTCGGCCGCACTGTGTGGCAATGGCACATCAGCTGCTGGAGTGGATATGTCTGCCGCACTGTGAGGCATTGACACACCAGGGGGCAGAGATGTGGACAGCAGCATTCATCAGCACCGCGCCTTGTGGCAGCAATGCCATGATGAGGATCTGCAGGGCATGGTAGATCCTAGTTACATTTCCCTGATGTGCAGGGGTGGCTGCCATCCTTTCCGCCTCCATCCACACCATGTCCTCCATGAGCCTCTGCATGTGTGCCAGCTCATGGCTGGAATTGCTGGAGCCAGCCTGAGCGGACAGATGTTCTTCTCTCCGCGTAATGACTCCAGCGATGTCAGTCAAGGTTCCTTGGAGTCCATGGAGCGGGCAGTGGGTGTCCGTTAGGGACTGGAGCTGGTCCCTGATGGGACCTAGACACCCGTGGATGACGTCCATTTTGGTAGCCATGAGGCCGAACCCCACCCGCACTTGCTCAGCCGTCCCCCCTGGCCCTCCAGCACACGGCATTGGAAGGCCATGGTTTGTTCCTGGGGTCTTGGGGTCTTGGGGCTGTGTGTGCCTCCTGATGGGTGCTTTGGATAGTGGGTGGGGTCTCCTCGATGCAGCTGGGCTGCCCTGATCCTGGAGGTGAGTTGCGGATGATGTTCATGATGTTTTGGAGGGTTTGGGTGTTGATGCTGGCGGTGTCCTCCTTGTCATCAGTGAAGAGTGGCTGAGACTGCTCTGCAGGGGGTGTTGACGGTGCCCCTGCAATGGGAAGTGGAGATGGTGTATTACAATGTGTCTAAGAAATCAAAATGAGAATAAAATGGAAAAAGTAAGAGAAAATTACTGTGAAAGTAAAGTGAACTATTTATTGGAGAAACCAAAAAGTCAAAAGTTGAAGCCTTGCAATCACAAAAGGGATAGAGCAAAACCGGAGACAATAGTGAGATTGCAACCCGAAAAGTGAGCAACATAGTAACAAACAGATTATTGTCGTATTGATGCAATATTTCAGTATACACAAATGATAGTGATCTCTATAAACTTGTACTTGGAAAATAGGATTTTTGGTTCCATAAAAAATCTAAAAAAGTACTGTTTGAAAATGCCATACAGAAATAATTATTGAAAAGCACACCGATATTATTAACCCATGGGACATATATTATCAGTACTTACATAAAAGAAATTTTGACAAGGTCTGATGTAGAATAATTTTGGGGTGTTCAAAAGTGTACTGAGCATAAATATCCAGTCAAAAGTCACTGAAAGAGATAAACCCAAATATTTAATATGGTGTGATAGTGACTACACAGGAGAGATCGCAACAGGAAAACGGATATTTAAAATGTATTGTGTCTAAGAAATAAAAATGGACACTGTTCCGTGATAAAGGGTGCATGTATGTCACCCTATTTAGAAGGGAGGAGGAAGACTAGAATAGTGGAGAGGTGAGAAAAGAGGGTGAAGGAAGGAATGTATGTAACCACATGGTACATGTTGACATTCAGACTGCATGGCATTGTACATTGTGACAGTCTGTAGATCAGGGACATGACCCAGAGTCATTGTGGGTGTGCACTGCATGATTGTGCATGTGTGCCATTGTGGCCCTCTCCAACCGTCCCTGAGGTCCCGGGCTGGTCGTCCGGGGTGCTTGTGGGGTTGCACTCGTCCTCTGCACCTGCTCCGGCTGCCTCCATGGTGCTTGAGTGTTGGTCAATTTGTGTATGGGTGTTTTTTCTACTTTTATAGTGATTTTTCCCACCTGCCATGTGTGTGTTGAAGGCCTTGCACTGCTTATCGCTGATTTCCTCATCACGCTTTGTTTTTTCGTGCTGAGGTTTGTGTTTTTATCGCGGTTGAGGTGGTTGTATCGCGGACATTGGCTGCGATTTTGGCAGACTATCGCATTGTACCACCTCGTTGGGAATTCCACGTTAACACAGGGTTATTTTCCTGCGATGTGTAAAGGTGCGTTAGCATTTTTTGGTGATGTTTAGCACTGGTTCTTGTGAATATACCCCAAAATGTTAGAGAAGGGAGAAATACTTTAGTCAGCTTTTTAAAACCTTAACAGGTGCACAAAACAAATCATCATAACAATTGTAAAGAAAAAAATCAAATACATTGATAAACAATTATTTAAAATCCATAAAATATTCTACTAATCCGAGCTAGCCAACAGGCAAGGTTCTATAGGTTCTTCCAAATTCTGAGAGCAATCTGTAATTACAGCTAAAGAAATAGCATCAAAGGGAAGTTGTTGTAAAATAAACAAGTGTAGATTTGCATTGTCTCATATTAAAAACCCTAAGTATGGGTACCAGATACCACTTCCTCCATGCTAAATAAAAATTTACAAAAAAACATAAAATGAAGAGTGCATTGAACAGGCTGACCATCACAAGGGCAGCACGCATTTTCCACAAACCGAGAGCCACACTCACAAAGAAACAAAAAAATTAACAATATTAAGCAGAAAGTGGGTAAGCTAAAATATGTGTAGCATATTTATCTCGAAAGAAAGATGAGGTTCCATAAAAATAGAGGTCAATAAATTGGAATACGCTGTAGCTGTAAGTTTGCCAAATTATCTATGTACCCCTATATCCTGGAAATATGTCAATAATAGTGGTTTAAGAATGGCTTTAGTAGTAGTGTGAATAGAATCAGGGTTGCTAAAATGTTACAGCCGCAAGCTTTTTAATATAAGACAGCCAAGGAATCCGGGACACGTTGTCGAGCCATAACTAGTCGCGGATTACTGTCCTATTAAAACTGGCCTCCAGCTTTGCTCAAATCGAAACCTATAGTAGTAAGGAGCATGTTTTAATTAGATCCTCCAGGTAAAACACCCCCAATTCAGAGTGACAGATGCAGGTAGAACAGCTGTGAGGAAGACCTAACAGTCTTCTCAAAAAGTATTCTCAACCTTCTGTAATCCTCCTGCATCCAAATAACCCCATAAACCAGCACCATAAGTGACCACAGATAAACATTTGCTTTTATATATTGTCACCTTCTCTCCTAATGGGCTTCTCACATAAAATATGCAAACCTAAAAGCAGTGTCAATCACCCTGACAAAGTGTTGCTGTCTAACAGTGCACAAACGGCCCAGATGAAAGAAGAGTCCAGAGGTGTCTCCAAATAAGTAAAAGTTCAGACACTCCCAATCAATGTTTCTCAATTTGTGTGAGGGGCGAGTATTTACAGATTTCATCATGCAGTTTTACTCAAGTAGCTCTTAAGATCCAAACGATCCATAAAGAGGGCAAAAGCATCAAGTAATTTCTGAAGGCCTTTTCATACAGCACTGATGGCTTCTATTAATAAGAGGGCAAGGAGATATGTCCCGGGTTCTGTAGAGCTCACGGCACTAAAACTTGTATGTGAAAAACATGGCAGGTGGCAGCGACTACCTCCACAAAGCGTATGCACTGTATAGATGCAGCAATATGTGTATGGTTAAGTTCTCTGTTTTGTCCAGCATAGTTCAATTGCTGAGCCGTGTATTAGTAGTTCAAAGGGAATTTGGGGATTCCGTCTCACAGCAGTGGTTTAGCTCCAAATTAGGGAGCACAACACTCACACTACAGTTATCCACAATCACAAATCAAGTATGCTTGGTTCTTATAACTTAATTACTTGGACTGTGCGGGTGCTAGGATCGGTACACAAGAGGCACAGAGTACATGCGCAACTACTTAGATGCAAGGCGCAGATAGTGTTCCTGCAAGAGTCGCACCTCACCGGGTCAGAAGCCGGAGAAGTTTGCAAGAAATGGATTGGGCAGGTATTCTCTATTAATTACTCGGCCTTTGCAAGGGGATAACTATTTGGATTAGGCATGGGGTTCGGTTTATTGAAGTGGAAGGACGCACTGATGTACAAGGCAGATATATACTGCTACGCAGGACCTTAGATGGCTCGCCAGTGGTGCTAGGTAATATTTATGCCCCAAACTTTGAGCAGGATAAATTCTTTAGTAGACTGAGCATTGGCTTGACTGGATGGGAGATATACCCATGGTTATTGGGAGGTGATTATAACACAGTGATGGACAAATCATTAGATAGGTCACACCCCCCTCTAAATGGAGCAGGAACTATAAGGCAGGCTGAGGCCCTCTGCAACTGGGCCAATGGGTGGGCACTGGGTGATGTGTGGAGAATGAAGAATTCAGCAAACAAGGAATACTCCTTTTACTCACCAGTCCACCAATTACACACGCGTATTGATGGAATGTTGTGCTCCCTTAACAACGCCGCACAAGTGACCCATGCCACATACTTAGCAAAGACCTTCTCGGACCATAATCCCCTAGAGGTCTGTTTTACGAGGGGTAGGGTACCCACTCCAGTCCCCACATAGAAATTGTGGCCCCAGAAGCTAGAGGACGCTCCTTTACAAAGTACATTGCCTGCAACTATCACAATTTTTTTTTTTTAAATTGGAACACTACCTCCTCAATTTTGATTGAATGGGATGCGCTCGAGGTGGTGGTAAGGGATACTGCTATTTGTGCCACTGCAGGAGCCAGCCAGGAAACACACAGAAACCTAATCAAAGTAGAGAATGCAATGAATAACTTGGAACAGGAAGCAGCGGACATTCCTGCTAAAGGTCCCATTCCAGAAAACGCACATACAAGATGCAGAGTTGCTAGAAACCCTCAGGGTAGTAGATCATAGAGCGTACACTCAAGTGAAACACACAGAAGCTGCTAAATCCAGGAAAGTATTACCTAGAATACCTAGGGATGGCCCGCCACCTCATGTAATCTGTAAGGTTGGTGTCCCAGGGAGAGGCATGGTTTGCTCACAACATGACATAAATGAAGCATTCTGCAAATATTACAGCACCTTGTTTAGTGAACCCAATCACAATGACACCACACTTGTCAACACATTTCTAGAGGGATTACCCTACCCGCAGCTAACTGCTGATGCCTGGAAAAGCCTTATGGGTCCGGTCACAAAAATAGAAATAAAAGCGGTCATCAAAGGGCTCCCACGAAATAAAACCCCAGACCTGGACAACCTGCTAATAGAGTTCCTCGACTCATACTCAGAGGCCTTAATCCCTAAACTGGATGAGTTATACAATAGAGCACTGGAGCTGGGACTTCTTACATATACCACCATGCAGCCGCTGGTAGTATTGCTCCTCAAGCCAAGTAGAGATGGATCAGATCTATTGGGCTATCGCCCACTATCGCTCTTGGCATCAGACTATAAAAGCTTAAGATCCTAGCAAACAGACTCCTTCCCAACTACATAAATTAATACACAGGGATCGATGCTGCTTCCTACTTGCGCGCTGTATGTTGCTAAACATCGGACGGTTACACCATATCATGGTTGCTACCCCTGAGGAATATGTTGATGCTGGCTCCATCGCTCTGGACCTAGGCCAAGCTTTTGACACCATCTCATGGAAATATATGTTTAAAGCACTGGAGAGGTTTGGGTTGCCCATTGAATATCTCAGATGGGTTCGGCTGTTATACACGGCCCCTACTGCGAGAGCGCGCACCGATAGTCACATATTGTAGGAGAGTAGGGACTGCTTTCCTATGGTCACCCCATTTTTTGCTTTTTGCTTCACTGGTTTTCGACGTAATGTGGCTGTGGGCCTGCTAATCAGACCCACAGCCCTGCTGTTCTCTCTCTAAATTTCACACCATGTACTTTAGGTACATCACCAATTGGGAATTGGGTCACTCTTATGAGTCCCTGTACAGTGTACCATAGGTACCCAGGGCATAGGTGCGCCCAAGGCCTACCAGGGGCTGCAGCATATCTTTTGCCACCCCTGGCTGGCCATCCAAACTGACACAACTGGCTAATCACTCAGCTGGGGCAGGGTTGTGTAATCACCCCTCGCTTAGATATAGTATTCCTATATCTAACCTTATATCTAGACACATATACACCTATAAGTTACTCCTATGGCAGGCCTTAACAATCCTGAAGGCAGAGTGCTTGGTTTTATGTGAGATGGTGCTCTAGCATGAGCTGAGCCTATCTGCAGCTTTCGGAACCATGTCCTTATAGCGGTTTTAGGATATTGCCATACCATATACTCTTAAGTGCATTATGAACCTCGCGGTTAAATGCTAACTTTGGTTTGGCTTTATCAAAACATGTTGTGTAAGGTGTCATATGCTTTGGAATACTACCCCCTCGCCAGTTCTGGCGACGGGGTAGCATTCCACCCTTCTAGAGAGAGAAGACATGTTACTTCCACTAATCCCGGTTAAAGTTAACCCGAGCCTCAGCATCACAAAATGGATGCTGCTGCCACAGACACAAGTCTGAACTCCTGCTGCTGGGAGTCCTTCCAGCGAGGGAGGCTTGGACAATAGGTTTCCTGTCTTGGGAGGTGCTAGCACCACCCCAGACAGGCTATAGTGTATTGGGGCAGGGAGGGCTGAATGAAATGAGACACTGCCTGGGGCACACAAGGTGTCCCATGCATAGTCCAGTTCAAACCGGTGCTGGGGCACTCCAGCCCCAGCTCTGGCGCAAAACTGGACAAAGGGAAAGGGGTGTAACCACCCCCTTCCTGGGTCCCACCCATAGGAGGGACCTAGCAGGTAATCCAGCCCCTTGATTTGGAATAAAGGTAGGAGCTGAATCCCAAGACTTTAGATGTATCCTGACTGAAACTCTGATACGAAACTCTGGACCTTCGACATCCTACTCGACGTAGAAGACTGAAGAATCTCCCTTGTGGTCAAGGAGTGACCACCCTGCACAAGCAGGCACCATTAAGCGATCAACAGTTTGCTTTGTCGACGCTCCTGCCGGAGCCTGAGCACAGAGCCTGACAAGGCCCAGACTTCCAGACATCCAACAGCCCGATCCACAGCCACAGCAAAGCTGAGACCCGTGGAGGTGGCGAGAGACGTGGGACCGGCCATCTTGGAAAGCCAGTGAATTGCTTTCCGTGCAACTTCTGAGGCACCCTCGAAGTTGTGCATTGGGGATTGAGAAGCCCCAGCCCCGAGCACCAACTGTATCGAAGATCAGTCCTCCACACTCCACGAGTTCTGTGTGGGGCCCTTCTGCATTTTCCTGCTTGACGCATCTGTCCGGTCACTTGCCTATTGGCTGGTGACCTCTGTGACGACAAAACCTTTGATTTACAACACTGGTCTAGTTGCTCCAGACTTGCCCTTGCTCTCCTGAAAAGGAGCAGCCCATCAGATCTTGCTGGTCTGATTAAGAAGCCATCTTCATTTTCTGCATGGGTTGCCTTTGCCAAGGCTTGTTGACTCCAATCTGGAAGCCGACACCGCCGACAGCAAGATCCTTTGTGGGACAGTCCTTATCCAGCTCCTGGTCTTCGTTGACACCTCCTGGTCCACGTGGCTGCAGAGACAAGCTTCACGACATCACCTGATTGCTTCGCAACATCGCCTGGTTCCTTCCTGGTTCCATCCTGGTCACTGGCTAGTGACCCAGACTCTGTCCCCTCTGCTTTCAGGTACTCTTCATCCTCGATCCGCCCTTTGATCCACCCGGACACTTCTCTCCTGGTCGCCTGCAGCATCTTTCTCCAAGGCTCCATAGGAATCAGCAACGAAACCCGACACACTTTGACACCTATGCACCCGCTTCCTGTGGGTGAGGTAACGCAAGTATTTTGGTACTCCTGTGGATATTGACTATCCTAGTGTCCTAGTTTCAAGTAGCTTTTCCCTAGTCCATCCGGAAGTGTCCTAAAAGAACTAGTTTCCATTTCTTACGTTCCCATTCTAACTCTATGGTAACTTGCGTGCGTGTAAAGACACTGCACGCACATCCCGTGGGCCTCCTGCTCTCTATCCATTGGTAGTGCAGTGTAGCCCCAGCGATTTTCCAGGCCATAGGGCTTTCCTTTGTTTGTGACGTGGTTCTTATATCACTATTTTAGTATACGGTTCGAAGTGCCCCTAGGCATTACTGTATTTTGTGCAACTTATTGTATTTTAATTAAGTATCTTGTATTGTGATGGTGCCTCTGACCTCATAAAGAGTTCAGAGGATTGTGTTAGAAATAAATACATATATATTTTGATATACAACCTTTGTGGTGTCCTTTTACTTGGTATTAAGGGGATTGCATATGGTAAAACAGCTGGCTTCACATACCCTCTTGAGTTTAGCCTAAGACTGCTTTTGTCCATGCTACCACTTGGATAGCTGGTCTATAAGGTTGACTTTACAACCATCACCATAAGGGTTGTTTGGACTGGTGCAAGGTGCTCACTAGAATAGTGAACATCATATACCAGGCCAACTTCTCACACATATCACAAGAATATACAGTGCACAGAGGCATGAGACACGGTTGTCCGCTGTTCCCACTACTATTCGTGCTTGCTATAGAGCCGCTGGCGCTTAAATTACAGTGGGAGGCCAACCAAATGAGGATTCCAATAGGCAATGCAACACACCTGATATCAGCCTATGCAGACTACATCATTGTATATGTGCGGGACCTCACAGATGTGTTGGAGCCCCTTCTCAGTCTATTTTCCAGCTTCGAGAGTATCTCCGGTCTTGCCATCAACAAAGAAAAATCGAGTGCCTTCTTCTTGAATGGAGGCGTTCGCCCAGATGTAATCGGTGTCAGTAAATATACCATACCCGTGGGACACAATACATTTAAGTACTTAGGCATACACATATATAGGTCACATGCGGATATGCTCAACAGCAATCTGATGAGAGCAATACGGGCAGTGCGATCGAAAGTAGCATTCTAAACGTCACTGCCATTATCGGTAATGGGACGGGTAGCTATATCTAAAATGGTAGTCCTACCCCGACTGCTGTACTACTTTGCTAACTTGCCAATACTAGTCCCACCATCCATATTTCGTGCCCTGAACACAATACTGCTGGATCTACTCTGGGGGGCCGGACGAAGGAGGGTGAGCCTTAAAAAAATACAATTGGAACTGCATAAAAGGGGACTGGGAGTACCAGACTTTAGAGCATACTATTACGCTAGTCAACTACAGTGGTTATCCTATTGGACCACGAGCAGAAACCTGCATGTACTAGGGTACACAATACAAGTCATATACCGGGAAACACTCCACTCATTGTTGCTACCAAGAAGCAAACTACCGCCATTTGCACCACCATTGCTTAAAATGGCACTGCAGTGCTGGAGGAAAGCGCTGCAATACACATCCCACTCCATTCCCTACGCAGGAAACATTCCATTACTGGGGATACCAATTCCTGGTGGAACACTCATGAAGCATAGGCTACAGGCCTGGACTGAAGTGGGAATAGACACGGTGGGAGCCCTGTTTAGTGACAACACTCTCCTCGATCACGACAGTTTTACACGCGTAACAGGAGAACCAGGACACTTACAGTTAACGCACGCCATGGTGTTGCATTATTTGGAGAAGAGTTGGGCCCCTCAACTTCTGGAACCTGCACCGCATGAATTAGTCCGCACATTATTCTACATGGGAGGGGGCGGCACCGTATAAAATGGCTGTATGTTGGTATTCGGGCTCATGCGACAGTCCCCCTCACTGACTTGAGAACTAAATGGTCGGATACTATAGGACGAGACATATCTGATAAGGACTGGGTAAATATTCTAGAACACCCAAAAAGAGTGACCCAGAATGCAAAATTAAAATTCATACAATGCATGGTTTTACACAGGTCCTACTTTACTCCGCACCGCCTACAGCGAATGTTCCCAAACACGCAGCATTGCTGTCCTCGCTGTAAGATGGAAGAGGCGGATTTCCTACGCATGTTATGGGCATGCCCTCACCATAGAGGATTCTGGGAGGAGGTACGTGGTCCTTTGAGGGAAGTCACACATTTACAGGTTGCAGACACCATAGAAGAAGGCCTGTTAGGGTTCCGTAAATGCACAGGCGCCCAGAAAGTTCAGCTTGGCTTTCTAGATCTCGCTCTAATACTAGCAATACGATCTATAACAATGAGATGGGAATCAATGAGGCCCCCTGCATTATCCACTTTGCATGGTGAGGTAGTTCGATGGAATGGCGCAGAAGGTGCAGCAATTAGACGGGAGGACCTCGGGGGCTGCGTAAGCACCCAATATCCATAGAGTGGGATATGATACTGGAGAGCTTTGAAGCCGTAGACCACAATCCACATCATACCATCCCCGGCCCACAGTAACTTGTAAATCAAACTACAACAGACTGTGCTGTAAGAGAGCGAATGGGAGTTACACATACCAGCACAAAGCACAATGGAACACTAAGCAACTTTCAAAGTGAACAATCAATATGCCCAACAACTGACAGGATGGGCCAGAACATGAGTGGGGGAAGAGGGGGCAAGTAGATAGTTGTTATTAGTTTTGTTGTTAGCCCTATTCCAAATAATGTAACTTCTCAGTTATAGCATCATACGGAATGTTATCGTAACAAAGTGGAAACATTTTATACCTGTATGTATGAATCGCAACAATCTCGTATGAACATGACAACTACATATTGACAAGAACCATCACAAAAATGCTTGTAACTATTGAATAAGCCATTGTGGCAATCAATAACATTTGTTAAAAATAAAAAGTAATTTCTGAAGGCCAAAGGCGATTCTTGCCATCAGTACTGCATTGTCTGCATAAAGCTGCACTAGGATTGGGCAGACACCCAACTGAGGAATATCCTGTCCATTGGCCACATAGGTCCTTATTTATGAAGGGTTTATGCCGTTGTTGTGTCACTTTTTTGTAACACTGCAGCAGCATAATCAATGCGCCATACTGCACCCTATTTACAAAGTGGCACATCTAGGCAGATGTGTCACTTTGTAAATGCCTGCGCTACATTATACCTGCGTTAGATATAATGTAAAAAAAATCCTCATAGAAGTGGCGCAGTGAAATCAATGAGAATTCAATGCGCCACTTCAAGTTCGTACGCCTGCTTCAAGCAGGCGTAAGGATTGGGGCAGGGCTTTTCACATGGGACTCGCCCATGGGTAATGAGAGATTGCTGGAGTTGCATCATTTTTCTGACAATCTCAGAAATGCATCATTACTACGCCAACTGATACATCGCAATTCCTGACGTATCTGTTGACTGCTTACTGCATGGAGCGCCGTAGAGTAAATACGGGGCATCCATGGTGTCACAAGGATGGTGCTATGAAAAGTGTTGCACCGCTGTTTTTAACCGGCGATGGGACACTTTTCATAAATGAGGCCCTAAGAATCTCTCTTGTTCAATAATGCAAAGAGTAAAAACAAATGGTGGTAGTAATGCTGCACCGACAAACACCTCTTTAATCTTAAAGAATTCAGAGCACTCACAATTCGGGCCAAAACTGACCTCCGCAGAAATACCAGAATGCATTTTTCATAATAAACACACAATTGGCTCCTCCACCCTCATTGATGTCATAATGGACCACATTTCTGAATAGTTTACACAATGAAAAGCACAGCTAAGGTCCATAAAAGTAAGACACAAGCAACCTTTCTTAGCCATCTTGTACTTGCTAGTGAGCAGGTACAAATTCATTGTTCTAGAGTCCCCAGACCATGTTGAAAGCCGTACTGGACGTCTGATAGAATGGAGTTCTTGTTCGTCCAGGTTTTTAATCTCGCCAATAGAACTCTGCCTACTATTTTGGCATTGGAATCTAAAAGTGAAATTGGGTGATAACATCTGGGATCACCTGCATCTCATTCTTAAAAATCAGGACAATAAAAGACTGGGAACAGGACAACGGTAAACTGCTCCTGATGGCGACCCTTATGGCGTTTGTTTAGACTGGGGCCCAAAGATCAATACTTTTTTTTTTTAATATCCACGGGGACTTGGGGCCTGATTACGATGGCGGGGAGACCGCCACTGACAGCCTGTTGGTGGCAGTCTCCCCGCCATCGTAATCAAATTTACAGCCCGCCATATTATGATAGCGGGTGGATGTGTGGCGGTCGTAAAGACCGACTGACATGCATTTGAAGGGCTCCTTGAGCCTGCCGGTGTGGCAGAGGTGCTCGTAGTCCCTACAATGGTGGCATTGCCTATCAGGCACCACTGTAGGGATAACTATGTCCCTTTCAGCGTGCCTTTTCATGGTGGTTAACCCGCCATAGACAAGAGGAAAGGGACTTTGGGGGCCTATAGCGACCCCCCCTTACACCCTTGCCCCCAGGCCCGGGCCCTGAGGGGCACCTATGGTGCCCCCCTACATATCCCTGCACCATGTGGCAAGCAGTGCATAGTGCCTGCCACATAGTGCATGGATATGTAAATTGTCCCTTTTTTGCATTGCAGCGGCAGAACCCACCACATTGCAAGACTTAGGCAATTCAAACGCCTCGTAGCAGTGGCATCATAATTCATACTATGTGACTGGCGCCTTGTAGGCGGCGGTCTCAAATATGAAATGATGGCGGACCGACTGAAATCCGTCCCCCATCGTAATCAGCCCCTTAGTTCGGGCCGGGGCCTTATCACTTGGGCTCTCTTTAATTGCTGTGATAGCCTCTAGAATATTAATGGAATTATAGAAGCAAGCAGTTGCTTAAGTTTTGTATCAGCATTTCCTCATAAGACAGAAAATTCGACAGGTAGAGAGAATAAATTCTCCGAAATGATCCATCCATCTGGATGCCGGTATCACGGCTTCCAGACTAGGGAGCAGTGCATCATTAAAATACAAGTGTATGACCTTCCCAAAGGCACAATTATCATTAGTGACACCAGATACAAATAACGAAGTCAGGCTTGCTTCCTTAGGCATGCCTTTCTAGCCTGTAGAACCTTTTTATGCCCCTGTCTGCAAGCCTGAACTTCGACGTGTGTTCTGGGTGTCTTTTGAAGAGCAGACACAAGATTGCTATGTGCAATGAAGCAATCTTTGGGGCAACCATAGGAAGTAGCCAAAGAAACTTCATTGAACAGCACAGCAAGTAAAAAGAACTAATTCTTATTGCATTTACTCCTACACTCTCTTCTAAGCAGGTCATATATGCTGATGTACTCAAAGAGATCAACTCAGAAAGCAAGCGTGTGCGATTCATCTTTGATCACTTCAGTATCACACCGTTATACAACTTGTCAGACAAAGCATGGACAGCACTAAATGTTTTGTAAGTAGTGGCTGTAATAAAGACCACCTCTCACTAATGTGCTGATCTGCACTGGTGCATAAATTGAAAAGTAACCTCCACTGCTCACATAGCTTACTTCACTCACACACACAAATTCACATGAACATAGACTAAGGAAATTATGAGATCATTCGTACCTTCACCAGTATTTCTTTTATGACATGGGTCCAACTAGACAACCTAGTCACTATAGTTGCCATCTCTCAACGGGACTTTCCTGTTTTGCACCTTATTGCTTTACGTTGCACAATATGTTATGTATACTTGATCTACCTGCTTTTATTTTGCTGTATAATTTACATCACTGATTGTAAAGCTCTCTGATATCCGCAAAGGTCTTGTTCGCGCTTTATAAAACTTTCAAAATAAAAATAAATAAATGGTGTGGGGAAAAAAAGAATGAGTAATCGGGGTATGATGCAGGTAGGCATTTGCTTGATTTGGCCTTGTCACGTAGGGCTTCTAACTCACTGTCTATTACCACAGCACTTCAAAAAATAATTGATTTGAGTTGATTTATATATAAGATAAACTTACAAAAATTATAAAGTCCTTAATTTTCAGAGATTGACAAAATGTATTTTTTTGCACATTAATTTTTAAAAAAAAATCAGCATTCACTTTTGAGTTAGGATAAGAATGTACCTTAGCGTTTTTCTTTTTCTGTCATTAGTAAAGTGTCCCCTTGCCTTTCCTGAAATCAGGGAGATTGACCGAACACACAGAAATACATTTTGATGCACATGGTTAGTTAGTGTGCATTCCCAACTGACCTTTGGCATGGAAACCTGGAAACAAAGTTGTGGCATTGTATTTATAAACAAAATTATGGCTGGAATCTCATGTTTGGTGTGCAGCGCTTCCTGGACACCGGCATCTCACAGGGGCCAAAAACCTAAAGGTGCTGTTAATGTCTTTGAGATTATAAAAACATCAGCCTTCATGGCATGATCATAGTTCCCTTCATTGTGGTATGAATGGGATGTACTATAAACTATTAAACTTTGCATGTTAGGTTGCGCGTGGATCTATAGTAGATGTCAACATCGCTCTCCTTCATCCCCTTAGAGCAGTGTGTCCAAGAGCACTGCAGAAGAAGGCCTGCATCGATGCCAGATTTTCAGGATAGCCACTGAACTTGATGATGAGTTCCATAGAAATTAATGATATAGGTAAATTTACTTTATTTATCTTGACATTTGAAGTAGAACCAGCCTTCCTAAACCTACAATGTGTAGAAGATGTACAAGTCTGCCCAGATCCAAAAGTGAAACCTGTGCAGAACACTATGATGCATGGTAAGTTCTAGTAGGTCTTTAAATGCTCAATGTTTTTATGCTCACCATCCTTGTCTCGGGACCGGGCAGTAGCAGAGTTCAAGGCCAGTAGGGTTTTACATCAGCCCAATGCTAGACGCATTACAGAGACCTGAGCAGGTACACAGATGCTCATCGGCTGGATCCCTGAGAATACCTGGCTGGCAACATGATACGCGCTCACTGCTCATATGTGAAGGCAAAAGAATCGCAATAAGGCTACTTACGCTTTCCATCCATCTGTAGTCGTTAAACTGAGTATCATTAATTGGGTAAAACCTGTTATTTACAGCACTTAGAAAGGGCAAAACTGTGGCACCAAGTGCTGTATAACCAACACATTGCTATTATATTGTGGATTGATTTAGGGGCCTCTCTAGAGGAGCTGGATATCTCTTAGATTACCAATTATTGTTTTGCTTTGTGACCAGTAATTGGAACTGATGACTGTGTCTGTGCCATTCTGGCAACAAGGGTGTAATATGGTTACCTTTATGTGGGGAAAAGTCTTGATTCTTAAATTGAAGTTCCACATTCACCTTGCATAGAATGGCATAAGCCTCCTTTACAATGTGGTGGTTTTCTATGCCCTTCTTGTAAAACCTTATTCTTGGATTCTGCGAAAGAGAACGGAATGACCAGAGGGCAGAGGCATGCTACTCACATCCCTCTTCTCTTAGGTGCAGCAGACAGGCTTCCCAGTGTGGAAGCCAGAGCTACAGGACTTTTCTTTGGGAATGGTCAGTGCTGTACTGGGAGTGAGCACATCCAGAGTTCAGTTTCATGTTGTAAGATGTCTATGAGAAGCATTTGTGTCACAAAGGGGACCTGGTTGAAGGCCCACCTTTAGTCTCTGCATAGAAATAATAATTCCCTTTCTAAGTCTTTGCCTGCCATATGCCTCTCTCTTCCTACTTCACCTATGGTGACAATAATGGTGAGTAGATCTGGTTCCTCCCAAATTCCAACCGAGTGCAGACAACTCTACTCTTCCTAGATAGCTTGTGCTCCTATATTGTCACTGATATCCACCTCCATTCACATCACTGTAGTGCTTGTAAATTCAATTAAATGCATCAGATGGTTGTCCGAATGATCCTTTACAATAAAGGCACTCTAGCGGCCAGTGTGACAGAGCTTCACCCAAATTCCTTTTGACTCTCATTCATAACTTGATGCTATAATACATAAATTAAAGGGGAGGAGCTCACACTCTCTCCATTTGCGAAGGACAAGTGGAGCAGACTTCTTTACATGATGTTGAGAAATATGAGGTGTACTTGTAAAACTCAGCTTGCATACCTGACTCTGACATATCAATGTTCATTATGACTCAGTTATTGCAGTATGAAGGAGTCTGGCTTAGTATATGGTGCACATCTATTTAAGTGAAGCACCTTGCACTAATCCAGGCAACCCTTATGGTGTATTTGTGGTATCTGATAAACTTCTGGAAGTTCTCAAAGTGGTAACTTTGGAGAGCAGCCTTCACGCTTATCTTGAAGGAATGTGAAGCAGCTTGTTTTACCAGGTTAGTCATGTAGTGTAGTTTAAGAGAAAAAGAACCACACAGTGCATATATATAAGAATAAGTCTATTTATTACACAACACTCACTAAAACATTGGTATAGCTCCTACCCGGTGATATAAACACAAACACACAATAATACTTTAATTGCAATAAGGTAAGGAGCACAAAAAACAACAGTCTCCAGGGGGAGACCAAATCATATATTAAGAAAGTGGAATGTGAACTGTGACCAAAGTCGGGACTTGGACCAGGAGAGTCAGAAGAGCTGGGGACACAAGAAACCACCCAAGGTAAGTACCTAGGAACCCCACGGAGGCTGTGAGCAGAGTTGGAACACAGCCTTCTGTCCAATAGAAGTCAACTGGAAAGTCGCAAATGCAGTTTTGGAGAAGGAGCCTTCCCAGTGGACGCTGAAGAAACCCCATGCCAGATGGAAGGTTGGAGAGTCACCCCACCACTAGCAACCACAGAAACCAGGATACCTATACCAGGGAAGCTGGGTGCATAGTTTCAAGTGACGTTCGGAAACCGCAGTAGATCACAATGGAGGACCTCAGGAAAGATGCTGCCGGAGAAGACTGTGCCGGAGTCTGGTGGAATCCAAGGGTGGATTTTTGAAGTGAAGAACCTTTAAGCAAAAGAAACAGTGTCTATGCTACTTGGAGGTGACCAGGAGGCACAAAAGAGCAATGCCCACCAGGAGCCCTGCACGAGCTGCCCCACATCGGAAGTCGATATCCAGGGGCCGCTGTCCGGCGGGAGCACCAACAAGCCTTGGCAGCTGCAACAGGCATGGAAAGCAAAGAAGGAGCAACGTTGGGACCAACAAGGTCAGAGGGGCTCACCACAATCAGGAGAGTCAGAGCAGGCCCTGGGCAAGCCCACTGGAGCAGAAGAAGGCCCTCTAGAGGGCCCACCGGCCCTGGCTCCCACACTGGTGCAAAACTGGACAAAGGACATGGGAGTATCCTTCCCTCTGTCCAGTCTCTCCTCTGGAAAGGACCCCTGAGTCGTCCTAACCTCCTTCCAAGGGTATTTAGGAGCTTACCTGTGGGTAGGTCTTCAGATTCATCATGGGACAAGACTAGACCTACATCTAGCCCTAGGTCCTGTCTTTGAGGTGGCCACTCCTTCTGTGACAGGAAATTAATTGTTCTACCTTCCCCCTACTTGAGCTCAGCTCAACAGCAAGAGGACAGAATCGTGTCTGAGGTCGGCAGCAGCACTAGCTTGCTGGCAGACCCTGAAAGGCTGTTACCAGGAGTACTGGGGGCTTCCCTGAAGAGCCCCCCATTGCATAGAATCATACCTACAACAAGGGTAAGGGTGTTGGGGTATGATTCCAACACTATATGTATAAAAATGGCTGGCCACACTTACAAAGCCTGGAAAATTGACTCCAGGGTTTGTAGGGGTGTCCTGCTCACACTTACAACCAGGCACCCTTGAGCACTGAAATGCCTGCCTTATGGGTGACTTATAGGTTTTAAGTGTAGTGACCTCAGATATAAGAAAACTGATATCTGTTGTGAGCGGTGCACGCACCATGTCACACAGGCTGCAATGGCAGGCCTGTAGTCACAGTTTAAGTGGTTTCTCATGGGTGGCACAATACATGCTGCAGCCCTTGGACGACCCCTGGTGTACCTATGCCCTAGGTACCTTAGTACCATATACTAGGGACTGACAAGGGTACACCAGTAGCCAATTCTGGAGGTACAGAAGTATTTACCATGGTCAATTTAGGGATGAAGCGCACTGACTGTGTCCTGATTAGCAGGATCCCAGTCAGACTAGTCAAAAAAACATGCTGACACCAGCAACAAGTGGGGGTAACCATGTATGCAGATCCTACTTTCCTAAATTGTTCTTCACAGCAAGTGCCTCCACTCTGTCCCCTGCCTCAGCACTTTATTGGGTGATAGACGGAGTTATCACCTGAACTTTACACAGTGTTTGATAATATTACTGTCAATTCAAAAGAAATACGCCACATATCTTAGGGTGCAACAACATTCTATTTATTTGTAAACACAACTATGAACAGTAAAATCTGAATCTGTCCAAGATTCTAGTAAAACCCTATAGAAACAATATCTTATCGCCTATCATTAGCCCATCTTTCTATTTCTTGAGTACTTTCTTTGTTTCTGTATTCGGCTGTATGGTTATCTAATATTTCACATTAAGAATCAGGGACATAATCATAACAGCTGTAGGGCTACCCCGTCTCCATTTTTTCATTAGAATTATTTCCTTCTTTTTGCGTTCTGGTTGTTCCAATCTTGCAAAGCCTTTCAAAATGCTGTTGCTAATTTGAAAGAACTTTATACATTCATATTGTTCGCATCATTAACAATGTCCAATATAATTTACTTTCACAATTTTACATCTGCAGACTGATTTTAACCAAATGTTTATGGGAACAAGGGTTATCTGATATGTAGATATGTATTTATTAACACGTTTTAGCTGGTTCACATTTTTGTGTAAAACGGCATCTTAAACAAGATGGAAGCCATGTCTGTCATTCACTTGTGCTTCCCCCCTGCACGCATTCTGTCCCCACAAGCTGCAGTATATTTGAATATTTCCAATATTGTTTTGCTCTGTTCGTGGTGAACTTTTCTCTCTAGCTCGGATGCGATTGGTAACAAGTAACCGACTTTTCCGTTTCCTCAATGAAGTCTATTCGTTCACATAGTGTTGAATTCTTGATGTAAGATATTCTGTTCAAACATCTCCGGATGACACTAGCATAGAGCAGGGGTCTTCAAACCTTCAAACTGGGGCACGGGCCCCCCTAGGGGGGACTCAAATGAACCCACGGGTGCGCCTGGTTCTGGCCAAAAGAAGCATTACGTTAATTACAGTGCTTTGTTTTAAGTGGAAAAACCGAACAGCAGTAAGCCGCTCTGTAGTGGGCCATCACTAACATCTTTTGTCATTTATATTGTAGCTGGGAGTAAGTGTCAAAAGGGAAGAGACTCCCATGAGTTTTCAAACCCCCCACTTCCATTTTATCATATATTTGATTGCATCGTTAAAACGGTAAAATAACTTAACTGCAATATTTAAATAAGTCTAGACATATTTAAACATTAACAATTTAATAGAAAAATTCTGAGGGCAGCACCGGTTAATTTTGTTTTTTCACTGGAGGGCACAACATTAAAAAGTCGGCATACAGACCCGGCGACGACCATCCCGGAGCTCTTCCGGGAGCTGGAAAATTATGGTGCCCATTCCGGTTATACAATTAACTGGCATAAATCAATCCTGTATGACCCAGGGGGAGGTGATCGTTGGACGACGTTGCCCCAACAATTAATAACTACTACAGAGGGCTTTCAATACTTAGGGATTTACATCACCCTTGATCAGAAACTCTCACTTCAGAGAAATATAGATAGGGTCTCACTAAACTCAACCGGGGACATGGAGAGATGGCGACGCCTGCCACTCACACTCTTAGGGCGAGCGGCTTTGTACAAAATGATCATCCTTCCCAAATACTTGTACGCCCTACAAAACGAATATTATTCCCTCCCAGACACATTATTACACAGGATTCATTCGGATCTCCGGGCATTTCTTTGGCTAGGGAAACAACCTAGGATAGCGCTGACCACGCTTCAGAGGCACCAGTATAGTGGCGGAATCTCACTCCCAAATCTGGAAGCCTATTATTGGGCGGAACACATGACCCCGATTAATGAGTGGTTACACCTGCCGGCATACCATCCCACCTATGCACTGGAAAGACATACACTATCCACACACAACCTGTTGCACTACTTGTATGGAGGGTCCGCACAACACACACTTCTCCCGGCTACCCTTACGACATTACGAGCTTGGAATAAAGCCATGAAACGCACGGGCTGGGACAAGACCCCCACTCGCCAGACACCACTTTGGCACTGTACGTGGCTACATGAGTTACACAAACTAAAAGGTTTCAAACAATGGGATAATATTGGTATCTCCACCATCAGGGATGTTATAGCTAAGGGAGAATTGAAGTCCTTCCAGAATATGAGAGCCGACTATGGACTGCAAAGCTCACAGTTTTTTAAGTATACCCAGTTCCGCCACGCATGGAAAGCGCAGCAGCTACAACTGTCAGGGATATCGGAGTATGCTCCACTGGAGGGAAGGCTTCTGTAGGAACGGATTCAGGGGAAAGCAGTCTCACTTACATACAAAACACTAACCAACAATATGCTGGGGGACCTAGCGAAGCTCAGAGCTACATGGGAGAGTGAAGTAGGAACACTGGAAGACCTAGACTGGGATTTGGTGTTAATGCACCCCCGTGAGGTTGCGATAAAATCTAGGCTGCACCTCATTCAATACAATATACTACATAGAATATACTATGAAAGGGTACGACTACATAAAATGGGGAAAATCGAGAACGACAGATGTCTCAGATGCCACGGGGCTGAGGGAGGTTTTTTATCATACTCTATGGACCTGCACAGTGATCCAAATATACTGGTCCCGTATCTTCTCAGAATTGCAGGAGGTCCTGGGAGTTCCACTGACGCAAGAGCCGAAGCTGGCTCTATTGGGAATGTCCAATGATGTGGATTTGCCACGCCCACTTATAATTTTCCTGGTCCTAGCCCTGGTGGTGGCCAAAAGAGACATTGCGAAACGATGGGGGTCCCCGACTCCTCCTGACCTGGAGGAATGGAGGCAAGGATTAGACCTCTACATGGCGGCTGAGAGGGTGACCTACAAATCCAGGGGGTGCCCTAGTTCATATAGGGGGGGCGGGTGGGGATGGAGGGGGGAATGGGGAGATGGAACCTCGATGCATAGTCCTTTTTTACAATTCTACGATGTACTGCATATCAACAGTGTACTTTTATGGGGTGGTGGGAGTGGAATTAGAGGGAGGAGTGTTGTTGAATACATGACTGTATTGTTCAGTTATATACAAAATGCAAATAAAAATATTTTTTTTAAAAAAAGTCGGCATACAGGGTGCTGAATTATCAGTCAAGAAAATGGGACAGCGTAAATGGGAAAAGGTATGGGGAGCATGGAATAAGTTTCGAGGATATGTTTGTGATCCACCAGAACTTGCTACAGGTGATGTAACCCCGTAATAGCACTGACAGGCCAGGGGTTGGGGAGGAGGGCCAACTGTAATATATGTAGTTGAATTGTTAAAATGGGACTGTATAATGTTGCTTCTAATGTCTTGATCTGTTTACATCCATTCCTGAATGCTCCATGACTGTAATCCAGCCAACTAGGAATCGTATTTGTGTATATTGCGGCCACTTGTGATTGTCTTATGAATGTATTTTTTGCCCTGATTTTTTCAATAAAAATCAATTAAAAAAAAAAAGAAAATGGGACAGTGCTAAAGTGCTACGGTAATGACTTTTCTTTTGCTCACAGCAGGATGCTTCCGCAGAAGTGATTTATTTAATATGCAGGAAAAATATTTTTTTTTTTAAACGTACTTTTGTGGGTGGCCAGCTCTATAGAGGATTTTCCTGGAGACTTAGATGCTGCCCATTTGGACTTAGAATATTATCTAATGTTTACATACTCTGTATAACTCTGCATTTGAAAGCCTTAATGCCATTGAATTTTGTATTAAAACTCTAACTTTTCATTGATCAAGAACTCAGTTATGGCCCTGGCTCATTTAATTCTAAATATTAATGTGTCTGCATTTGTACTGAATTGTGATTTTGGGAGGTCCCTTGACGTGACGACACATTGCCTCGTGATAGTGTGGTTAACAATGTCTCTGTTCCAATAAACTACGGGAGACTGTCTAAGGTAAAACTTTTGGGATGCCTTGATTTAGGGTACAGTGATTTTGCTCCCACACTAGCAATGCTCTGTTGCGAAAAAGTTGGAAAAGCTTTCCTAGTTGTTGTGTTCCCATATGGTTGGGATCTGGTATGCCAGTCACTAGTTCTGATTTTCTGCTAGAAGATTGACATTTCAAGGTCACCAATTTATAGCAACTAGTTTCTAAATGGAGTGGGAATTTCTGACCACTAAATAGCTACACACACATTTAGCCCCACGCTCATTAATTCCTTCCTACTAGCTCTTAAATCAGCCTTGGGATTAAGCCTTCCATTAGTTTTGCTCAAAGTGTGATACTGGTGGGTTACCAGGAATCCTACTAACTACCAAACCCACCTCTCACTTCGACTTTGCTGCATTATTTTAAGAGTTATTTCCACAGACTTCAGATGTCTCTTAATGTAAGTCGGTGGTAGTTGGCTCCTGAGACTCCTCAAGCTTTCCCCAAATATTTGACCCCAAAGCACCTCAAAGCTAGATAGTGAGTAAGTGCTTGGTAGGAGGTCCAGATGCAACCTCAGCAGTGGTATTAGGCATAGAGGACACCCTGAGATTACACCTCATGAGTTGGTCCCTGTATTAAAAGGCACAGAGACAAAGGAATCTGCTCACTGAAAGGCTTGTGTACACTAACGTACTGACATGGAGAGTGACAAACTAGGGATATGGAATATGAGACTGACATCACTGTTGCCGCCAAGTCTCTCAAGTTTTTAATCCAGAAATTGGGAAAAACAACAATAGTCACAAGTAAAGATGGATTTCGCGAGAGTCTGTTGAATAGGCACTGAGTTTGCCAATGGTGCATAAGGGCGGCAATAGAAGAAAACACTTCTTGCCTAAGTTCTCATATTGCAGTTTGCCAGATGATAGACTGAATCATTCATTTTTAAGTAAGACAATAAAAAAATGAACTCATGTTTTATCCCGTGGAGTATCTCTAGGCTTAGAAAATAAATATTGATTCTCAGTATGGATGATAAGGTCATCAAGAACGTAATGGTGCCTTAATATCTTATGCTAACAAAAAATATATACAATGTGTGCAGTGTGGTCTCCAACGTTTTAAATCACAGTGTAGGACAGAGTGTCCAAAACTGTCTTGTGATTATACTGGCTTAGAGAGGATTCTCCAAATCTAATTTATCTGTAGTGAAGTGGTCAAACACACGCACTCTACTTTGAAAGCAACTAGGATTGTTTTGTTGACTTTATGAGTATCTATGATCTCCATTTGTGGGAAAGTGACATGAGACAGACCACGGTAGCTACTAACCTAGAGGTATTTCCCCACTAGTACTGTGCTTGGAAGTTCTGACATAATGGTGAACCTCCACTATTAGACTGGAGGCAACTGGCTGAGGCCACAATTTTAGGCCTAAGAGGCACCTTGTGGGAGGCCTCTAGATCAGGATCAAAGAGATCAAGGGAAGTATAAGAGAAATTATTGACACATGGTACATCAGATGGTGAAAAGAGGGTCTCAGTCAGTCCTCTTCCTAACTCTTCTACGTTTGGACGCCGGAATGCTTTTTATTACCTGCAAAAATGTTTTTTGTGTTCTTAATTTACAAATTGTTGTTTCTGTGCAAAGGAACATTTATAACTCTTACGATTATGTAAAATGTACTCATTTTTCTGAGTGTAGCGTGGGATGTGGTATTTTACGTGGGAATAGAAACATACATCTGGGAATGACTCTGGGGAATGTAAGGCTCAGAAGAGTGGGTGGAGATTGTCATCCACAGTATGTTTACATATTAGCCAGATGAATACCCCAAGGTTCTCTGGGGTGTTACACAATGAAGGCTGAGTTAAGACTGAATGTGCTTGTGCCTTACTGTCAGGGGAAGCCGTGCCATCAAGAGCTGCCTGCGCCGCTGGGGAAAGACTCCCACTCCCAACATCCCCTGGGACATCTCCAATCTTCCCCCAATATCGGTGGATTTGAAGACCTGACATGGGAAAAAGGAAGACAAAGCAGCCAGGTGGGGAAATGATTAACATCTTAGACACATTCCTTGTGAGGGCAGCAAATGTTTTAATAAAAGAAATTGAGCTCACTGAACGGAGATTATCGCTAGAAGAGGTAAGAAGTGGAGGGGAAATCAGCAAAAGCCCCGTGAGAGTGGGAATTAGCGATTTACCTAGGGGCGCCTCTCCTTGCTCTCTGGCCAAATCGAGCCACCAGAAAAAAAGGAAAAGAGGTGGACCCAGGGAAAAACAGCCTACCAAAGCAAACTAACTAGCAAAGAAAGGGACTTTAATTGCAAATTTGGCCCAGATCCAGGGTCCTCAAATTTGGATGAATTATACCGTAAATTGGAATCTGCTTTGCAACCTTGGTTCAGCCCTTGATAACTCGTCTGGAGAATATAGAACAGTGGTTAGTGCAACTGATTGAGCAGGGTGGATCAAAGCAGATATCTGGCTCTACTGATGCTGTTCTTAGTGTTTTGAATCCATACTGGAAGACACACGAGCCAATTCAGGTTGATGGTGTCAAGACATGGGCCGGGGTAGGAGAGCGGAAGCCCAGCTTAAATCTTCACTGCGGCACCAGGCAGCGAGATGAAGTTTCAAGAGGTGGAGATCGGGGGAAATGTACCCTCAGGTGCCCTTGATAGACCGACTACTTTAAGCCAACCACTTCCTATGCCCACCCACATTTAGAAGCGTTATTTGTTACCACTTGGCACATCCACCCACACCACGGCTAACCCAGCTGTTATGTGCGGGGATGAAAGAAAAGAAGAAAGCAGGTTAAAAACGCGGAAGGAGTGGGCAAAAGAAAGACGTGCCCCTCGGGCCGTGGGGGAGAGAGAATAAGGTTCAGACACTAAGGGGCAGATTTACAAGCCCCGTGCGTCACTTTTGTGACACAGCGGCAGCACAAAGCCAGCGCCATGCTGTGGGGTATTTACAACGTGACGCATCTGGGAGATGCGTCACGTTGTAAAGCCCTGCGCCACATGTGGGTGTTCCGGCGCAGGGGGGGTCGTTCTGGCGCAGGAACGACTCCTAAATTTCATTCAGTCACTTTTAAGGCCATGCTGCATCAAAACCCTGTGCCTGCTTGAAGCAGGCAGAAGGATTGACACAGCATGTTAGGCATAGGGGCACCCCGAGCCTTGCTGGACCTGCTTCGCACTTGCGACTTCAGCAATGCGTCACATTTACGGCAGCAGATGCGTCACGCACTTGTCTACTCGTGGTTATTATCCTGGTCAATGTGCCGGAGTTAGGGAAGCCACAACCTGAGTCAACAGAGCAATTAATAGACAACGTGCTTTTCTGGTTGACCAAGTTTTCTAGAATGGGCTCGCATATACAGGGGGATATTCCGATGGCAAGGAAAACTTTGTGGGTTGGACCGACTTTGAAAACTATTTCTGGTGATTGCAGTGTGGTAAACTTCGATAGCCCAGGCCTAGTATGAGATTTGTTTGGTAAACTACCTATTGCACCATCCATAGCATCCCAAATGTATGCTCTATCTTTAGGTTTCTTCTATAAGCAACAAGATAAATGTAAGTCTCAGGTAGGGAGACTAAACAGTATGGCTCCCCGTATTTATACCGACACCCTGAGCAGAGACGTTTTAATGTATGGGCAAAGTGGGCTCTGGCCCAGGGCCCCAGCCTTTCAGAGGACCCCCTGACAAAGTCAGCTCCATTCTCCAGAGTTTGGCCCTAATGATCTTGAATATTTATTAAATAGATTGTTTTAAATACTGTTTTCCTTTAATTTATTTTCGATGTACCTGATGTGTGAGAGTCTAATACACCCATTTTGCAGAGAAACGTTGTGTTTACGTTTCATGCAATATACATAAGAAAAAGTTTCTTTTAGATCAAAACAAGGCCTAACATATAAGAAATGGGAGGGCATCACAGAGAGTATTTTCAGTAATATTGGTGAGCTGCTGCTATATCACAATATTGAAAACACAAATAACTATCCCTGAATATTAGATATAAACACATTTAGGACCGTATATCTGAGAAGTGAGACATCGCTGTTTGAAAACAGGGATGCGCCACTTCTTAGTGCACCCTCCTTGCGACTTAAAGCATCATGTTGCAAGGAGTTACAGATACGTCAGTATTTCTAACGTATCTGTAGCTGCAAAAGTGATGCATTGCTGGGGTGTGTCTGAAAATAGAAGCAACTCCAGCAATGTGTACTTTCACATGGTGCAAGCCCCATATAAAAGGGCCTGCATCAGTCTTACGCCTGCTGTGAGGCAGGTGTAAGATATTGACGCAATGGCATCCTAGAAGTGGCGCCCTGAGTTCTCATAGATTTCAATGCACCACTTCTACAAGGCTTTTTGCAAGGGAACACCCACCCTGCATACATTATACCAAGCGTGGTGGTGCAGGGGTCTACAAAATGACGCATCTGCCTAGATGCGTCACTTTGTAAATAGAGCGCAACATGGCAAATTTTTTCGCTGCTGGTGCATCACAAAAAATGAAAAAGTGTATTTAATAAAGCACTCTGCTACTCAGACTGGAGTGTCCTGGCGTGTGACAGCGGGAGGAAAACGTGCGTAAAAAACCCATCAGTTATTAAAAACCAGGTATGTAAGTTCTTCCTGAAAGAGAGTAAGTCTATTGTTAGGTTCAGAGACTTAGGGAGTCTATTCCACAATTTTGCACTTAGAAAGCATAGGCATCTGCCCCCAGTGCGGGCACAGCATATTTTAGGCATGATGGCCAGGTTGGCATTGGAGGATCTTAGGGGTCTAGTTGTTGTGGAGCGATTAACACACTTATTTAGGTAGCCGGCTCCTAAACCATGGAAATCTTTAAAGAAGATGGTCATCGCTTTGAAGTTGATCCGTTCTTTTATGTGGAGCCAGTGTAGAGACTTAAGAATAGGGGTCATACTAGATGTGGGTTTAGGTCTCCGGATGGCTCTGGCTGCCGCGTTTTGTACCACTTGTAGGCGTTGGATAGGGGATTTGGGAAGACTGTGGTACAAGTTGTTGATATAGTCAAGCTTTGATATCAGCAGAGCCTGCACCACGATCTTTCTGTTCTCAAGCAGTAACAATGGCAGGAATTCTTTTAGCATCTGGAGTATGCCAAAGCAAGCGCCAGTTAGGTTTTGGATTTGACAGCGCAAGGAGAGTGTCTTGCCTATGACAATTCCTACGTTTTTTACTTTCTCCATTTCTGTGGGCGGGGGCGGCAGATCTTTTGGCCACCAAGAGCTCCAGTCAAGCATTTCTGGATTACCAAAGAAAACAACTTCAGTTTTGGCAGGATTGCACTTCAGCTGATTGATCTTAAGCCAGTTAAAAACCTTTGTGAGGCAAGACCTATTCATTGCCTCATCAAAGTCAGTTCCTTGTTCACATGTAAAAATCAGCTGAGTGTCATCAGCACAGGAAACAATGTTGGTTCCCTCTTCCTCTACCAGAATTGCAAGGGGGGATAAATATATAATAAAAAAGGGTAGGACTTTGCTATTAGAACTAAGGTAAAAGGTCAGTTCTACCTCTGAGATGTTAGTGAAGGCGTGTTGGATCACAGAGATCTTTTTGTGGAAGAATTGAGCTATTTGCTTAGACCATTCTTCTGTGCATGGCCCTTCCTTTGTGCCGGCTTTTGGGGTGGTAAAGGATTTAACTATGCTAAAGATTTCCTTTCTCTTATTTTGGGCATTTTCTATCTTGGTTTGAAAGAACTTTTTCTTGACTGCCTTCATGAGAACGTGATGAGCTTTTTAGGTGTCTTTATACACCTTCCTGTCCTCAGGTAGATAGGATTTATGCCATTTCCATTCCATTTTTCTACATTTTATTTTGCTAGATCTGAGGGAATCGTTAAACCATGGAGCTGGTGGGGCTGACCTCTTTGAGGAGTGGGAAACAACTGGTACCACTGCACCAATGTTGGTTCAGACCCATGAATCTATTAAGAGAGCGTCTGAGTCGGGCAGCCAGACAGCTCTGGCGAGGAATGACTGAGAAGATCTGCTAACATCGGGATGGATATTTTATGGAACTGTTATTAGGGACCCTCTGCCCTGCCTTAGCCCAAGAGGGCTGTGGCAGAGTTGGAAATGACACATTTTAAAAGGAGGTGGTCAGACCAGGTAATGGGAATAGGTAGGCTTACTGATATGTCAAAGTTGTGAAAGATTTGGTCTAGGGTATGGCCCTTCTCATGGGTGGCCGAAGAAATAGATGGAAACATGTTGCAGGCCTGCAGTGTCTCCAACAAGGAAATTGTCTGAGGGTCTTTTCCATTGTCCATATGTATATTGAAATCTCCCACATTAAGACAGTTGTATTTTAAGGTCAGGGAGGTGGTGGCTGTATTAAGCGTAGTAATAAAATTTCCAATTGCACCAGGAGGTCTGTACATCAGAAAACCAGCTATGCTATTATGGGGGGATAAAGTACAGTGGAAGTCTAAGGACTCTGCGCCCTCGATGTTTTCCATTGGATTGGAGGAGCAGTCTAGTTTCTGATTGTAAATTATGGTGACACTGCCCCCCCCCTTCTCACTCGGTCAGTCCCTTCTAAGGATTTCATAACCCGAAGGGATGGCCAAGGTGATAATAGGGTTGGAGGCTTTAGACAGCCAGGTCTCACTGAGGAAAAAAGATGAGGTTGTTAGTCTAAAAGTAGGTCATAAATGTGTGGTTCATATTTTTGCATAGAACGATCATTTAAATGGGTGGCCTTTAAGTCCTCTGTTTTCTCATTGTTTTTACACTTATTGATGTGTGGGAGGATCTTGGGTGCAGGTTTCCTGGGCTGGAAGAGAGACCAGTTGCACTTATTGCATCAAAAGTCTACCTCCAAGCTCAGATCAGCCGCTGTACACTGACATAATGGTAGCCACCTAAGGCTAAGCAGTTTTTCCCTATTGTAATATAATGGAAGAAACTCACAGGAGGGGAACTGGGAAGCATGGCGGGTGCCGGACGCTGGCGGGACACTGATGGGCGCAGACGGGCTTGCCTTTGGCATGCCCACTGCTCGCGTCCTTTTGCATCGGGAATATATAGGCTAAGGCCTATGATGCAAACTGGATTGCTAACGCAGCTGAGGAAGCGGAACCTGCGTGGGCAGAAGTGAGGAGCCCAATATTAGCCCCAGCCCTCTGCACAATTGGTGTATCAGCCGCTGCGGACCAGGGCTGGAGGAAAAGTCAGATGTGAATCGGAGCAGCAAAGGAGATGTAGGCAAGCAGAATCAAGTAAAGTGCAAGTGCGCGTAAGTAGGAGAAATTGTTAAAAAGTACAGAGTAATTCAGCCACACATACACAATTTAAAAAGTATTAAAAACCTACTAGCTGGGCAGGAAACACTAAATCCTACCGCTGTCAGCTTCGCGCATCCGTTTGCATTGGGAATATATAGGCTAATGCCTATGATGCAAACTGGATCGCTAACGCAGCTGAGGAAGCGGAAACTGCGTGGGCGGAAGTGAGGAGCCTGACAGTAGCCCCAGCCCTCCGCACAATCGGTGTATCAGCTGCGGCAGACCAGGACTGGAGGAAAAGCGAGATACGAATCGGAGCAGCTAAGGAGGTGTAGGCAAGCAGAAGCAAGTAAAGATCAAGTGGGCGTAGGAAGCAGAAATTGTTCAAAAGCACAGAGTAATTCAGCCACACATATACAATTTAAAAAGTATTAAAAACCTTGTAGCAGGGCAGGAAATGATAAATCCTACCACTGTCAGCTGCGCGCGTCCATTTACATTGGGAATTTATAGGCTAATGCCTATGATGCAAACTGGATCGCTAACACAGCTGAGAAAGCGGAAACGGCGTGGGAAACGTGGGCTCAAATTGGATCATAAATTCAAAGCTGTTCTGAACAGGGGCCCCAAAATATGTTTGGCCCAGGGCCCCCCAAATCCTTACGATGTCCCTGACCCTGAGAGGATTTAAAGGAATTCATACTAGAAATAGGTTTGCTTCGTTGGAGAGCTTGGCGGGATATGATTGACTGCCCACGATGTAAAACAAGGTGGTCCAGGGTGGAGAATGTACATCATTAGTAAAGGCGGGTGCACAGACATAATTTCGACTCCACAATATCGAATTGACAAAATATCGAGTTAAAAATATCGAATATGATAAAATATCGATAACAAAAATATCGTTGTTAAAAATGTCGATTACAATAATTATAATAAAATATCGAGTACAAAAATATCGACTCAAAAATATCGACATGACAAAATATCGATTAATAGTCAAAGGAAAAAATATCGATATTATGTTGAAAAAAGGTAAAAAATATAAATAAATTTTAATAGTAATATAAATTGTAGTTAATGTTTAGGAGCGAGATGTTGGGTTAATAGGGGATAAGGGTGGGGAGTAATTTAAAATAAATATTTAATTTATATATGTTTGTAAATATTTTTATATTTTAATTAATTGGGAAATAATTAATAATAATTAGTTAATTAATTTATATAAATTTCTATACATTTTTAATTAGTAATTAATTGGTAATTAAATAATATTAATTAGTTAATTGGAAAATAAATAATATTAATTAGTTAATTAATTAATATAATTGGAAATAAAATTTTAAGTAGTAATTAATTGGTAAGTAATTATTATTAATTAGTTAATTGGAAATAGAATATTATTAATTACTTAATTAATTAATATAATTGGTAATAAAATTTTATTTTGTCATTAATTGGTAATTAATTAATATTAATTAGTTAATTGGAAATTGAAGATTATTATTTAGTTATTTATTTAATATAATTGGTAATAAAATTTTAAGTTTTAATTAATTGGTAATTAATTATTATTAATTAGTTAATTGGAAAATAAATATTCTTAATTAGTTAATTAATTATTATAATTTTGTTTAGATTTTGTATTACTAATTAATTGGTAAATAATTAATATTATTTAGTTAATTACATTATTTAGAGTATTATTTATATATAGAAAAGTTGTTATAGTTTGTTACATAATTGGTGAAAAATTCATTAATAATTAAATGAAATTAATTACAGTTAATGTGCAAAAATATTTTCATCGTTGTTATTGGTATAAATTGTACTTAATGTTTAGGAGCGGGATGTTGGGTTAATAGGGGATAAGGGTGGGAAGTAATTTAAGTGAAATAATTAATTATGATATGTTTCTTATACATTTAAATTATCAATTAATTGGTAACTAATAAATATTATTATTTTAATAAATTCATATAATTTGGTACATATTTATCATTAGTAAATAATTAGTAATTAATTAATATTAATTATTTAATGAAATTATTATTTATACAAATATTTTATTTAATTATTTGTTATCATTAAATATTTGTTTGGGAATAAATATTATAAATAATTACATTCAAATAATTACAGCTACTTTGCTAATATATTATCTTATTATTTATAGTTAATAATTCATTAATAGTTAATTAAATAATAATATTTACATTTGGGTACACGTGGAATTTTTGTTTTCAGGGTCAGTTTTCTCTATTTAGGTAAAGGGGTATTTTTATGTTTCAGGGTTAGTTTTCAGTTTTAGGGTAAAGGGGTATTTTAAGAGTTCTGGGTCAGTTTTGAGTTTGTGGGTAAAGGGGTATATTTAAGGTTCAGGGTCAGTTTTCAGTATTTGGGTAAAAGGGTATTTTTAGGGTTCAGGGTCAGTTTTCAGTTTGTGGGTAAAGGGGTATATGTAAGGTTCAGGGTCAGTTTTCAGTTTTTGGGGAAAGGGGTATAATTAATGTTCATGGTCAGTTTTCAGTTTTTGGGTAAAGGGGTATTTTTAGTGTTCAGGGTAAGTTTTCAGTTTGTGGGTAAAGGGGTATATTTAAGGTTCTGGGTCAGTTTTGAGTTTGTGGGTAAAGGGGTATATTTAAGGTTCAGGGTCAGTTTTCAGTTTTTGGGTAAAAGGGTATTTTTAGGGTTCAGGGTCAGTTTTCAGTTTGTGGGTAAAGGGGTATATGTAAGGTTCAGGGTCAGTTTTCAGTTTTTGGGGAAAGGGGTATAATTAATGTTCAGGGTCAGTTTTCAGTTTTTGGGTAAAGGGGTATTTTTAGTGTTCAGGGTAAGTTTTCAGTTTGTGGGTAAAGGGGTATATTTAAGGTTCTGGGTTCGTTTTCAGTTTTTGGGTAAAGGGGTTTATTTAAGCTTCAGGGTCAGTTTTAAGTTTGTGGGTAAAGGGGTATATTTTTAGGTTCAGGGTCAGTTTTCAGTTTTTGGGTAAAGGGGTATATTTTTGGGTTCAGGGTCAGTTTTTAGTTTTTGGCTAAAGGGGAATATTTAGGGTTCAGGGTCAGTTTTCAGTTTTTGGGTAAAGGTGTATTTTTTAGGGGTCAGGGTCAGTTTTCAGTTTTTGGATAAAGAAGAATTTTTTGGGTTCTGGGTCAGTTTTTAGTTTTTGGCTAAAGGGGTATTTTTAGGGTTCAGGGTCAGTTTCCAGTTCATGGGTAAAGGAGTATATTTTTGAGTTCATGGACACTTTTTAGTTTTAGGGTAAAGGGGTATTTTTTAGAGTTCAGGGTCTGTTTGGGTATATAAAGTGTGAGAATGTTTTTATAAATATTACAAATATTTGAAATTTTTGAGTGACAAATACTTGCTATATTTTATGCTAATAATAATTTTTTGAACTACTCATCAAAAAATATACAAAAAAATATGTTTATAATATTTATACAATATATATAAATATTTGACCATTTTTACTCAACATTATACTAAAGTAGCTATTCTAATTTATACATGGTCAGTCTTCAGCACCTTTCCAGATATTATTTTCACTTGAGTAGGAATAGTAAATAATAATTGGTCAGTGTCCAGCAACTTCTCTGATAATACTTTGAGTGGAGTAGGAATAGCAATTATTAATTGGTCAGTGTCCAGCACATTTGCATATAAATTTATTTAGTGTGTTATTATATTACAAGACAATGCAAAATGGATGTTTTTACAAAACTTTATTACAATTGTTTTATTTTTTCATGTGTAATACAATACAATCACTATCAAATATAACAAAGATTTTTAGAAATGTTGTATTTGCAGAATAACACATTATCATTTATGTACATGTTTTAATTTGTGACACAAAAAATTTTCACAAATTTTTTTTATGTCAAAACAAAATCTTATTATCAATCACTTTCTGTTACAAGTATTTATATTGAAATAAAAAATATACCAGTTATTTTTCTGTTTCTTCCATTTATATTTAATAATGTTAATATTATATATTAATATTATTAAATATTTAATTTTTATATTTACATTTGTATAAAGTAA
Organism: Lissotriton helveticus; assembly: GCF_964261635.1. Classification (NCBI taxonomy): domain Eukaryota; kingdom Metazoa; phylum Chordata; class Amphibia; order Caudata; family Salamandridae; genus Lissotriton; species Lissotriton helveticus. The sequence continues at coordinate 1,711,312,162 of NC_136057.1, forward strand.
CATGACAATTATTATATTTGCTCAAGATATGGAAATACTAATTAAGACATTTTTTTACACATATTTCTGACAATGTTGTTTTTAAATTATACATATAAATATATTATGTTGTTAACTTTATAACTGTAAAGGGGAATAATATGTATAATAATAATATCTGGTATTGGTAAAAGATTATTTATGCAATTATATACTTTTATAATACTTAGAAATTATTATTAAAAATTTATAATTAATTAATAAAAATAATAACAAATATAATTATTATTATTATTATTAATTAATTAACTTAAACATTTATCTTTTCTTTTCACAAATACATACATTCAGAGAAATAAAAATACATTATTTAAGGCAATTATTTATATAGTAAATGGTTATAAATTTTATATTAATAATAATAAATAAGTTATATTATTTATTATTATTAATTATTAACAAAACAATTATTCATGTTTAGTTATAAAGGACACAATTTTTCTTATAAATGTACACAAAAATAAAAAATTTACATATATTAGTTCAAGTGTTACATACTTATTTAATATTATTAATATATATTAATTACTATATATATAAATTAATATTAAATAAAAAAAAAAATTTTAAACAGTTTAAATTATAATGAGTCTACTGTATTAATTTGTTACAATAACAATGTGTATGTATTATATTTTTAGACTATAACATTGTATTTTCTATGATACCTTCTCAAAATTGGTTTAAGGGGACTACTTTTTTACCGCGTAAGGTTATTGTGCTTATTCAGGACTGGAGAAGCTCGCGGTTGGGTGTTGCTTCGTGTGGAGAGAGGTAAGGTAAATTTTATATACTATTTATGACTGAGTGGTAATGTGTGAGGGTATATTCGAACTGTGTAGTGTTTTTGAGTGTATGTATGGTTTGTTTATGTAGCGTTTAGGTGTAATGTCGTCGTTATAGATGCGTCGTGTATGTTTTAGTTCTAGTGTTATTTGAATTGTTAGGAAATGTCTTCTTACATGCTTAATGTTAATTGTGAGTGTATTTACAAATGTTATAGGCTATTTGTGGGTGGGTTTCGTTATGTATGTTTTTTTACAGGTTCCGGTTCCTCGCATGAAAACTACATGGAAGGAAGCGTGTTTTTTTTTGGAGATACTAATGTATGACTTATTATGGTTATATTTTTACGTGTATGTCCTATTTTTCGTGTTTGCCAGGAGCGGATTTTAATATTTTTTACCTTTTTTCGGGTTTTTTGAGGGTTTCGTATTGGATTGATACGTTGGTATGCGTCAAGGTTTTTTTTAAGTTGTGTGTATATCACTTTAAATAATAAAGTGTCCACACTACTGTTTTCGGGATTTCCTGGATCGTTTATTTTATTTTAACATTATTTTCGGGTTTTTGGTGGTTTTCCATATTGGATTTCTCTTACTTTGTAATGGATTGTATGGATTGTATTTTGCTTCATTACGTCTCTGTCATCTACAAAAATTGTAAGTAATTTTATATTTCTATTTATTGGGTGGGAAATGTCGATCTTTATGTAATGTGTATGTGTGATGTAATTATAAATATTGCATATTTGTTCAGAAATAATGTCCAACATTTTGATAAGTTAGTAAAAACAAATATGTATTATTTATAATTGTTTTGAAATGTTTATGATTGTTATATGTACCATTATTGTAAGAAGATATTAGTATATTTTGTAGACATTTTTATAGTAGGGTTTTAGCTATTATTGACAGATATTCTAATCCTCTAGTTGTAGGGTATAGTGTGACTTGGCTTTGCAGTAGTCGGAACATTTGTTTAGTTTGTTTACTTAGTTTTGGACCAATTTGGGTCACTGATTGTTCCATTCTTAGTTCTTGATAGCTTTGTTCTTTTATCAAAGCTTGTAGTAGGTTATGGAATGTGGGTCTGGTTCTGCTTGTCGTAGCTTGGAAAGCATTATGCCACCCTTCTACACTGTTGTTAGTTTTTGCCTCTTGGTTTAAAGTACTAAGATAAACATTCCACCAAGGGATTTGGAATTTGGGTTGGCGTCGATGTCCAGATCTGTGCAACCTTCCCACCCAAGTATCTTCGAAATAATCCAGTAATGGGGTTAGTTTATCTTCATTTCTCTTGTAATATGTGCTGTCAATTAATAAATTATAGTGTTCCGCTACATCGGTAACAGGAACGTAGGCCAGTGCTATCAATTTTTTAATTTGATAGGCAAAGGTGCTATCTGTTGAGTACAAAATACTTAATGTTGATTTTTGGAGATGTCTCCATATGCTCTGATTGAAATGATAGTAACAACCCTGGATTGCTGTGTGGGGAAATATTTTCAAAATGCTATTAATCATAGCTAATTCGAAATCAATAATTATTTTTTCTGGAAAATAATTATTCATTTAATTTTTGAGAACATTTAATATTTCTGTGTAAGTGTTTTGCTGTTTGTTTGGTAGCAAACAGTAAATGAAAGGGATGTTATAGTTATGATATAACCCGTGGATGGAATATAGTTGATAAAAAGGTTTTGGGCATGGTTTAAATGTTCCATCCATCATCCATTGGGGACACTGTTGGATTTTTCTTAAATTACTTGCAGTTGCAAACATTATGATTCTGTTTGTACTGCTTTCATTGTCAAAAAGGATAAATTTGTCTTTATTGTGTGTGATGGACATTTCTGGTGAAATAATAATTTCCTCAAAAGTAGTAGGGTTGGGTGGAGTTGTGGAAGTGTGTCTTTTAGTGTATGCAATTGTGCGTTTTAGTGAGTCAATAGAGGGTAGTTGACCTGAAGCATGGGCTGGGACTTTTAACAGTTCCTCTTTAAGGATTTGTGTTGTTGGTTTATCACTTTGTGTGCTAGCAGTCTTTATACTTTCTAAAGCATCTCTTATTTCAATTTCTGTGACATTGGGGGGATGATTGTGTTCCCTGGTAAATAGCACATTAGTTTCCTCTGTAGTAGCCCTTCCATAACATTTGTTGGAGTAATATTTTGTACATTTCCAGAAAACTTTTCTACCACTTTGTCTTTCCTGACTATAAACATAACCCATATAACATAACAGTAATTTATTTTTCTGTGACATTACAAATTCTGCACCTTCTGTCATTTTGTTTTACTTGTTCTAGGAAAGAGTACAAAGAAACAAAATCAAATAACATATATTTCACTTAGTGGTGCATACATAATTAATGTTGTATTTATACTTACGTTTACTAAAAGTAGTAATCACAAATGCAGAACTGTATTTTGAAAGACTTTCTTGTATGTATTTCTTTATTTTCTGTTGGTATGAAAATATAGAAATGCTAAGTTAATGTTTATACATAACACACGTTTTTCCTAGGAGAAAGCAGTTTTTTAATTTGCTTAGTACTACATTTAATGTGAACATTACATATACTTACTTGTTTAAATAGTTGAGTTGTAGTATTTGGTGGAGTACATCAAGGTAGTCAAGTTTAGATCTGTAGAGAAGATAGAATAAATACATGTCACATATTATAAAATTTATTTTTTACCGTTGGGAAATTGGAAATATTTAAAAGTATACTAACTTCTAAATATGTACTTTTCTTTGCTGTAGGTAGAATAGATGTATGATGTATTCACAATATCTGTAGAGGAAATATAAAATACATAACATGGTGTTAAGAACATAGTTCTTGATTTTTTCTGAAGTTTTAGACTAATTGATGTATACTTACATTTTTTACAAGGGTAGTCTTGTCTTTTGGTATAGTTGATGTAGGATGTTTTTATTGGATCTGTAGGGAAGATGTAATATGCAAGATATGTTGTTTAGAAACTAGCATTTTTAAATTTGGTTGTTTAATAACAAAAACATATATACTTACATGTTTAATTAGTGTAGTTCTATACATTTGTAGTGTTGAAATCGGAAAATCGCTGAATATCTGTAAATAAAATGTTTGAAGTAAAGTATGAATCTTGTGAAATAGTGTTTAAAAACAGCTGTTGTTGTAGAACAGAGCATTAATATATACTTACTATCTTATTTTGCAGGGGAAGAAATAGGAGCAGGTATTAGGATTTTGTTTTTAGTAGTTTCTATCAGAAAAGTAGGAGGAGATAAAAATGACATAAGTGGAAGAGTTAGGAGATATAAGTAAAATAGTAGACTACTAATTTAGATTTTTAAATAATGCAATGTAACTTACTTGAATGATTAGCTAGTGAGCTGGATCTTTAAAGATGTTTGTTCAGGAACAAAATCTTCATAGTGTTGGCATCTTCTTTCTATAGAGTTAGCAGCAGCAAATGGTAGAATGGATTTATCCCTTTTATAGTATGTGTATTTTGTGTGCTTGAATTTGATTGGTTGTAGGATGAAAGCAAGAATTGTATAGGCTAGTTTGAATTTTTTTTAAGTTAATTGGTGTGTTTGGTGATGTGAGAATGGTGGTATGTGGTGGTTTCCGCATTAAAGCAGGTTAGTTGTTAAATAAAATAGATGTGTAAGTATAAAAATATTATGAAAATTTGAGTTACATGTAAAGATTCTTTTTCAAATGATATAACAAATTTAATATAATGTATAGGAAATGATGATAAGTAGTAATGTTATAAAAGTAACAGGTATTATATGTAAAATGTTTTTTGTATAGAGCAATGACTTTTATAGACGAGTAATATGGTATTTTAGACATGAAAGGGTACAAAAAATAACTCGATATTTGTTTAGAAACGATATTTTTGTACTCTATATTTTAGTAGTCGATATTTTGGTAGTGTTAGGTGTAATTTCATGAACAACGATATATTAGTAGTCGATATTTAATAAGACGATATTTATGTACTCGATATTCTAAGTACTCGATATTTTGTAGTCGATATTTTTGTATTTTGTGTAATAAGTATACAAAGTCGATATTTTTGTAGTCGATAATTAATCAACGATATTATTGCTAGTCGATAATGTGACCGTCGATAATATTTCAGTGATCCGTAAAGGCGGTGTGTAATAAAGAGATGGGGGGACAAAATTAGCCAAGGTGATAACCGAGAACATAGCTGTAAGAAGGATGATAAAGAGTGGATATAATAGTTAAAAAAATATGATATTATATGCCTCCAGGAAAAATGGGAGGTGGGCCCCATTTCTCTCGATGGCTTTTTCTCCAATCAAACTCGGGTACTTCCCTCTAGAGCCGGTATGGCAAAAGGGGAAATACTGACGCTGACAGCGAATAATCTCAGAAGATTTTTTTTTTTATTTGTTAGTGCACTAGCCGTCAGTAGCCTCCCTACACACTCTACCCTAAAACCTCCCTACCGCGGGGTTACTGGAACCCATGACTCTGGTTGTCTCAACCACACCACTAGGCCCACTGCATTCTCCACCAAGTCAGTTCCATCACCACCGACACCTTGCCCGCAAGAGCACCCTTCTTTCAGGGATTTGGACACTCTCCACCGCAAACCCACTGAATTAACCTTATGCTTACACAAGTCCGCCACAGACCTTAAAAACCTCCTGCACCTCTCCAAACTCACTCTTTCTAAGATCAGGCTCTCTCAGAACGCTACCCCCCCACATCCTACTCCAAGCCCCTTCTACACCCTTTCCCGTTACCCCTGAGACACCAGCGCCCTCACAGGCAGCCCTGCTACCTCTCAGAGGAAGAAATACAGGTCCTCCTCCTTTCCTACAAACCTACCCCTGCTACGTCTAGCTCTATGGAACTCTCGGAGGATGAAATTGCTGTCCTCCCCATTAGCTACTATCACCCATGCCTCTCTGTCCTGAAGACAGATCAACCCATACGCATGGTTGCAATCAATCCTTGCAGACCAGCCACTCTCCGCAACAGAGGAATAGTCAACAGTAACCTAGCACCTGTCCCAACCTCCGGCCCTAATCCCGATCCTCATACCGTCCCCTCTCTATCTGGTCTCCTTATCAACTGCCGCTCTGCGGTAAAGCATGCCGCTGATGTCGCCAATCTCATCCTGAACCTAAATACATATGTTGCAATCCTGACGGAATCCTTGCTAAATGAATCCTCCTCGCCCTGCCTAGACCTTCCAGTCCACCCAACTATTGCATCGTAAGGTTGGACAGGCAATCTAAAAAAAAAGGGGTGCGGCATTGCCTGCATCTACTGCTCCAACCTTCTTATCACCGAACTTCTGGCCGAACCGACTGGCTCCTGCGAATATCTTTCCCTATCAGTCTGCAACAACATCTCCCTTCAGTGCAGACTGCACATCTTTTACCACCCTCCTGCCAAGAATGACACCTTCATAGACTACCTCATGCAAATCATCACAGCCAAGGCCTCTCAGAACGCCAATGACATCTTTCTTGGCGACTTCAATTTGCACTGGAACGACCCCAAGGGCCCGCAGGTCAATGCCATCAGAGACTTCCTGGCCGACCAAGCCCTTACCCAAGCCTGCTCCCTCCTGACTCACTCAAAAGGGGCCACTTTAGACTGGATCATCGCCAAGGAATCTGCGGTCAAACTCATTTCCATTGATCCCTGTGACTGGTCCGACCACCACGCTATAACCTTCTGTCTTCCTGGCACCCACAAGCAATGGACACCGCAAATGGTGATCCCCAAAAGATGGATCAGGGACACCAAGAACCTGGATCATGAGAAATGGGCTGCCTGCTGTGCAACTGACCTCCCTCCTCCCCCCCATATCACCTCGGTCGACAACCTCACTAAACACTATTCCTCAGCGATAGCCAATATAATTGATGACCTTGCACCGCTAAAACTGAAACGAACACAGATCAAAGACTGGAACCCTTGGTTCAACGGATCCCTTAACAATGAGAGGAGGTCTGTCCGACAAACAGAACGGAGCTGGAAAAAGCACCCTACCGCCGACCATCTTAAACTTCTCCGTCGGGCCAGAAATGCCTACAAGAAAAAAGGCATTAATTCTGAAAAAGAATTCTTCTGGACTGAACTGGATAACGCTGAATAGACCTCGCAAATTATTCAAGCTGATCAAACACCAATCAAACAAACTTGCTAAATAATCCAAAGAAACCCCTATTTCTACAATCTCATACGAACAATTCTCCTCCTTCTTCTGTGATAAAATCTCTGCCCTAGGAAAGGAACTTATATCTGCTACCAATTCCCAAACCCCGCCTGTTCCACATCCCCACTCAGCGCTGCCCCCGCAATCTTCCCCAAAAAACCAAGCTTCATGGTCTAACTTCAAAGTCTATGATGAACACTCGATCTCTAAAACTCTTTCTTCCCTAAGCCCCAATAATCACTTCAATGACCCCCTCCCTTCAAATTGTCTTGCCTCTGTCTCTCAGGCTATCATCCCATCCTGGACGACCATAATCAACTCCTCTCTCCTACAGGGATCTATTCCTGACTCTCTCAAAGCCGACCAGGTGGTCCCCATTCTTAAAAAACCCACTTTAGATCCTGCCTCTCCTGACAATTACAGACCCATCTCTAACATCCCTCTTCTAGCTAAAGTGCTGGAAAAATGTGTTCAGCAACAGTTAAGCCAACACATACCTAACTTCCACCTTCTAGACGACCTGCAATCTGGTTTCAGACCTGGGCACAGCACGGAAACCACACTCCTCCACATTGTCAATGACGCCCTTCAAGCCCTTAACCATGGCAAAACCTGTCTCTTGATCCTCCTTAACCTATCCTTGGCTTTTGACACGGTTTACCACGAAATTCTCCGGAATCGCCTCAATCTTAGGATGGGTCTGGATGGCACGGTGCTGGCCTGGTTCCAATCCTTCCTCCAGAACTGCTCGGAGAGAATCCTGATCAACGGCAACCTATCCGCCCCATCTCCGATCACAGTTGGAGTCCCCCAAAGATCAACCTTACCCCTACCCTTTTCAATCTGTACCTCGAACCGCTCTCCGAGGTGCTGCGCACTGCCAATATCTCCTACCACATGTATGCCGATGACACACAGCTCTACATCAATATCTCTTCTCCAGAGGATATCCGCTCCCTGAATGAGGCCCTAAAACTAACTGTCCACTGGCTCACATCCAACCAGCTCAAACTCTATGCCAAAAAAACAGAGTTTCTCTTAATCTCGCCACCTAACGCCAATACAGACTTTCAAGCTTGGACCAAGGCTATCACAGCGCTAAACTGTTCTCCCACCATCGTGGACTCTGCTAAATCCCTGGGAATTACCTTAGACGGCAACCTGAACATGCGGGCCATATCAACGCGATGGCCAAAACTGCCAGATTTCACCTAAACTACCTACGAAACTTGAAACCTTTCCTCGACCCTCCTGATCTAAAAGCAGCTATCCAGGCCTTAGTCATCTCTCGACTAGAATATGGTTGCTCCACTCTCGCAGGCCTACCCAAGACCTCTCTGGCACCCTTGAAAGCCTGCCTCAACGCCGCCGCCAGACTCCTAACTGGCTCTAAGAAGTTTGACCACATCTCGCCCCACCTTAAAGCTCTAAACTGGCTTCCTCTCGAGGCCAGAATCCAATTCAAACTGGCTTGCATCACCCACAAGGCCCTCTACTCCAAGTCCCCTGCTTTTCTCGCACAGAAACTTGTATTATCTGGAGGAAGCAGAAACTCCCGGTCTGCCAGTGCCCTTTTGATCCAACCCGCACGCTTCAAGAAAAAAAGAACATACATTTGGGTTTTCTCTGGGGCCGCTCCAAGAATATGGAACTCACTCCCACCCGCCATTAGAAGGATACCGTCTGTGGCCCACTTAAAAAAAGAAACCAAATCTTTCCTAATGGGCAAATTCCTCTCCTAAAGCTCATACTACAATCACCCCTCAACCTGACTTTACCTATCATCATTGCACTTTACTGTGGCTGCCTTCTTTATGTTACGCTCCCTACACTTCGAACTACCCCTCTGGGTGTTGAGACTGCTTTTCTAGTTTTTTGCATCGTTTTTGCTCCTATCCAGTATAGTAGTCGATTATAATGATTGTTTTGTTTTACCATATACTGTTTCTATGTGTTCCTTTATCCCTGGACTCCCCTTCCCCTTGTTATATATTTCCCTGATTCTACTGTAAAGCGCTCTGATACCCTCACGGGTCTGGTTCGCGCTCTATAAAACATAAAATAAATAAAATGGTATGCATGACCGGAGAAGTGGAATGGGTAAATATTGATAAAAGTTAACAGCAAACTAAGCCTTTGAAATTTATTTGGATGGGCGATTTTTATATCAAAAGTTGTCGAACAGTAGAGAGACCGATCTGTGGGGCAACGGATTGTGATGGAGACCCTATCACCCACTTTAGTCTGGTTCTTATGAGCACGCATTAACTTGACTGCATGGAATTTGAGGATTGGTAATAAGATAAACCTGCTCACTGGAGTAATGGAAAAGACCTTTAAGAGTGCAGGTAACAGGTCCACAATTGACCTGATAGTACTCTCAGAAACACTGAGAGACAGGTTAGATAATGTGCATGTAATGTTTACAGAATTTAGTGATCATGCCCTTCTTTTTTGTGATCTGAATTGGGTGGGGGATACCAAACTGGCGGTGGGGAGAATCCCAAAGCCTGTTTTAACTAGGAATAGCGGCTATATATTAAAGTGGGACAAAGTGGACAAGGCTGACTTATTAACAACAGCCCTAACACATAAACATCTTGAGGTTATGACCTGTTTAGATGACGGTGCCAGTCTTTGGCTGGTTAATATCTATATGGTCCATTATAAGTAATTTTTGATGAAAACGTGTGGCTTAGATGCTTTTATAAAAGATAAATGAATGGATCAGATTGACCACAAATAGGGATCAAGCATAGAGGGATTAAAAAGAGGTGTACTTGGTGGAAGTACAGCATCTGTATGTTTTACACATTTGTCAAATGGAGCTGCTTAAATATTGTTTACCTGTAGATCTGGGCGATTTCTGGTTTTTAACATGTATTTCATTGATTATGACTAAATATGAATGATATATTAATCGTTTTTTATAATGGATACTTGTTTTGGTTTTTTTTAAACCTTTATTTTGCAGTATCTGTAGACAATTACGGGCCTACAACCATCCGGCCGGCCTCGACGTCAATATAAGCACATATGCTAATTATACGGTGACTCAGTAGTACCACAATACAAATAGCAAGCATTCAAAATTACACTGAAGACATATCGGACTGCTGAGATACAGGGGAAATTAAGGTTCAGTTTTACATTTTTATATAGGGGTAAGATTGAAAATTTAGTAAATAAGAAGGATCAGATACCACAAAAGACGCCGGGGGCACAGAGTGAGCAATGCATACCACAAGACATCAAACTAGCATAAAACACAATCGGAAGAGCGACACAGTGATACGCATATCAGGATAAAGAGCACAGATTCATATTTCGCACCAGTCATTACCCACCCCATACCGAGCCTCCCCGTTGATCCAGAAGAAGGGAAAGAAAAAGATGAAAAGAATTAAGGAAGAGAAAGAAAAGAAATAAAGGCCCATAGGAACTTAAAACGCACAAAACAAAGCCCCCCCCAAACCCCCACCCTACACGCATGCAGAGGCTACGGCCTACCTCCCCCCTAGCAGTGTGCCTGTCGCCCAAGAAAAGAGTACCCGAAATATAGATGTAGAAATGAAAAAGAAAGGAAAGAAAAAGGTCATATGAAGCCGGAGGAGGGTCATCCCTACGTGCTCCCGGTCTCCCTTACCACGAATTTATCCTCCACCCCAAGAGCAACAGTCAACAAAAGCATGCAATTATTACAGTAAGAAATGGGGAGAGTCATCACATACTGCGCAAAGAAATGTGCCATAGGAACACTCCGACCCGATCCCCCGCCAGCCAAGCAATCACCAACCGTGAGAAAGGACCATTCAGCCCTGGCCTGTCCGTGTGAGTCCCCCGAGGTATGCCCTCCAAGGAAAGCCCGTCCCAGCCAACACAAAGAAACAAAATGTCCACGCAAGGCAGAAGAGCGGCATGCAAAGACAAAATGGACGCCGCCGATCACCAGTGGATTCATCTGTACTGACGACCATCACCCCCAGTTCCGTTCGATGAAACATAGTCCACAGCAGGGAAACAAGGGAGAGGAAACAGGAGGTAGTCACATGAGCCAACAGTTGCAAGAACCGTATATGGGCCAATAGTGGCGATACAATGGACGAAGCCACAGTCCTCCGATGTGAGAGAAATCCGTCAGTGTAGTAGAAGCAGACTGACAGTCGTCCGCAGGCAACAACGCTGTGCGGGATCATCCGTTCCCCTCCGCACCCATGTGGAACCATAGTATCCTCCTCAAGGACAGGCAGAGGCAAAGCCTCGCACATCTGGGAGCCCTCTGACCGTAGTCGCCTCAGTGTGAGCGCAATATCGTCCAGCTTTCTTCCCAACTCTCGGGAACCATCCTTCCACACAGACTGTAGGTCACCAAGAGCAGCAAGAACGTCGACACAGGACAACGTAGGCTGCATTCCCAACATCGCATCACCACGCGGTGATGCACGCTCCCCATCACACAGCACTTCGATAGGCAGGTTAATACACTCCATCTCAGTCAGGCAGCCATCAGACGCCTCCACCTTGTAGGGAGAACGGAGGTGAAGCAGGGGCGAGTCCAGCACAGGCGGGCTACAGTTCGAATCACCAAGGCCTCCAAAGCACACGTCTAAGGAGCGATCTCCGGTAACGGTCATCCCCTCTCCGACTCAGGGCTAGTGGCAAATTCGGGAGCGGCCCGCGAACACCGGGAGAGTCCGAAAATGGAGTCGATACAGCTCACCTCCAACGTTGCGCAATTAAACAGTATTCCCAGTGAGCCCCCTTCTCGAGGATGTACTCCGGTCGCGTACCGTGATAAGCCACGCCCCTCCAGAAAAATGTTATACTTTTTTTCCCCTCGGTGGTTATTTCGTCCCGGAGGACCAGCTCCGCCCAGGCCCAGCTGGCCGATGTTGATCAATTAACACCCGGCCGTGTTACGCAGCCGAGGTCCCGGCTCCAGGGATGTTAAGGCCGCCGACCAACTTCGAGGATTTCTCCGGTTACAAGGCAGGCAGAGACATCTGGATCACGCGAATGACGTCCATGCGCATTCACCGATACCCCGCTGTAGCACAATCACAGGATTATGGGCAGGATTTTAGTGCGGGGCTCGGAGGCTTGCGGAGCCGGGAGCCTACACTTCCACTCCGATCGCCATCTTGGCTCCTCCCCTCAATGGATACTTTTTAAGATACCTATTATATTGCTGTTTTTATGTCTGTATTTCTATGCATTTGAAATGATGCGAAATAAAGTTGAGACTGACTGACTGTGCCACAGTTATGGCCATCCTCAGAGAGGTGCGTGACAATACTATCCTCTGACAAATCACGTTGCATAAGTACTAACTGGGGTTATGATGGAACATGGCCCTAGATATTCGTGTCACTCAAATTCCTCATATCAACTGTGCCTTGTTGGTTCTGCAGCCCTCTAGTACTGACATCCATGTCTCAGACCCATGAATTTGTTACTGTTGTGTTTAAAAGGCGTCAGTCACCCTTTCAATATTGATGTTTCTCACATTCATATATTAAATTGTTTTTATTCTACCTGGCAATAGGACCAAGCAATCAGTATTACTCAAACCCATAAAGGTTTTGGCAGCATGGAAGATCTGTGATAGGGCATGGCAGGTGACATTCATTTTACTCACATCTATGAAGTTAGTTATGTTAATAAGGAGGACAAAAATTAATTCATGGTCAGAAACGTAAAGACAAATATATCGACATTAGCAAAGAAGTCTAACAGTGCTACTCGTACCGCTGTGTCAGGATTTGGGCCTAGAGACAGGAAGGGGCAGATTTACGAGCCCCCTGCGCCACCAGATCGTCACTTTTTGTGACGTACTCGAGGCGCATTTCACTTCTCCATATTTACAAGGAGTGGAAAAGCCACCCTGCGTGACATTTCCTCTGCTTGTAAATATGGCTCCTTCACATGCAGCACTTTGAGCGGAAGGGGCATTCCATGGGTGCTGCTGTGGATGTTCCCACGCAACACTCATGGAACGAGACACATTTCCAGATTTACGAGGAATCGTAAATCTGGAAATGCGTGTCAATGCTACACATCCCCAGGATTCTCCTCGTTTTTTCCTCTTTCAAAGCGTGCTGCATTCTACAGCACACATTGAAAGAGGAAAATGCCTATAGTGATTGTTTTCGTGCAGGAAGGTGCCCCTTCCTGCACAAAAACAATCTCCCTATGATGCAGGCATCCTTGCACCATGATGCAAGGGTGCCTGCGCCGGTGCATGGTTGCAGTTTGTGCGCCAGCGCAGGGGAGAGCACAAATGCGACATATTATTGTAATTGGAAGTGCCGTAGCGTGGCGCAGCCAAAGGGCTTGCGTTGCCGCACTGCGGCACTTCCTTGTAGATCTGCCCCGAAGTGTTAAAGCTTGATCCAGCCTTATTCAAAACAAATAGTTTCCACAAGAGAATAGTTGGTTCATCCAAGTGAAGTTATACCAACTGTGAGCAGTGTGTGAATTTCAATGGGGTACATTTTTTTGTACATACGTTTCACTTAGTTTAACTAGGGCGAGTGCTTAATTTGTAAAATTATAAGTGCCAGGGTCCTGACTGGGAGGCCACTGCAGCTTGCAGCACACATTGCCGCCCCAAAACAACTACTAATCATCTCCCTCGCCTGCACGTGCAACAGTTCAGATTATTCCAGGTCCCCAAAGCTAAAGGAATGGTTGGGGAGGTAGGTATTGATTATTTTTAATGTATATTGCATTCATAAAGAACCGTTGTTCTGCTCATCTCTAAATAAGATGGGCAGCGCCACCGTGTGGCAGACTGACATAAGTGCATGTTGACAATTAAGTGCCTGTAGCGAGCATCGGAAACCAATTAAGGGCCTGCAGGTGCTGAGCCGGAAACCAATTAAGTGCCGGTGCCCAGCACCGAAAATTACCGGCTCAAATTAAGCACTGCTACGGCCTATCTTTTCGGTGAGATGTATTTTGTCTTTGGAAATCATTGACCCATTTGACCGCTCTGCTAGGAAGCCGAGAAAGGCCCGCACGCGCAGATGGAAACATGCTCAGCTGTTTGGAGTCTGATACAATTATTTTGGTCTCAATCATTAGTAACAGATCTGTGAGGAGTGGATCTGGCATCATTATCCTCAACAAGGCAGGCAGTTCACAAGTATGCAGGCACCAGAACCCCACTCCTCCTTTAGATGCAGTCGGGTGGGCAGATTTTAGCCTTGGTGTTTGGGGGCTTGATAGCTAATTCTAGATCTAACGCATTTCCATTTTTGCGTTTCTATATGGTTTTTGTTGAAATTAATTTATATCTCCTTATTGATTAGTATTGTATTGATGATTGAGTTGGATCATGTTTTTATATGAGGGTTGATATGTTTTTAACAATTGTCTGAATAAATTGTATTTTTTAATAATCCTTTAATAATTTATTTTTACATTTTCTCTTTGTTCATCTCACTGGTGTGAATTAAGTGTTTTGTATGTAAGTATGCCTGCTGTATAATACTGCCCAAAGGGCATTTCTCGTCAGACATTTGTCCTTATTGGTACCCTACCCCTTTGGCTGTTGGGTCCCTCTCTCTTTTACTAGAGATATTATCAAACATCAGCAAAACCGTTATCTCTCGCCTTTATAATGCGAGCGCCAAGCTCTGCTTTAAAAAACGTAAAACACGTTTCAGAATACTAGAGGGAAAGCAAACGCACGTTAGGATATCCGAAAACTGTACACTTTATTCAATCTTTATAAATGGCATGGCATATTTTTCAAATATTTTTCAATTGAGAAAATATGAAAAGAATAAAAAAAAAAGAATAGGAGAGAGTCAGAATTTAAAGGAAAATGCTTCCAATGCACCATTTACTTTCCATTGGAGTCAGACCCTTGACCCTCCTCAGTAGTCCAGAGAGCAGTATTATGGGACTCTAGGAGAAGCGCCATACAAAGTGGCCTCAAATGCCAGCTAGGTGAGTGCAGCAGCCAGTCCCTCCTCCAGCACCTTAAAAGCCTTTGAATGCCCAAGCCCGTACTTTCGTGCAATATAGAGAATGCAGAAGATGAACCAAAAAGAGCCCTTAAAGGCTTCCAAACGGCTTTTAGTCATACCCTGGCAAAAATATTCCTGTTGCTATGCTTTTAGAGACAAGCTTAGAGTGATGGGGGCCAATACAGAGTGCATAGGATGGTATATAAGGGAGAGAGAGCAAGAAAACACAGAGGGCCTCATTTATGAAAAGTGACGCATCGCTGCGTGAAAACAGCGATGCGTCAGTTTTCATTGTGTCCTCCTTGCGACACCAATGATGCGTCATATTTACAGTATGACGCATCATTGCGCAAGGAGTTACAGATACGTCAGTATTTCTGAAGTATCTGTAAGTGCAAAAGTGACGCATTGCTGGAGTGTGTCACAAAAGTGACGCAAGTCCAGCAATGTGTCCTTTCACATGGGGCAAGCCCCATGTGAAAGGGCCTGCGAGAGTCTTACGCCTGCTATGAGGCAGGCGCAAGAGTTTGACGCAATGGTGTCCTAGAAGTGACGCAGTGAAATCTCATAGATTTCACTGCGTCACTTCTATGACCCTTTCTTGTGTCAATACGCCCCCCTTGCATACATTATACCTGGCGCAGGTATAATGTGGCGCAGGGGCTTACAAAGTGACGCATCTAACTAGATGCATCACTTTGTAAATATGGCGCAATAGGGCGCATTTTTTACGCCACTGGTGCGTCACAAAAAGTGACGCACCAGCAGCGTAAAAGTGACGCACGCCTCATAAATGAGGCCCAAAGACTCTTGGAGTGCTTAATGAAAAATATAAAAGTAGTTCCATGAATGTGAGCAGTGGAAGGACACAACTCAGCCAAGGAAAAGAATGGTAAAGAGGCTATGCTCCAAGGGAGGATGAAATATAATGAGAGACAGTAAAGTAATCAAATAAGCAAGCAAACACATGAGAGTGACAAAGCCAACCAATGGAAACAGAGGGAGGGCTCTGGCGTCTGGAGGCGAAACCTAAAAACATGGGCAGCCCCCTCCCTAGTAAAACAGTGGCATTTGCCTCAGGGGGCAGTCACTGGGCCTCATCAGAATCACCCCCACCCAAGCTGTGCTGTTGTGAACAAGCTGCATACTGTGGTGTGTGTTTTTTAATCCCGGCTTCACTTTCTGTCCTGACTGTGGGCCTGATTCACAAAGGGCCTTTACACTTGTTGCGGGACCTCCACATTACAGTTACTCATTGCCTCCCTCCCAAACTATTGCAAGGCCTCTGCCATGAGCGCAGACGCCCTTTGTGAATCGGGCCCTGAGCGTGCACTTGAGCAATCATTTTTTTATGCTTTGTTTAGGTCCTGTTTTTCCCAGCACTGGAAGCACTTAACGTCATGACAAGCACTGATAGCAAGTATATGTAAGAAAACTGGACTGGAACCCTAAACACATATTTTATTCACAGTGGGAAAATAAATGAAACCTTAAAAGAAGCAGTTATGTGTTTTAATCTTGGGTCTCCAATTGGCCAAACTGTTTGATCTTGGGCACATCATTTTGTCTCCATCCTGTTGTCCTCTTACCTGCCCAAGGCGGTTTTCATTCATACAGGATTATGATTCAATCGTGACACTGCTTCACTGAGTGGGGTGGAGTTAACAGCATTACTGACCCCATCCAACTATGTGAAAAGTGAGGGACTGCTGCCTTCCCTCATTGGCCTACCCAGGAAGGCAGCAGCGCCAACCCTCCTGGGACCTCCAATGCTCCCTCCTCTATAGTGAAAGGAAGTTTTATAGGTTTTTATTTTTGGTGCATGCATGTATGAATGTATGTGTATTTGCGAGTGAGTGTTGTGAATGGGTGTGTGTGCATGTGTGTGTGAATGCATGGGTGTGAGTGAGTGTGTAGGTGTGCGTGTGTGGCCCCCATGCCCCCCCTCCCTGATAAACTTACCAACCACCACTGGTTCAACTGCAGGCGGGGCAGATTCAGCCTTCCATCCTTCGAGAGTCAATACATTGAGTACCATGAGCTGATTAATAGGAACATATATTCTTCATCTTTCCTTTTTTACAGACAGTAACATTGGTTAAATGTTTTATTAACCCGCTTAACAAATTGTATGGTGACTTCATCACTAGGTCCTGGATGGATTATTGACACAATTTCACCATCCTAAAGGCTTCCAGGCAGACCTTTGCTACTATAGGGCTTCTCCGCTTGTTTGGGGTGTTTTGCCATAGATGTTCCTATTACTTCGTATTAGTATCCCTAAAGATCTCTAAACAGGCGGCCAGGGCCGCACAGTGAGTACCCCAGCATTAGCTGAATTTCCCAGTTTTAATGTCTGCCAGAGGTTCTGTAGCATCTGTCTGCAGACAGAAACCTATAATGTGCCAAAGCTGGTGTGATTTGATCCAAAGTCTATTGATCAGTAACTAGGCTGTCAATCTACCTTCCCTGAAGAGAGCTATTAAGCTACGACCCAGCAGGCGTTAGGCTCCGAAATGAAGACTTGTACAAGTTTGTAAAGCTAAATGTTTTATTCTATAAATTGCGTCGATTGTATGCTCTGAGTTCACCCTCAGTAATCTCGAGTCTGGCTATGTCTGATTATTTAGCATCGAAAGTTTATAAATTGCTCTAGGACAGGGGCGGCCGCTAAACATAACAGTCAGAGTTCAGGGAGTTAAATTGGCGGCAGCATGCAGTGGGGACCACTGTCTACTCCGCCCAAAGCCTAAAGCCATCTTTTCATTTTGTAAGTCTATACCACTTATTTTCACTGGTCAGTATCTGATAAATGTGTAGCGACTGAAGTAAGGTTGAAAACTACTGATGCTGGGGTGCGTGGAATTTGAGTCAGAAGTTCAGGTATGCTGGTCCGGTGTCGTGGAGGGCCTTGTGAGCGTGGGTGAGCATCTTGAAGGTGACTCTAGCCTCGATGGGGAGCCAGTGGAGTGTGTGCAGGAGCTGGTAGATGTGGCAGTGTCTTGGCAGGTTGAGGACCAGTCTTGCGGCAACGTTTTGGATGTTCTGTAGCTTGCGGGTGATGTTTTTGTTTACTCTGGCATAGAGTGCATTGCCGTAGTCGAGCCTGCTGGTGACCAGGGCGTGAGTGATGGTCTTTCTATGTTTGAGGGGGCTCCATTTGAAGGTCTTACGTAGGAGGCAGATTGTGTGGAAGCAGGAGGACGAGACAGAGTTGATCTGGCGGTCCATTTTGAGCTCGGAGTCCAGGATGATTCCCAGGTTGTGTGCGTGGTCTGTGGGGGTGAGCCGGCTTCCGAGGGCGGGGGCCACCATGTGTTGTTCCAGGCATCGGGGTTTGGGCCCATGATGAGTACTTCTGTTTTGTTGGTGTTTAGTTGTAGGCAGCTGTTTTTCATCCATTTGACGACGGCTTCCATGCCTTCTCGAAAGTTGCGTCTGGCGGTGTTGGATTCGTTGGATAGGGAGAGGATGAGTTGGGTGTCATCTGCGTATGACACAATGCTGAGTCCGTAGGTTCTGAAGAAGGGGGCCAGCGGAGCCATGTAGATGTTGAAGAGCGTATGGCTGAAGGAGGACCCCTGGGGGACTCTGCAGGTGGTAAGTGTAGGGTACGAGAATAAAGGGGGGAGTCTGACCCGCTGCGTTCTTCCGTAGAGGAAGGAGCGGATCCAGTCAAGGGCCTTGTCTTGGATCCCTGCGTCGTGGAGTCTGCGTATTAGGGTGCGGTGACTGACTGTGTCGAACGCCGCTGAGCGGTCGAGGAGGATGAGGGCTGCTGTTTCTCCTTTGTCCAGTAAGTTACGGATGTCATCTGTTGTGGCAAGGAGGGTGGTTTCCATACTGTGTTTTTTTCTGAAGCTGGATTGGAAGGGGTCGAGGATGTTGTGCTCTTCGATGAATGTGGCGAGTTGGCTGTCGATGGCTTTCTAGATTACTTTAGCTGGGAATGGGAGCAGGGAGATGGGTCTGTAGTTTTTGAGGTCGGTGGGGTCTGCCGAGGGTTTCTTCAGGAGGGGGTTGATCTCAGCGTTTTTCCAGTCGTCAGGGAACGAGGCATTGCCAGGGAGCTGTTGATGGCATACGGGGAGATGATGTCCGTGAATGTAATTGGCAAATAGTCCGCGGGGTCCAGGGGGTCGGTAGATAAGGGTTCCTTGGAGGTAGGGCTGGCCAGTATCTTGAAGTGAAGGTGTTCCATCAGGTCTGTGGGCTCGTCGGGGAGTGTGCTCAGGTGGAGGGTGGATTTGTGGACGATGGCGATTCCTCCTCCCAGGCGGGTGGGGCGGTCCTTCCTGGACAATAAGGGGTGGCCTTTTAAGTGGCCCTTCCCTTGGTGATTAGGCATGGTGTGGTTCACAAGGTGCACTTTGCATGTCCAAAGGACTTTTACAACCTGCAATGTGACCTTTGTACATTGGGACACTCCATTTTGTAGTCTCAAAACCTATATGATTTTGTACACACCAGTCTTTGCGATTTCGTTTTGTACTTTGGCCTTTGTTTCCTGGAACAAAGTGCAGAATCTGATTTTAGTTTCTCCTAGTATATTGTGGACTGACGTCATGCTGTAGCTGTGATGTCATAGTGCAGACAACCTCTCTCCTGGCAGTCTACGTAAAGGATGGTGCATGTGCAATGTTTCCTCTAGTAGAGGGTTGCTACCAGTCAGCTCACAGTCCTACTGAAGCATGGGACTAGCTCTCACAGTCCTACGAGGCCTTGGCGCAAACAGAGCATTGACACACAGAGCTTGGGGGTTAGTGGTTCACATCCCTTCTAAGCCGTTGAGCCTGAAACTGCCAGCAGCATTGAGCTATATAGGGCAAGGAGCTCACAGTCCTACTAATGACTGAGGGCACAGCTCAATTGAGGTTTGAGGTCACAGCTTAGAGCCCTACTGAGTCATGGAGCCAAAAGCTCACTCAGATCCCTGCCTCTCAGTCAAAGTGTAATGGGGCTGGCGAAGACAACATGCAATATGACTGAGAGAAGGAGGTTGACATTGTTCTTAGTGAAGTGAAGATTTGGGAACACACCTGCATTTGCCCAGAGAAGGTAGCCGTGACATTGTGTCTGTAAGATCTTGGCGCGGGTGGACTTTGCTAGGGTGAAGGGTCATTGTACTGAGAGGGAAATCTGAGGCAATTTCGAGCCACCTGCGCACAGGGATACTGTTAAAGTTATACACATGCAGTGGCAGGTGGTGCCTCATCACAAAAGTAAATCTGTGCCTGGCTCTGGCTCGAGGACCTTTCGAAATCTCAAGCCCAAAACGAGTTTAGCTTTCACGAGGCTGCTGCCTACCACCAACGCTGTTTGCTTGTATGCCAATAATTACAGACAAAGCAGTAACCTTTGATGTAAAAATGGGTCAGAGAGAGACACACCAATCAAGTGACTGAAGTGCGCAATGTGGAACCAGAAAACCTCTGATCGGTTCTGTCCCCCCATGCTTAACCATATTGTGTGATCCTAGGCATATATTTTATTTTGCCCTGCCTCCTTTTTTTCTTTAACACATATGAGAGCACCTTCTAAGGGGGCGTGGCCAAGCAGGCCACGATCGCGGACGCGCTCTGCTGAGGCTCCGCAGTCGGTCAGACCAGTGGACAGCACCACCTCGTCGTTTCTGGCGCAAAATCGCCCCAGCTGGTGTCAGAACCGAGGATGCATGTAGGGGTGTCCAGACAAGCCTGTAAACCGCAACACCTAAAGAGAACGCCGCAAAAGTCTTGCCCCGGGGCCCAGCAACAAGCTGGCGGCCGCCTGTATCCAGCTCTGACTTCACTGCAGCAGAGTCCTGATCACCGGGCTCAACGAATTCCCGCACCGGGAGTGCCTGGCTACTACCCCAGACCCAGGCATTACGAGACGGCGCCCATGCGTTTGCTGCCACCAACCAGCGCAGACTCACCGTGTCGCGGAGGGGACCGGGAGCAGCCGGCGGACATCCAGCGTGTCTTCATCCAAGGGGCACCACCCCTAGGTGGGATGCTGAAGCAGCCATAGGGGTAGACATCGCCGACTGCAGCGGACGAACTCCGGGGGTCGAGGCACGGAGGCCCCCTCCACGACTCTCCACTCGGGGTCTTCCTAGCGCCAAAATCTGCCTGATTCCAAGATGGCGCCCACGAGCTAAGACGCTCGCGAACACCAGCCAATGGAGGAGTGTGGCTCACTGATTAGAGCGGCAGACCCTGATGCAGAGGTCTGGCCCGGGACCAGGGTTCAATTCCCGACGCGGCAGGGTCCTGAGCCCAAAATGTCCACGGACTCGATAATTCTCGCCTCGGTGCCTATTCTAATCATGGGGTCCCACGCTGCAACTCTGGGCAATAGTTGCTTAATCTCCCCTACGGCGGCCCACCCGCTGCGGGATGCCTGGCTTTCACCTTGGGGATACCCAGTAGGGGTTATCTCACAGGGAAAAGCCAAGACGGGTTCCCAAGGCAAGCGCCTTGATGCCTTTGGGTGATACGTGCGCTATATAAGTTGCAATACATTTACATTTACATTTACAGCCAGACCTCCCCAGGGGCCCTACATGCAACGCCACAAAAGGTGAGGTTGAGGGATTCAATCCTCCTTCGCTGGCCCTGACCCTGCAATCCCCTCTCACCCGCCGCAACGACCAGGAGACAGGACCGCGAATGCCTGACCTTAACATGGCGGCCACCAGGGTGGCATAGGCTCAGCAAGCAGGCCACCACCAAGCCACAACTACGCCCATAGACTTGGCGGAAAGGTGCCTGGACCACCCTAGATGCCAGCAGTAACCGCCAAGCCGCCAGTACCCGACACTGATGCCCTGGGGGAGCTTGAGACCCTCTGAACGCCTCGGACTAGCGCTATAATCACTGTTGGCCCCAGAAAACATGCACGCAGGGAGGCAGGTGGCAGGTCCAACAGTGAGCGATTGCCGCAAAGGGAACCTACCGCGAGTGTGGCTGGCGGCACGACGGAGCATGCCCCACTGGGGCGGGAGTGACCTGCATACATCAAGCGGTAAACAAGTGGGATAATTAGACTGCGAGGAGACACTGAACCGCTTACACCCCCACCGCTGGCAACGCAGGGCAAGAAGGACTTCACCCCAAATGGTAAAATGGGGAAGCCCAGAGCCACACAACAGACAACGGTCCCAGAAACTGCGCCGGAGAATCTGCCCCGCTAATGCACTGACCAAGCCATCCACGACCCAACCAGAGCCGACCATCTCGGACAAACTAGACCAGGTACTGGCGGCAATAGAACTTTCTAGAGTCTCCATGGAGGAACGACTCGGCACCCTCACCACGGACATCAGCCTTATCCGAGATGACCGTCGGAAACTAGTCGACAAGGTGAAAGATGGAGAGAAGTCCCTCGCTGACCTACAGCCCACTGTGAGTGCACAGCAAAAAACGCTCCGGTCCGTCCTGGGTCGCCTGACCACCGTGGAGGAGCGCATGGATGATTTGGAGGGACGCTTGCGGCGCTGCAATATTCGCGTGCTGGGCCTTCCGGAGGGAGTCAAGGGGATGCACCCAAGTGCTTATATGGACCGAATGGCTTTCTTCTTAATGGAGCGAACCCACCGGGTTCCAGCAAGCAAACCACCGCCCGGAGCCCCACCTCCGCAGATGTTCGCTAAATATTTGTACTTTCAGGACCGCGACGCGGTACTGCGGGCTGCCAGATGCACAGGCCCCCTACAGGTGGAAAACAAACATATCATGATCTTTCCTGACTACGCACGGGTGGTGCAGAAACAACGATCGTCTTTCCTGGAGGTGAAGCGCCGACTGCGGGCGAATAACATATAGTATTCATTACTATATCCAGCCCACCTGAAGGTCATCCATACCGGCATCACCCACTTCTTTTCAAACGCCGCAGACGCGTGTGAGTGGGCTGACCACCACTACACACAGAACCCCGCAGAAGAGGCCTCGCGGGAGTGGAAACAAAGAGCACCACGCAACAGGAGATTCAACTCGCAACTAACACAAACGCATAGACGGCAAGGATGGAAAGAGATCACGGAGCGCCACGCTGTAGAATCACCGGGCCTGGAGCAAATCATGCAGGCTGTGACTGATCTAGGGACCACTCCACCCGAGGAGGACAGTGAGGGGGCCCTCCACCTCTTCTCTTCAGAAGGAGATGATAGCAATGACAAAAACAACAGGTGATGGACAGAATGCAGAACAATGTCATACATTCACCCCAGTACAGAGATCTGGGCCTAAATCCATCGTTTTTTTGCTCACCATGCCATTCCAGTTTGAACCCAGCCATATGCAAATCAGTCTTGACCCTGTGCCCCATGGGAACAGTCCAGCCCGAACTGCCAAGCCAGGTCCTCCCTGGACTGGAAACAAGCATCCAAGGACCGGTTTCGGGCTTTCAGCCCTCATCAGCCTGGATAGCTTGATTACAGTGGCATGGAGAGCACGGGACTCACATCTGAGCATACCCGTCCCACTCAGGGTGACAAATGCAAAAACAACAGGTGATGGACAGAATGCAGAACAATGTCATACATTCACCCCAGTACAGAGATCTGGGCCTAAATCTATCGTTTTTTTGCTCACCATGCCATTCCAGTTTGAACCCAGCCATATGCAAATCAGTCTTGACCCTGTGCCCCATGGGAACAGTCCAGCCCGAACTGCCAAGCCAGGTCCTCCCTGGACTGGAAACAAGCATCCAAGGACCGGTTTCGGGCTTTCAGCCCTCATCAGCCTGGATAGCTTGATTCCAGTGGCATGGAGAGCACGGGACTCACGTCTGAGCATACCCGTCCCACTCAGGGTGACAAATGCAAAAACAACAGGTGATGGACAGAATGCAGAACAATGTCATACATTCACCCCAGTACAGAGATCTCATGGAACTAGAGATCTTTCACCCCGAGTGGGCTGGGTATTCTCAGACGTGAGTCCCAGGCTCTCCACACCACTGGAGTCAAGCTATCCAGGCTGATGAAGGCTGATAGCCAGAAACCGGTCCTTGGATGCTTGATTCCGGTCTGGGAAAGACATGGCTTGGTAGTTCGGACTGGACTGTTCCCATGAGGCACAGGGTCAGAGCTGATTTGCATATAGCCAGTGTCTAACCCAGGGTGGTGTGGAGTGCAAAAGAACGATGGATTTAGGCCCAGATCCTTGTACTGGGGTGAATGTATGACATTGTTCTACATTCTGTCCATCAACTGTGTTTTTTGCGATGATAGCAATGAGACTCAATCCATGGCCGAATCCATCACTTTGCCCCAGGTCACTCCACAAACTGCCGATAACCTGCACTAATGGAAATGAAAGATGATGGCCAGAAGTATCCGGTTCGATTGGGCGGACATGACTAGTGCGCCCAAATGGAACACGCACGCACCATGCGTCACGACTTGCATGATGAACCACAATCCAGACGATGAACATTGATCCTTCGAATGCCCTGAGGGGACGGCGCCTCACGGGCATGAGCTCTTTACTCTCTAGTTCCATGAGAGTAGGTTTGGACGTATCAGCCCGCCGATAGGCCCCAGGTATTGGGACCGTTTCCCCACCCGGTTACTTATTTTACTGACCCGGTTTACTCCAACTCTTCACCCCGCAGGGAGCACATACACCAGGGCATCCAGCACACCTGGGTGGATGGCACTGTCCACCATGTTTAACGACCGCAGGGTTAGGACACCGCTAGAATCCATGACTCCACCACTCGCCGTCACATTACAGTGCATAGGTAACGATCACCAGACATCCAAATGCAGAGTGCAGACGTTAGTATTCTAACCTTAAACACACGGGGTCTCCATACGCCGCGCAAACGGTACGCAACATACTAAGTCCAATTCGTCGCACACTGCTTGTCCTATCAGCCGTCATGCTCCGGGGTCATACGCTGGTGGGACGAGCAGTGTGCGACCTCATTTGGAGGTACGCAACATACTCCTACATTAAGCGCCAACAACTGTGTCCCGGGGGCTCCGGGACGGGAAGGCCCTCGACCACCGGACTAGTACTGGCCAAGGGAGTCTGGGTAAACAGAAAGACAGGGGCCTTCAGTAGGGGTTTCAACAATGGTTTTATTGGGATATAGGTCTTTTTCATCAGGACGGGGACTCAGTCTCTCTCAAAAGGGATGTTCGGTGAAAAGTCACAAGCACGTCCTCCAGCTTAGTCAGGAACTGTGTGTTCTTTTTCCTGGATGGATGGTCTCACAGCTCCGGATTCTCGCCGGTACCCAAAACAGAAAGGAAACTCGGGTCAGCCTTAGAGCCACACAGGATACCGTAGAAAGGGCCGGGGGTGAGGGAAAAACCGCTAGTGTGAAGTGCTCGGGTCCAAAACAGGAGTGCAAGAAGTGCTCGTGCTCAGGCAGTCTTTAATAACTAGGACTGTACACTATCTACACCGGGGGCTGCCTCCTCCTCCCTATCCACCCCGTGACCCGGCCCTGTACCTCTTGAAGCCACGCCCCTCCCGTGGGTGCGTGGCTGGGCGAAGCGTCCAACCGTGGGCCTCCTGGCTTGTCGTCCTCGGTCTCTCGGGTCTCTGTCTCACGCCTTCCGTCCTCCTCGTTCACCTCCGCTACCAGGGAATCGCCGTCCGTCGTTCGTCCGCTACTTCCTCCTTTTGACGTCACCACGCTTGCGATGGGCGGGGTCTCGTCCCTCGAAGTCTGTTCCTTAAAGGCGCCGAACGTTGTGTGATCGTCCGGCCATCCGGACTCCGGCTCCTCAGTCCAGGCGTCCGGTGGGAGCTGTGGGGAGAACGTGGCAGGTGAGAGGGGGGCGGCGGACCACCAGTCAAGGGGGGGAGTCCCTATCAGGCCGCCTGCCCCGTCACAAACTGCAAATTGCATTCCTGCAGAAGACAGACCTCACAGCTCCAGAAATCAGCAAACTGCCGGCCCGGTGGCGCAGAACCATATGTGCCACGTCATACTCAGCATATGCACGAGGTGCGCTGATCTGGGTCCACCCGGGTACCCCTTTTCAGGAGCTCCGGAGAGTAGTGGACAAAGAAGGGAGGTATGCACTGTTAGAGGGGCTGTTAGATGGACAGCCCATTCTCTTGGGTAGCATATATACACCGAATATTGAACAGGACAGGTTTTGGGAATCCCTTACAGGGATTCTAGCCCAACTCGCATCTCTCCGATGGATCTTAGGGGGCGACTATAACTGCACGCTCAATATTGCACTAGACAGGTCTCACCCGCCACCCCCACACTCTCCCGCCCTAAAACAGACGGAACGCTTTCAACGTTGGGTCTGTTACTGAGCATTAGTTGACGCGTGGAGAGCACATCTCCCTCTAACGAAGCTCTACTCATTCCACTCCATAGCACACAACCTACGGATCCGATCGGACAGATTTTTATGCTCCCCGTCACTGATTCCCAAAGTCCAACACACGGATTACTTAGGCTGCGTAATCTCCGACCACGACACACATACCTTACGCATACAATGGAGGCCCCCCCAGTGCCCACGTGGTGCCTTCCACAAGACTGTCTGACGGACCAAGTGTTCAAACACGACCATGAACAAAGCATACAAGACTACTTTACTCACAATGCTGGGACTGCCACCTCCAGACTAGTGGAATGGGATGCATTCAAAATAGTGGCTCAGGGAGCATGCATCAAACAAATAGTGGGGGTGAAACGCACACTAGAACAAACACTCTGTGCTACAGAACTGAAGTTAGCAACCCTCACGAAACAGGAAGATGCTAATGCCGCAACAGCGGCTTAAGTAGCAGAGGCCAAAACACAGTACTCCACCGCCATGGCAGACTTACGTAAATACAACTTTAGGGGCTATGGCACTCGGATGCCCAAGGAAAGGGATAAAATGGGCACACTTCTAGCATGGCTAGCAAAACAGGACACAGACACAGAACCCATCACTGAGATAATAGGTCCCTCGGGTAACCTGGTGTGCTCCCACATGGAC
The DNA here is from genome assembly GCF_964261635.1 of Lissotriton helveticus. Classification (NCBI taxonomy): domain Eukaryota; kingdom Metazoa; phylum Chordata; class Amphibia; order Caudata; family Salamandridae; genus Lissotriton; species Lissotriton helveticus. Next base: position 1,711,339,115 of record NC_136057.1, read on the forward strand.
ATTTTAAGTGCTTTCCAGCAATACTATAACATGATTTATCGCACCCGACACATCTCAGACAGGAGGCGATAAGCCACTTTCTAGACCCGCTGCCGATCCCACACATCACGGAAGCAGAAAAAAACCACACTAGATGCCAAAATAACACCGACAGACGTCACCCACGCGATCCGTGCGCTAGCCAGGAACAAGGTACCGGGACTGGACGGTCTTCCTCTTGAATATTACAGCACCTTCTCCACCCTGTTGGTCCCTCATCTCGCGGAAACGCTGGCAGCTGCACTCGAAAAGAGGGAGCTGCGAAGCTCTCTTCGCGAGTCGGTCATAGTGACATTTCTCAAACCACACCGAGACCCACAACAATTATCTTCCTACCGCTCCATCACACTTCTATCTGCCGACTGTAAAATATTGGGAAAAATTCTGGCAGAGGTATGAACAAATTCTATGACCCCTAGTCCATCCGGATCAGTGCAGGTTTGGATGTATGACGTTACAACGCATACCATTACAACGCATAATGCTTTTGGGCACTGGATAGTGAATAGTTTAATTTACTATTCCAACTCCAGTCCCCATGGATAGCAGGGAAGGTGTTGGATAGTACATTAAACCTATTCCCTATCCTAGAGCGCCCCCCAGCGCTATGCGTTGTAATGGTTTGTGTTGTAAAAGTTGCGTTGTAATGGTAGTTTGTTGTAAAAGTTTCGTTGTAAAGGCTGTATACCGCAGGTTTGTCCCCGGCAGAAATCCGTCCCACAACATACAGCGTTTGTTTCACGTTCAGGATCAGCTGGGTGATGCGCACCCTCACGCGGCTTGTCTAATTCTAGATGTTGAAAAGGCCTTTGATACTCTCACGTGGCCATACCTTTTTGCAGTCCTGTGACGAGCAGGAATAGGTCCAACTCTCCTAAAGTACACACAGCTCCTCTACACCTAACTTACCTCTTGTATCAGAATAGGCCGATACATCTCGTCCACATTCAAATTGGAGAGGCGTACGAGGCAGGGATGCCCCCTATCGCCCCTGATCTTCGCCCTGGCAGTAGAACCTCTGGTGATACGATTACGTCAGGAGGGGACCACATGGGGCATTACCATAGCGTGCACTGTCCACTGCGTCTCCCTGTGTGCGGACGATCTCCTCCTGTACATCCGTGATATCACCACGGACCTCACACCCATATGGACAACTCTGACGGAGTTCGCCGAAGCTCCCGGACTCAGGGTGAACTGGGACAAATCCACAATCTACCCATTACACCCGTCCCTTGAGCCACGGGAGGTACGAGTGGGTGCGCAGAGCTTACCCTGGAGTATGAACGCCCCCGATATCTCGGTGTCCGCCTGTATCACTCCCCCACTGACATTTAGGAGGGCAATCATCGCAAAGTGTTGGCCGGCATCAGATCGTCTGTTGGATTCTGGAAGGGCCTTCTGTTGGCCCCGATAGGCCAGGTAGCCATAGCCAAGATGATCATTGTTCCCGGGCTGTTATTCTACTTCACGAATTTGCCAGTAATTCCACCCAAGCCTTTCTTTCAGGACCTAGACTCGCTCCTCCGATCACTTATCTGGGGAGCTAGCCGACACCGGATAGCTCTCACTAAACTGCAATTGCCCACCATGCAAAGGGGTCTCGGCGCCCCTGCTTTCGAATCATATTTCCTGGTGGCGCAGCTCCAGTGGCTGTCGTACTCGATGGTGGGTAGGCATACCGGTGAAACATATACGGCTCGGGCCCGGTCCCCACCCCAGAACTCTGCCGGCTGCTACTGCCGGGTACCAAACCACGGCGGACGTATCCGCTGCAAGTGTCGGTGGCCCGAAGGTGTATGCAAAGAGTTCATCGCATGTCGGCAGGGACCCCACACTACTCCTCTCGGCTGCCGCTGGTCGGCTGGCCCAAACGGGAGACATACTTCACAACCACCATCTCCGTGCATGGACGGAACGTGAGATAAACGAGGCGGAAGCGCTATTCACAGATGGGCAGCTCTGTCCCTATGAATAGCTCATGGAGAAATATGATCTCCCCCGGGACAGTTTTTAACCCACCGACAGTTCATAGAAAATTACCGCCCACACTCTGACCTTACTGCTGGCGAGCCAACAACACACCCGGTCATTCACACCATCTTATATATGGGTATAGGCCGGCACCTGGTTACATGGCTTATAAGTCCATAAGAGAACTTGCTAACAGACCACTGCATGCTCTCCGAGCCAACTGGGAAGACGAATTTGGGTGACAATTACACGACAGGGAGTGGGTAAGAGCGCTAAATTTCCCCAAGAAAGTGTCCAGAAATGCGCGTTTTAAAAATATACAGGTTTTTTGTCCTGCATAGAGCGTATCAAACAGCGGTGTGCCTGCAACGGTTCTACCCAGACACCCAGTTTCTCTGCCCCAGATGTCGCTCACCAGACGCGCACTTCCAGCACATGTTTTGGAGCTGCCCCACTTTACGACCGTACTGTTCTACAGTCACAATTAAAGAACTTACAGGACTTACAGATCTACACACGTGGGAAGCAGTCGCTCTAGGAATATTCTGAAGACCGAAAACACACAAAGTGCAAGTCCGCTTCGCATCACTAGCCACGCTCCTAGCCAAAAGCAGTATCTCCATGAACTGGTGAGCTGCATTAGGCCCCCAGATAGAGGCGTGGGTGCGTGCGGTACAGAAATGGGCGAAGGCAGAGGAGGAGACCCTAAGGGAGGAGGAAGCTAAGAGTCTACGAAAACATCCCATATCATTGGAGTGGGCCATGCTATCCCACCAGTTTAAACAATCGCACACGCAAACAGATCCAAACGCATCTCTACACGACTCCACGAACTTGGCAGCACAAACCTTGCAACAGAGCACGCATGACACAGCCCCCACTGCCCCGACCTTCACGTGATGTATGAGTATTCCGCTACATGCTGCACTGTATACTGCACCTGGCAACATCGTCCAACTGATAGCCCTTAAACAATGCTATGCCACACCTACAGACTGTAGCTGACATGACCCAGACGCCGTCCACGATGCCCACGCCCTGACTCCCCCCGGAATACACCCCCAGTTTATTCTCCCCTGCTCCCCAGCTCCCTCCGACATCACGTTACAGAGAAGACAAGTGGACTACAACATCCGGTATCTCCGCCGAATGTAGGGTGTATGTCCTTTGGTTGAACAACAGCATCACTGTCGCTAAATTATGCATAATATGATGTAACGTGATTTTATTGCAAAAATGTTAATAAAAATATTTTTTTTAAATGAGAGCACCTTCTACCAAGTGAGTTTAGGATGTGCTCGGTACAAAAACCTCTTGTCTTTGACTTAATAGACAATAATGTTGTCCATAGTAAGAATCTAGCCCATACAGTCAGGAACATAGAGTACACATAACAACTGCCTTACCTCTTAGTTCACTCACCGCATTGTCGTCAGGCAGGAACCTTTTTTTAACTTCATGTAAAAAACTCTTGTTACGAGAACCTTGATGCAGTCAATATCATCAGCTGTAATATGGTGGAATGCTACCTCTAGTGCCACCTCTCACTCGCATGCAGAGCGTGTTCAGGACCTTGGAGAGCGCCCGGTACGGTTTCTTTCTGCCTGGGCGAGATGAATGAGGGCCTCTGGCGGGTTTCTATTGCCTTGCAGCGGGACGTTTTTGACTTGAGTCGCACTTTCAAGGCAGCAAAGGTGTTTGTGACCTCAAGAACCACCTTTTACTTTAAGAACTCTTCTATGAGAAATCCCTCTCGTGCTTGACATTCACATCTTTATCTTCAGGTCTCGAATAGGTCGGAGGTATTTTCAGTTAAATTTGCTAAACCATAAGGCATTGGTATGTGGTAGGGATGTGGTAAAGGCGTCCCATCCATCCATTCTGTCTCTCTCTCCCTTTCTCTCCTCTCTCTCTTCTACCTCTCTGATTACTTTCTATCTTCCTTCCTCCCCCCTCTCCCTTTCTTTCTCTCGCTCTTGAGGTCTCCCTGTGGCCGCTGCAGTTTAACTCCGAGAGCTCTGGAAAGTAACAGAGGCAAAAGGAATCGGTCTGGGCTTTCAAAAACCAGCCTCCAATGTCTCAAACCTCTTGGAAAAATGCTGGTGAAATAAAAGGCCAGAATGTGTAAGGAAGAAGGGGTATCCCCGACTAGAGTTCCTAATTCGGGATAGGTATACTATTTGAAAGAAAAGTAATTAGGAACTGGTTTTAAATAGTTGTAAGGAAGAAGGGGTATCCCCGACTAGAGTTCCTAATTCGGGAAATAAAAGGCCAGTCCTGTCCTGCTCTCTGGATGTCCTTTTCAATATCTCTATCTCTAACTCACTTCAAAACCACATATTTATTTTCCTCTCTTTCTCTACTTACCGCTTCCTCTTTCCTCCTCTGTTTATGTTTCGCTCTGACTACCTCATCTTTCTCTATTTACTTTACTTTTCTCCCTACCTCATATCTCTTTCTGCATCATCCCTTTTTCTACTCCTTTCTGCCTCTATTTTATGTCTCTAGCTAAAGTCTTCTCTTTATGTCTGTGTCCATTTCCTGTACCCTGCTGGACCCATTTCTTTAACCCAGCAGGGCCAGAGGTAGCTGGAGAAGTGCACGCATGTGAAGAGAAGAGTGACAAGGTAAAGTTATTAGATTTTAACAACTGGGAATGTACAAAATCCTCAGAGTGGCGCTTTAATTTACATTGTTGAAGCACGAACACCAACAGTGATGGGGGATATATTTATGATTACAAATATTTGGCAACTAAAGCTCCAATTTCAAGCTCCAAGTACAAATGCCTAATTTCAACATTATTCTCTTGTGCACTCAACTTCTAACTGGTCACCCTTAGTGTGCTTTTTCTACAATGGGAGTAACAAGCTGGTTAGGCTCTGAATTCCATACAAAATATTGTTGCAAGAAAAAAAATATATGGATCCAAATTCCAAAAGAACTGGTTTTGTCAATGCTTGTTCATACTCTCTTGTGGTACTGTTTGACTGATGGACACCTTGAGCTTTCAGCTGTTTTCTGCTTGCCCCCCGTTTCTGAAGGTTTAGCATATAGTTCAAAATTGTTTGCAGCTATGGCCGGCTCAAGTAAGTGTGGTGAGGGGAGGTGGGGGGCAGGGCATGTCACGGGGAGGGGAGGTGTGGAGCAGCCGGTGGAGGACGTACTAGGTGTTCTTTATTTATTTAATTAAACCTATTCCGTCATCTGTCAACTTCTCCTTTACCTGTGCTGGCCGCCGCTGATTTGTTTGTCATATTCATAGGGTTCCAAACAAGGCCCTCCAAACTATACCTTACCTGGAGGGCTACAGATCCTTTAGATGTCACAGGGACAAGTATCTAAGAGCGCTAGTATGGCTCCAGGAGGAGGGCAGCCTGCAGCTGTGTCACACATTCAGAGGACAACAGCCCACAGTCACGTGTCCAGCAGACGACCCTTCCCTACTTTCTCTGTGTCCCTGTGTGCATTATGGGCCATTCAGTCGTAGCACAGATGGATCCTTGCTGGAGAGGTACCAGGATGGCGTGCTCTGCCCTTGCCCAGGTCCCCTTAGACGCCCCCACCCTACCTCTTCCACCTTGTGCGTGCAGCCTGAGGTTTTAATACACAGCCTGCATCTTGTTTTCTTTGAAATTATAGAGGCAGCTACTCAGAATGCAGCACTTGCCGGTTCATGCATAATCCTCGTCTCCGGGGACAGAGGGAGGGAGGACGCGGAGGCTTCAGTGAGCAGACCTGGATGCAGATAAGGTCTGGGGGAGGGGAGGCCGAGCTAGGTGGAGGTATAAAAAGGCAAGGTGGAGGGCAAAGAAGGGTACAGAAGGGTAGAGTCACTGACTCCCTCCTGGTGGGGAAGAGCCAGTGGCCTTCCAGGCCAGGCACAGACCTAGTATTGTTAGTCGTCAATCTTGGATGTCCTTCGATTCCAGGCCGGGGCGCTGAATTCTCATTTTTCAAGGGTGTTAAATGTTCCAGCATCGAAGAACAAAGTGATGGACCTGCTCCAATAGGGACAGTCCAGCATGACCTGCCGGGACGAACTCCTCCAGAGAGGAATACAATCAGTGCCAGGCCTAGACTGGTTCTCACAGGGCACGTCCATGTATAGTGTGGTACTGAGGGTGATAAATGATGGACTGCAGTGCAGCTCTAGGTGATCGCCCTTCCTTCCATCACTTTGCTGTTTGTTTCAGTAGATGCCCTATGTGCGACAGGTTCACCCATCTATGGGTACCAGGCTCGCTGTGCCACAGGGCTCAAGCTGTACCTCTCGGATGATTCCTAAGCAGAATGAAACCGGTCAGGGATTGGATGTGTTCTCTTCTGGATCAACCTGGGCTATACTCTTTGGAGCAAAATCAAGACTGGTTTTCATATGGATAGTCTTGCTCTAGACTGGTGCAACATCATACGATCACCAGTGGCTGAGAATAATTAGAACATTGGAATGGGGAGAGGATGTGGCCTAACGGCTAGGGCGGTCGATCTCAAATCTGGGGAACCGGGTTTGAGTCTCGGCAACGACGCGCAACATCCTGTAATTCTGGGCAAATCACTTAATCTCCCGTGCCTTAAAAAAAATATATTAATGTGTCCTTATGTAACGCAACTAGTGCTCATGTAAAGCGCTCTGATACCTTCGGGTGAAGTACGCACTATATAAAACTCCAGAAAATACAAAACGTTGAGTGCTCCATTGAAAACAGTGGAGTGCTCCGGGCTTCTAATGGCCAGGAGAAACCTGGAGCCTCAACATTACAATATTTGTTCACAGCAACAGCTGTGAACAAAGAACTCACTGACCCAATGAGATTTCAACCACCTCGGGCTCCATGACGCCTTTATTTGGCCTTTATTCTACAAATTAGAACATTCAGCCCTCTAGTGGCAGAATGTTCTAATAACCTTAGAACTCTCAGTAGCGGGATCTACTGGCCATTAAAGGCCTGCTCCCTTGTTAAAGATCAAAACCGAAAGCTGGAGCAAACCCTTAATGAGTGGTAGAGCCCACTACGGAGGGCTCTAAGGAGGTATTCAAACCTTCCTTCCATCACTTTGTTGTTTGTTGCAGAATGTCTAGGCAGGGCGTGTTAGAATTCCAGGCCTGAAAGAGATTAGAATTCCAGATCTGGTGGTGCTCAAATTCCAGACTTGGGGGGTGGGGGGCAGTGGGGGTAGTATTGCAGACCTGTGAAATATTGAAATTCCAGATATGGAAGTGTTCAAATTCCTGACTTGGTGTTATTAGACCTTCAGACCTGAGAGATACTGGAATGCCAAAACTGTTGTGATAAAACTCCAGAATTAGGGGGATTATAATTCATACCCATGAGGTTTGGAATTCCAGACCTGGCGATCTTAGAATTCAAGACCTTGGATGATTCGAATTCCAGACCTTAGATGTTAGGATTCCAGACCTGTGAGTTACTGCGATGCCATACAAAAGTTTTTTGTATTTTTTTATTCCAGATATGGGAATGCTAGAAGTCTATACATGAGAATTATTGGTTTTCCAGACTTGCGTGATTTGGAGTTCCAGAATGGGGGAGTTAAAATCCCAGTCCATGAGTTGTTAGAATTACAAACTTTAGAAGATTTGGAATTCCAGACCTAGGGTGTTAGAATTCCATTTCTGGGTGGTACTGGAAGGTATTTGAATTCCAGATCAGGGGATGTTAGAAATTTTAGACCTAGGGGTGTTAGAATGATATGCCTGAAAGGAGGGGTATAATTCGAAAACTAGAGTTGCTGAAGTAGTCCTTGGAGTATTTCCAAATCTGGTGGTGTTGAAATTCTCTATCTGCTGATATTGGAATCCAGAGCTGGTGGTGTTGGATTAACCGCCCTGGGGAGCTGGGTTTTTAAGCCTGAAGCAGTTGAACTTGTTTCTGAGAGGTGCTTTTATTCCCCCTATCAGGGATTCTTGGTTTATAGCTAGCCCTTGGGTTGTGGGGTTTCTATCACAGGACAATTGCATTTTGATTCCAGGGATATTGGATTTCCATCGCTGGGGTGGTGCCTGCTTGGTTTCTTGCCTGGCTGAATTTGACTGCCAGCTCTGCAGATACGGGGCCTTGGAATTCCAACCTTCCTACTTTGGATTTCCATCCGTGGTGTTAGATTTCCAGGTCTGGAGGTTTTGGATTACCAGGCCTGAGCATGACAGATTTTCAAACTTGTGGTTGTCAGATTTCCAGGCTTGGAGTTGCTGGATTTTGAGGCCTGAGAGAGTTGTATTCCCAAACCTTGGGTTATTAGATTCCCAATCCCCATGTTATTGAAAGTCCAGACCTGTTGATATTGGCTTTCCAGGCCTGGGGGCGTTGGATTTCGAGGCCTAACTTGATGTTGGATTCCCCTGCTTGTGGGGGTTGGATTTCCATTCTGTATTGATGGATTTTTTTTGGGTGGCGGTGTATTCCCAGTCTTACGGTAGTAGACAATAACGCTCAGGCGGACCAGCATGCGGGGGTAGGGGTGCGTGAAGGCCTGCCTGCGCAGTGTGCTGGGCCGGGCAGGGCAGTGCAGGATGGTGCGGGGGTAGGGGTGCGTGAAGGCCTGCCTGCGCAGTGTGCTGGGCCGGGCCGGGCAGTGCAGGATGGTGCGGGGGTAGGGGTGCGTGAAGGCCTGCCTGCGCAGTGTGCTGGGCCGGGCAGTGCAGGATGGTGCGGGGGTAGAGGTGCGTGAAGGCCTGCCTGCGCAGTGTGCTGGGCCGGGCAGGGCAGGATGGTGCGGGGGTAGAGGTGCGTGAAGGCCTGCCTGCGCAGTGTGCTGGGCCGGGCAGTGCAGGATGGTGCGGGGGTAGAGGTGCGTGAAGGCCTGCCTGCGCAGTGTGCTGGGCCGGGCAGTGCAGGATGGTGCGGGGGTAGAGGTGCGTGAAGGCCTGCCTACGCAGTGTGCTGGGCCGGGCAGTGCAGGATGGTGCGGGGGTAGAGGTGCGTGAAGGCCTGCCTGCGCAGTGTGCTGGGCCGGGCAGTGCAGGATGGTGCGGGGGTAGAGGTGCGTGAAGGCCTGCCTACGCAGTGTGCTGGGCCGGGCAGTGCAGGATGGTGCGGGGGTAGAGGTGCGTGAAGGCCTGCCTACGCAGTGTGCTGGGCCGGGCAGTGCAGGATGGTGCGGGGGTAGAGGTGCGTGAAGGCCTGCCTACGCAGTGTGCTGGGCCGGGCAGTGCAGGATGGTGCGGGGGGGACGTTTTCCTCCATCCTCCGCTCCAGCTGTCCCTGGCTCTCGGCGGCGCGTCCCGCAGAGACCTGGGATGCAGAGGGGCTGCTGCGAGCAGCAGGTGAGGAGGAGCGGGGGATGGGCGCAGCAACGCGCCCTGTCGGACACGGGCTGTGTGTGTGTGTGTGGTGGGGGGGGGGGGGGCGGAGGGGGCACGGAGTGGGTCGATGAGGTAAGGACAGTGACGGGGAAGGTGTGGGGGCTGGTGACGCGGCAGGGGACGGTGGAGCAAGGGTGTCAGCTTCGGGTGTCGGGAGGGAGCGACATTTAGGCGGGGAGGGGGGGGAATCTATATCGAACGAGACCGAGGTTATGCTTTCCGATGCGATTTAAATGGATGTTGGTGAAACCGGAAAGAAAAGATATATTAAATGAGAATGTAGCCGAGGAAGGGCGATTACAGAGAGGAAGGAGATTCGAGCGAGTAGGGACTAAATGGGAAGATACATTTAAAAAGGCAGAGAGAGCTGGAGGGAAATTCGAAATGTGAAAATAATTAAAAGGGGCGGAGGCGAGATATGTTAAAAGAGATTTGAAGGGAGGGGGGAGAGAGAGTCAAACACACATGGGGCACTCGATAGCGCGTGTTGGGAAGTTCTGAAGGTAGACAGAGCCACGAAGAAGCAGATCAGATGCACTGTGGATCGCCAACTCTCTCCGTTTTAACCCTCTGCTCCCCCCTCTTCAGTCGAGCTCCCCTCATGCCCTCTCTACCGAGCCGGCACTTTCTGCTGCCTGCACTTTCATCTTGCTGGCCAAGCTGGGCTTTCCACTATTCTCATGCTGTCAGAATTGGCTGCTCCTTTCGACTGCTTTGTCTTCTTTTGGTACCTTTGGCATTGTTCTATCTTGATTCTCTTCTTATCTCTCCTTTTGCCCAGAGTCTGTTTCTTAGACAAATTCTCTTGTCCCTTTCACCTTCTTCTTTTTGGGGTTACTCAGGGGGTCAGTCCTTGCCCCCTTTCTCTTTTCATTCTATACTTCTCCATTCTCAGGGATCTTCCCTCCCTTTAACCTTTCGCACCACCTCTATTCCAATGAGTCCCAGCTAACTTTCTGTTGTATTTCTTTCACCCAACCTTCATGCCACCATTTCCTCTTGTCTTTCCGCGATTAACTCCTGATTGTGCTCTTGTGCATTACATCTCAACACCTCAAAGACTGGAGTTATTTCTTCCTTGCACCCTCTCCTGATTCAGCTCTTTCTTTATCTTTTTTACCCTACTTATATTTCCTTTTCCCTTTCCACTCATAATCTTGGTGTTATCTTAGATTCAGGTATTTCCGTCTCTCTATACATCTTCACAGTTTCCCTCCCCTTTTGCTTTCAATTCAATAATCTTTATTTCGTTGCAGTTGCAGCATAAAAGATATACAAAATATATAATATACATTACCACATTATTATCAACAAATTATACGAAGATATCCAATCAACGAAAGTGCTGGTGCATGACCAAAAAAATTACCGTAAGCCTTTACAGCTAAATCATGAGTTGGGGCTTGAAACACACATCAATAAATATAGATAAAAAAATTCATTAAAATATTTACAAGGTTAAAAAAACATTAAATTGGGTTATAACTGCCAGTTAACAATTCTCACTATACACCCTTAAAATGGCAGAGACAATTTTTGTCTAATAAATTTTACAGCCAAGAGAAATCTGCTGATGCCAAACACAATTACTTGACTAGTGTCCGTAATTAATATTCTACCAGCTTCCTGGTGCGAAGTTGATCCGATATTACGGCACAATGGCACTATCCATTTCCTTCTTGTTTCTGCATAGCTCGAACTGAAAAATAGAATGTGAAAAATGTCTTCTTTTACATTATTTGTGCATAAAGTGCATTTATCGTTACTAATTTTCCCCCATTTTGTCTCGGTTTCCCGTGTTCTTAATATGCCATACCTATATTTTAAATACAGGGTTTTCGCCAATGGTGGCTGGATCTCATCAAGAAATATTTCAAACTGGGCCACATTTTTTACCATTAAAAATGTTTCAGTTGAGGGGCCATGTATTCCAACGTATACTGCGTCATGGCTCATAAGGGCCCAAAATGAAAGTTTGACTATTTTCTTTGAGGACACGGTCAAGGATTCTGGCTGGCTCCAAAAATGGGATAAACCCAATTTAGTTAACCAAGTTTTGACATGTTTAAACCAAGAGATCTTACTGCTAGTATCTAGTTTCAAAACTTCAACCAGTCCATTTTTATATTCAGTTAACTCAGGGGTGGTCCACAACCTGACCCATAACAATAGCGGTCTTAATATTGCATGTAAATCGGTGCGTCGTATGTTCATATCGAGGAGTAGGGGTAATAATGGAGTATTATTAGGAACCTTTAATAATCCCCTTATGAACTTATTCTCCAAGATTTCAAAGGTCTTTCTACACACAGGACCCCAGAGTTCTGCCCCATACAAAACTGCTGACTGGACCTTGCATCTAAAGAGCTCTAATGCTGGGGTGACTGCCTTATTTGCACATTTATTATGTCTTTTCAGTATCGGAAGACAATTTTGTTTGAACACAATTTTTGATTTTTCTAATTGGGGTTTCCAATTTAAAGATGAATCTAATAATACCCCCAAATAAGTAAAACTTTGTTCATAATCAAGTTTTTCTCCATTCAGCGTTACATTTTTCTTGAAACTTTTATGAGGATTGAGAGCCATATATTTAGTCTTTTTTACATTAATTTCTAACCCTTTTGTAATACAATACTGCTGGAACCTATCTAACAGGATCTGTAGGCCCCGTGGGGTTTGTGAAATGAGAATCGTGTCATCCGTAAAGAGGAGGGACGGAACTCGTTCCCCCCCCAGACGAGGTGAATCGTTGTCACAATTCTCCATATAAACTGCAATATCGTTAACAAAAAGGGAGAAAAGTGTAGGCGCCAGCACGCACCCTTGGCGCACTCCTCTCTTGATAGGGATTGCATCTGTGAGTTCTCCATTTGGGCCCCATCTTACCCTAGCGTAGTTATTCTGGTGTAACCCAATCACTAGTTTCAATAGTTCACCTGGAAACCCCTGCTTTTTCAGTGATTTCCACAGTAAATCACGAGGAATAAGGTCAAATGCTGCTCGTAAATCTACAAAGGTAACATTTAAATTACCTCTGCGAATGATGACATATTTCCAATACAGGCAGCATAGCCTTAATACCTGATCGATGGTCCCTGTCTTTTCCCTGAACCCTGCTTGATACTTGGATAAGACCAAGTTATCCTCCAACCACGTGTTTACGCGGTTTAGAATGTGTCTGGCATAAATTTTCTGTGTTATATCTAAAAGACTAATGGGGCGATAGTTCGCTGGATCACCTCTATCCCCCTTTTTAAAAATAGTGATAATTTCTGCCCCGTCCCATGTATCAGGGATTTGGTCACCAGCTGCGATGGTATTAAACAAATGGTTTAAGTAAGGTGCCCAGATCTCCATATTATGCTTATAAAGATCACCAGGGATCTTATCCAGGCCAGGAACCTTCCCTTGCTTCACAGAAGCAATTGCTGTTTTGGTCTCTTGTATGTCAAAGATTACCAATGGGTTTTCATCATTCTCTACCTGAGTTAGTGTTTGGTTTGGGTTTTCCGGGAGTTTTTCCTCTATAATTTGGGCTGCATATAATAAAGTAAAGTGATCAACCCATGTAGCTTCGTTTAAGAAAACCTCCCTCGAACCTTTGTCTGGCTTATTCCCTTTAGCTACTAACTCCCAGAACTGCCTGTGGTCTTTTGTTTTTGCAGCTAGTAACATACTGGACCATAGATCCTCATCCCAGGATGATTTGGCTGCAGCTATTGTCTTATTGTAGATTTCCTTTTTAATTTAAGTTCTACAGAGCTTTTACTTTTTACCGCATTAATCAGATCGGTTTTAGCAACTCGGCATTCCCTGTTAAACCAGGGTTTGCCTACAGGTTTTGCATTCACCGTCCCGATCCCTTTCCTAGGTTTTTTAGTAATAAGGTCTAGCAGTTTTTTACAAAAGGATTTATGTAATCCAATGAATTCACCAGATTTACATTCATCCACATTGTAAAATTCGAATGTGTTCACAAATGTGGAATAAATGTTAGCCAACAGATCTTTTCTTTCAAGGATGTATGCCCATTTAACGGCCCTTCGATTGTTACTTAATACAAGATTGTCGCAGGTTACTGGTGCTACTGAGCTATAAGTGCCCTCAGTAACACCATGTTCATTCAACATACTAGACAAAAAACTCATTTCCAACGGAAGGTGATCGCTCTCTAAGCGTTCTCTAACCTTTAAATCATTCGTATATGGCCACAGATTAAAAGAAACAGAAACATAGTCTATCTTGCTCTTACAATTGCCCCTACTAAAAGTAAATGCTTTCGGGGAGTCTGATGGCATGCGCCCATTACAAGCCCTTAAACCATGGCCTGTGAGCAGCCTTGTGATCTGCAGGGCTAATGCGGTCCCAGGAACAGTACCATTATTCAATGCTGGTATCCCATTAACAACATCCTCTTCCTCGTACAATTTAACCATCCCCACAATCGGCTTAAATTGCAATTCAGATCACCACATAAAATGATACTCCCATCTTGATCTAGGGTGTCCATAAACATTTCCAATTTCTCAATACATGGTGATTCCCTATTGGCGGGGCATGGTCTATTGTACACATTAATAAGGTTTATCACCCTCTTGTCTCTTGTTGTTAGTTTCAGTGCAAGTATATCTAAAGAATCAGTATTTAACATTTTTATCCCCACATCAATGGTTGTACTGATCCATATTACCAACCCTCCAGAGGCTCGCCCTCTTGCTGAAGGGACGGCCGCCACTTGGTAGGTTCTATGTCCTGTTCTATGGACCTGATCCGTGGCCCAGGTTTCCTGTAGCACACAGATATCAAATGTATTCGTATAACTGTTCCATTCAGGGTCACACATTTTAGTGCCAACTCCAGCGATATTCCACGAAACTAATGTTATTAATGGGGGTCCCTCTTTTAAACAATGGGTACTAAATTTAATAATGGGTGGTAGATTTTCATCAATAATAGTACAGATGTTCGTGTGCCTATCCACTAATAACTCCCTATTGTCACTATCTCCTTCCTTTGAGTCACAAGGCCTCATGGTTACTTCATGCCCATTCTCTACCATGTTATTGCTATTGCAAACTTTTTCACAGCCAATCTCCTGGTGATTAAATGGTATATTCACCCCCCCACTCTCCTTAGAAGATGCTACACTAAGTTTGGGGATTACATAATTAAAGGAGGTACCTCAGGTGTGGTGGTCAATGGAATTACATGTAGTCAATCGACTGACTCAAGACAATCAAATCGGTTATGGGAGATAAAATTATGGGGATGATGGATTTGTCCTAACCAACCTCCTCCTTGGTGCCTCCTACCACGATGTCTTACCATAGTCCACCCATCAGTCCTAGGATGAAAGTGACCGGGTGGATAGAAGTGTGTTAGTTTAAATGGTTGTATGGTGGTGGCTGGGTCTGGGTTTGGATACTTCCAATTACAGATATAGTTAACTATTCTTGGGTTGTCAAAATTGATAACTATGCTATCCCCTTCTATGTCTTTCATCAAATAACCCACCCAGGGTACTCGCCTAATGCTTAGGATGTTACCCCTCAGATCAGGGGGTAACGGCCTGTTAATATTTAGCCATTGAGTCACCCTTTTCCAGAGGAAAGATGAACTTTCCAACTCCTCTTTGCCTAACTCTGGAACTCCAGTCAGGATTGCCACAAATGGACAGACCTCCGGGGGAAGATTGAGTACATCCCTTGCCTGATCTTTATTTAGTCTATTTCCATTTACCACCCCCTTACTACCTATTGTTGTGCCTGGTGTACTTTGTTTTTGTGGTTTATTGTTAGGTACAACTCTAGGTGTAATAGGGTCCCCCACATTTGGTTTAGGTGCTGCTTTTTCATTAGGCACTAGTATTACATCAGGAGTTTTTGCAGACATAGCTTTTGATAATGTTAATTGCGGATTTATACTAGACTTGCTCTGTGGGTTATCTATTATCTCCTTTATGTCCCGTTCTATACGTTTTAAGGAAATCTCTATTTTACTCAATCTCTCCTCTAATGGGCGGAGTGTATGTCGTAGTGCTTCAAGTATGGCAATAGAAGCAGAATCCCCCCCTTCTGCGCCAATCCCTGCTATATCCTTATTTTTACCAACAGCCACTTCCAAACTAACTAAACTAATATTAGGTGTCACAGGCTGCTTAGGACCCTTCTTTCTCTTACCACCAATATTAGTGGTCGGCCCTTGTTTGTTCTTTGAAATAGCCCCTGCGTTCACCCCTTTCTGCTGCCTGGTATTATATACTTTAGCTTGCTCAACGGGTACCGGTGCAGTACGAACATTAGGTAAATTATTAGGTGATTGTAAAATAGATTCTGAGACATTTAAAGAACTACCCTCTGAAGCATTCAATATATCCACAATGATTTCATTACTTGAGGAACCATTAGTCTCTCCTGCTGCTTCAATTCTGTCTTTGGGAGTAGGTGTTTGAGCATGTGCCATTGGCCCGAGAGAAGATCTTCTTGCAATGGCCAATTCCTGCGAAACCCTCCTTTCCATAATGTTTATACTTTCATCCACTACACAGTTCATTCTTTTGATGAATTGGTCCATAGCTCCCGTAAAAGCAACAGTGTCGCTGTTTCCTTTACTTTCCTTTGGAGGCATAATAGCAATGGTAGTGGGGTTTGTATGAGCCAGAAACAGGTTAAACAAGCATTGGAAATGCAATAGGTCTCGCAGCATTAGAGTTAGTGCATTTAGAATTGTTTATGGGTTTTTTGTTGTAAATCTTTTGCATTTTTATTTTTTTTTGCCAATGCTAAAGAATTACAAATCAAAAAAGCAATAAACAATTGTAAAAGCTGTAACTAAAAATCCTACGAGACCTATTGCACTGTGTGAGGGTGAGGTGTTGAGGGTGAGTGAGGGTGGGGGTGAGTGAGGAGTTGAGTGTGAGTGAGGTGTTGAGGGTGAGTGAGGTGTTGAGGGTGAGTGAGAGTGAGAGTGAGTGAGGGTGAGGGTGAGGGAGGGTTATTGCGAGTTAGGATGAGGGGTTGAGGGTGGGTGATGGTGAGGTGAGACATTCCTTTTAGCCAAACATGGTGTCGATTTCTCTGTTGATTCGACCCCTTCTATTCCTGACTCTGCTTGCCGGTCCATGCAAATGAAAAATCCCTTGTTTTACGCCCCTACCAGGTGTTTCTAAATGTTAATGTGCGTGTATATGTTTTATAAGACACAGCCAGTGAGATAACAGGAGGTTATCGCCCCGCCCCCACAAACACATGCTGGCCGGAGACAAAAGGCAGCTGGAGTATGTGTGACCCCGGATCCCTGAGTCCTGTTTGTTAAAGCATGTAGACTTTGTTTATGTTGGGCGCATGTTATCATGTTTTGTTTTAGAGAGCTCAAAGAGAACCCTGACACGCGCCTTACCAATAGCAGAGAGGTCTGGGTGGGCGAGATATGCATTTTACGATAACTAGGGTTAAGGGGCTTTCCTTTACGTACTGAAAGATCTGCGGCAGGAAGTTGTCAACGTAAATAAACACCTGGATACAAACCAAATTGTCCTATGCCTACTTTGTACAAACGTGCAGGTAAGAGCAGAAAAAGAAACACCTGGATGCATTAGCGACTTCGCAGAATTCTGTAAGAAGTGCTGCGACTGCTAGAGGTGGAAGGTGAATATGCCACAAACCGACCCGCACTTCCGACACAGTTCTGGGCAGTGAAGCGGAGGGCGGTCTGAAGTTGAATTGGGAAAAGCTTGTGCTGAGTGTTTGGTTACAGTTCTGGGCGGAGGCAGGAGAAGCTTGTGCTGGAGTTCCTAGGATGGGCGGTGCTGGCAGACTACCATTTACGTAGTAACAACAAGAAAGGGTGGAGGGGGCAGGGGAGGAGGGGGCAGGGGAGGAGGGGTCCGGGGAGGAGGGAAGGGCCAGAGGGACTTGATGGGAGTGGTGGGGGGGAGGGGGAGGGTATAGAGAGGGAGAGGAGGAGAGACAGGACAGGGGGAAGCAGCAGAGACACGGCGGGTAAAATAAACAAACAAGCCTTTCACCGTAACACGGCTGGCAGGGGAGGGGGCGGAGAGGGGAGAGGTGCGACACGGCAGTAGGAGGAGGAGGGGGGAGGAGAGTAGGGGAGGCACGGCCTAGCGGCAGGCAGGCAGGGGAGGAGAGGAGGAGGGGGGAGGAGAGTAGGGGAGGCACGGCCTAGCGGCCGTGCAATCAAGTAGTGAGGGGGCGGAGCTGGGGGAGGCTGTGAGAGAGAGTAGGCAAGGCAGGCGGCTGGGGGCATGTGCACGCGCTTTTAAGCTCAATGCACATGCGCATTGAGCTTAAAAGTCACGGGCACTGCAAGGAATCGCCACGATTCCTTGCAAGTTAGATAAAGTCTGGATGAGCCCCTATAGTCTCGCTTGCTCGATGCGCATGCGCATCGACAGGCGAGACCTAAAAACTAATTAAATTGAAATGTACTCACGAAATAAAGTGGACCAAAGTCAAGGGGGGTGGCCCGACCGACCCCTGCTGACCACTGAGGGCCACAGAGGGCCCGCCCTTTTCCCGGGCTTCTCCCGCGCGCGACTCGCGTGGCGAGAGGGGTGTCAGCCCTTTTCAAGCGCCTCCTGGCGCTCCCGGCGCGTCACGGGCGCGCTGCCCCAGAGGCTGCTGGGAAGTGTGGTCCGGTACGCTGGTCCGCCTCCCGCGTCTCCCGCTTGCACAGCCGTTCACCTCACGGCACCGCCCGATGGCTTAGCGGTCAAGTGAGCAGCCCGCTGGTGTCCCCCACTGGGCTCCCGGGGGTCAGCCCTTTTCAAGCGCCTCCTGGCGCTCCCGGCGCGTCACGGGCGCACTGCCCCAGAGGCTGCTGGGAAGTGTGGTCCGGTACGCTGGTCCGCCTCCCGCGTCTCCCGCTTGCACAGCCGTTCACCTCACGGCACCGCCCGATGGCTTAGCGGTCAAGTGAGCAGCCCGCTGGTGTCCCCCACTGGGCTCCCGGGGGTCAGCCCTTTTCAAGCACCTCCTGGCGCTCCCAGCGCGTCACGGGCACGCTGCCCCAGAGGCTGCTGGGAAGTGTGGTCCGGTACGCTGGTCCGCCTCCCGCGTCTCCCGCTTGCACAGCCGTTCACCTCACGGCACCGCCCGATGGCTTAGCGGTCAAGTGAGCAGCCCGCTGGTGTCCCCCACTGGGCTCCCGGGGGTCAGCCCTTTTCAAGCGCCTCCTGGCGCTTCCGGCGCGTCACGGGCGCGCTGCCCCAGAGGCTGCTGGGAAGTGTGGTCCGGTACGCTGGTCCGCCTCCCGCGTCTCCCGCTTGCACAGCCGTTCACCTCACGGCACCGCCCGATGGCTTAGCGGTCAAGTGAGCAGCCCGCTGGTGTCCCCCACTGGGCTCCCGGGGGTCAGACCTTTTCAAGCGCCTCCTGGCGCTCCCGGCGCGTCACGGGCGCGCTGCCCCAGAGGCTGCTGGGAAGTGTGGTCCGGTACGCTGGTCCGCCTCCCGCGTCTCCCGCTTGCACAGCCGTTCACCTCACGGCACCTCCCGATGGCTTAGCGGTCAAGTGAGCAGCCCGCTGGTGTCCCCCTCTGGGCTCCCGGGGGTCAGCCCTTTTCAAGCGCCTCCTGGCGCTCCCGGCGCGTCACGGGCGCGCTGCCCCAGAGGCTGCTGGGAAGTGTGGTCCGGTACGCTGGTCCGCCTCCCGCTTCTCCCGCTTGCACAGCCGTTCACCTCACGGCACCGCCCGATGGCTTAGCGGTCAAGTGAGCAGCCTGCTGGTGTCCCCCACTGGGCTCCCGGGGGTCAGCCCTTTTCAAGCGCCTCCTGGTGCTCCCGGCGCGTCACGGGCGCGCTGCCCCAGAGGCTGCTGGGAAGTGTGGTCCGGTACGCTGGTCCGCCTCCCGCGTCTCCCGCTTGCACAGCCGTTCACCTCACGGCACCGCCCGATGGCTTAGCGGTCAAGTGAGCAGCCCGCTGGTGTCCCCCACTGGGCTCCCGGGGGTCAGCCCTTTTCAAGCGCCTCCTGGCGCTCCCGGCGCGTCACGGGCGCGCTGCCCCAGAGGCTGCTGGGAAGTGTGGTCCGGTACGCTGGTCCGCCTCCCGCGTCTCCCGCTTGCACAGCCGTTCACCTCACGGCACCGCCCGATGGCTTAGCGGTCAAGTGAGCAGCCCGCTGGTGTCCCCCCTTCATAAGATTCGACCGCTCCTGACATTCCAGGCACCAAAGCCATTATTTTTATTCATATTTCATTCCTCCTTGACTACTGACTCGCCCTAATTATTGAAGTCCAAAATTGGTCCTCAACTTTGCCGCTCATCTTCTCTTTAAATTTTCCCCACTGCTGGACCCTTTCCCCATCTTGTCCCTCTTTGCTATCTAACTTTTTGTCTTCAGTTCCACTTCTCATGCATCTTCTACAAATGTGTGCAGGGCCTTGCCCTCACCATACCTCACTTCTCTTGTTTGACTATGTATTCCTTTTGTTCCTTTACGTCTGCCTCTCGTTTTAGCCTGGTCCCCCTCCTTATGAGCCCTCTCAATTGAAGTTGTTTGCCCTTCTTGTCCCTGAGTTGGGCAACTCTCTCCGTCTCCTCCTTGCACTTTTTGAGGGTATTTCTGAATTCCCATATCTTCCATGATAGTCTCTCTGACGCATTCTTACTCCCGCTTCTGCCATAGCTGCACCACCTTCTTTGTGCTCCTCTATCATTATCTTTATTATTTGCAGTTTTAATGCTTGTTTTGTGTTTCTTTTGTACAGCGCGAAGGCGTAAGCAGTCTTTAAATAAAATAAAAATGAAATAAAAGAGCACTGCAAAAAAGTAGAGAACTGGTTCACAATCAATCAATTAATTTAGTGTACGGTTAATAAAAACCTAAACTAACATAATAAATAAAAGCGTTTAGCAATAAGAGTTAAACGTCCCATAAGGACAAACAAATCTGCATTCAGCACAAAGAAGATTAAACTGAGCTACTGTTAAAACAGAAGGTATAGAATAAAATACAAGGTGCAGAACAACTTTTTTTGATCGGTGCCACATAATCGGGGCAGTCTTTTATCAGAGAAGGAATGTGCAAAGTGCAGAAGAATGTTATGTGCCATCTTGGCTCATAACAAACCATTTAAAGCACACATGACACTCGGGGGGGGCTAAGTGCACATCAGGATTTTCCAGCTCATATACTAGCCCATTATGGAGGCAACCAGTGCAATATAAAATACCAGTGAAAAGAGCAATTTGATCGATAACACACTGTAAGAAGACAAAACAGAACAGTGCACAGTGCCAAAGGTGAAGCAGCATAATTGGTCACTGAAAATTAATGGGAAAAGTGTACTTACGAGAGTACCAACAGTAAAGCAGCATATTTGATCACTAAAGAGCAATGTGCAAATGGTAATAGCAACGTAGACCCTGCCAAGCCCATTTAAGCAATAGTGCCATATGCAATAGACTTTTGGAATGTAGAGCAAGACATTTTTGCAAGCACAAAGCAGCTCAATGTAACACAATATCAGATTGCACGGGTATTAACATTTTGGAGAAAAAAGTGCAATGTGAAAAACAGATAGAAGGTGCCCTTAAAATGCGACACTTGACCTCAGGTTTTTGCAGCACTGATAGAATTAACGAAGTCCAGTTTGGCCACAGCAATCCAAAGAAACTTAACAGTTTTAACGTTTAGTAATGAGTTAACATAGTGCAGACTGGCTATTACTGCCCGCTGGCAGCGGCGTACTACTAAGCGAATGAATTCAGTACAGAGAAGGATTTTTCTTTACTGCAGCAATAAGGCAGGTACATAAGATATGGATTAAAGTTTCCTTTTCCTGGCCACAGAGACAACATCTTGTATAGTATGACAAACCCTACAATACATGGTGCTGCAAAGCCTGCTGCAGAAACCTTTCTCAATCACCAACTAGATGCTCCATTGCACCAGGCCTCAGTCTGCTCCTGATACAATGAGCTCTGCGCTATCTGGCCAACAAATTCCGTCGCTAGCTCCCAGATACCTTGACCACTAATAACCCAGGTAGTACAGCTTACTCTTCGGTGCTTCTTGACAATCAAGGCTCCATTTAATTCACAGAGATCCTAGTAGGTCATCTTGTACTCCTCCCCTCCGCACGCCTCTGACACTGGCACTCTACTCTTCCTAAGAAGTAGCAACAACCCGCCCACCACTCGTCCCTAGCCTACGCACATTGCCATCATCTAACTGACTTACCCATTCTCTCATAATCCCTAACGCTGGACTCCATCCTCAACACAGCCCCACTACCCCTCAGCCCAATCGCCTCTTGTAGACCCTCACTCTCTCGACACCCTACCATGGCTTCTCTCACTCATCCTTTGGAAAGCCATGGTCCTAACTCCTTCTATATTTAATTCCTGCTAAATCTCACCAAACACACTGCTAAAAACTACAAGCCCAAACTCCTCAAATAATATCTAGAAACACAAATAACTGAAATCTATCACATCACAACACATGGAGACCTCATAACAGACTTCGTTTTCTACTCCAAAAAACCTGTGAAATTGAGAACCAAATTCCTACAGAACCTACATGTAACAAATGTCGCCAACATCCCATATGGATCCAAACTCACCATATCACCTTCACAGAACTGGTGAACTGTTCATAACCATCTACAAAAACGGAAATATCCCTATCCAAGCCACAGAACACAGTCTTTTCATCTTTTACCCTCTCTTCCCCACCCTCCTCAACTCCCTAGCCTCTAACCCCAAACCCACTGCCCTCTCACCAGTGCTGAACTTGCCCTCCGCTTCTCCCCATGCAGCAAAACCAGCTACCCCATACCCCACCCGCCAATCCACACCCGCACCCACACTCACCCCTCCATACAACCCACATCGCACACCCCAGCCCCTCTACTTACCACATCTCCTTTCATGATCCACCTTCCCTACATTAAGCCACAAAACCCCTTCACTAAAAACCCAATCACCAACCACACAGGTTCCCTTATCCCACTACATCAAACCGGTCCCAACCTCAACCCCCACCCCAGTCTAAGATATGGAACAATCCACCCCACCATCTCATTGGGAACAAACTACAGCCCAATTGTTCACCTCAATCACCCGCCTGGAACTTAAAATGAATGCCATACTAAACAAAATTACTGCATTACGTAAAGATCTCAAGTCCAACTCCAGCTCCCCTACTGATTTGTTTAACTTAAACCTACCCTCGGACACCTCTTACTCTACTCCCTAGTGGACTGTCCCTCTCAATACCATCTCAAACCTAGACATGCTATAGCTGAAATGTCTCATTATGAAGTGGAAACCCTGATCAACTTCTATGCCACTGCAACTATCAAATCTTCCTACCCCACAATCCCAGTCATCCTCAGCAAGAACGGACTCGCTATCACCAACTGACCTCCCAGACCACCGTTCCAACTCAACTCCATCCAACTCACGCAACCAGAACTGAAAGCAGCAACCATATTAGACTGCATGCTCATAAACTGTCGACCTATGCTTTTTGATGGAAACCTGGCTAAGTAACCACTCTTCAGCCATCTTGGATCTCCTCAGCCCTCAAGGTTTCTCAATCATTTGTCGCGACGGCTTAATGTTAATGTTTATTGCAATACCCTAAGTGGCCAAGCATATGCCTAGATATGGGTCCCTTGCTCACTGTGCCACTGGAACAAAAAGCAGCGGCAGTCAGTGGAGGTAAGCGCAGTGGGGCTGGGCGGGGCGGAAAGGATAACTACTGTGAACTATACTTTTGTTTGCTGTATTCGGAGATTGCCAACTCATTGTACATCAGTGGAAACAATGTCCTAACAAACGTAGTCAATAAATTGATATGATATGTACATTGACAGTCTCTCTTGCAAACAACTAGAAGGAAGATGAACCAGCCTTGGCAACAACTCTAGAGAACCCTACAAGTCTGCACTCTGACGGTATCTCACCCAGATCAAAGAAGCCAGGAAAGTTGCCCTAGCGCTCAAACTAGAATCCTGCTCCAAACTCTTCAACATCGTCAAAGAATTCACCAATCCAACAGTACCCTCCCCCACCATCATCCCCTCACAGAACCCCTGTGATGATCTTTGTTTTTCCACAATAACATACTCAAGATCTACACCAACTTTGCACCCCGACTCACTGTAGAAGACATCATGAAGGAACCCCCGCACCACCAGTAGCACTCACTTTCAAATTAACTGATCCCTCTCACCAGAGATGGCATCACCAGAACCCATGCAGACCATCCACTCAGGGTCCACCACAGACCCCTGCCCCCACCACATAAACAGCCTAGGAAGCACACTGACAAGTGCCAACTTCACCATCACCATCAACTCTCCCATTCTCAGTGGAATGCTCCCTGATAGCTGGAAACATGCAGAAGGCACAGCTCTCTTGAAAAAACCCAAGGCAACCCAAAAGATCTTAGCAACTACAGACCCATCTTGCTCCTTCCTTTCCGTGCCAATGTCCTGGAGAAAGAAATCAACAAGCAACTCTTCACCCATCTTGAATAGCACCACCTCCCGGATTGCACGCAGTCAGGTTTACCTCAGTACAGAAACTGCCCTCCTGGCAGCATCAAACAACATCCAATCCATCAAGGACAGAGGGGAAAACCCCACATTCAACCTGCTCAACCTCTCTGCGGCTTTCAACACCATCTCCCAATGCACGCACATTGCCAGACTCCAAGACTTAGGAATCCAAGGGACTGCTCTGAGTTGGATCATCTCCTTCCTCTCCAACAGGGTGTAGTAAGTACGGACGCCACACGATGATAAATATCTCTGGTAACTTTAATGTTAACAGGTGACTGCGCAGCAGCCGGCACACAAGAGGCATAAAACAGTAACTGACTGGAATTCAAACACGAGAACTCTAAGTTCTCAGGTGGAATGCTCACCTCAGAAATGGGCACGACGTGAGCATTCCAAGCTAATACAATGACAAGGAGTTAAATCACTATATTACCCTCCGCCTCTTAAAAAAAAGGAAAAACAGAAAAGAAGAGAAGATAAACCAGAAAGAAAAGAGAACAGAGGAATAGAGAAACAAAGGAAGAAAAGTAAAAGAGAGAAAATTAGCGAAATCTACTGGGAACAAAACTTGGTCTCTTGCTCCTGCACAAAGATACAGGTGAAGGAGCATTGGAGAGGGAACCGTCAGTATCAGCAGAAGATCTGACATGTACATTTTCATTGTTAACATACCCAGACAACTTGACAGCTCTGGAAACATTTCACCAATGTTTGTTGTTCACCCTGACAGCATTGCCACATATTGTATCCGCAACCATAGGTTCAGAGAATTTCAACTCTCCCTTCTTGCTATGAACAGGGATTTTGTATTCATACAGTGTCACCAACAACAAACGTATGAGGTACAGTTCTTTTTCTGGCATCAAAGTAAGATTTTTGTTGTGACTGTGCTTGCTAGACGTTACTCCTCACACGTTCATCCAAATCAATCACAGAATCCATTTTCACCCACTTTGACATCCACCCAGGACACACTTTGGAACACGGCTTCCTTCCATGCATAAGTTCAAAGGGGACACCTTAGTGGATGAGTGAGGTGTGGTGCAGTAAAACCACAAAATGGAACAAACAACATTCTGTACATTGCACTTTCCAGCCATTGTCCTCTGCACACAGTTGTTCAACATGCTATTCATGCATTCCACAAGTCCATTAGTTTGTGGATGATAAAGTGAGCTCTTGGAATTAGTTATTCCCCCTTGTTTCAAAAATGTTTCAAACTTTTGACTTACAAACTGTACACCATTGTCGGACACAATATTAGAAGGAAAAACTTCATGCAGAAAAATGTCCTTTAGGAAGTCAATAACATTCTTGGAATTTGGTTCAGACATGAAACGCACCTCAGACCATTTGGAACAATAGTCAATGGCAACGACAGCAAACTTTCCCACGAAAACATCTACATCTTTGTCCTTCTGGGCCCACCAAAAGTATTCACGTAACCTAAGTTTAGTGAGTGTTTTACCCAAATGCCCTTCATGAGCTTCACTGACCAACATTGACCTCAACTTTTCCGTAGGAACTAACCTATCTCCACGCACCAATAAACCATCTTTCCAAGAAAGTTCAATTGAGACTTTCATAAAAGTTTGTAAAGTGAATGGGGCATTTTTCTCCTTTGGCCACCCATCCCTGACACATCTAAAAACTTGGCAGAGTAAAACATCCTTAAACAATTCATCCCTCCATTCTTTTTCGCTGACAGCACACATGTCATTCAAAACCAAAGCGGCAATGAAACAGTTGTCTTCATCTTCATCATCATCATCGCAAAAAGGTAGACCAACTTCCGCAATAGGAAACCTCGAGAAGTAGTCAGCTCTTGCATTCTTGTTACCTGGAATATATGAAACTTCAAAATCATACTGAAGCAACCTTGTTGACAAACAAGTAATTCTGGGAGTATGCTCTTTGATCTTGTCCCCTGAGAGGATTGAGACAAGAGGACTGTGATCTGTTTGCAGCTGAAAATGACTACCCCAAATGTAAGGATGGAACTTCCTGATAGTCCACCAGCACGCCAAAAGCTCTCTTTCAATCACAGCAAAGTTCAACTCCGGCCCGCGTAACACCCTGGAGGTGTAGCATAAGGTGTGTTCCGTACCATTTATGCATCGAGTTAAAACAGCACCCAATCCGACTCCACTAGCATCTACAGTGATGGTGCACATAGCATCGTGATCAAAAGGTTTAAGAACGATTGGACTAACCAATTGGGTCTTGATCCATTCAAACACTTTTTGACAACAATCATTCCAAACAAATGTAACACTCTTCTTTAACATGTTTGTTAAAAGTTGTTCGCATGAAGCATAATCAGCAACAAATTGCAAGTAAAAGTCACAGAATCCAATAAAAGATTTGAGACCAGCCTTGTCCTTAGAAGGACTGTCAACTATGGCCTTGACAAAGACCAGGCCTAGGTTCTACGCCATGTTCCAATAACACATGACCTAAATACTCAACCTTCCGTACCTTGAATATGCACTTTTCCTTGTTCAAGACAACGCCTTTCTCTTGCATAATGCCCAAGACATGTTACAGAGAATCATCTTGAGACTCCCAAGCCTCACCATAAATCAGGACATTATCCTGGAACACGGCAACTTCCTTGATACCCTTGAGCATGGGAGAGGAGTTGGCCTAACGGCTAGGGCGCTCGGACGTGGGGATCTGGGTTCGAGTCTCGGTAACAACGCCAAAACCTCCTGTGATTCTGGGCAAATCACTTAATCTCCCCGTGCCTAAAATTAATGTGTGTCCGTCCTCATGTAACGTAACTGGTGCTATGTAAAGCGCTCTGATACCTGATTCGGTTCGGGTCTAGTTCGCGCTATATAAAACTCTGTAAAAAAAAAACCAAAAAAAAAAAACCATGATTCTTTGAAATACTGCCTCCGCAGAGGCAAGTCCAAAAGGCATTCTGCAGTATTGAAATGAGCCAATGGGTGAAACAAAAGCTGTGAGATGCCTCGAAGAAGGGTCCAAGACTACTTGGTGATAAGAAGACACTAAATCCAACTTACTGAACCACTTTGAGCCGTTAATCAATGACAACATGTCAGAAATCTTTGGGAGAGGGTGAGAATCCACCCAAATGTTCTTGTTAAGACTGCGTAAGTCGACGCAAATGCGAAGCTCTCCATTCTTCTTTTTAGCCACAACTAATGGAGAAAGCCAAAGGGAAGACTCAATTGGCTCAATAATGCTCTTCTGACACAAACCATTAAGTTCTTCTTCCAACTGATCCCTAGCAGTAAAGGGTACATTCCTGAGCCTATGCATGACAGGACCAACATTGTCCTTCACCTTAATCAGATGGGTAAATCCTTTAATCTGTCCTAGCCCCCCACCAAAAACTGAAGGGTAATGTTCAAAAAGATTGGCATTGAAATCATCTGAGCAGACGATATAGACTTGATCCGTGGTCCCAGGTCTAAGCACCATTCTGAAAAGACTTTGATGATACCATCCAAGAATGGACAATCCTCTGATCGCCACATACACTTTTCTGTTGGTTTTTCTAACCCTGAAAACTAAGGTGTCCTCAAAAAACCCTGCAAGCTCAATCCTCCACCCTTCATATGAGACAGGAGACCTGTCTGATGGTTCTGAAGGTCGTGACCCCTATACCTCACTGTACAACTCTTGGGTGATCATTGTAATTCTCGCACCAGAATAAACCAACAAACACACGCTCTTGTCTCTCCGATGCTGATGTCAACATACGGGTCAATACATTCTGAAATGTTTCCCTCTGAGACACTTTCATCATCTACTACCACCATCATATCTCTCAACTCATCCTGGATATTGTTATGGTTGTCATCAAAACACTCCACCACAGGCACATTAGCAACTGGAGAAGAAGAAACTTGTTTGCCATCATGAGTGGATGCATCATGAGTGGATGAACCATCCGGTTTCCCACTTTGACAAACTTTAGCAAAATGCCCTAGTCTTCCACACACCCTGCAAGTAATGTTTTTAGCTGGACACCCTCTTCCGGACTTAAAGTGAGAGAGATACCTAGAACGGAAACAAATATTAGTTTGTTTGAAGAACCTATTATCTATGCGCGAGGTTACAATCTTTTTAACATCTTTAGATCTAACAACTGCCACAGAATCATTAGACTTTTCCTCCAATTCCTTCACAGAAACTTTTGACAGTTCAATGCTCTTAGCAGTGCGAACGGTTTGTTCTAGTGAGGGATTGACCATTGACAGTAACTTTTGCTGAATATTTTTGTCTGAACATTTACAAATATACTGGTCTCTAATTAACTGCACTGTGAAAGCCACAAATTGTCAGTCTGCGCTCAATTTCCTTAGAGCTGAGATGAACATATCAACGTCTTTTCCCAGTCTATGTTCCCATTTGAAAAAGTTATGTCTGTTAGCCAGCAGGCTAGGTTGGACATCAAAATGTATGTCCAATTTCTTAACTGCGTCTACAAATTCATCGAAGTCATCTTTGTTTTGTGCTGGCACCAACAGGGGTAAATGTTTGAAAATAGACCTCCCTTCAAAGCCCAAAGAATGCAATAGGAGGTATTTCTTTCTTTCAGCCCTGTAACGAGACGCACCTATGGCACCTAGATAGGTGACAAATGCATCATACCAATTCTTCCACGAAATGGGTGGATTGCCTGGAAGTTCCAAAAAAGGTGGGGGTGGTGACACCAATTGCATATTGTTGATGCTAAATACAATATACTCATGAGTCTATTCCTAAACCAAAGAAAAACAGCATATACCTTCCTTAATACAATATTCAAACTTTCCAAGGCTACCTTTAAGAAGGAAGAACATACATCAACACAAAAGAAACACAGAGTTTTAAATACTGCAATATAAAGAAGTTAGGTCTTAACAAATGCTACACTGTATTTGAAAAGCGTAAGACTGTGGATGAGTAAAAGTTTCCTAATTTAAAAATAATGGTTCATTGACACGCCAGGTGTACGTATCACTATTGTATTCTGAGTGTGATGAATGTTCATTTTTCAAACTGGTTGACATGCTTGGTGTGCGTGCCACTGTTAAAGAAAACTGTGAGTTTATAGAACAGGTGACACCAGGTGTGCGTATAACCATTGTATTCTGAGTGTGATAAATGTTCACTTTTCAAACTGGTTGACACACTTGGGGGCCGATTAGGATGGCGGACGGACTTGCGTCCGTCCGCCATCCCAGAGGTGGAGGGACCGTCCGCATGGGCTGCGGCGGTCCCTCCGTGCAAATTAGGATGTGACCGCCACCCTGGCGGTCACATCCTGGATATTTAACATTGCGGCGGGTGCTGCTTCAAGCAGCACCCGCCGCAATGTTAAAAGTGCATGTTTAACATTTACATGCACAAAGCGGCAGGCACCGCGCGGTGCCTGCCGCTTTGTGCATGTAAATACTGGGGGGTACCATAGGTACCCCCCATGTGCACCCCCCACCCGCCTACACCCTGGGGGCCCGCAACGGGCCCCCAAATTCAAAAGTACACATGCTTTTCCACGGCGGAAAAACCGCAGCGGAAAAGCATGTTTACAAATGCATCCTAATTTGGCTGGCGGTGTCTGATAGACACTGCCAGCCAAATGAGAGCTTTTCCGCCGCGGTTGTAATCCGACCGCGGCGGAAAAGCAGCGGACAGAAACCAAGACCCACCAGCCATCCTAATGCGGCGGTGGGTCTTTGGTGACTCCGCAGAGGATTTTCCGCCTCCTCCGGGCCGGAGGTGGCTTCCGCCGGCCCGGAGGAAGCGGAAAATCCTCCATCCTAATCGGCCCCTTGGTGTGCAAGCCACTGTTGAAGAAATTTGCATGTTTATAGAGCTGATGAAAATGTACTTGCTTATGCTCTCCCTTTGAGAGTTGACACGCTTGGCGTGTGTATCACTGTTTTGTTTAACACTTGTCACTGACTTGGCTAAGCTTTTTCTTAAATCCAACACATGTCATTTACTTGGATTTAAAATACGAGCATGAAAAATACTGTTTTAAGATGGTGGATTGATCATTACATGGTGCATGCAACGCACTGTGTTAAATGCTGCTGGATGCCTTTATCAAAATGGCGCTTACGTTGCGCAACAATACGTGCGTGCGTAGATAGGAGAATATATGGCTTGCCTCTGAATGTTTGCCTGATGACGTATCACTACATGGCTTATGCTCTTCAATTATCCTTATGACTCTGCTGCTAACAACGCACTTTACGCTCATAATACCTCAAAGTCCTTGAGCAACTACTTGATCTGAGGCTCTCTTCTCCTCACAACCTGATGAGGTTTCCACAGACCATCAGGATAACAACACAGACAGAACTGGCCACCGGAAAATGCCTGTGGGTTCTACAGTTACCTTACTATGATCGTTGCCATCAGAAATGTAGTAAGTACGGATGCCACACGATGATAAATATCTATGGTAACTTTTAATGTTAACAGGTGACTGTGCAGCAGCCGGCACACAAGAGGAATAAAACAGTAACTGACTGGAATTCAAACACAAGAATTCTAAGTTCTTAGGTGGAATGCTCACCTCAGGAATGGCCATGATGTGAGCATTCCGAGCTAATACAATGACAAGGAGTGAAACCACCACACACGGCTCAACGAGTCAGACTCTCCACTTTGTCCTCTGAACACAAAAAGCTCGTCTGCAGAGTTCCCCAGGGCTCCTCCCTCAGCCCAACCCTTTTTACGTATCCATTGCTCCCATCGCCCACATCCTAAGAGCTGACAACATCAGCATTGTCTCCAATGCTGACAACAGTAAACTCATCATCTACCTCACTGACATGTACAACACCACCAGGATCAATGTAACCACCTTCATGTCCAACATAGCCAGCTGAATGCAATAGAACTGCCTTAAACTCAACACAAACAAAACGGAAATCCTGATTTTTGGAAACAAGAGCTCCCCCTGGGAGTACTCCTGGTGGCCTCCCTACCTAGGTCCGATACCCACCCACATAGAGCACACATCATCCTTGACAACAAACTCATTATAAACAAACAGGCCAATGCCAAGAGCACTTCCTGCTGCCTCACCCTTCAAATGCTTGGCAAGATTTCTAAATGGTTCCCCAAGCACACAAGGCACACGGTCACCCAGGCCCTCATAACCAGTAGACTCGACTATGGCAATGCACTCTACATTGGCATCTCCAACCAGCTCCAAAAAGTCTACATATGCCGAACGTATTTTGAGCATCCAGAGAACAGCAAGATCTGAAGCCGACAGCAGATGCTCTCAGTTTTACAGTCTTTGGTGTTGTTTTATGACTATGAAAAATTCCTAAACTGGGCAAGAGAGGAAAGCAAAACATTCAGAAGGGACTGAAAGCATCACAGCAATCCCACCGCTCTAGAGTAGATGGGCAGTAACAGCTCAAATCCAGTCACGAAAGAGCTAGACCATAAGAGGAGGGGCCTACGTCCTAAAAGCATATATAACAAAGATGGTATTTAATTTTGAGTAAGTCCTAAATACAATTAATATGAAAACCTGTTGCCTGAATTTATTCATTGGGCAGTGTTTACAAAGTTCTCTTGCAACTCCATTCTGTAACAGAGTTCTATACTTAGAATCCATGCGAATGAATTGCATCACCAAGTGGTAGCACAAGTTCCACCTCAAAGGCCACTTACTTTCTTGCAGTTGTTTGGTCTCAGTTACTCGGGGAGGGATGGTAATGGGGCTTCAGTGTACCTGCAAGGAAGCCTGTTGAGAACTTCCGGTGGAGGAGTACCCAAGGAGACGTCTGTTCCCGCCAGATCAACGCCATCACCTCCTCCTGCTACCACACCCTCCGCCTACTCCGCAAGATCTTCAAGTGAATCTCCCCAGAACACAGGAAAAACGGTAACACATGCTCTCATCAGTAGCAGACTGGACTACAGCAATGCACTGTACACCAGGATCAACAAGAACCTCACCGCAAACTACAGAACGTCCAGTACACCGCTGCCAGACTAGTCCACAACCTACTACGCCACTGCCACATCAGCCAACACCTACGGACCCTACATTGGCTCCCCGTTGAAAAGAGAATTACTTTCAAGCTTCTCACCCAAGCACACAAGGCCCTCCACAACGCCAGACCAGCCAACCTGAACCACTGCCTCGTGTTCCATGGTCCCCAACGCTCTCTCTGCTCGGCCTGGCTCTCCCCCGCAACTGTACCTCGGTTCAAGAAAAGCAGAACAGGAGGGCACTCCTTCTCCCTCCTCACGGCCAAGGCATGGAACTCTCTCCCTCTCCTCCTCCGACAGACAGCATCGCTTTCCAAGTTCCTAAAGGACCTCAAGACCTGGTTCTTCGATGGAACTCAGTGAACCAGCATGGTATGCAAACCCCCTTCCCCCACGCCCCTCTCTCCCTCAGTGCCTTGAGACCTGTTCAAGGTGAGTATCTTGCGCTATACAAATCCCCTGATAGATTGATTGACTGCAGGGCACATAATGAGCAAGGGCAAACACTGGAGACAACACAAGTCCTGAGGCAGTGACTGACAATTAAATAATAACTATGGTATCTCTTGAGTTAGAACCAAATATGATAGGACTGAGAACCCGTGCACTCATCCGATCACTAAACACCACCACCCGTTCCAGGCAGCAAGTACGTACTCAGAGACACAGCCTGGTCACCGCGGAAAATGTGGATGAGGAGGCTGCAGCACTGAGGAAGCATGCTATGTAGACTATTGCCATTGTAGGAGAGGTGAGGTGACATTCCACACATCAAGAATACCCCAGAAACACCAATGCCATGCAGGGGGCTCAAAGCTATTGATAACTCAGCTCTACCTTTATGGTGCAAGTTACTTTTGTGGGGTCCAACATTTCTCTCTTCGCACCTAGCCACCACAACTGCCATCCATTACAGTCACAGGAGCAATCTCTCAGGCAGTTCAGCAGTATGAGATACTACCTGTTAAAACTGCTTCTGTTGACCAGACCTGCTCCTGCTTTCCTGTCTTGACTACTTTGGTATTTAGACTTAGTATGGACCATGCTTCAGTTTCTCACTTGCTTTCTTTCCTCCTTAATTCCTTTTGTTCTTGTTCTACCCTACGTTCTACACCTCTACTGCCCCCTCCAATTTGACTCCTTTCACTCTTGAGCCAGTGAAGGTAGCCATAGGGGGTTCCCTATGAATCTCACTTATATTTATGTCAACTTCATATCATGTTTAAGAGGGATTGATCACAATTTCTCCAGATGGCTGCTGGGGATACAAGTTATCAATAGCATTGCATTCTGAATCAGGGGGATCACCTTGTAGGTCTGGTTGTGGGGCGAAGGTGAGTTATACAGAACACAGACTGACTTTATACCATGAGGACAGCTTACAAGTTATTGCCTCGTCTTGTTTCAATTTCTTGATATCACTGCTATATGTTCTACCTATGGGGGGAACCCATGCTGTGCAGGCTGGTATAAGACTGAGCAGTGGTTCCACAGCGGGATAGGGAGGATCCTCATCGGATCTACTCCTTAGAGTGTTTCTGTCTCAGTTGGAACACAGCAAAAATCACCTTCCAACCCTCCTGCTGGCCTTCTCCTGCTTACGCTTGTTGCTCTTTCCTTGACTGGTCTGTCACACATCTGTCTGTGCCTTCCTTCCCTCTACATCCTGCTTCTGCCACCCTTCTGTCTCTGCCCGCCACGCATCATTTGAGACCGTCGTGCAGTCATAGTCCAAGTGTCCGATCTCATTCACTCTGTGATGGCTTCACTCTCCAGCGTGTGAAGACAGTTTAGTAGAATCTCAGCTTTTGCCTCAATGGCCATCCAAAAAAATCATGACCTATCATGTACAAAGGCACAATCTCTTTAGAAAACCTTCAGACTGGACTGAGAGGGAGGGCTTTAGAGTGAGGAGACTTCTTTAGAGCTACTTTAGCTCCTTCATCCTTTAACTTCTTGATCTTCAGGTCAGTGTCAATCTTCTTCTTAAGCTTACGTCTCTCTTTCTCTAGAGCTTTGTCATTTTTCTTCTCAGCGCTCTCTCTGTCTCTCTCTGTCTCTCTCTCTCTCTCTCTCTCTCTCTAGCTCTCTCTCTCTCTCTAGCTCTCTCTAACTCTCCCTTTCCCTCTTCCCCTCTCTCTTCCTCCCCCCCCTTCCACTGCTTAGGTTACCTCAAAACTTAACTGTGTAACCTTCTCATCAATCAAAGGTTTTAGCTCTCTGGATATTGAGTTCTAGTTGTGTCAGTCTTACGGCTTCTGCAAATTAGCACTGCCTTGAACAGCGAGTCCTGGAGTAGGCAAGTGTCATGACCCAAGAGGCAGTGGAGAATTGTCCAGTGGAAGCTCTGCATCACGGCTCCCTGATTTTAAAAGCTTGTGTGTGCACCCTCTAATTGTGAAGTCCTCACTGGTCACTACTGCAGTGTCAGAAATTCCCTCATTATTGAACTGAAACTCTAAAATGTAGCTGATTTGCTGAGATTTTAACTTAAACTCTGGTTTAACCCCTTGGCACTTTACATCTTTCTTATACTCTCATTTACTAGTTCATGCAGTCCAGCCACTTCCTATTGGCTAGCTGCCATTTCACTTCCAGTGCGGTGTCTGGAGATCTGGACTTATTAAAGTGCTATCAGTGTCTCCACAGACTAGACTCTAAAGATATCCACAGTTTGCCCTCTAATTTGAGAACCTTCTCCTGGGATCCGAATTCAGGCAGGAGTTTCCAGCCTTTCAAGTATGCCAATTAGGGGTCCTCCACCACTTGTGTCCTGGGGTCAGAGTACTGGTGAGCCCATATTGAATGAGTAAGTGATCCTATTATCACTTAACTCTCTCAAAGTAGAGGGGGGTCCATCCAAGGCTTACTCTCAAGGAGGCAATGTAGGTTTAGACATGTAGAACAAAGTTAACACAATAACCAATAATGGTAATCAATACAGCTACATTTCCAGTCAGTACTCCTCTTTACAAAGACACGTACTTTATTACACATTTGTGTCCTGGGGTCAGAGTACTGGTGAGCCCATATTGAATGAGTAAGTGATCCTATTATCACTTAACTCTCTCAAAGTAGAGGGGGGTCCATCCAAGGCTTACTCTCAAGGAGGCAATGTAGGTTTAGACATGTAGAACAAAGTTAACACAATAACCAATAATGGTAATCAATACAGCTACATTTCCAGTCAGTACTCCTCTTTACAAAGACACGTACTTTATTACACATTTGAAAAATCCAGGACATGTGAAATGCAGAAAGGCAAAGAAAATCAGAAGTCTTTAGCATCTTCTGTGACAGAGATTTGACCTATGACACTGTTATAGCATTTCAGTGCTAGAAAAACAGTGAAGATGGGGGTCTTCAGCCAATGTTATTCAATGGACAGTGTTTCTGAAGACCTCCTGTGACACTGCAGTGCAATGGAGTCCAAAACAATTGGTCCTTTAGAAAGGATTGTGTGGTCAAACATTAGCACCTTTGGGTACATTGCACCCCTAAAATCTTACACCTCAAAAGCACACCCATCTGTTTGTTGGATCAGGGATATTGCCAATTTCATGAGGCAATTTGTCCCAGACACAAGGTACAAAACAAGCATTGCAATTACTATCAATAATAAATGACTGACTCAAGAAATGAGTTCTAGAACGGAGTTTAGAAAACCATGAAGGTTTGTTATAACATTTTTAAAGGTACAGTACGGAGTAATTGAATGCAAACAATTCTGGGTTACATAGAATTCAGTTGCCCTAAGGTCCATCAATTCAGAATTATACAAATTAGGGACATAATCAGAGAAATGATAAATCCCAAATGTGCATCAAAATCGGTAGGAAATCGGAAAGCATCTCGAGTAGAAACCCAAAACATTCTGACTCAATCGCAGAATTTAAGGGGTTATATAGCAAATGTCTCCACAGAAGAATATGACTACTGCAAAGTCATTGTGGTGTGAGCAAAGAAAACCAGTTTCAACAAATTAAAATACAGACTTTAAAATCTTCATACAGCTTACCACCAACGCCCTAACCCACTACATGATTAACGATCCAGCCCTTCTTACCTAATGTCACCCCATGATGTGTAAGAAAAAGCTAGTCACATAAACAACAGTGAACCATTGTGAATGAATGTAATACTGCATGTACACAGGAGTTCTTTTAAAAAGTATTACAGTATGCAGCCCTAGAGGGGTTTGAGAACAGTGTTATTCAGAAATAAACGAATCCACATCTTACTTGGCTATGTGCAGCAGGAACATATACAGAGTATGAAGATGATGTAGCATCCAATTTAAACAAGATGGAAATGAGGTCTATTTGAGGCCTAGTTGGCATAAGCCAGGAAAACACACTTTAGTAGATCATAGCAAAATCGTTTCAACAGCAATAGCACAATATTAAAATATACATGTGAAATCCACTGTAAATTAATATCCTGCCTGTTGTTAATAATGCACATTCTTGATCAATGTGCAAAAGATCCGTCACACCTAATCACAGTCTGTAAAGTTACACTTCAAAGTAGTTGTAGCTACACTTCAAAATGAAATACTCTTACTGTATTTGACTTATGGTGATGTGGTCATAGTTACTGGTGGAGGACTAGTAATGTGAGTTATCAGTGAACTCTTAACTGTCAACTGACCCCCACCCAAAGAATGAAGTGCCCACTTGTTCCTGGTAAACTACTACAATTTCTTCTATGCATATCGGAGTGGTGTCAGAGATTAGGACACTGTCCACAGAGGTCCCACTAATCCAGTTGCAGCTGACTAACCATTGGGTTTTATTACTGCTCTAGGTGACAATATGACTATATACCAAGTTTGATGGCACAAACATTTGGAGAAGCTGTAAATCCAATCCCCCTGTTTGCTGACATAACATTCTAGTAGATGGGCACCCATTGTGATTTTAGCACCCATTTCTGGGCACAGGACAAGTGGTGACAAAGCTGGAGACAATGCAAGTCTTAGGGTTGGGAACTGGGCTTCCAATTATGCTATTTCTCACACCACTTGAGTTACACCTGCTTTTGGAAACACGTAGACTTGAACAAAAGTAATTTTTATCATAGTTTTTGCAATTTCCTATCAAGTGGTCAATATTTTCTATTTTTGCACCTTATAAGAACTTGATGTTTGTGGAGGAAAAGGTGTGAACTCCAGGATTGAACCAGGAAAGCTTTAAATCTCTGCGATGTAGACAACATTCTGAGTGCAGCAAGGGGTCATATGTGTACATCGTTCAAGGATTTTCAAAGGAAACAAATTATTACAATCAATACGGTAGTGAAAGTAAGAAAAAATACAGTGACAATATTTTAATTAGTACATTTTTTGTACT
This sequence comes from Lissotriton helveticus, assembly GCF_964261635.1. Lineage (NCBI taxonomy): Eukaryota > Metazoa > Chordata > Amphibia > Caudata > Salamandridae > Lissotriton > Lissotriton helveticus. The sequence continues at coordinate 1,711,376,321 of NC_136057.1, forward strand.
GAAGGCTAATCTACAAAAGTGATTTACCCGTACATATGTCAGACTGTTTCCAGTAGAAGAGATATTCAGTATTTGTTGGTTGTGTACAAACACACGATAACTAGAGCAATCAACTGAGCATTGGCTTATAATGAATTTTCATCACGTTTCAACCATTCAATGTAAAATATAATAAGGCTATCCTGTTTTAGGTTTAAACCTATAATAACTGAAAGGGAAAAAGCCCTCACCAGTGTAAACATATAAACACTGCACAACCACAAACTAAATGTCATTCAAAGAAATGAAAAGGAGAGTGAAAGAGTAATTTTTATTTCTTCGCGAAGGGGCCAATACAATGTAATTTATTATACAAGGTAGAAGCAAGAAAGACTGGACTAACATTATTCTGCTTGAGTTTTGTTGTTTAGGGATGTCACTGAAATAGTGTTTCTTATTCCTTTTGCTTTTTTCATTTTTTTGGTCCTTGGTCTAAAGATGCAAGGTTCAAAAACATATTTTAGGTTTGTTTAATTATTTTATAAACTGTAGAGATCATATTTGATTTTTTGGCTACGTTTGATTCTTTTACTGATAGGTAAAATGGCTGGTTTCATAAGAATCTTTCCCAATATGTACCATCACATTTACCCACAGAGAATGGGTAAAACCCCTCGATACATCAGCCCCCTTTTCTAGTGAGTCAGTATTGATAGTAGGTGAATTGCCAAACACCCCAGGCTTTAAACATTCAATACAAGGTGTAGTGACAGGTATATGTGAAAAGAGTTCTGTCACCAAGCATTTGGGATAGTGGTGATAGCATGGCACCAGAATTCTTTTGGAAAACGTGGAACGCAGTGTCACATGGAATGCTGCTGCAAAAAGTTCTTACCAAGTTCAACAAAGATTGGAATGATATTGTTTGTTTTTACAGTGATTCAGCTACATATATGAAAAGGTTGTGCGATGACCTGTCAAAATAAATACCCAAGCTGAAGTGCTTACCTATACGAGATCCTTGTCACTTGTTAAATGGTATGCTGAAAGCAACTTTACAATCGTCAGAGTTAATGAAGAATGCTATTGACCTTTTAGTCCATTTTGGTGCACTGTTTTGGTATGCTCGAGAACTAAAACACAAATATATCTAATTTTGTGCTTTGTGTGGCATCAAAGAAAGAGTCATCCCAACGGGGTCACTTAGTCGGTGGTTCTCAGAACTAGAGGCTGGGATTGCTATATTATCCATGTGGCAACCGTTTGCAGAATTTGTGCTGCGTGATGATGCCAAAGGCAAGAAATGTGAGGGTCTTTGGTTGCATATTGATAGTGATGTGAAAAAGTACACTCTACTGCATTCTTAAAGTTTTACAGGAAAACATGACTGCTGTAGTGGACATCCTTAAAAAAACTAGAGTCTGAAAACACCCTTATCTTCCAAGTGTTCAGCATAAATGGCGTAGATGTGAAACATCTCCTTGAGAGTAGGCTGGGTGACACTTTTAGTGACTTTGACACTGCAACTTGTTCCATTTTAGAGTACTTTCCACTTAGTAAGCAAAGACATGTTGAGGAGCAATTCAGGAACTTTTATTTTACAATGTATGAGAAATGGCTTACAATGAGGCATAGACATGTCCCTTCACCAACCATGGCATTTGTAGTCAATGAAGCCTTACTGTGGTACTCTGAACAATTTCTAGATTCCTTCTGTAGAGGGGGATTTTCTCCAGAATTTTTAAAAGTGCTGTTCCATTTTTGCCAGCTTCAATAACTCTAAGGGCATATGCGCACAGTTCAACGCATATGCTGGAGACCCTGTCCCAGAGGATCACAATCTGTAGATGCACCAGTCTTAGTAAGTTGTGCATTGGTTGTTTTGGCATTGCCCGTCTCAAGTGCCAATGTTAAGAGGGCCTATTCACAGATAAACGTTTATATGGGAAGGAAAGAGCAAGCCTGCATGACCAAAGACTCACTGAAGAAGTATTGTATGTTGTACTATAATAGGTCTGAGTTGTAAAAAGGTATTTGGACTTCATATACACTGTACGTACACTGTCTATATACCATGCATTATCGGTGCAGAAAGCAAGCAATAATAAAAGCAAAATGTTCTATAAACACTGGAGAAACTCTATTTCTTTTGTTTTTCAAGGTACCTAAATGTGTAACCACTGATATCCACAGTTATTTAAGGTCTTAAAAACACTGGGAAAAAACCCTGCCAGAAGTTACCCAAAATAGAAACTGAAAACAGGAAAGCCTAAACATAATGAACAGAAATAATTTTGATGGAAAGATATGCTTTTTTTACATTTGCCCAGGAATCTGAGCTCAGAAATATGGGTTATTTGTATCACTTTGAATTTAGGGTTAAGTCATTTGAAGTAAAAACTGTGGAGAAATTCAATAGACAATAGTAAATGTCATACCATTCTCCATTCTCACGCTCCTTTTAACAAAAACGGTACCCTGCATGTTGACTTATTGCACAGGACAAGAAAGGCCCCTAAATGTGACCATTTGAAGTGAGGAGATGATGATTGGATAAGAGAGAACATTGTGGTGGTGATTCTCTGTCACATTTGGGTCAGGGATCAGCCAGCACCCAGGGAATCCTACCAATCCGAGACATTTTTGAAACGTAGATACTCGAGAAAATCAAGAGTGGTGAGACTTGCATGCACCCCACTACTTTTTCTTTCTCAGAATGCCCTGCAAACATTGGACTATGGCTATAATCACAGAATGTCCTAATATTTCTGTGAGGGAATGTTCTGGAATCTGTGGGATCAACAAACATCCTGCCACCTAGTGTTCCCACACTTAACCCGATAAAAACAGTACCTGACAAGACAGGAAGGGTCCCACAGGCACTCTGGAAATGTAAAAGTTTTTCCTTTGAATTAAAATCATTCTGGGGATGTGGGTAGCTGCAGTTTGTGGGCCCATGGGGAAACCTACCACCCACATTTGTGGAAAACAGATTCTTGAGGTGGTCCCAGTTGGTTTGTCATGGATAGATCCCACTAGTTTTTTCTTACGCAGAATGTCCTGCTAACATCAAAGCAACTCCTTAAAATGCCCAATTTCATTTGCTTTCATTGGGAATGACCGCAGTAGTTGTACCTCTTGCTTCTCCTCACTGCCCCCTCCCTCACCACCAACTATACACACACTCCTAGCCTTCCACCACCAAATACACAGTGCTTCACCTCTCTTACACTCTTCATCACTCGACTTATTAAATGAGAGAATGATGCTCTGAAACAATGTTTTGACACACATTTTTCCCTACCCACATTCCCCTGCTTATCAACAGTGTTTAAACCCCAGCCTTGGACCTTACCCTACATCTGCACTTTAAAAACCAAGATTGTATTGCATTGTGATTGTATTTATATAGCGCTTACTTCCCCTGATGAGGAGTTGAAGAGCTTTACAGAGAGTAGCATGCTACTCCAGAACCCAAGGTTAGTGGTTAATCAAGTGGTTACATGTTGGTGAGAACATTCCTCTGCAAAGGGTACAAAATGAAGTCCATTCACAATCTTAGGAACTATTAACAGACATTAGACACTCTATCTCAAACCTAGAGAATGCAAAACCCAAGCCTCACCAACTCACTTCAATCCAGTGGTCATCTACTTTCACATACTATCACAGCATTCACTGACTGCCACTCACACTTATGAATCCTCACACATGGTGAATGACTGTGTTTCATACTTCTCAGCTACATTCACTACTATTCATGCAAACACTTGCTATTAAACGCCGTCTCCTCCTCCTGGTTCAACACCCTCAGCATGCTCCGCAAGATCTACAGATGGATCCCTACCGGAACCAGAAGGACAGTCACCCAGGCCCTCGTCAGCAACAGGCTGGACTACGGCAACGCTCTCTACGCAAGAACCTCAGCCAAACTCCAGAAATGACTACAACGCATACAGAACGCCTCTGCATGCCTCATCCTCGACATCCCGTGTCACAGACCCATCACAGCCCACCTTAAAGACATGCACTGGCTTCCCGTCAACAGGAGGATCACCTTTAAGCTCCTCACCCACGCTCACATAGCACTCCACAACACCGGACCAGCGTACCTCAATGAACGACTCACCTTCTACACCCTGAACCGCCAGCTTCGCTCAGCTGACCCCGCCCTCTCTACCGTCCCCCGCATCCGGCGAGCAACCGCTGGTGGCAGATCATTCTCCCACCTCGCCGCAAAAACCTGGAACACACTCCCCATCTGCCTGCGACAGACCACAGGACCTACTGGCCTTCAGGAGACTCCTCAAGACCTGGCTGTTCGAGCAGTAGCAGCACCCCCGCCCCTTTCCCAGCGCCTTGAAACCCTCACGGGTGAGTAGTGCGCTTTACAAATGGATTGATTGATTGATTGATTGCTATTCAGGTTACTGCACCTCCTAGACCTACCTTGTCCCCAGACTCACTCTGCTCTGTCGTGGTGTTTCACTTAACTACCACTTTACCTGCACAAAATGTGATTATTATTTGAGGTGAGCACCTGCCTACTTCAAAGACTAACCACAAATGTTGTTAGGGTCGACCCTCAAGGTCACTAAACTAACCAGAGCTCAACCCCCTGGTAGCTAGGCACAGATCAGACAGAGGTAATAATGGCAATGTGTAGTATTTACACAGTAACCAAAACATTAACAAAATCATAATGCCTAATAATAAAAATCTCAAATCAATTTAGAAAAATAGAGTAAAATGTACCTAAACAAAGTGATGCCAAAATGTAAAAAATCCAATAAGGGGAACCGGAGTTATGCATTTAAACAAATTTCAGTAGAAATACCGGCAAGAAAAAGTAAAGCACCAATGATAGTCAATGGTCTTGGTAGTCCGGGACCTAGGTGGAATTTGAGGTTGACCGCAATGTAGCACAGGTCCGCTATCCCAACAAAGTTCAACCTGGTCAAATATTTTTCCTTCTGACTTAGGGCCAGATGTAGGTCACCAAATACCGGTCGGTAACGGCCGATTTCGGCCGTTACTGACCGGTATTTGGTGATTGAGATGTAGGGGGCCTATATTTTACAGAATCTGTAAATTTACCGATTCAGTAAATTTACAGATTCTGTAAAGTACCGATTCGGTAAATTTACCGACTCGGTAAATCTATATGTAGGTGGCACTGGAAACAGTGCCACAGGCCCATAAGAATTCGTTATTTACCATGACATACTATGTCATGGTAAATAACGAATTCCTGTGTACATGCACATCTGTGCATGTACACCTGTGCCATGTGACACACATACATGCCCTTAGGGCATGTATGTGTGTCACATGGCACACAAGCCAGAATCAGGGGTGCAACAGGGTGTCAAAGTGACACCCTGTCCCCCTTGCAAAATCAGTAATTTTACCGAATCAGTATTTACCGATTCGGTAATTGACATTGATTCCTATGGGCCTCAATCACACAGATTCGGTAAAAATTCGGTAATCTAGAGTCGGTAAATCAGATTTACCTACATCGGGTCCTTAGTGTTTTAAGTCCCAACCAACCACTGGAATACACTTCCAAAGGCTCCCAGGATCTCAGTAGAGGTGTTAGGCCGAGGCCAACAGCAGAGTCCAGTCCATGTCCAGTTGCCACTGGTAAGCTGGGTAAATGCAGGAAAAGGCCTCTTACAGCTTGTTGTCTCCCTGTAGCCACAAAGGTCACCCAACTAACCCTTGGAGTCCACCTCTTTGTCCTGGGTACAAGAGTGAGCAGGACGAGTCCTTCAGTGCTTCTTGCAGGTAACACACAACAGGTTGAGCCCTCATGTGATTGTCCGCAGATCCAGGAAGTGTTCTGAAGAGGGTTTCTAGGGATGCCACATTTATGCCTGGCCCTAGTTAGACTGTGGCAGGGAATCCTGGCCCCTCTCTAATCAATGGGATAAACGCTCCCAGGAGTAGCCCTACCCACCTTTTCAGCAGTTCCTGTTTGTCTTATTGCAAACATGTCCAAAATGCCACGTGCCAGGGCATTTTAAAGACACAAACGTGTTTCAGCTCAGGCTCTGAGGGCTGGAGGTGTGTGCAGAGTGCAGGTGTCTGGAAGTTTGGTGGAAGTTTAGTCAGTGGTTGTATTGGGCAGTTCCTAAGTCATGAGGGCTTTGTAGGCATACATGAGGATCTTGAACTGGCATCTCTTCTGAATGGGAAGCCAGTGGAAGTCTCTAAAGTGGGGGTGATGTGGGTACGTTTGGGGAGGTCCAGGATGATTCAAGCTGCAGAGTTCTGTATGGCCTGGAGTGTTCTGAAGAGCCGGGTGGAGATGCTGGCATCGAAGGCGTTGCCGTAGTTGAGGCGGCTGGTGACGAGGGCCTGTGTGATGGTCTTTCTGGTGTTGGTTGGTATCCATCTAAAGATTCTGCGGAGCATTCAGGGTGTATGGAAGCAGGAGGTGGTGACTGCGTTGACTTGTCGTCCTACCTTTGACCTTTTAAATACCTTTGACCTTTTAAGTACCATGCATCCTACCTGGTGACCTGCAAGACTCCCATTTGTAACTTTGTTTTTTTTGGGAAATATTTTTTACTGTGGCGAAGGCAAGAATACGGCATAATCTATACAGATACCTTCTCAGTTGACATGCAAACAGTAGGAACATAGAGCCCCCACATCGATACGCAGCCATATATGGCCCACATCCCGGAGGCAGGGCGGCGCAGGAGTATAGCAAGTAGGTCAGTAGGGAAAATGCACATATGCACCACGCATTATTAGAAACCCTTTCATTGCCCTCACCAGTTTCCTTAAGGTGCATTCTTATACTACATAACAATTGAACAGTAACTAATTACCCCATAAATGGCATTTCTAGTGCTGATCCGAGTAAAGTAGGAGATACAAGCAAGGGCCAACTAGGCCGCGGTCATCACAACTCAGTGTGGCCTAGTGGGAATCACAGCTAAATACATACCTATCTATCAAGGAATATCGGCGTGGCTACCAGGGATCTCTACTCAGCTTCCAAACTCCCCGTGTCAGACTCCCCACCCTCACCCCCAGAGTCTGAGGACGCAGAGGAAAACAACTCAGCGCTAGTGGCGTCCGAGTCCCCCCCCTCCAGTCCCTCCATACACATTGTCCTCCAGGCGAGTAAGTCATCCTGGAGCTTCTCATCTCTACGAGTGCTCTGCATGTGAGTTTCCTCCGCTAGGGCCCACTCCTTGGCATCCCTCAACCAATGAGACATCTCAGGCGCTCTCTGACCCATCCAAGTAATGGCCACCCGTCTCCTCGCTAGAACCAGTAAGAGTTGCAGAAACCTATAGGACAGGCTCTTCTTTTTTGGCTTAGGCACTAACGCCAGTAAACAGTGGAGTGGGTCCAGCTGCAACCCGAGATGTGTGGCACGAGCAATGTACACCACCACCCTCCGCCAGAAATCCTGAACCAGGGGACATTCCCACGCAAGGTGTAGGAAACCCGTCCTCTCCATTCCACATCTAGGGCAATTATGGCGTCTATCCGACGATATGAGACAGGGGTCATGTAGGTGCGGTGGACGAAATTAAAGTGTATGAGTTTAAAACGCGCATTGCAGGAGACCTTACGAGTCAACAGTCCAATTAGTTTCCTCTGAGCAGGGTCCAACTCTATCCCCAGGTCTGCCTCCCAAGCCGCCCAGGCCGGCGCCAACGGGGGGATCGAGTCTCTGCGCATGGCAGAGTAGAGGAGGGAGATCAGCCGCCTACCTCTCCCACAGGAGATAATGATGTCTAGCGTATTGGAGATCGGGGGCGCCTCTGGGAATTGGGGCCATGTCGTCCTGGCCACATCTCGAAGACTTCCGTAGTGCAGATATTGGCCCTCCTCAAGGTCAAAAGAGTCCACGGCCCTCTCAAAGGACACAAAGGAGTCGTTTGGGTAGAGATCCGCAAGGGTCTCACAGCCGCCCGAGCGCCACTCACGAAAGAACATATTGTCCTCAAGTTTGAGAATCGGGGCCAATATCCAAAGTGGGAGTTCCCCATGAAACGGTGCACGCCGCAGCACCTTTTCGACAAATCGCTGCCAGATGCCTCTCCCATTTGTAACTTAAAAAGGGATGTAGGTTATCTGTCAAAAAATATTATTTTAACAGGTCGTACAGCAGATTTAAACTGAAGCAGTAACAGTAGGCCTGATGCCATGTTTTCCTTGATATACTAGTGAGTGGCACAATAAGTGCCACAGGTAACATTTAACGCCCAGGTCCTGGTTTCACTTTTTACTCCATATGCTAAGGACTTACAGGCAAATAACTATATCAATAAGAGTTAATTAAGTATACCTGGGTAATTTAAATTCCATATGGTGCGCAATGAGCTCCAAGAATAGTGGCGTAGGGGTAAAGTCAGGGGTTGGGGGAAGCTTCGCTGGCACAATTGCCGCCTTCCTGGTTAGAGCAGGGAATATGCTTCAGCAGGAAATAGTACTAACTGAGAAAAGGCTTTCATTAGGAATCTATGCTGCCCAAAAAAAATCCTCCATAGGTAATATTCAACTTGCTAAGTCCCCAGAACCTACGGCCTTACCTTTAATTAACGTAGATATTACAGATCTTTCACAGGGGGCCACGGGTGGCATAGCCCTGAGTCCAATAATCGAAGCGAGGGCGGGGCTTAATAAATCATTTGTGGAATGTTCCACCGATGTAGCGAACACTGTTCCTGGGGTCGCACGAGATATGACGGTAACACCTCCAAATCCCTCCATTGTGTGTAGCGGTCCCGATGAGATACTCTCTGAAATTAATATAGGTGTAGCCTCTAATTTAAGGGATGTTCATGACACTCGATCGACTAGAACTTGCAAGCAACCCCTGTGTGGGGGTTGTCCCCGTTGCACAGCGTAGGAGCACTGAATCAGTGTTCTCAATTAATCACAAGAAAGTTCATAGAAGTTTATAGCATAAATCCTTTAATGGTCATTTCAGTTTGATGACCTAGGCTTTATTGTTGAATGTATAGAACAATCTTTTCAAATAATCCCAAGATTTCATCTCCGTTAATTATAGCCATCACATGATATATGATGATCCCAATGCATTTCGGGCATCAGCGTTGCCCTTCATCAGGAGAATATATCTATAAACAAAAATGCTTAATTAGGGTCTTAGAAGTTGAATCTCTCAATATCTGCTTCATAAATCATAAACCACTGATGCTGTCAGTGTTCATGCCGATGCGAGTGATAAAGTAAGGTAGTAGTGATAAAAACATCAAGTGATGAAAGGCATATCGGGTGCTGTCATGGTGCTGTGAATACGTCGGGTTATCACGATGTGTCCGTGCTCTGTAGTTGAACCATACATCATGGGTAAACAAAAAATCGTGCGTGACTCGGTGACATCAGCAATGGTGATGACTACCCCCTCCGCCCATGCTGCCCCCCTCCAAATCAAAAACCCTCAGCAGGAAGGGCAAAGCCAGCCAGGCTCCAGGAAGATATGTTTTTTCGTTTGATTTGAAATTGGCTGCACCAGTGATGGGAATGTGAAGCCTTGAGGTCTCCTTTCGGACATGGGCTTATACAAAAGAAACAACAGGGCCCTCAATAAGCCTATTATCACTCCTTGGGTGCCTATGGGGCAGCAAACAATTGTGAAGAAAGACTATCCCCTGCATCACTTGTAGAAGTCAGTTGTGTGAGGGAGGCGACAATGGACCCATATCCCTCCACAAACCTTCTGTAGTATCCAGTGAAGCCATGGAATGCCCTAACTTGGGTCTGGGTGGTTGGAGCTGCCTAGTCCACAATTGTCTGGATCTTGGGATGTAAGGGTTGAACTGGCCTCCACCTAGAAATTGGCTCAAGTATACAACAGAGCCCTGTCCTATCTAGCATTTGCTTGCCTTGTTAGAGAGGCCTGCGCTCTGTAGAGCCTAAAGGACCTTTCCAAGGTTGATCATTTGATCCTGCCAACTGGAGCTAAAGACAGCAAAATTGTCGAGCTATGCTGCACTAAAGGACTCCAACCCAGCAAAGACTTTGTTCACCAACCTTTGGAAGGTGACAGTGGCATTCTTCAGTCCAAAGGGCATAACAGTGGCCATCTAAGGTTTAGAATGCAGATTTCTCTTTTGATCCTGAGTCAGATCAATCTGCCCATACCCTGATCTCAAATCAAAAGTACTGAGAAATGTGGCTGCCTCTACCTGTCAATCAATTTGTCAGCCCTGGGTATTGGGTGTGTATCTGTCTTGGTTACTGCATTGAGGCCCCTCTAGTCGACACACACCTTGCCTCTGTTTTACCACTCTTGGTACGAGGTTTGGGGACTAAGACATCTGGGCTGACCCAGGGGCTCTCAGAGGGTTCAATGACTCCCAATTCTAGTATCTTGCTTACTTCAGCTTTGATGCTCTCCTTGACTTGTTCAAACTGCCTATAGATTTTATTTTTGACATGTAGGCTGTCTCCAGTGTTCACATCATGTATACACCAGCTCTTCTGACCAGGAGTCAAAGAGAAGAACTCAGTACTGTTTTAGGACAGGACTTGCCTTCAGTCAGCCTGCTGTTGGGCAGCGGGGGTGTCTGAAAAGAGAACTCATTCTACTGACCCATCTCTAGGGTTGTGAGAGAGGAGTTTGTGGAGCGGTTAATTATTTTCTTCCCGACCCTTATCAGTGACCATCAATATCCTGATAGGGATTAAGGTGATTAACATGGATGTCCCTTTTGAGGTTCCTGCTAGTGCCAAGGTCTACCAGATAGGTGACCCCCCCTTTCTTTCTAGGATTGGGTGGAGTGCACTCTAGTTTCCATGCAGGGCCCTAGGAGCCACAGGCTCCAAAACCACACCTTCTGCCCTGGTTGGAACTCCACTAGTGCAGGCTTTTGGTCATACCAGAGCTTCTGGAGCTCTTGGCTGGCCTCAAGGTTTTTGGATGTTTTTTCCATGTATTCAGCCATCCTTGAACGTTGGCCAAGTGCATAGTCCATAATGTCTTGCTTAGGCTTGATGGAAGGTCTCTCTCAGCCTTCCTTCACTAGACACAATGTCCCCTTACAGAAAAACCAAACAGGAGTTCAAATGGGGACAAAACCTACTACCTTCTACCTACCTACCCTTCTGTGGTACTTCTCTGTAGGTGAACAGCATGGTAGTAAGAAATCCCATCTCCTTCTGAGTTTTTCAGGCAGCCCACCAATCATACCTTTCATGGTTTTGTTGAATCTCTCAACTAAACCATTGGTTTGTGGGTAATATCGGGTGGTAAGCTTGTATGTCACCCCACATTCAGCCCACATGGCTTTCAGGTAGCCCGACATGAAGTTATTATCTCTGACTGACCCACCTCCTTAGGAAACCCACTCCAGTAAAAATACTAATGGGGGCTCGGACAACTGCAGGAGCAGTGACAGTCCTTAGGGGCATAGCTTTAGGGTACCTGGTGGCATGAACCACCACCACCCGTATAATTCTGTTCCCTGATAGTGTTGGAGGGTCTAGGGTGCTGACTACATCAACCCCTACCCTTTCAAAGGGAATCCCAACCACTGAAAATGGAATTATGGTGGCCTTTGGGTGGCCACCTGCTTTGCCAGTGGCTTGACAGGTGACACAGGAGTTACAAAACCCCTTTACCTCTGGAACATACCTGGCCAGTAGAAGTGGTTAACTAACTTACTCCACGTTTTGGCCTGGCCAAGATGCCCGCCTAAGGGGATGTCATTAGCCAAAGTGAGTAAGAACTCTCGATACAGCTGAGGCACTACCACTCTCCTAGCGGCACCAGGTTTGGGGTCTCTGGCCTCAGTGTAAAGGAGTCCCTCCTCCTAATAGGTTCTGTGGGAACCACTGACATCTCAGTTTTCCTGATCAGCAGCTTGCTGTCTCATTTTTGCAAGAGTGGGACAGGCCCTCTGTCCCTGGCACAGATCTTCCATAGAATTTCCCCCTGGGCCTAGGAGTTCTGGAGTGTAAGACCCAAGTTCCTGGGGCCCAATTCCCTCTGTAGCTGAGGGGAACTTAGCTTGAGTCTGATTTGAAGTTGGTTCCCAGACTTCTTGCCTTTTCTCTTGGAGGGTTAGGACATTATTCCATTCTCCAATCCCTCTTTTTCACCCTGGGCTTTGCAATGTCATTTTGATTTAACACACACCCATTCAGGTATACCCAGCATAGCTACTTGGGTCTTTCGTTTGACCTCAGCCCATGCTGAGGCTTCCAGATAATTTCCTAGCAGACATTCTACAGGAATTGCAGAGGATACCACCACCTTTGTTTGGCCAGTAACCCCTCCCAACTCTAAGGACACCATTGCCATGAGATGGACCAAAGCCTGATTATCGGATGGTGAATGTCTCACCAGTCAGATATTGTCCTGGGGATATCGTTTTTTCAGTCACCATGGTGACACTTGCACCTGTATCCCTCAGTGCTTCAACTCTGATCCCATTTATATGAGGCTGTTGTCTGTATTTCTCCAAATTACTGGGCCAGGGGGCCAGGCAGCCAGGGCAGCTACATTTACCCCACCCTCAGACTAAAGTTGCTTCAGTGAGCTCTCTGACATGGTCAGGGCTCACCTGGGATCCCGTCTGGAGACTCACCAATACATAAACTGCAGGGTTCACTAGTGGGGACTCTTTTTGTTGGGACAGCTAGAGTCTCTAGTTTGGTGTCTATTGTCCTTATAATTAAAGCACCACGCCTTCTCAGGATACCATTTCTTACCCTGGTTCCCACCCTTAGACTGTGTATTTGCTCAAGGCCCACCCTCCTGAACAGGTTTTTGGGGGGCTTGAGAAGACTCTTGGTTTTTATTTTTTGACTGGTCACCATCTTTCCCTTGGTGGGTGGTGGGGAGGGGCGCTTAGCAACCCCTTTCTTTTGGTCACCCTCACCATGAGTTGTCTTGGTTACACTTGTCTTGTCACAGTGGTGTGTCTTTTTCCCCAACTCTTAAGGAGAAAGTGGACGTAGGTCTACCAGGTACTGATGTAATTTCTCAGGAACACAATTACTCAACCGATGCTCTTTCATAATAGGATTATAAAGCCCATCACAGTCTTGCACATTGTTACCTTTCAACCAGCCACCTAGTGTTTTCACTGAAAAGTCTACAAAATCTACCCAGGTCTGACTGTGTTTTTTTTTAGTCTCCCTGAACCTGATCCTGTATTCCTCAGTGGTGTGTCCAGAGCCCTAAATCAGGGTATCCTTCATGCGGTCATAGGACTCAGCAACTTCCTCATTCAGTGTCAGGAGCCTATCCCTACGCTTTCCTGAGAACAGGTAACGGAGGCGAGAGGCGAGAAACCCAAAACATTTGGTTGAGTTACCTCATTTTACAAGCCCTCTCAAAGCTGTAAACCACTTGGTGATATCATCACCCTCTACATATTTTTGTACAATCCCTTTCTGGATCTTGGGGTCAAAAGCATCGTCTTTCTCCCTATTTATTATTTTGCTACCACCAGAGATGGGTCCTGTGCCCAGCTCAGCGCCTTCCTTTTCTGTAGCTAAGAGTTTGGTCTCCAAGGTTATCCTCTTGGCTAGTTTTTGAAGATCTTCGCTTACTAATTCTTCTGGGGCACTACCAGTGGTACTTCTATCAATAGGACCACTGCTGGAATCATCATCTACTTCATCCACTTCAGTGTCCTCTTCCCCTTCTCCCTGAGGGCGTTCCTCTCCTACCAGAGTCTTAGCATTTTCTGCATGTAACTTCTGCAGAAGAGCTTTTGTGGGTCTAGAACTCGTGGCAAGTTTTCACACAACTCCCAGGGTTAATTATAGCGCCATGGACATATTGACAGTCTCAAATGTTTATTATAAATATATTTCTCACAAAAGAGCAAGACACATCATTTATAATCTAAAAATTCATATATATAAAGTGTATTTACACAGGAAAAACCCAGGGCACATCAATTGTGATCTAGTAATTCATATATATAGAGTGCAATTCCTAAGAGGGATAACAAGTGATAAAAACATATATCTTAAAACATTATTACACCATCATTAATATTCCAAATCACAAATAAGGGAGAGAGAACACATAGGACAGTACACTTTGTCATTAAATCATCTGCTAATTTGTGCAAATAATCAATACTTGTAATTGATATGTGCAGGTACATGGCCCTAGGGTTTGTGTGTATATGACATTTGAATTAAAGTTGAGTTCATTGATTGTGACTGCACATTGTTCAACCCCTGAATAGGAGTTATTTTGGTGCCACAGTGTATATATAGGAATAATGATAACATTTCAAACGGTGTCATTGTGCGATTATTATAGTGAAAAATGTCTTCAGATGCAATAATGTTGAACAAACTATATAGTTTATGGAATAAACATTGCTGGACACTTGATAGGCATAATGTTTGTACACTCACATACATATACTAATGATAAATATTGATATAAGAGAGATACTGTTGGGCACTTGATAATTGTAATATTCTTATCCTCACATACAGGTACAGTGATAACTATTGATATAGGAGAGATATATTTGTGGTCTTGAAGTAGGTGGTAAAAATATGTCGAATACCACTGAAACGCATCAACGCAGTCATAAGGCTAAATTTGTGGAACATACCGGCATGCTAGATGAGAACCTTGTACTGATCCTATGTCAGTATTGATTATTCTCATGAATTAGCAGATGATTTAATGACAAAGCGTACTGTCCTATGTGTTATCTCTCCCTTATTTGTTATTTTGATTTTTAATTATGGTGTAATAATGTTTTAAGATGTATGTTTTTATCACTTTTTATCCCTCTTAGAAATTGCACTCTATATTTATGAATTACTCGATCACAATTGATGTGCCCTGATTTTTTGTGGAATTGCACTTTATATATAGGAATGTTTAGATTATAAATGCTATGTCTTTCCCTTTTGTGAAGAAAGATATTTGTGTTAAATATTTGATACTGTCAATGTGTCTGTGGCATAGGAGTTATACAAAATAACATGCAACTATTTCAATAAAACAAGCTAGAACAATTTCTAGATACTCAAAACATTGTCTTCCCACTTTCTAATTGGGCCACACTGTCTTCTCTGAATACTGAATGCTCTCTCCCTTCAGACTGTCTTCAAGCACATATGAACGTTTCTCCATTTAAACCTATGGCCACGTAATGCTGCGATCCTCTTTGGGACATGTGAACATTTAACACTGAGTATTCGGTGTCAGAAACATATATTTACAGGTTTGTACAACTAGGGGTCAGATAATGATAAGTTCCGTAATTTCCACTGTGACTTTGGAGTTTTGTGTGCCTCAAAATCACCAGTGGGCATCTACATTGGGTAGCAACTCTTGGTGGTAGCTCTTCTGTGCTCATTTATATATGCACCTATTGTACATTAATTCTGTGGTATGCCTCTTATTTCCTACATAGACTGATATTTGTCTGCAAAGCTTTCTGTGTGACTGTAGTGTAGTTCCAATAGTACCCTTCATGCAGGACCTACGCATTTGCGAATAACATATACTGTGGGCTTGGTGGCAAACTGACTCTGTACACCCCGCCGAATGTATTAGCCTATGTTTTTGCATTAGCTAGCTCGCAGTGCTACTAGAATCTCCTCTTATTAGAGAGATTATTTTGTGCAACTGTAAGAACATAATAATCTCAGATGCATTGAAACAATATACTACTTTTCACCCAGCCACTCGTGCTTGCTTGTTTTGCTCTCAGAGAGATACACAGAAGAAACAGTTGAGCGTGTTTACAATAAGAATTTATTGTACCGTTGTCCTTCTCATGTAAAATAAGTGAGCTGCTATAACTGTAACACTGTAGCATAGATATAGTATCAGCAGTACAGTGAATAAAAGGAATAGTACAGCTCTATCATTTTTCAATATTCATGAACCTATACATGAATATAAAATGCATTTATAAAATAGAGTGAGTACTCCTAAGATGCCAGTCTAGATGTACCTGAGTGTACCTAGCATGTAAGCCTAAAAGCCTTTATAGTCTAAGAGCCTAGAATCTAAGAGTCAAGAATCCCACTACGATTTAGTCGAACCCTTATACCTGAATAGTGAGAGTATAGGACTTCGGCCTGGACTTGAGTTGGACACCTCGCAAGGAATGGTTAGATAACTGTCAACTGGAGCGATGGCAACAGCGTCTCTGATCAGTGTATCGGCCTTGAAGTCTCGGTTCCCTCCTGCTTACTGATAGCAAGAGGTTCTGTATTTATACAGTCTATGAACGTGTGTTACCCATTGTTTAGTATAAGAATGACGTTGGGGATTAAACCTTTGTGCGTAGATAGGAGAGGTGAAGTATGCCCCCCTGGGGAGTGTACTCATAAATTATTCATATGTGCAAAGGATGACGTCTTAGCAATATCAATCGGACAGAACCCAACCTCGTCATGAACTAGGTGAAAGGTCTAGTCCTTAAAAGGCATCAGTACTTTATAAGGCGTTCAGTCCCTATAAGGCATTCTGTCCTTATTTGGAGTTATGTCCTTATAAGGCTCGTTCATATGAAATGAAGGGGAGATGATGTAGAGAAAGAGTATGATGTTCTCTAAACCTATGTCAGGGTATCGATGTGAAATATAGATTACAATGCTCTTTTTCTGCAGCATTCAGCACATCATTCAAAGCCTCCTCTTGACTCACTCTGCATATGATGGGATGGAAAGTCCCCTTCATACTGTCCTGTTATGAATTTTTGATTAACCGTGTTGTTTTTCCATGAAAGAGCTCGGCAATTATGCAAACCCACTGAGGGTTTTCCTGTGTTGATGTTTATGAGACCTCACTACTGTCTGCTTTCGAGGTGAGTAGCCAAATTGCACCCCTATTTAAAGAGAGTTGCCCCTGCCCTTCATATTTAGGCTAGGACAATTTATGGTGGTGGTCCTGTAATTGTAGCTAGAAGAGAGGCTTTCATACCTGTGCTCCTATGCTAGAACTGCCTATTATTTGCTCTTTGAAAACATATTTCTAGTCTCCCGTAAGCAAGCTTTTTATCCCATCATGCATGTGACATGTATGGGGAGTGCCTGTAGTGTTAGGTGAGGAGTATGTTGAGTGGCTTGACAGTATGCTAGGTGTTGTGAATTATAAATTACTTCCTGTGTTTGTATACCAACAAAGCTGCCTTTGTGCAGTGCTTTCAATGATCCATGCAAGACCTGAGAGTAGGTAACTTTTACATTCCTTGTCCTCCTGCCCTGATTATAGGGTCCCTGTTGGTTGGGAAAGTAGCCTACTGCTCCTTTTAAAGTAGCTGCAGTTACTCTACAAGAGCAATACCAGCCCCTCTTCCCCTTCCTGCCATGATCTACATACAAAGAAGGATCAGGATTCCTTTTTGAGACCAATGAACATTTCCTTTGGGCCAGCTCAAACCTCCTCAGGAGGATTACAGTGAGCCATTACCCCTGAATGCGCTGATCATACTGTGGCCACGGCTTTCTGGGATTGGTATAGTGCAGGCAGTCTGAATGGCCAGGGCTGGTTACAAGTATGTTATCCCTTAATTAGTACATTGTTCCACTGTCTGTCGAATATCAAGTAGATGCTACACAGCAGTGTAGCTGGGAAGACGTTTGGTCCAGGAATAAGAATTTGCTGATTGCTGGGACCCGAAACCAGCCATGGCAAACTGCTCGGCCGGCCCCCCTGGGCGGGCTGAGGGGGAATGGCCGGTTTCAGCCGATATTGTTACCGTGGGCCGAAATTGCAGTCCCCGTAACAAAAACAGCCCCCGAGGGGCCCAAAACCAGCCCCCACCTTGGTGGCCAACCGGGGAAACTCCCGGTGCCCACTACTGCCAGTCCAGCCCTCGTCTTGGACATTGTCACATTGCAAATATACAAAATGTGACGCCATCAAAGGTGCATTATTTTGGTGCATTAACCTTTTCCATGCTCATGACGAGCTCAGCTCATCATGAGCCGTGGAACGCTCACATGTGGGGATAATTCCCCTGCTGTGCTGAGCGTTCCACGGGAACGGGTGTGGTCATGACGAGCTCAGCTCGTCATGGGTTAACAAAGGTGCGTTTTCCCTTTCATCTCTCACACTTCCTACTCAATAGTAAACACCTTGTTGTTTAACTGGAACCAGAGCTGTAATAATGTGGGCCTCTCTTAACAGCTAGATTGTTGTTAGAGGGTCGGAAATGCAGGCAGGACGTTAATGCAGGACTGAAAATGGAGCTCACAAGATAATCCACTGGCCCTCAGTCAGCGTCATACATTTGCGGCTTTTATTAAGTGTAAAGTACAACTGGGCGTCAGGGTGCTGCACACAACACAAAACAAGCATTGGCATAGCCAATAGGTCTCGCCTTTGGGTCCTTATAAGTGTTTAGCCATGCAACAGTTGATGTTATTGCACCAAGGATATTGTGCTGGATAACTAAACACTTATAAGGTCCCAAAGTCGAGACCTATTGGCTATGCCAATGCTTGTTTCAGTATGCTACTGGTAGCTGGCCAGTATCTACAATACCAGCTCACATGACTGTGGAATTACTTATTTACTCTGCTTAGGTCAAATCAGATCAAATTCTCTAAGACAAGCATCTTGTTTCTGAATCCATCCAGGCGATCAATGAGACTCCAAGAGATTATTGTATTGAATTACATCATGTCAGATCTCCCATCTGTATGATATCCCCGGTTGTGTGTCCTTTTCCTCCTCTTCTCAGGAGTACAAGGGTCTTCAGAATCTTTGACACCAATGCTGCAGCTTGCATGGGAAATTGTTTGGGAATAACTCTTAATTGTGTTACGTCTGGCACTCTAGTTTGATCTGTTCACCAATATTTCACCATTCATTTGTGTGCTACTCTCTCCTTTAGTGCTTTGTCTAAGGGCACTGTTTCTTCAATGGACAACAATGGAGTAAATGGGAGTCCCATTTGCAGGTGGAGGTGTGCACAAAATTAACAAGACCTCAGTGGTCTATTGCTGATTCTTTCATCGTTTATATCATAAAGAATCTCGATTACTTCCAATTTTGATTAACTCATCTTTATTTATTCGTTTTCTTAATTTTCAAAAAATCCTTTTGAATTCATTCATTCAAAGCAGTTTGCTGGTCAGACATTTAACTCCTACCCAATGCATTTCGGGTCAAGGATGACCCTTCTTCGGGGGTCTGTGAGGAAAACAAAGAATTACATGAGTGTTGCTGCTACTCTCAATTTCTCACATTAATCGGTTACTAACACTTCATTCTCTTAATGACAGCTCTATGTCAATACTGTGACAACATAAAAGATACTGTGAAAGCATAAAACATATACATGCAAGATACTTTAGTTCGATTGTCCTCGTAAATATTCACAAATAAAATCTGAATCGCACCCTGCACCATGACCGAGTGTGTACACGTTCTCTAACCGTTTACCAAAATGAACGATGGATAGGCAATAGCCCACTGTCACCTTCTTACAACATTCAATTAAACCAATTTATCAAAAAACATTTCTGTTCTTCATACAACGCTGCTCTGAAACGCGCGTTCTGTTCTTACTCACAGTTAAATATCCAGCTTCGCGCGCCGTGTTCGTTCTGCCAATCGCTATGCGCCAAAGATTTACCATTGTGTTTTAACTTATTATCACGCTCGTGATTGGTTCTAGTCCCGGTCACATGATCGCTACGCGATCTCTAGCGAGTTGTTTCTTTTATGTCAAGAACATAACTTATACTCATCAGACAAAGCTGTGAGGCATGATAGCAACATTTAAACAATTGTTTATGAGTACCTCCTAATTTACGCAGTTAGCGCGAACAATTAGTGGCAAACCCTTATTTTGGGAAAGCACATCAATGAAACCATATACAAAATTCATGACTACAGAGTAAACCATAATCGCTGGCCCGCTACAACATCCTCTTTGCATGGCTATCTTTCACACTTCTTGTGTTTTTCTCTAATTTTCCGTATATGCATACTGAATTTTTGTTTTTGAAAATTGTCTGTTTTCCAAACAATTGCTAATGCTGTGTGTGTTTCGCCGCATCTCTTGTCTGAGTTTGTATTATTATAAGAATTAGTATGCTTTAAACCGGTATTTATTAAAGACTCAATTAGGAAATGGGGTTCGAACCCAGCATTCTGCGGTAATCACCGGAGTCAGTGGGAAGACAAGAAAACTGTATTTTTAGAAATTGTGTATATTTGTTTTGCGTTTAAGCATAGATTATCGCCGTCAAAATAATAGCGGCCATTTGTGTTCTTTGCGTTAATTGCCTGCAACATACCCCCACCCTTGTTATATTATATGTTTTTTTTCTCGTGTCCATTTGGGTTGGGCAGAGGGACGCGTGTGTGTGTGTGTGTAGGGGGCAGCACGTTGGTGTGAGACTGCTGACCTTTGCCTCTTTAATGTTATCAAAGCTCTGGATTGCATGATCCATTGTATCCCTTCCCTGTCACAAACTCATTCCAGCCCATAACATTCAATGTCTTTGAAACTTGAGTCTAGCTTCTGATTTTTGTTGCATGGCCATTACGGGTAGAGGAAGATGGAAAATATACATGCCCGAGCCTATAGGACTTCCTGCTGTGCCGATTAATCCTTTATGGATCATTTGAGACGTTTTTTGTTTATTTCAGTTTTTCTGCTTGCATCAGTGTGTTCCTGCAAAAGGGGAACGAACGAGCGCATGAAAATGCCTTGGATTTTTAAATACGATCTCACTGACTTTTCAAGCAACAAGCCCGCGAGTGGTGCGCAACCGCCACAAAGCGTGATCTGTTTTCAATTATCGCGCCCGTGTCTGGGCACTATAATTCAAAGCAGATGTGGCCTGTGCGGGTAACCGCACACAATAGGCCGTGGGTGGAGCAAAGGCGGGACATGCGCCCGCCTTTGCCCAATTGTGTGCTGTCTTTGTTAAAAAGACGCACGCTAAAGGACAATAGCCTGGGACAAAACCAAAAGCACATGCACAAGCGTGTGCGAGCGTGTGGTGAGATTTCTAAAGCCCTTACAGAAAGTCGAGCAGAGCAGCGCATGCGCGCTGCACTTGGCTCGACCTACAAACAGAACATATTGAGATAATGACAAAAACAAACACAAACTTGCATTAGGGTTACATAGTAGGGACATTATATTTGATTAGAGCAAAATGTTTCTTACAACAAAAAAATGTCAATATAATGTGGCATAACAAAATATTTCTTTAAGAGTATATATATATATATATATAAATTACAATTAGATTAAGAAGGAAGGTAAGATAATGTTACAGCAAAAAAGAATACAATTGAATAATATATAAATACAAAATATTTATACATATATCTAAGGTGCAGAGCAGATGAAACATCACACATTCAAAATGTTAAGCACCTGAGAGGTGAAGAAAGAAATCAGGATGTGGGCAGCATCAGAGCATTGCACATTGGAAATGTTGTTCGCAAAGGCTTAGGACATGATTTGTATTTTGTAGTTTTTGCCATCCTCTGCAGGGTGACAGAGTAAATTACTCTGTCAACCTGGCGGAGGTCCTGATGACCAAAAGGAGAAATATCTGTCAGGTTGACAGACATTTCTAGCATTCACAGGAACCGCTATCAAGGTGGTTCCTTTGAATACATTGTAACTTTGACGTACAGCTCTGTCAAAGGTGATGGAGCCAAATGACAAAGTTGCAAACTTTTTTCTATTTTCACAAACAAAACCCCACAGTGGGATTTTGTTTAAAAAAAAAAAAAAAAAGCAACACCCCTTCGTCATGAGAGTCATCTCCCATGGCGAGAGACTCATTTTTAGGTTTCGCCTGCACATCGCTTGCAGTGTGCTAGTGAAATCCATTGTATTAAATTTATCTTAAAAGGGACTTCACTTCTTATTGATCCGTGTGCCTACCACTTTACTTTCCCTCCGTTTCTATTTGATATATCCTGTTCTCCCTTCTATGGTTCTCTTATCTGTTTCCTGTGTCCCAATTACTCATTCCCATCCGCTTTGGTGAGTGGAACTTTTTTCTTTTGGTTACGGACGCTCAGCATTTACTATTTACATTCTGTTTTTCTGTTTAGCTTTACTTATCTTACCATGGCAGCACACATTTAAAGAGTGCTTGTCAACAGCATTTTATAGGCTCAGTGATTTGCAAGGGAAAGGTTAACTGCTACACGTCACATGTGCCACAGCTTCATTACACAGTGTGCCTTGCCTGGTCATCTTGTGGTCTGTTGCACCAACTGTTATCTGGTGCATGGTGATATTTGACTCTTGTGGATATCTCAACTTGAGCTGACTGTGTTGTGTTTTTAATAGAGCTCTGCACTTCAGCACACAGACCTCTCTCTCTGTTCTACGATGTTTCCTAAACCTTCTTGCAGTGGGAAGACATGGGTCCTGATAAGCCCAGCAGTTGCAGGAAAGTTGCACTTTCAGAGGCACAGTTGCAGCCTTGCTTCTTTTCTTGTTTATTAAATGTTTAACGCATGCCTGCCCTGTTTCTGAGGGAACTCAAACCACAGAGAGGTTAAACAAACTGCTCAGATTCACATAGCTTGTTTAAGCGGGGAGCCAGGATTATGAGTTTGGCTCATAGTTCTAAATCTGTTGTTACCACTTGAAATTTTGTAGACAAGAAGATTATTACACCACTTCCTCTAATCTCAGACAACTCACGCTTTTTGGAGGTACTGCGTTTTTTAGTTGGTTCAATGTTATTGTTGCCCCTTAAATGATTTATTGCCATTAATTAATCCGTACATAGAACTAAATTATGAAACTTTCTAGTTCAGGAGTATTTGCCAAAGCTTTCATTCATTCGGCATGTTGCTTTTAGTGATTAGGAAGCTATAAGCACATTGCTTTTGTTTTCGGCTGGTTCCACACAGTGTGTGTTTTTTTAATTTACTAGTAGAGCTTTGGTGATTTTCTACATTCACTTGATTTTTTGGTAGAGGTCTTCTAATGTAGAGGATTACGATGCAAATATTTTACTGAAGAAATGGATTGTTTAAACTTGGTTCATTTGTGTGCGATTACGGGTCGGACAGAATATTGCATGTGCAAATAACTTTATATCGTATACATATATGCTTGCTTGTCTGCTTTGACTGTTTACTCCTGTTGCTTAACGTGTACATAGTAACAAAAATATGAACCTTTGGAGCACAGGCAAAGTAAGTCCTCTTTTAGTTGTAATGATTCTATTAGTTTGTCTTTCCTGTTCTACAGTATGTTTTGGACCTGAATAAAACGTTCTATGCCAAAAACACGGTCTGCTTAGTGACTGTAGTACAGGTGTGTCCAAAGTAGGTCCACGAAGACCAGATTCATGCCTGAATTTCATTGTATTTACTTTTCATATAAGTTCCATTAGGATTCACAGTATGCACATCTATTTTATGTGTATCCTGAACTACTGGTATGGGTCCAGCCCTCATAAATCTGTACTGGACAACCTAGCTGTATCACTTATACCGATCTTCCAGAAGATTGGGAGGGCGCCCAGGCTTTAGGGAATGTTGGTATCTGTGATGAACTATGTAATTAACTTGGTATTCCTCATATTTTTTTTATGGCTGTCTTTAGATATTCTCTGTTTCTTAATTTTATGTGCACATATGCTCTGTCTGCATGGACAAGCCTCAACATGACACATGTAGTAAGCATATATTACATATAACAAATCATAATATTAAAATGTTAGTATGCGCCATGTCTCATTTGCAGCAGTACTGTCTTGGAATGTGGGGTGCTTATGAGTAGTGAGGACCAAAGTGTTGTCAGAGTGTTCAGTGTGTCAGGTGCTTACGCATGAAATGTGACTTGTGTGCCAAGTATAATAGCACATGCCCAATGATGCATGAACGATTGTGCGAGGTGGTGTTCTGGGAGAGCATGGTGAACTAACCATTGGTAATCCACAGTGACCAGCATTTAGGGTAGACCCTGTGTGCCTTTTGTGGTGAGGCATGCATATACCTTCTTACGCCGGGTGTTACTGGAATCATTGAACATGTTATTTACTACCTCTATGGTGACTACCTTTATGAAAATGCTAACTCTTTGCCACATTGCTGTTACAGTCTCTACATTTGGTTAAGTTCTGTTTCATGATGCATGCGTGCTTGTACGAAAGTCAATAGTCTAGGGTACTATTGGGCTTTTCTACCCATAATTATTTCTGGGAAAAAAGGCATGTGAAGCATTAACCTGTTGCATGAACTTGGCCTTTGCCTACCTCCACTTCCTTAGACTTACCAGGGTGAAAGTAGTTGTTGCGAGTACATTGAAAATGCCAACCTTCGATTACTTTGTGGATTATTTTTGTAACTGGAGAGGCGTGTGGTCACAAAGTAAAGCGTTTCCAACTCTTTTGAGTAATTCACACTGTGTCTGATCTCAGCAACACTACGTTTCATAATGTATTGGATGTTTTGGCAGTGAACAAAATCTTTTTTGCTAAAAAAATATGGTTTGTTGCAAACTGGATGTACACATAAGGATTGGAGAGCAAATTGTAGCTTCATTTGTGTCTTCTAGCTGTGAATCATGCTCCTCTGCTCGCACTCCCCCTCCCTTCTCCCCCTCCTCTTTGTCAGTTTCATTTATGTCTTCTATCACTGTGAATGCTCCTGCTTCCACCAGGCACACACACCATCAGTCGTCAGTGCATGCTTCCACCAGGCTCACACACCACCAGCCATCAGTGCACGCTTCCACCAGGCACACACACCACCAGCCGCCAGTGCACGCTTCCACCAGGCACACACCACCAGCCGTCACTGCACGCTTCCACCAGGCACACACACCCCAGCCATCAGTGCACTCTAACACCAGGCATACACACCACCAGCCGTCAGTACAAGCTTCCACCAGGCATACACACCACCAGCCGTCAGTGCACGCTTCCACTAGGCACACACACCGCCGTCAGTGCACGCTTCCACCAGGCACACACACCACATCCATCAGTGCACTCTTTCACTGGGCACACACACCACCAGCCGTCAGTGCACTCTTTCACCAGGCACACACACCACCGGCCGTCTGTGCACGCTTCCACCAGGCACACACACCACCAGCCATCCGTCCACGCTTCCAGCAGGCACACACACTACCAGCCGTTACACACTACCAGCTGTCGGTGCACGCTTCCACAAGGCACACTCACCACCAGCCGTCAGTGCACGCTTCCACCAGTCACACACACCACCAGCCGTCAGTGCACGCTTTCACCGGGCACACACACCACCAGCCATCAGTGCACACTTTCACCAGACACACACACCACCAGCCGTCAGTGCACCCTTTCACCAGACACACACACCACCAGCCATCAGTGCAGCTGGCAGGCTCTTCTCAGAGTTTCTTGGTAAATATGTGTTAGATGCCTGGGAGGGAGTGGGTCGAGTTTCCTTAAACCATGCTGAGTATGCAGGTGCAGTGCATGAACTCTTGTGTAAGTGAGTCATGCTGCCTGGGACTCACTCACTCCACACTTGTTATTCGCGTGTGCACCAGGCTTTTTCTCCTTTGCAAAGTTTGGCGCATGCGCACAGCTAGGCAGCCCCCCACACCCCCGGGAATGACTGCTTCCTACAACCAAAATGGAAACAACATTCAGAGCAAGTTCATTTGATGCAAAAAACTGTTAAAAAAAAAGAACAGCTATTGTAGATCTGGCAACTTAAATAAAACAGCAACAAAAAACAAACAAGCATTGGCATAACAAATAGGTTGCGCTTTTTGGACCCTATAAGTATTATGTTATGCAGCAGAATATCCTTGGTGCACCAAAACTAACTGTTGCATGGCTAAACATTTATAAGGTCCCAAATGAGAGACCTATTGGCTATGTCAATGCTTGTTCTGTAGTAGGGGATCTCTGTGTATAGTCATAATCTAGTGAATAGTCCCGCCCATGTGCGTGGACCCCGGAGTAATCAAAAATAATCTCTTATAGTGTCAAAAAATGCAGAAAAGCATAGACACTTAAGAGAGAATTTAAAGACAGATAATGCAGCCTAAAAAGGCTACACTGTCCAGTACTTCAACTAGAAATTCCACCACAAAATCAACAAAACAGCAAAAGCCTGTACAGATTTCCCTTGCTTTAACAGCAAACTCCCTCAGGAATGATAGAGAGAAGAATCTGGACAGACAAGCCCCATAGGCTGCCATTATGTGGCTCAAAACAGGATACTGTGCCTTTAAGAGAATCTTCCAGAACCTTCTCCCAGTATCCCAGAATGCATAGCAGGTCCAACTTACTTTCAGTTCTTTTTTCCGGCTCCTGCAAGCAGGACCCTGGAGCATTGAGCTCTCCCTTTTCAAGGGTTTTGTTGGTGTTTTTTCACTAAATTCGATTTTGTGTACTTTTAAAGTACTTTGGTGACTTTCTTCTTGGTTTTCTGCACTCTTTTGTTGTCCATAATGCCTGCATTATTTGACAAATGCCCGGAGTGCTCCAGGAAGAAGGCCAAGTCAGACCCCCATGAGGTGTGTATCCTCTGCCTTCCCTCTTCCCACATCCCAGAGGAGTGTGTGATCTGTAGAGGCTTCTCTGGCAGGACCCTGAAGGACAGGAGGAAGATCAGACTTCAGGGACTTGAAGAAAGAAGGCTCAAGGTGGGTCTGGAGGGGCTTCTACTGCCCATGCTGAGGCCTCTGGGGGGCTCCCCAGGGGCAGGAAGTCCAGCAAACGTCCAAGGTCTCCGTCTGGGTCGGTTGCTATGACCACGACGTCGAGAGGAAGGTCCACGGCCAGTTCCCGGTCTCCCCAGGGCTCTGGGTTGAGAAAACGTCGCCCGTCGACGTCGAGGGACTTACACAGGCCGCCGTCGAACCCGGTGTCGATTTCCTCGTTGTCGCCGTCGGCGTCGAGTGGACGACATCGGAGGGCCCGGCGTCGGCGCTCGCCGTCGAGGCGACACCGCCGTTCGCCATCGAGGGCGAGGACATCATCGTCGTCGAGTGGATCCTCGTCGTCGTCGAGGCCGCCGTCGAGGACGGCGAGGTCGCCGTCGAGGCGGAAGAGGTCTCCGGCGCTGAAGCAGTCGACGTCGAGGCGATCGAAGAGGTCGACGTCGAGGCGATCGAAGAGGTCGTCGTCGAAGCGGTCGAGGTCGCCGTCGAGGCACCAGCGCCCGTCGTCGAGGTTTAGAGGTTCGTCCATCTGGTTGGGGTCGACGTCGAGGCATAGAAGCCGGTCGACGCAGAGGAGTGCGAAACGGTCGACGCGGAAGGGCCGCTCGACGTCGAAGGAACCACGGTCGACGTCTGAACACCGGTCTTCGACGTCAGGGGGTTGTAAGGACAGGCCGAGGACTGTGGGGGGCTCCCCTCAGTCAGAACAGGATGGTGGCTCGCCGGGAACGGCGTATTCAGAGGTGTATACACCGAAGAAGACTGTTATACAGCCTCCTCCTCCTCCTTTGCCTAGAGGGCCTCCTCCGAGGGCTTCGACCCCTCCTCCATTGCCTCCTCTACCTGCTCTTCCGTCAGGACCGCAGGCCCCGGTGCCGGGTGCTCCTCCTCCGGTTCCACCGAGATCGGTGTCCATGCCCAGACTTCCAACACCTCCGAAGAAGACTCCTAAGTCGAAGGTTCCTCCTAAGCCCAAGACGTCCGTCCCGGGGAAGCCGGCAGAGCGTCCCAGACCCAGGAGATCGAGGTCACGCTCGGGGAGAAGGGACAGATCTAGGAGTGGACACGGATCCTCCTCGAGATCCAGACATCGCCATAGGAGGCATAGGTCCAGGTCCCGTTCGGCCTCTGGGACCCATTTATATTCGGCTACATTGTCGGATTCCCCGGAGACGAGGGTGTCTCTGATAGATGACATTGGCACGTTCCAGGAGGTTCTCCTGAGAGGGGCGGCGAAGTTGGGGATCAAGGTGACGGCCCCTACGCCCTCAACTTCTGTGATCTTCGAGACTTTGCACACGAAGCACCTGTCTCGCCCCTTACTGCCTTTGGTGCCGGGACTGGTTGAGCCGGCTGAACAGCTCTTCCTTACGCCGGCGGTGGTGAAAGCTGCTCCCTCCAGGCTTGTCAAGAAGTACAGGGCTCCAGAGTCGGACCCGGCCTTCTTGCGGAAGGACCCAGTGCCTGATTCGGTGATTGTGACGGCGGCTCGGAAACTACATGCTACCTCCCCGTCCTCCACTGTGCCTCCGGATAAGGAGAGCCGCTGGATTGACTCAGCTGGTCGGAAGGCATGTGGGACGTCTTCCATGACGATGAAGGCCTCCAGTGACTCGGCGTTGTTGGGACGATACGACCGTGCACTGTGGGATTCCATGGAACAGTTTGCGGACCTTGTCCCGCGCGACAGGAAAGAGGACTTCATGGAGATCGTCCAGGAAGGGATGCTGGTTTCGAACCAGGCCATCAGCGCTGCGGCGGATATCTCCCTGCTGGCCGTGCATGGATACTGCCACGGTATCAATCAGAGACGCCATGCTTTGCTCCGGCTGACGTTGCTCAAGCCTGAAGCGTAACAGCGAGTGGCAAATCTGCCGTTTTCCGGCGACACCCTCTTCGGGAAACACGCAGATGACGAAATGGCCAGGATGAAGGCCGAGGCTGAAACCCTGACGGCTGTGGGCTTGGAGAAGCCCAAAGAAAAGAAACCCTACCGCCAGTTCCAACGACGGTTCGGGTCGCAGGGTAGAGGAAGGGACAGTCTTCTGGGCAGCAACAACAGCAGCAGCACTACCAGCAGCAATACAGAAGACCCTTCCAGAAACGTCAGAGGGGTAGAGGTGGACAGCAGTCCTTTACCGCGAACAAGGGCCCGGCGGGGTCTCGACCCTGAGCGGTTACTTCCCCTTCGTCCGTTACCCGCTCCGGTGGGGGGAAGCGTTCAATTTTTTCTGGCAGAGTGGAGAAAAATTACTCAGGACAAGTGGGTGCTGAATATTGTTTGCAATGGATACAGTCTTCGGTTCATCAGCCCTCCTCCATCGATTCCTCCGGTCAGCTCGCAGTATCAACTGCGCGAGCTCCAGGCGAAGGCCGACATCCTGCTAAGGAAAAGGCCGATAGAAGATGTACCTCTGTCTCAAAGAGGAAGAGGTCTGTACTCACGGTTCTTTCTGGTCCGCAAGAAGGACAAGAACGAGTTCAGGCCCATTCTGGACTTGCGACAGGCAAACAAATGGATTCGCAGAGAAAAGTTTCGCATGCTGTCGTTGCATCAGATTTATCCTCAGCTGCAGCGGGGAGACTGGCTTTGCGCCATAGACCTACAGGATGCGTACTTCCATGTGCCCATTGCACACAAACACAGGAAGTTCCTGCGATTTCAAGTCGGCACCAATCACTATCAGTACACGGTACTTCCGTTCGGGCTGAAGTCTGCGCCCCGGACGTTCTCGGAATGCATGGCAGTGGTAGCGGCACACCTGAGGAAGAACAAGGTGTTTGTCTACCCGTACCTGGACGATTGGTTGATCAAGGCCTCCTCGTTCTCGGAAGCTCAAGCACACTTCCGGAAGACGTGCGTTCTCTTGAACAAGCTGGGGTTGCACATCAACATGTCCAAGTCTGTCCCGACTCCGGTCCAGTGCATCCAGTACTTGGGAGCCTCCATCGATACGCTGTCAGCAAGCGTGTCTCCTTCGGAAGAGCGACGTTTATCACTCCTTCGGAAGGCTCAGGCTCTCATGTCCACTCCATCCACGACAGTGAGGACGGTGTCTTCTCTGCTGGGATCGATGGCCTCTTGCATCTTCCTGACACCGCATGCGCGACTGCACATGAGACCGCTGCAGGAGTGCTTGGAAGATCAGTGGGACCAGAGGAGAGGATCTTGGGATGACAAGATACGACTGTCTCTACACGCTCTTCAGTCTCTGAAGTGGTGGTGTTCGGCGGAGAATCTCCTCAGAGGGGTTCCCTTCCACAAGGACATTCCCACTCAGACTATCGTGACGGATGCTTCTCTCCTGGGATGGGGAGCGCACTCCGGAGATCTG
Source organism: Lissotriton helveticus (assembly GCF_964261635.1). Classification (NCBI taxonomy): domain Eukaryota; kingdom Metazoa; phylum Chordata; class Amphibia; order Caudata; family Salamandridae; genus Lissotriton; species Lissotriton helveticus. The sequence goes on from NC_136057.1 coordinate 1,711,406,244, forward strand.
CAGATTCAAGGGACGTGGTCCCCGTCGGAGTCCACGTACCACATCAATTTCCTGGAACTCAGGGCTGTTCACTTGGCGCTGAAGGCTTTTCAACCGTCCTTCCGGACCAACTCTCTGCTTCTACAGACGGACAATACGACCACGATGTATTACCACAACAAGCAGGGGGGCTCGAGATCACGCACTCTGTCTCAGGAGGCGCAGGCGATCTGGCATTGGCTTCTGGCTCGAGGACTCTCGATAACGGCCACTCATCTGCCAGGTGTTCAGAATGTTCAGGCAGACGAGCTGAGCAGACTGATTCAGGAAAACCACGAATGGGTCATAAACGACGAAGTACTAGGAGAAGTCTTCGCAAGGTGGGGAACTCCAGACGTAGATCTGTTCGCCACCGCCGAAAACAGCAAATGCCGAGACTTCGCCTCCAGGTACTACCAGCCGGGGACGCTGGGGAACACGTTATGGATCAACTGGTCCAACAGCTTTCTGTACGCTTTTCCACCCATTCCCCTGGTTCCAGCGGTTCTCATCAAGCTCTCCCAATCCAGGGCGAAGATGATTCTGATTGCCCCGGAATGGCCCAGACAGTGGTCGTTCACGGACCTGCTTCACCGGTCTCTCCTTCCTCACATGAAGCTGCCGTGCAGGCCGGACCTTCTCACGAAGTTCGGGGGGCGGATGGTGCACCCCAACCTCTCGTCTTTGAGTTTGGCGGCATGGCTCCTGAAATAGTGCAATATGGCCATTTGAATCTCCCAGAGGATTGTATGGACATACTGAAGGAGGCTAAGCGACCTTCCACTAGGACTTCTTATTCTTACAAGTGGAAGAGGTTTTGCATCTGGTGCACGTCTAAGAACTATCAGCCTGATTCATGTACGGGCCGTTTTGCGTGTCCCTAATAGCGAGTAATAGCGACTCGCTATTGAGGAAACGCAAAACGGCATTCATGTACTTTTCGGGGAAAAAATAGCGACTCGCACGCGGGCGCAAAATCCGTTAGCGACCAACTAAAAACGCAGAAAAATCGCTATTCCCGGCTACCTGCGTCGGGATAGCGACTCGCAATCCCGTGCGATCGGGAATGCGACTCGCAATCCCGTGCGATCGGGAATGCGACTCGCATTCTCACGCGATCGGGAAAACGGGAAGTCGCTTTCCGAGCACAGTGATGACATCACAACCAGGAAGCAGGCAGTTCCCACCCCCAAACACCACAGCGAGGCAAACCTCCGAGGGAGCAAGTCGGAAAGCAGACGCTAAACCAGCGATAGCGACTTCTCTACCGACTGAAATAGCGACATATCTGCTGCCATGTCTGAGGAACCTGTCCCTGGCCCCAGCAACAGCGCAGGACGAAAGCGAAAGCTCAAGTTCTCAGAGCAGGAGCTCGAGAACCTCATTGAAGGGGTGGTGGCCAACCATGACCGGCTCTTCGGGACCAACTCCAGAAAGGTCCCAGAGCAAGACAAGCGGAGGATCTGGCTGGGTATAGCCGCCAGCGTGAACTCGGTGGGTGTGGCCGATAGGTCATTGGAGGAGCTAAAGAAGCGCTGGTATGACCTCCGAGGTCGTGCCAAGGAGAGGGTGGCGGAGCGCCTTGGAGAGGCATCGGGCACTGGAGGTGGCGGACCGACAGTCCCACCCAACACACCCTTGGAGGACCAGGTCGAGGACACCCTTGAGAGGGAGGCGTGCGTTGGCGTGACCCCTCTGGACTCCTCCCGCCCCACCCAAGACACCCAAGGTAAGTGGCATGCGACTGCGACCCTGTCCCCTATGACCGTCCCTGACCAAATAGGCTCACTTATTGGCCCTTAGTCATGCCTTTGTTGCGCATCAGGGAATGCCCTGAAGCATTGTGGGAGATGTAGTATGTCCACAATGTAGTAGTACCCCAATGCAGCCAGACAGGTCCCAAAGTACGCAAATCCACAGCCATCCAGGGAATGTCACCCAGCATGCATGTAACATCAGCACGTCTGACAGTCACATGCAACTAATGAGTATCCACTTACCCTCACAGGTGGCGCAGACAGCAGTGACAGCGAGAGGCTGCTGATAGATGAGGAGGCCCAGGAGGAGGAATCACAACCAGAAACCCAGGCACCAGCCCCTGCCGCTGCAACAACACCAGCAGCCAGGCCCCCCACCGTTGTGGCCCCTGCATCTAGCATCCCACCCGCAGCCAAGGCCAGGCCCCCCACCGTTGCTGCATCTGGATCTGCCGCCCCACCCGCAGCCAAGGCCAGGCCCCCCACCGTTGCTGCATCTGGATCTGCCGCCCCACCCGCAGCCAAGGCCAGGCCCCCCACCGTTGCTGCATCTGGATCTACCGTCCCACCCGCAGCCAGAGCCAGGCACCCGACTAATGTGCCCCCAGTCCCTGCCACACCAGCAACGCCTGCTGCAACACCACCTGCAGCTGGTGCCAAGAGATCTGGGCCTGCGACAGCGGCAACACAGCGGGCAATCAGCAGGAGGGGCAATGGACATCGCTATGCCTGCATGAGCGTTTGCTCCGTATCCACCAGCGCCAGTCACATCAGCAAGGTGCCATCCAGCTCCAGCTGCACAAAATTGGGCGCAATGTGGCGGGAGTTGGAGACCGCATGGACCGCATGACGGCGTCCATGGGCCGCATGACTGCAGCCATGGAGGAGAACACTGCTGCGCTGCTCAAGCACCGCAGTGTAGCGAGCCGGCGCCACCACCAGCTGATGAGCCAGCTGTCGGCCTATAGCAGGTCGAATTATGTGGCAGCAAATGCCACCACCCAGTTGTCGCGGCGCTCTCTCACCCAGCAGCACCAACTAGTGCAGTGCTGCGAGGACATCACCAGGGTCCTGGAGCACCTAACCACCGCGGTAACGGCACTACACACACCTGCGCTACCGGCCACTGTAGGGGGCGACGATGCCAGTGAGGGTGCCTCCAGCGTGAGCAGCCAATCGGCCACACTGGTCCCGCCACCTAGGCGCAGCACCAGGGCAACGCCTGGTACAGGTGCCCAGGAAGAGGAAGAGCCTCAGAGGCGCTTGGGCATTACGCGCAGGAGGCGCCATTGACACTGTCTGCATAACACTGGCACAGGCTGACGCTAAGCCTGCCAAGTACATGCACACTGCAGTATGAAGCAATACTGGTATTTGTAAATAGTTGGACTGATTACCTTTTTCTTGTGAATGAAACAAATATATTTATTTTGCTGCACACATTAGCCTTGTGTAATCATTACATTTTGCATGCAATTGTGATATGTGGGGTGGGGGAAGAGGGTGGGCTAGAAATTGTTCAGTGTGATGTGGTTGCGACGTCTGTGGCCTTCAGCTGGGTTCTCCCCGCGTGCATGGTGCACATGTGCTGGTGGCCGGTCGTCCCCTTCAGATTCACTGCCTGAGATGTCAACAGGTATGCGGCGCTTGGTTGCAATGTTATGGAGCATTGCACAGACAGCCACAATGCGGCAGCACGCAGCAGGACTGTAATACATGGCCCCACCTGTCTTGTGCAGTATACGGAACCTGCTCTTGAGCAGGCCAAATGTCCTTTCTATACAGTTCCTTGTCCGGATGTGCGCAACATTGTAGCGCCGTTGCTGAGGTGTGGCAGGGTTGAGGTAAGGGGTCAGGAGGTATTCCCGTAGGGCGTAGCCACTGTCACCTGAATGAGAGGAGCAGATGTTGATTGCCTGTGCAGCGCAGTGACTTCATTGCAATGTGACATTGTCGACAAAGTGTACTTACCAAGTAGGTGTCCTTCCCCAAACTCTCCTCTGAGCAGTCGTGTGTGGAGTCCACTGTGCCTGAAGATAAAGGAATCATGGGTACTCCCTGGGTACTGTGCGACAATGTCAGTGATGATGGTCTTGGCATTGCAGACCATCTGTATGTTGAGGGAGTGGTAGGACTTCCGGTTACGGTACATATACTCCGTGGCAGCTGGTGGGCAGAGGGCGACGTGGGGACAGTCGATGCAGCCGAGGACATGGGGAAAATGGGCTACATTGTAAAATTGTAGTTTTGTCAGGTCCAATTCCTGTTGGCTCGTGGGAAATGTGATGTGGCGGTGGAGCTGGGTGAGCATGGCGTCAACGAAAGTGTGGAGGCAGCGTGACATGGTGGGCTGGGATATCTCCCCAGCAGCCGCTACTATGCCCTGGAAACTGCCGGAGGCCAGGAGGTGCAGGCTGCACAATACCTGCACATGTGTAGGCACAGAATTGTTTCGCCTTGTTGGGTGCTGCATGAGGGGGTCAAGTTCTTGTATCAGCCAGGTGATCATTTCCCCATTCAGCCTGTATTTGGCATAAATCTGTTCTCTGGTTTGGCCCAGCAAGGTGACCCGCTGCCGGTAAATCCTTTCCTGCCTCATGCGTCTCCTCCGTGCTGCTCGCTGTAGCCTTCGCCGCCTCACCACCATGTACATTCCTGGCATTGTGGAACGCCTAATGCTGCTGCTGAATGTCCTTATGTGTGATTGGTCAGGCCTGGACCTGTTGGTGATTGGCCAACTGTTTTTCAAATTTTACTTAATCATGGCTTTTATGGTTACCACCTGCTTTGAGTTGTCCTTAATTTGCGCCGCGCAAAATTGCGATTTTGGGGTTTTCCGCTATTGTATATTTTTAATGAATGCCGATTGAGAATAAATTGCGTTTCGCTATTCATTTCGCAGATTCCGTGGTTGGTCGCTATTTCCGTATCGCTAATGCGCGACTACCGGGACTCTGCGACTATTATAGCGTAATCGCTATTTTAATCGCTATTCTGTGTTTGCGAAATCGCTATTTTGTACTTGAATGCCGATTCCGTGTTTTGCACCCGCAATTGCATTTTCGCAGCCATTGCGGGCGCAATTTCGCTTCATGAATCAGGCTGCAAGACCCTCGACATGCAAGGAAGATGTCATCCTTCCATATCTGCTACATCTGGCGCAGTCTGGCCTTAATGTCCATTCCATTAAGGTTCATCTGGCTGCTTTGACTGCCTACAGGAAATGCCCTTCACAGACTTCCTTCTTCCAGATCCCTGTGATCAAAGATTTTCTGGAAGGCTTGAAGAAAGTATTCCCTCCTGTCAGGCTTCCTTCGCCTTCATGGGACTTGAATGTGGTGCTGTCCAGATTGATGAAGGAGCCTTTTGAACCTATTCATAAGGCTTTGTTGCAGCACCTGTCCTGGAAGGCGGTGTTCCTCGTGGCCATTACATCGGCCCGAAGGGTGAGTGAAATTCAGGCGTTGTGTTGCCAAGAACCTTATACTGTATTTCATGCTGCTAAGGTTGTTATGCGTACTCACCCTAAATTTCTTCCCAAGGTTGTTTCTGATTTTCATATCAACCAGACTATAACTTTACCTACGTTCTTTCAGAATCCTTCATCTCCAGCGGAAAGGTCTTTGCATTCCCTGGATGTTAGGAGGGTGCTGAAATTTTATCTGGATAAAACCAGTGATATTCGTAGGTCAGACCAATTGTTCATCAATTATGGATCAGTCAGGACGGGTCTTGCGACCTCTAAGCAGTCTATCTCTAGGTGGATTGTGTCCTGCATACAGCTGTGTTACCAAAAAGCTAATAAGACCTTAGGAGGTAAGCCTAAGGCTTATTCCACCAGGGGCAAGGCTGCCACGACAGCATTGCTCCGTAATGTTCCGATTGCAGAGATCTGCAAGGCGGCCACTTGGAAGTCGGCTCATACCTTTGCTAAGCATTACTGCCTGGACACAGATGCCAGGGCAGACGCTTAGGTTGGGCAGGCTTCGCTGCGAAATCTGTTCGCACAGTAGTGGCGTTAATTCTCTTTTCTCCACCGCCGCTTTGGTGTGGGGATGGGCTTGCCATTCTATTCACTAGATTATGACTATACACAGAGATCCCCTACTACAGAAGGAGTAGTTTCTGTCCTGTAACTCCAGTTCTGTAGTAGGGGTATCTCTGTTATAGTCATAAGCGCCCTCCCTCCTCCCCGGTGGAGAGAGACATATTCCTTTATGGAATGCTACAGGTCTGGCGTGTTAAGCCTTCAAAAAGAACTGAAAGTAAGTTGGACCTGCTATGCATTCTGGGATACTGGGAGAAGGTTCTGTAAGGTTCTCTTAAAGGCACAGTATCCTGTTTTGAGCCACATAATGGCAGCCTATGGGGCTTGTCTGTCCAGATTCTTCTCTCTATCATTCCTGAGGGAGTTTGCTGTTAAAGCAAGTGAAATCTGTACAGGCTTTTGCTGTTTTGTGGATTTTGTGGTGGAATTTCTAGTTGAAGTACTGGACAGTGTAGCCTTTTTAGGCTGCATTATCTGTCTTTAAATTCTCTCTTAAGTGTCTATGCTTTTCTGCATTTTTTGACACTATAAGAGATTATTTTTGATTGCTCCAGGGTCCACGCACATGGGCGGGACTATTCACTAGATTATGACTATAACAGAGATACCCCTACTACAGAACTGGAGTGACAGGACAGAAACTACTCCTTCTTTTACTTTCAGCTGCTGTACAACATGGCTAAATGAAATAATTGACAACACCAATATATCTTGGATAGGTGAGACCTATTGTCTTCATAGCTGCCAGGGTTTAAGATTGCTTAAGTGTAATCATTTTCAGAATTTCAGTGTAATAATGAGTGACATTCAACAACTATGAGTGACACTTTATTGCAAGCAAAATCAAGCAATGAAGAAGAGGGAAACATATATAAATATCAGAAAGTACATCCCTTTGAGCAATGAGAAACTCTAAGAAGATCTTAAAACTGCTGCAAAACTAACCTACTGCCCTTATATAAGCGTGTTGTCTGAAGGCAGTGCGTCACTGCAGACAAGCCCCAGGTCCAGGTTTTTTTAAATGAAAGCAGGAGGTGTGAGAAGGCTACATACATGGGGTGCTGCCTGGAAGCTGTGTGTCCCTGCAGCCAGGCCCCAGATTTAGGGATTTTGAGGGAAATAGAGGGGTGTGAGAAAGCTTCATACACCTAAAGTAGCACTGAGCATGGATTAGCAGAAGGTATGCTCTAATCTCATCCTCCAAGAACTACAGACAAAGCATTAACATGCAATATCAGAAAGAGATACCCATCTAATGATCAAATTGTTCAACGAGAAACTAGAAAAGCTGTGACAAATCCCAGCTTCTCTGAATCACTAAATTGTGTTATCCTAGACAAACTGTTTATTGCACAGGGCCTTCTTTATGTTCATTATTATATATGATAGTGCCTTCAAATATGTGTGTCATACAATTTTTTTTTTTTATAAATCGTGATGGTTCCAACTAATTGTGAAAGTTCCTTCATATCTTTGAGTTTTGTACTCTGCACATGTATAATACGTCACAGATATTGTACAACTGAATCAGAGGAAGGCAGGCATTCTGGGGTTACTACATATTTTCTAAATAACACCATGGCTAAAATGCTGCAAGTAAACGACCTCTGCGCAACAAAGATGACATCAATTGCTTTGTGAGGTGCAAATTGGAATCCTGTTCATTGCTTTTTGTTGCAGTTTTATAGTGTGCTTTGAAGCACTTTACATGAGTACTAGTTATATTAGACATGGTCAGATTTGTTTTTTAGGAACAGGAAGATTAAGTCATTTGCCCATATTCACAGGATATTGAGCTAACGCCCAGACTTGAACCTGGTTCCTGCGTTCCAAAGACTGCAGCTCTGACGGTAACAACACATGTGTGCCATGTTTCGTGTTAAATTTAATGGCCTGTAACTGGAATCTAGTTTGCTTATAGGCCACATGTCAGAACTCACTTACCTCTCAGCAAACAGCCAATAGAAACACGTCATGCAGATTAAAAACAGTGCTCCCATGAAGTGAAGGCTGCTTCCCTGGTGTTCCCTCTTTTAATGACTGCTCCCCTTTGTGTCTTCTGCTCCTGCCTCTTTTGCTATAAGCTGAGTTTGTGATCCCTCCTGTCTCACTTGGGCACCACCCCCACTGCCTTCCTTACAGCTGTTGGGACGGGAGAGCCAACTGAAAGCTCTCCTAGTGGTGCGCCGTAAAATTATCCGACACCATGCTGTCAGCTTGACCACCTCCACGAAGCACACTGTGAAGGGTCACTCCACCTCGTCTCTGGCACTGCAGGATACGGTATTTAGCAAGGTACAGGCGACAGCACTTATTAAAAATTACTTCAGGCAAGGTTTGTTGTTTTATCAGTACATCACCAGCAAAGACCAGAGCACCAGACCAAACAGGCCTACTAACAGCCTAGCTAAAATAAACAAGCAGTGGCATTGCCAATAGGTCTCGCCTTTGGGACATTATAAGTGTTTAGCTACGCAACAGTTGATGTTGCACCAAGGATATCGTGCTGCATAATTAAATACTTATAAGGTCCCAAAGCGAGACCTATTGGCTATGCCAAAGCTTTTTTTAAAACTTGGAAACACTTGAAACTGCATAAGTATCTTCCTATGTGCACCTATTTTTTAGCCCCGAAGATGCATAAAATAAAGTCGCTTGCAAAAGGTCCCCTCCTAAGCAGTGCTTGCGCGCTGCGTAGGCGAGACCTAAAAACGTGCTTCAAGTGCAAAATCGAAAAAATATATAGTATTTCATTGAAACAGTTTTCCAATTTCTCTTTCCTAAAAAGCAGCAGTCATATTTTTTGTTTAAAAAAAATGATCTGTATGCAGTATCTCTCATATTCACGTCTGACACCACAGCCTGTCGCCGTTGCGCTGGTCACCCTGGGAGTCAGGATGGCTTGTTCTTCAATAAAACCCAGCCATAAAGTCACAGGGGTGAGTCGGGTGTTTACATTCCGGACAGACAAGGCACAGGCTCTGCTCGTGTGTAAAATCAACAGGCGGCTCTTATCAGCGGGCGACTGTCCCGCAGCATCCCGTGTTTCGAGACCTTGTTCCCGGTGTTAGTCCAGCCGGCTCCCGGACTGATGTGCAGCTCCTGACTCCTCGCCTTAAGACGGTGCCCTGCACAGAGGTGGCTCGGCCCGGAGGGGGCGGAGAGCGACTGGCCTCAGTCAGGTGGTGCAACATTTGAGACGAGCGCACGAGCCAGCAGAGCAGCCTACAAGCGCGCAATGGGAGGGGCTGGGTATCGGAACAGCGCAGTGCACTCGCCAACCTGGACTCCACACCTTCCGCCTCAGTCGTGGAAAACCAGGAAGTGAAAACGACAACACCCTTGAGCGTGAGAGTCCTATTCAGAACACTGCAATTCTCGTTGCAGCTGTATTAAAGTGTCAGGAAATATTTGCTAACAGGGACGAGACACACACAGAGTTTCCCTTGCGGGAGTGAGCAGCGGCAGCATCTGTTTTGAAGATAATTAAAAACAGATGGCGCCGCTGCTCGCTCCCGCAAGGAAAATGCCAAACGTGCACGAGTTGCAATACAAAGCAATGCAAAACGTGCACGCGTTTAACCAAAAGTCGTGAGCGATGGCAAAAGGTCCCCTCCTAAGAAGCGCTTGCGAGCTGCATAGGTGAGACCTAAACAGTCGGCACACTGACCTGCACATCTACCGCTCAGGACTCAACTGTACTGGACAGGTGGCAGGCTGGCAATGAAAAAGGAAGCTGCCTCCCGTCATAGCATATGCTTTAATTAAGTTTTTCAAGGTATGGGAGATGTTGACTCAGCATTCAAGCTTGCTGCTGCAAGCTTTGTATAGGGAGTGAGTAAAACACAATGCATGACGTTCCAGCGCGCCCTCAAATAGCTGCTGCCTTTGTCTAATATCGCTAAAATCACCATCCGGTGCACAAGACCCATGAAGGCCTGCAGGCAGCCACATTAAAATAAATCAGCCCACACTGACCTGCACAGCTACCGGCCCCTTGAAACTTTAACTATACAGCACAGGCAGCTGCGCAGCAATGAATATGGAAGCTGCCGCCCACTGCCTCAATGTCAGGGGCCAATCAACACAGTGCATTGTTTCAGCTATGTCTGTTTACCCGGCGCTGACATGCCACGTGGTATGCTTCAAGGGGAGGCCGGGCAGGACTTGAATAAATACGAGGATCGGCGCTCAGCGCCAATAACTATACAATCAGTGCATTAGTATTTATTGTTAAACTATTATTATTATACAGTCAGGACAGATAGTGAATAATGACAGCACTGCGGATTGGCAGAACAGAGAGAGAGTGATGGTTAGCATTGCACAATGCGCTTAAATAAAGCTCCTAGTTGAGCATGCCTGGTACCCACTGGGTGGTCAGTGTGCTATAAATGCTTGACTTCGTATTTCAGTGCGGTGATGCGGACAACCACACTGAAATGTGTTAGTCTAACGCCTGATGCGTGGTACTTGGCAGGACTGTGGCTTTGACAATGCTTGTTTAATGTTTTTACTGCCCCTTACGGCCAGTGCGTGTCCCTCATTACTAGTGGTCGAAGTAGGCAGGATTGGCAGGGCATGGCGTGCACCTACATCTTTAATTTCATAGAGTCCGTTCCCCTACTTTCTTATTTTAAACATGCCTCCCAGATGCCAGAAATCGCCACGGCCGATAATTAAGGCTTGGCTTTTGAGGACGGGCGGAACGGGCAGAGAAGGAAAAGGACCCTATCTTTTCCTTCATGCCCAGAGAAGACAAGGACAGTGTCCAGTTCTCCTGCCGTTGGCAACTGCCCCTCCTCTCTTTTTTCTCCCTATTCTCTCTCTTTCTGTCTCGCTCCTCCTCATTTAGTGAAAACCGACACTTCAAGAAATGGGTATTACCTTACCTTTCCTCCTTTCGTTTATTTGCTCCCCTGTGAAATGGATCCAAAAAAGAAAAACACTTTAGCTGGAAACATCTTTTTCTGACATTTTTCAATTTCTAAATGCAGCCTCGGGGTGGAGAGAAATAAAACATTCAAAATATGAAAAACAACTAACTAACTAACTAAAGCAAGACAGAGTGGTTGGAAGGTGGCCAGCTTGATTTATTCACACCTAAACACATTAGTTCCACTTTACAGTGTTTGCCAGTGAAGCACTACTTTTTTTTCTTGTCTCTCTTTGAACAACATTGTTTTCCCTGGGCTGGAAAGTACACTATTCCTGGAGGTACTGAAATACCTGCTTGCAGGGTGAATTGGAAAAAAAGGGTCAGATGTGCGAACAGTTGAAATTGCGACTTACAAACTGCGCTCGATTGCGAGTCACAATTTCAAATGTACAACAGTGTCCGAGACACTGATTGTGATTCCCAATGGGGTCGCAATATGCGAGCCTCATGAATATTATCGAGGCACTCGCAATATGCTTACCCATTGGGAATGGCTGGCCCTCACAGGGATGGTGGCCTGCTGTCCTCAGCAGACCTCCATGTCTGGAACTCCTTTTAAATAAAACAGTTATTTTTAATGCAGCCCGTTTTCCTTGAAGGAAAACGGAATGCATTAAAAAAAAAATGTTTACGTTTTTGTTTCATATTTTTTAAAGGGCAGGCAATGTGGTCCCTGGAACCTCTGCTTGCCCCATAAAAATGTTTTCCCCTGCATTTGCAAAGGGGAAGGGATCCCCTAGAGACCCCTTCCCTTTTGTGACTGCATTATCACCCTCTTGAAGAGGGCTGTAAATTGTGAGTGTTATGCAACCGCAATTGTGGTCGCAAAACATCCGTACATGGCTTGCGAGTCGCTATTAGTAAGGGAACGCCCCTTCCTAATAGCGAGTAGCAAAACACTATTTTGTGGGACGCAAATTATTTGCGACTCGCAAAATAGTGTTAGTACATGGCCCAGAGGAAAATTGCATGCGCAAACGGGTCGCAAACCTGTTTGTGCATGGAATTTTCCATCGCACATCTGGCCCAAGATGTGTACAGCTGCTGTGTGTTCACGAATGTGGTCTTTTTAAATCATACTGCTCACGTTTTGTAAGGATATAAGCAATGGGCATTGAAACGGGTAATTTCTGGCCCTGCAGTCATTTAACTTGTCAGAAAAAAACACTCACTAATTTCTGACTAATGAGTGTATGAGATCCTCGTGTCTCTCTCCCAGTCAACCAAGCTGACAGCCTCCAATTTTAGATCTTGTATGGAGGCTGTCAGCCAGTGGATGATATACAATTCACTGAAATTAAATGGGGAGAAGACCGAGGTGATGGTGTTTGGTGGAAAGGAAGAGATCTGGTCTATGGAGTGGTGGCCTGACTCATTGGGTGCCTGCCCTAAACCTACATCTTTAGCTAAAAATCTTGGGGTCATGATCGATCCCATCCTTGGTATGTGCCAGCAGGTCAATAGGACTGTATCTACCTGTTGGGGTATCATCCACATACTAAGGAAAATCAGGCACTACCTTTCCTTGCAGGCAAGAAGGCAACTTGCTGTCGCCCTTCTGGGCTCCCGCTTGGACTACTGCAATGCGCTGTATGCTGGACTGAATAAGAGTCAGCTGCAGCGCTTGCAGGTAGTCCAGAATGCGGCAGCCAGATTTGTCCTTGATCTACCCCGTCGTTCCTCGGCCACGCTGGCCAGGAAGCAGCATCACTGGCTTCCGATCAAGGAGCGGATAGTCTTTAAGTCCATGTGTATGGTCTACAAGGCTCTGGCGAAAAATAGCCCCACGGTTATTGGATCTATCCTGTCTTATTACAACTCTGGTAGGAACCTCCGCTCCTCAAATCAACTTCTTCTCTGTGTCCCGCGTATTCGGAAAACCAGATGGGGTGGTAGGGCTTTCTCCCATCTGGCTCCTAAATGGTGGAATGACCTTCCGATAGAATTAAGGTCCCTCCCCTCCCTACAGACTTTTAGATCTGCCCTTAAAACACGTCTCTTTGTACAAGCATATGAGTAGCTGTGCCCTGCATTTTGATCTTTTTGTTAGGCGCCTTGATACCTTCGGGTTTAGTCTGCGCGGTATAAGATGCAAAATAAATAAATAAATAAATAAAAAGAAAATGGTAACCATGTTGTTCCTGCTTACATTTCACATGCTTTACTTAATCTTGCATTCCCTATGAGTGTTTGTTTTTTATAGGATGTTGTTATATTTTATTAGGTAGCTTATTGCTCTTGTCTAGTGCGTAATTTGAATTGAGTCACATCCAGGTGTTTATAGCAGGTCAGTGCAGTGCAAGTTTCTCTCAGTGGGGCAGTATGGTGTTCAGTGGGGGAGAGGATGTGACACTATGGTCAGAGCTGCTGAATTTGGAACTGGGGCACCAGGTTCAGCCTTCATGACCAGTCAACCAGACCACTCCCCCTAATGGAGCACATTCCCATGCCAGACATTAGAAGGCCCTGCAAGATCTTAAAAGCCATGGTGTCTTAGCACCAGCAGGTGGACCCTAGCAGTGGCAAGTGTGGGTTAACCTTGAAGGTCTGTTCGCCACAATTAATTCTGAAGTTCACCTCCAGTCTTGCAGGCAGGCCTATGAAGCAGCATACCATAGAGTGACAGTGACCCGATCACTGAGGTCGCAGGACCCTTGAGCAGGGTGGCTCTAGGGCAGTGCGACCGCACCAGGCGCTGATCATCCGCGGTCCGTGCAGCTAACAGCGGAAGGGCAGAGGGGCCAGGTTAGGGGAGATTTCAAGGGACGATGTAGAGGGAAAATTAAATAAATAGTTAATTTTCCCTCTGCATTGTCCCTCGAAATCCCCCCTTACCCGGCCCCACCGCTCCAACGCTGTTACCTGCATGGACCGCGGATGGCGCTGACTTCCGGTGGGGGCGTAGTGTCGGCAAGTATATTATGCTTTTTAAAGCACTTGCTGCCTCTGTCCTGGCCTCCAACAATTTTCGGCAACAATAAAAATATCATGCTAACTCCAGTGATTAATGTTCTTAGTAGATAGAGATGGTGTTTTGTCTAGTGGACGTTTTGACTCATGAAAAGGAAGCGCAGAGGGTTAATGTGCCTGCTGCTAAGAACATGTACCATGCAGATCACAGAGAGCACATAATGTAAATAGGTCAGTGGGTTACTGCTTTTGTCAAAGAGATCCTATTGTCACTTGCAGTTAATAAGATAAAATCCTAACATAGAACAGTGGGCTATTAACTGTCATGTAAGAGTTGCATGCAAACTGCAAGGTATAAATTAGAGTGTTATGGTTTTTTTCCCCAGTCTTTGTTTATCCTAATGTTGCAAAAAGGGTTCTTATGGGTAGAAATCAATTCTGTTTATTAAAGAGAACTCCCAACCATGGTATTACGTTTTAAATTCTGAGTTTGTGTTTCTCCAGACCAATCACTAATAAACTATCCTACTTACTAGTATGGTAAAGTGCTCTGACACCCTACACTGCTATTAGTGGTGCTGTACATTTTCTGATGCTTTCTTATTGTGACATTTTTTACACATGTGAACAGTATATGCAAAGATGTTTCCTTATTAGTACCAGTGGAACATACAACTGCAGCAGTGAGAAAGGTGACCAGTCAACCTTTGCAAAGGGCCATGCACTTCACAGCAGCACAAGTCACATTTTTTAGGAACTTTTGATCCGTTTGAGCTGTAAACAATTTATTAGTTAAAATCGTAAGATTATGCAGCAGATGATGTATTATGGGGCAAATATGGCAGAGCTATAATTAGGTGGAAAACATTTTCAAACCAGGATATTTTGCCATTCATGTTTGAACTGCTCTTGTGGGAAAAGGAGGGGGAAGTGCTGATGACACTCCATGGCTTGGGAGACAAATGGCTTGCAATTCCACTTTTAAGAATATTTGGGGCATTCTGTGATTGGAAACATATCCCACTTTGTGAATGCACTTTAATGTTATTAACTCATTAACTAAATAAACTTGTGTGTCCATTGGTTAAATTAAATACTGTAATAAGCTGTAACCGGTTAGTTAAATAAGAACAAATACTACAAATTGAAATATTTTGCTCTTTCTGCCAAACCTCTGACTCCGCCCACTGACCCAATCCACGGGTTATTCCGGCCTTCTGATTCTTTTACAGGACCGGAGGCTTCAGATTATGCTTCTCAATATTTACTGCATAAAACACAGCAGCCAATGAAAATGTATATTTTCACAAAACATTAACAGAAAACTTCATTACCCATGAACACACATGAGCATAGGCACGCCCCCACAGTCCATAAGAACCCCTTGCGTGCTCCCATCATCCTCTTTCTTTGCTGCTCACAAGCCAGAGTTAAGTGTACCTTCCCTGTCCCCTCACTCAGCTTGTTGGGTTGGGGGTGCTTTGGGAGATTGTTTTGAGATTGTATTGGATTTTAATGCGGGTCATTCCGCTCCCTATTTGAGGACATAGGTGCTATATCTGGTGTGTGTATATCTATAATTCTATTTGTGTACTGCTTGCGAGTAGCGCTCTCACCTCGCGTCACACTCGTTGTTGGGCCGTCTTATTTCTGGGACAGCTCCCGCTGAGGAGCGCGCGCGTGTCAGCGCGATTGAGACGGTCTTTGACCGGCGAGGGGCCGCCGCGCACATCAGACGAGCCCCTTTACCGGCAGCCTGAAGGCGCGCAGGAGCTCCCTAATGTGCCCTGCGTAGAGGCCGGGTGGCTCACGGCCGACGCGCGCGCCCAAAAACGCTGACCATTTGGGCTTCTTTTTAGTAGGTTTTAGTAGCGTTTTGGGCGGCGCGCCTCGGCACGTTACCAAGGCATACAGGAACGCGCGTTTTGCACGTTCCACACACCGGCTTGCCTCTCGTGACACCGCCAGTTCTGTGGTTGTAACAATTACGAGGTCCAGAGTGAGCACACGCTCTATATATTGTTCAGGGCCTGGGTCTCTGACCTTGTGGACTACAGCTTTGCTGAGGGGGTTTGGGTACAGTTGTGCGTGTATTATATACTTGTGTGCAGTGGGCTGACCCCCCCCACCACCCCCGAGTTCTGCCAGGGTTTAATCCCTTGTGTTACCTTTGTTCTATAGCACCATGGAGGATTGGGCTAAGTACCCTGAGGAGGAGGAGGCAGATGGGGAGGAAACAAATGAAGGACAGCAGGAGGCTGTCCTAGAAGATAATATTGTCGAAGCATTGGATGCCTCGGTCCAGGCTTCAGTTAATCGAGCCATGGAGACGAAGGTCCCCCAGACTGTGCAACAGGCACTCGCAGTGGCCCTGCGCCCCATAAGAAAACAGTTGGAAGGCTTTGCTAAGCGCCACGGTTATGATAAGCACAAGAAGCAAAAGCGGGCTAACCCCTCTACCTCTACTGCAGTTTCGGACGAACGCCAACTGTGGCCGCATGCTCAGTCCATGGCTTCCTTGCCGGATCGAGACGCCCTAGCTCAGCCACGTTCTGGCGGTAAGGCGAAGAGTAAGCGCCATATAGTAGTGGACACAGATACCACCACCACAAATACTGATACCAATACAGACACTGATACCTCGGAGGAACAGCCTCCGCCTCCTAAGAAGGCCAAGCCGGCTCCCAAGACGGCTGAGGACAAGACCCCCAGGGCCTTTCATTTTGACCCTTCCGATATAATTCACCCTCGGTCTTCGGACTGGGTCCCGCCAGCGGAGGTCTCGGACTACATTCACGACCACCTCCGGAAGAGTTTCACGAGGGAGGTCCGCAACCGACTGCGGTCGGAGTGCCCGCGTCCAGATATACCGGACAATGTCGCTGACACTCCGGAGATTGATGCTAGGATGCTGACCTTTTTGAAGAAGTTTTCAAAAGATCCCAAAAGAGGGCTGGACAGGGCCTGGCGGGGCTGTCAGGACAAGATGCTTGATGTTATTGGGCCCCTAGCGAAGATCTTAGAGATGGCCTTGGCGGCCAAGGAGGGGGCGACACCTGTGGATCCAGACATCTTGGCTGAGTGGACTCAGCGCGCGATTTGCTTTCTAGGCAACGCTAATTGCGCCGTCTCTTCGGAGAGGCGCAAGTCCTTGCTGCTGCGAATGGACGGCAATTTGACGGAACTTGCAGAGGCGGAGCCGGGTCCCCTGGCTGGTGGTTGTCTCTTTGGAGACCGTTTCATTAAAGATGTCACCAAATATGTAGGTACTTTCACCGCATTGGACAAGGCCCAGAGCGGTATCAAGCGCGCACTCACGCAGGGTGTTTTCAACAGGGCCGGGCGAGGCGGGGGTCGCTCGTCAGGCCGAGGTTTCCAGAGAGGCTCCCAGAGAGGAGATTTTGGTCGCGGCCGGGGTGAGTGGGACTTCACTCGCGGTGGCACCTTCTATCCGTCTCGGAGAGGTTTCAACAAAGGACGTTTCCAGTCGGGAAACAACAGAGCAAGTTTCAAGGCGCACCAAAGTTCCGGTGAGTGTACCAGATGTGTCTCTTCTTCCATTGGGGGGTCGCACGAAGCATTGTCTTCTGCAATGGCAGGCGTTAACTCAGGATGCTTGGGTCTTACAGACCATTCAGGGGTTCAACCTAGAATTCTATTCTCCTCCAGCGCAAGCGTTCCCCCCGCCACCTCTCCATTTTTCCCAACTAGATCACAGTTTCATAGAAGCAGAGGTGGCAGACTTGCTGAGGAAGGGCGCGATCGCTCCATGTCAGAGAAGCCCTCGCGGCTTCTCCAGCAATGTCTTTATAGTTCAAAAGAAAGGAGGTGGCAACAGACTAGTGCTCAACCTCAAAGAATTCAACCAGTATCTGATGTACAACCATTTCAAAATGGAGGGTATTCACATGTTAGCGGATTTGTTACAAGAAGGAGATTGGATGGTACGGCTGGATCTGAAAGATGCGTATCTTTCTATTCCGATTTTTCCTCCACATCGCAGATTCCTACAGTTTCTTTGGAACGGCCGTTGGTACGAGTATTTGGCCCTTCCTTTCGGTCTCTCCTCAGCTCCCTGGTGTTTCACCAAAGTAATGAAACCAGTGGTAGCCTATCTCAGAGAGAGAGGAGTGCGAATGATCATTTACCTCGACGATATCCTGATCATGGCGCAGGATCGGTCTGCTTTACAGCAACAGCTGACCATGACGACTTCGCTGTTGCAACGCCTAGGATTTGTGATAAATCTGAAGAAGTCCGTGGTGACCCCTTCTCAAGTGATAGATTTTCTGGGGTTCACGATCAACTCCCTCACGGCGCAACTGTGTCTTCCACAGGCGAAGTTGAGGGAGTTGAAGAAAGAAATCACGAAGTTACTGGACAGTCAATTGGTCACGCTCAGGACGCTGGCCAGGATTGTAGGGGTCCTAGCGTCATCGATCAAGGCGATCTTTCCAGGTCCTTTACACTACAGAGCCCTCCAACGCCTGAAGATCAGGCATCTTCAAAAGGGTCTCTCGTATACGGACTCGGTCCCGCTTACGGACGAGGTTCGGAACGAACTCCAATGGTGGTTAGGCCACGTGGATGCCTGGAACGGCAGGGCGATCTTCGGGTCGCGGCCGGACGTAGTAATCGAGTCGGACGCCAGCAGATGGGGCTGGGGCGCGCGCTGTGGAGAGGTTTCCACAGGCGGCAGGTGGTCCTCACAGGATCTAGAACTTCACATCAATTGTTTGGAACTTCTGGCGGGATCGTTCGCGGTCCGCACGTTATCCCCGAAGCAGACGTCATGTTGTATCCTCCTGCGTCTGGACAATGTGTCCGCAGTGAGGTATATCAACAAGTTGGGCGGCACGAGGTCGTCTCTTCTTGTCCAAATAGCCAAGGATTTCTGGCATTACTGCCTTCAGAACAGATATCGGTCATAGCGGAGTACATCCCGGGACAGGCCAACCAAGTGGCGGATTGGCACTCCAGACATTTACGGGATTACAGCGACTGGAAGCTGCTTCCCCAGGTCTTCCTCTGGTTGCAGGCGCTTTGGGGTCCATTTCAGACGGACCTGTTCGCCTCCAGGTTGACGTACCAACTTCCCCGGTTTTTCAGTTGGAGACCGGATCCGATGGCAACAGCGACGGATGCATTTCTGCAAGATTGGTCGCAAGGGACCCAGTATGCCTTTCCTCCCTTTCTGTTGATCCCCAGAGTGATGACTCAGGTGATACGGCAAGGGGCGGAAATTGTCATGGTGACTCCGTGGTGGACATCACAAGCGTGGTTTCCAAAATTGTTGCAGTGGAGCTGCGACCGCCCCCGGCTATTACCGGATTTGAAGTGGCTGTTGCAGGGCCCTCGTCAGGAACAGCATCCGTTGCTGTTGGAGGGCAGGTTAACCCTGATGGCATGGAGGCCTTCGGGAACAGTGGCAGCTGCCAGGAATTTCGGGCCAGACTGCTGACTTTATCAAACAGGCTTGGGCACCTTCCACCAGGAAGCGATATTCCGCTGCCTGGAAGAACTGGGTGGATTGGTGCGTGGGACGACACCTGGATCCCGTGGGGGCAGAGTTATCCCAAATTTTGAACTTTCTATCCGAAAAAGCGGCCGATGGCCTAGCATATCATTCTGTCAACAACTTTCGTTCGGCCATCTCGGCGGGGCATGCCCGGGTGGACGGTAGGCCAGTGGGCATGCATCCGGTTGTTTGTAAGTTGTTAAAAGGCATCAGGGTAGCCAACCCTCCCAAACCAAAATATACGGGTTTGTGGGATGTCTCAGTGGTAATTTCATTGCTCAACAGATGGCCGGTTAATTCACTCCTGTCCAGGAAGCAATTATCGGCTAAACTGGCCATGTTGCTTTGCTTATCATCTTGCAGAAGATCTTCGGATGTCAGAGCGCTCGACGTAACAGGTAGAGTGTTTACCCCGGAGGGGGTTTCTTTTCATATTACAGGTCGTACTAAAACATTGTCTCGACATATATCTTATAATGCTTTTCCTGAAAATGAAAAACTATGTGTGGTCCAATGTTTAAAGACTTACGAGGCATGTACGAAGGCCTTGCGGCCGCAGGGCTGTTCCCGATTATTGATTGCTATTCAAAAGCCCTTTAGACCAGTGGTGGCTGCCACTATTGCTAGATGGCTTCGATTCATTATGAAGGAAGCAGGTGTTGATACAAGCATTTTTGGTGCTCATTCAGTAAGAGGCGCAATGGCGTCAAAGTCATATGGTTTAGGATCAAGTATCCAGGATATCATGCGTTGTGCAGATTGGTCCTCTGATTCAACGTTTAAAACGTTTTATTATAAGCCGGTGGGAGATATTACTTCAGTGGTATTTAATCAGCGTTAAACTAGCATAATCTGAAGCCTCCGGTCCTGTAATAGAATCAAAAATTTGCTAGCATTCGCGACAAGAATTTTCAATTCTATTAAGGACACGGAGGCGAGGATTATCCCACCCGGCTTAATGTACTGTATGTATTAAGCTTACCCACCCTTTTATGCAAGGATTACGGTGGTGTTATTTCCTTTATTTCAGGATCTGATAAGAAGTCGGATTGATCGACTCCGGATGTCAGGATGTTACACCTGAAGCTGTTCTTCCACGTTGGAGGATTGTGACTGTTCAAGTTTTGTTGGACTTGTTTCGCCTCAAAGAAAGAGGATGATGGGAGCACGCAAGGGGTTCTTATGGACTGTGCCTATGCTTATGTGTGTTCATGGGTAATGAAGTTTTCTGTTAATGTTTTGTGAAAATATACATTTTCATTGGCTGCTGTGTTTTATGCAGTAAAGATTGAGAAGCATAATCCTCGCCTCCGTGTCCTTAATAGAATTGAAAATTCTTGTCGCGAATGCTAGCAAATTTTTGATTCTCCGCCCACAGTTCCCCTACCTTTTCCCCCACTTCGACCACTGCTCATTACACAGCAGCAGGAGCAGTGATGTGTACCCAGATCCCAAAAATACTCTGAGGCAGCCTTGGGGTGTTTAGAGACATTTGACAACAAAAACTAAGTATTACGGGTATAAGACAGATGTGTAAATAAATAAATCATTAAAAACATAATTTTGTTTTTTCCCCCTAAACTTGAGGGTGTCTCTGGCCATTATCCTGCCCCCTCCATGCGCATGTCGTTTCCTTGGCTATTTCTCTTTTGAGATGCTGCTGGTCCGTTTAATCTGTCTGCCTTCCCTTTCCAGTCCAACAGTCGGTATTGGAGTCTGAGCATGCTGTGGTGCGCAGCATGCAGCACTCAAATATAAATAAAAATTCAACTACTCATAATTTCCACGTGCCCCATCTGGACGGTCTTTGACAGGGTAGTGTGTTGTAGTGCCATGCCATGCTGTGGTCTTTCCTCGCTTTCCATGCCTTTCCTCTCCTCTGTGCTCGTCCGTCTTCTCTTTCTAGGACACCGGTCCGTCTCTAGGACCCCGCAGCCCTCGCCTGCTCCCCGCTCCTCGGTCCGACTTCCTGCTGCGGTGCCCGGACTGTGCACCGCTCCCTCGCCGCACTGCTGCCCCGGGGCCCGGTCTGAGCCCAGGTCGGGTCCGCTCCCTCCCTCCACCCTGCGGAGAATGTGAAAGCAGCGGAGCCCGGGGCAGAGACAGGTGAGAGGCCTGCGGCGGGCTGGCGACAGGTGAGCACAGGTGAGGTCCGTTAGAGAGAAAGTGACGGGGCTCGGATGTGAGGCGGACGAAGGCCGCAAGTGATCGGTCCGTGGATGAGGTCTCGGGATAGCTGAGGGGAAAGAGAAGTTAGGGAGGCCGTTGGATGGGGGGGTGTGGCACTGGAAAGGTACCCACGGGGCCGACGAGTAGTCTGCTAATGAGAAGGTCCTCGGTATACCGGGCACAGGCGAGTGACTCGGATAAGAACACTCGAGAGTCCATGGACTGAAGGGTCATAGGTGAGAGGTCACCGGGGCAGAGGTCCAGAGGCCATTGCGGTGAAGGAATAAGCGAGCTCTGTTGAGTAGGAAAGGAGGGTGAGGCTGAAGTGGGCCCACCAGTTATGGGGAGTTGTGAGAGACCTGTAGGAAGGCACTGGTGAAATTGGGACGCTTGGGAAAGTATGTAAACGTCAGGTGCTGTTCGACTGATCTGCATTCGCATACTTTAGAAATATGTGATCCATTTATTATCTTGCGATGTGTAGACCATATTGAGTACAGCTATTCCCACTATTGATGGTTAGTGTGATGCTTCTGTGAGGACAGTCTTGACTTTGGAATTCAGGTAAGTGACATTTTGGACAGTTTCCCGTACACATGGTAAATCTCAATGACTGGAATATTGGTTGTGGATAAAGTTAGCTCCACGTTAGGTGGAGGTAGGGTGAGCAGAATCTGGGGGTTGTGGGATAGTGCTTAAATTGACAGGTGATAAAACCTTGGAGAGGAATATTGGTGGGAATTCAACAGTTGTGCACGAAGTCATTTGTAGGAGGAAAGCCGATCTGTTTTGCAAGGGAAGGGGCCAGGACAGATATTTACCATTAAGGATGGATGCCAGGTCACATGTCTAGGAGAGTAATGATGATTTAGAAGACAGCAGACTTTGATGGTGAGGATACTTATGCAAATGTTGGAAGACAGGAAGCGGAAGAGCCAGTGCAGATATTGGGGTATATTAATGGGAAACATTACACGTATTGGAGAGAGAGAGAGAGAGAGAGAGAGAATGAGTGAGCAGTGGTGGATGTTTACGAGGGGGTAGGCAAACAGATGTCACGGGAAGCTGGTGCAGATTTTAGTGCAAATGCTGAAATGGAACAGTGTTGAACTGTGCCAGAATTGGTGCAAGGTGCAGACTTTGGAATAGATAGACTTTTGGATGTAGTTGTGAAATGACACTGTGTGTCCTTCAACATTTTTTGGGTTCCTTCAAGCGAGGTTAGCATATTCCAACATAGAAGTGCATCAGTCAAAATCAATACATTCCTAAAGGCGTTTGTTTCTTCCCCATTTAGTGCTTCATTGTTCTCCATATTCTTTCATAATTCAGCACAGAAAGTGATTTTGGCCAATACGTTTTTCACCGTATAAAGGCGTGCAAGCCTTGGGATTTTTCAAGGCTGAATAAGAACAAAAGCACAAATCCCAGTTGTAATGCAAACTGAAACTTGAACGTTTTTTGGTAATAATTAAAGACCCCATTCATAGAAGGTCACCATATGTGATTTTGTGTTTAATTTTAAACTTTCAGTAAAGTAATCGTGATTTGAAGTGTCTAAAACAAGAAAAATAGGGAAGGAAAGAACACAGATATATTTAACCAAAGTTAAGGAAGGCAAAAGGGAAAGTAAATTAATTACAAATGAACGTATGTTGATAGAATGATACTTATTTAGCACTTGCAAGAGCTATAACTAGCAGAGTCTAATAATGGATGTTTACCTGTAGAGTAGTACGTATGCACTAGGTGATTCAAATAATGCCTAGCCTTCTCTGGGCACTAAAGGGAATATTCCTGATGTAGGAATCCTGATATCGAATGCCACAGGTTGGGTTGGAATCAATTAGTGTTTCTCCTGAGATTGCTGCGGGTGTTAAGCAACATCAATAAAGTGATGATAACCTACAACGTTTTATTTTGGAATCTAGTTCTCAACAACCGTTTAAGAAGAGTCAAAGTGCATATCAAATACTTGCAACTTTGAGTCTCTAATCCCTAGGGTCCAGAATGCCAATCAAAAGGGATGTCCCCTTAAAGGTCAGCCATTATAATGGGGAAGCCATTGGGCTAAGTTATTCAAATATTGATGCAGGTCCTATAGTACTAAAAATGTAGGGTTACTCCCCCTCTGGAATGTGATAGTAGTTGCGCCCCAAGGCTAAGTCATAGGGGTGTCTGTAAAAATTAAGCTGTATATTCTTGGTGGATTGTCCCCTTGTTAGCGTCTAATGGACAGTTACGCCCTGCTAACATGAAAACTAAGGAGATGGGCGGAACCGTAACTAAGGATTAAATATCCTGCACCATAGTCGCTGGCATAATATGATACTGGTGCAAGTACAACAGTATTTTGTGTGTTGTGCCCCTGCTGGCATCAAATAAAATAATTTGTCCCCCAACTATTTATCAATAAATCTTTTTAGTACTAAACAAAAACAAACAAGAGTATGTAACATCCTCATGTAAAGGGAAAATGCAAGGCTAAGACGTAGGGAAGCCGGTAAAAGTAATGCGGTGTCCACTCTGGAGTAGCACCCTTGCTAGCGTCTAATAGACAGTTGCACCCCAGCTCTCATGGAAACTAAGGAGACGACAGATTAGAAACTCAGGATTCAAGACCACACACCGCTTACCCGTTTATGATCTATGATTTTCCAAAATAAGTCAGTGCATCCGCTTCATCGGTCATAGTGGCTTCCTAGGCAGGCGCCATTTTATGATGGCCATAATGGTTGTCCTTCATCAGTTGTAACTGTA
Source organism: Lissotriton helveticus (assembly GCF_964261635.1). Classification (NCBI taxonomy): domain Eukaryota; kingdom Metazoa; phylum Chordata; class Amphibia; order Caudata; family Salamandridae; genus Lissotriton; species Lissotriton helveticus. The sequence continues at coordinate 1,711,430,363 of NC_136057.1, forward strand.
GTAATCCAGTTATCATTGTCACAGATGGGGGCCCATCTTTAAAGAGTACTCTGTATATTCTCGAAAGTAAAGTCATAAATATCTTGTTCGTGGGGTAACATAAGGGCATGTCCTACAGTGCAAAGATTGGTCAAACTTTCTTATAAAGGTCAGAATGATCTTTGCCATCACCCTAACTTGACTCGTAACTTGCTGCACTTGATGCCAGTGCTTCAGCAATTTTGTGAAAAGAGCTTTTCATAAAATTAATGAAGGACTAGCATCAAGTGTAGCGAGTTACAAATTAAGTTAAGCTGATAAGGATCATTCTGACCTTTGTAACACTTCAATCACGATGACTTTATTGAAAGTTTAAAATTAACCACAGAAATCACGTTTGTGTTGCTTCTGTGAATGGGATCTTTAATTATTACCAAAACGCTGAAGTATCAGTATGCATTACAATTGGGATGTATGCTTTTGTTCTTATTCAGACTTGAAAAAGGCCTAGGCTTGCACGCCTTTATAGGGTGAAACACGTGTTGTCTAAAATCACTTTCTGTGCTGAATTATGAAAGAATAAGGAGAACAATAAAGCGCCTAATGGAGAAGGAACAAATACCTTTTGGATTGTATTCATTTTGATTGATGCACTTTTGTGTTGGAATCTGCTACGCTCCTTTTGAAGGAACCCAACGAATTTTGGAGGGCATACTCCTTGTCATTTCAGTTGTTGGCCCAACCATCATATGAGTGGTCCTGGGTCCTTCAGACCTGAATCTGCAATTACGACAAAAGGGTATTTATTGGCAGGCCATGAATGTTTCTGTACTCTAAATCAATTCAACTGTTTGTTTCTAGTTGTTGGGCAGTTTCATTGTGGAGCGATGGGGAAAAGGTGATTTGGACGAGATATGGAATAGGGGCGCTGTAGGATCTTGCAGGGGAGTACCCTGAGGTCGAAATTTGGTTATGATGCATGTTAGATGGTGTTGATAGATATCTTGAAGGGGATACACTGTTTGGAAAAGGCTAGATGAGATATGTATACAAGTGTGAAATGTGCTGGGAGCGGTTCTTAATGTTTGTGATTGCTACTTTATGATGTGTTGTAGCGGCCCATGATCAACATGCAGTGAGATGGGTTTACTTGACAGAGGCATTGGTGATGGATGTCAGGAGGAGAAGAGGCTCCATGGTGAATACATTGCGCGTGGTGGTATTGTGAATGGGTACAACGCGCATAGTTGACTGCGTGGTTTATGCTGCCAGTTGAGAGTCCCTTGTTGTTGAAGAGTTTTTTGGTTTGAGAGTATGGAGCGTGGCCTGCTGATGAGCATTTGCACGGAATGTGATTTGCATGAAAGGAGTTTCATTGGTAGAGTTTCCAGGTTTTATGATGGTTATTAAGCGTTTCTTTTGTTGTTGCATAAGATTAATTATTATATCTAGTTTCCTGATGAGAGGGGTCTCCTTATGTGATGTGTGTGTGTGTGGAATGCCCTGCGGACAAGTATTTTGTTTTCTTTTCTTTTTATAAAGTATAGTGGTAATCGAGGTTGCCTATTTTAATTAATTTTTTTACATGTTTTTGCGATGTGTATCAGTGGGTTGCATTGGTAGTTATCTGCATAATGTATGGCGTGCGATGCTCATGCCTTGTTGTCATTGGTAGAATGGTGTCTTAAATAGATGGAGGGTGAATTATTTTGTTATTTATTCGCAGGGTATATTTTGGCTACGGAGGGTGCCCTGCTGTTGGTTATTTCTTTGATGTCTGTTTGCATGGTGTGTAGGTAAGGTACCGTGCTGATTTATGGTTGTTTGCTTCATGTGTGGTGTCTATGGAGGTTGCCCTGATGATGGTGGTTTTCATTATGGTCTTGTCCTGGGTTGAAATGGGAATGAAACCAAAAATACATTTTTTTCATAACTTTTATGTATATTGAGGTACATTACAACATATATCTTGTTTGATATTCGTTTTTAGGTCGCGCCTGCGAATGCAGGGGCGAAAGCCCCTGCTGTCGCAAAGCGATCTATTGTTATCATTTCAGTCCTTTTCCCGTTCAAGGACTAGGCAGAGACAACAGACTGTCACGAGCACGCAGCCGGCCGGGATCGGATCAGGTCACGCGCTCCGATCCCGGCCGGCTGTTCACAACACATGCACACATGCACACGCAAGCACAGGCAGGTACGCACACACACAGGCAGGCACACACGCAGGCACAGGCAGGCACACACGCAGGCAGGCACACAGGCAGGCACACACGCAGGCACAGGCAGGCACACACGCAGGCGCACACAACACACGCACAGACAGACGCACGCACGCACGCACACTCCCCCCCTCCCAAACTCACCGGGCTAAACAGTCACAGAGGACGGACTTAAAAACAAAAATGCTGTCGCACTCGCACCCCTTCTTCTGGGAGCAGTGTAGGCCACTTTTACATAGCTGCCAAGGTTTGAGATTGCCAAGTGTGACATTTAAATAATTTCAGTTCAATTAGGAGTGACATTCCAACGAATATGAGTGACACTTTTTGCAAGCAAAATCAAGCAATGAAGACTAGGAAAACATATAAATATCTGCAATTACAACCCATTTGAGAAACAAGACACTTGAAGAAGATGTAAAAACTGCTGGAAAGCACCAGAAAACTAAAGCATCTAGTGCCCCTTTTAAGCTGATCCTACTGTTAACCACAACGAGGACTCAGATCTGCACCACTCATTGACAGTCATTGCCATACCACTACTAACAAAAGGACGCTTCTGTAAATTTCAGCAAAGTCAATATTTGTAAAACAGCCTGTTGAAAATAAAATGTAAACCTGTATACAAAAACGCCGTCATGGAGAGTAGATGCAGTCAGTCAGAGCATGTGCATAACGAGGGGTTGGAATCAATTTAAATGTGCTAGTGTGACTGCTGAACAATTTCAAAGCAGGCCGCCCTCTGCAACAGTCTAACTTTCATAACATAATGTAAGTAATGCTGAGCCCGCACACTGCCCAGATGAACAGGGGGGCTCCTTCACATATTTGTTTTCACTTACAGGCTGTCACAGAGCAACTACACCGACACAGAATAGGAGGTACTGACCACGTGAAGTAATAGGATCGGCAGCGCTGTTGGCGCACTAGCGCTATTAATAAAATGTAAAGTACTGTACACTGAAAAGAGAAATACCTCGCTGACTGAGGCACAACTTACTTTATGAGTAGACTTCAGTAACGTTAATTGTGCAGGCCGCACCTCGCTGCAAAAACTCCCACCTCAGCAAGCACTGGCCCGGCATGATTACAGGAAGGGCTGGTGTACTGCTGGGGAAGAACTCCACAGGCTGCCACAGTCCGTGCGGACGCCGGAGTTCAACTGATCCACCGGTCGAGACCCACGGTCATGGTGTCAGCAGCGCACCGCTGCCATTGCCACTCCCTGTAGCCACTATTTTATTTAAACTACAGCCGCCGCTCCCCACTTGCGCCATAGCGCACTTTGTGAGGCTAGTAGAGCGACAATTCTGTTCAGTTGCACCCACCGTTCTCAGTCGAGTCATGCATTCTCAGCTACCATGAAAGTACGGGAATTACACCCGTGAGTTTTAATCCATCGTTAAATATTATTTCGCCCCACAGTGCGGGCGGCCCGGCCCGGCCCGGATCAGCTTGCTGGGCAGCCGAGCCCCATTCCAGCGCCACCCGCTAACCATTGAGGAGCCGGCCTCCACCTCAAATGTCTTTACAAAATGTATGTAACGCCCTGCGCGCACCCTGTCTGTAGGACGTGACGTCGCGTCCCCACACGGCGCCACGCACAATGCCCTATATATTTAAACTGCGGCAGCTAGGTGGCAGGCAGGGCCCGGATCTCCAGGGCACATCAAATATAACATTGTAGCACTGAGAGCAGTGCACATGACGTCGAATCTTTAACTGCTACACACTGAGCCTGCAGCCAAGCGAAGTCTGCTTTACCCGGGCCGGGCCACAGCACACTTGTGTCAGGGGAGCTGGAGCATGCGCTAGCATCTGGCGTAGGTTAATGCAGCCACTTTCAGCTCTGTCAGGTTAGAGTAAAAATGCGTGACCATGCATTTCAGTGCGGTGATGCGGGAACACCACACTGAAATGCGTTAGCGTCACGCCAAATGCGTGATACTTGGCAGGACTGCTTTTACGTCATTGTAACATCAGAAACCGAAGGCTCGTCAGCTAGGGGACTCCCCGGTTCCTCTTCCATGCCGTGACCACGTCATTCCAGCTCTGACGTAAGGAGCCGCGCCTCTGCTGGCGCCGTGCCTGGGGGGAGGGGGACTGCAAGGGTTAAGTTGACAAGTCAAATGAACTCCGCGGCTCCTGCTTAATGCACTCTTATCCGAGCCCGGCTGATCCGGTCAGCGCAGCTGTTCGCTCAGTTGTGCACTTGGGTGCCGCGTCCTCCGGTCTCATGCAGTAGTCCAAAGAGCCGGTTTCTTTTACTTTGTGTTTTAACCTTTCCGTCTGTCTGTTCTGGTTCCGACCTCTCCTTTGATCCCCAGTATTGTCGGAGTCGGCGCAGGGCTAGTGTGAGGAGGCGCAGGTTCTGAGAACCAAAAACCGAGACATTTCTCTCACAGAAATGCACGGCTGTAATTTGGCATCGCCCAGGGGCCCACGGTGGCTTGATTGACAGCGCTCATCGTCAGAGAGAACGCAGACAGTGGGCGGGCAATCCATTGCACCTTTTACACACACTGCTAGCGGCTGCTAATTCATTCTGCACTACGGCACGTGCAAAGGGCTCTCGGAAAACTGGGTCTGTACTAAATGTTCTGAAATTTGCTGGAGCCCAGAACAGGTGCTGAAAAGGGAGGACTGCCCTAGCAAATGCGTGGCGCCGTCACCCTGGCTTATTTTTTTTTAAAGCAACTGTTGCAGAATAGATAATGCTGGCCATCAGGTGCCTAACGAGCCACTAACCCAGGCAAAACTAACCCAGGCAAAACGCGTCGTCCCTGATTACTCGTCAGTTTCATTGCAGCATCTGCAGAAGTCCGTGCCTTATAATGTGTGGCCTATAGTAATCAGGAGGCCACACTCGAAAGCATGAAGACGCCGTGGAAGCAAGTGCACAGAGAAGGCTTCCACTTACAAATAATGCATGTTTGCACAGAAAGTGACTCGCATGCACTTTGAGGTCTAAATGAAGCTGCAGCAGGATGAATGCATTTCTGCATTAGAGAGGGAAAAAACACATACGAATATCGAAGCTTAGAACTAGAAGCAACATCTGCCTCCCGGCCTGGACAGTGGGTGGCAGCAGACATGCGGCATTAGGTTGGGAGGCGGCACCAGTAAACTCTGCTCCTTGGAGATTGGCAGAGTTCTTTTTGTGCGCTAAAACTCTGTGTACTCCTCCAACGGAGCGCAGTTAAACGCCCACCCCTAGACAAAAGGCCCTGGCTAGAAGCTCGGACCACGACACTGGACGACCTTTCAGTACACAGGATGCTTTGCACAATACAAAACAGTGAGGACGAGCATTAGTTGGACCAGGTCAATTCATCATATAAAATGTATATATAAAATGTCCTAATACATGCATTGGGCCAGAACTGGGAGGACCATTGGCCATCTTGCAGCCCTTGATTACCCACAGCCAAGCGAGAAGGGTTTTGATCTGGCTTTTGTCCTGGTTGAATGCAGCATTGCGACATCATGTAAGTCACCCAAGCCTTATTAACTGAGCTTGTGGCAGAAAGACCCGAGTCTGACACTCGACCACCTTGAGGCAAAAGTTAGAAGAAAACCGGTATCCTTGGCTGTGCCGGTTTGGGCGGTGGTAAAGAATGGGCACTCCATTAATGGAATTTGTTAAGTACATCTGTTTGTCAAGCTGCACCATAAACGTATTATGAATCAAAAGTTAGGGCTACCATCGGACCAGGAAGGCCTTGGATGAAAGATGGACTTAATATGACAACCTTGTTACATGCTTAAGTTAAAAAGAGAATGCGAGAGGTGAGAACTGATGAAACAAGCATTGGTATAGCCAATAGGTCTCGCCTTTGGGACCTTATAAGTGTTCAGCCATGCAACAGTTGATGTTGTTGCACCAAGGATATTGTGCTGGATAACTAAACACTTATAAGGTCCCAAAGGCGAGACCTATTGGCTATGCCAATGCTTGTTTAATTAGTTTGACATTTTGTAGTGTTATGGCTTTTAGCCAGATATAACGTTTGATGTATACAGACAGAGCGTGCCTTGCTGATGGCTGTATAAGGCGGCTGTTGGTTTAATGCATTGTTTGTTTAGAGTGCTCCCTGCTGACAGGCTGCCTTTCTTTACCTGTTCCCACCCCCCACTTTCATATCCTGGGAGTCCTCACGCTGTTGTCGGTCTCTATTTTTTTCTGTCTCCCTCTCTGCGACATCCTGTTTTCAAGCATTATTTTTTCTTTTTCATTTGCCGCATCAGGGATATGGGTTCAGATTTCCAAACGGCTAAATTACGCCTCAAGGGAGCACGGGGAGGTGTTTATTTAGAGTTCTTAATGCGATGAAAAGTCCCATTTTGAATTTTGTTGTGCTGGGAAAATGTAAATAGACCTTAGTTTAAAAGATGAAACCTGTGCACTGGTGGATTTCATCAATTTGTATGACTTTGAACCGAATATAAGGAGTTAGAGGTACAATCCGCCTCAAATCTTTAATTTACTTGGCGATATTTCAAACTAGCGCGTATGATTACAATATAGATCATTTGTATATGCTTCAGCGATGCGAAACGCCTGTTGACTTTTGTTGTTATTTATTTCGTAAACATTTCAAAATCGAATCCTTCTCTGCTGGGACTGTTGGACTGGGTCGTAAAGGAGAGACTCGGTGCCATGGCAGCTGGAACGCCTGCAGAGGCCACGTTTTAAAAAATAAATATCAGTATCATGTTACCTTTTGTGGGGTGTGGAGCTGGCGGGTATGCAATTGACAGATGCCGCAGGTGACGTGAATCTAGGTACCCCGTGGAGAGGTGGGAAGACATGGGCATGTGTGAGAAATGTGCCCGCCTTCCATCCTTTCCGTCCTCGCACGTCTGTCTGCATGGTCCATTGACTGCCTCAGCATAGGGCTCTAGAACCGGACGCTGGATAGCTCAGGAGGTTGGCTCAAAGATCCAGTCTCCCAGCCCCCACATGGAGCTCAGTCATCACCAGCGGTTGAAGTGCTTAAAAAATGGAAGCTGTGATCCTGAGTCAGTGGTGTAACACAGAATTAATTTTATTTATTTATTTCACTTATGTAGCGCAACAGCTACCCAACAAAGGGTTTCCCGGCGCTAGAATGATATCCCCTCGCAGAAAGTGACGAGTGGGCCCTTGGGCCTCCCATACCTCACTGCTATTCATTGACTTTGGGCTGAATGGGCTCCCCTTAAAGGATTGGGGGTCTCTTGGAAGGGGGGCATCCTGCTCTGCAGAAAGTGATCAGAATATTATATAACTCTTTTGTTGGTCTTTCACCTTCGTGTTACTACATATAAAATGCACTCGTATTAAATGAAAAATAAACTCGCCTCAAACTGGTGGGAATTGAGAAATGTACTCTTCTACATTATGGAGCATTGGTTGGTTAATGCGATCACTACAGGTGTCTGTAACCAGACTGTCACAGAGTTCAATCTTGATTGTCAAGGTGAAGAATTGTAACTTGTAGGTTATTAGTGCTACGAGGACCCACCCTGTGGCAGAAAGCACTGTGAATGTGCAAATTAATATTTTAAAATTGTGTTACACGCAGCGTAAGAGGCTGCTGCAAAACGTGCAAAAGTTTAGTGCTTAAGATAAAACAAGTCCTTTCAAAATATACATTTTATGAAACACACAGTCAGGCCATGTACCTATTGCAAACATCTATACTAATATAATAAAGAGAGAGCCCACACCTTTGAGGCGGGTAATCTCAGGAACCACAGCACCAATCACAACACCCAATACAGCGTTGGAAAGGGCAGTTGCAGCAGAATGGCATAGGCTATGCAGGCGCCCACCATATACATTTAAAAGGTAAAAGAACCGTGCCAGCAAAGTAGTCCCTTGTGGGCGTGTCTGCGTAGTGCTGTGGGCGTGACAAACGCTGACGGCGTGTGGTACGTTCCGCCCTTCATGCCATGTCTCATATCGTGTGCTAATCCCACCCTGCTCCCTTTAAATACCCCTGCACCCTATAATCATAACCCACCCTTACTCCTTAAAATGCCCCAACACCCTTAAACACTAACCCATCTTAACCCTATAAATTTACCTTGTACCCCAAAACCCAAACCTATCCCTAAACCCTAAAAATACCCCAAAACCTAGCCCTGAACCCTATAAATACCCCTGTACCTCAAAACCCAAACCTACCCCTGAACCCTAAAAATACCCCTGTAACCCAAACCTAGCCCTGAGCCCTAAAAATACCACCGAAACCCCAACACCACCCCTGAACCCTAAAATACCCCTGTACCCCAAAATCCAAACCTAGCCCTGAACCCTTAAAATACCCCTGTACCCCAAAACCCAAACCTACCCCTGAACCCTAAAAATACCCCTGTGCTCCAAACCTAGCCCGGAACCCTAAAATAACCCTGCACCCCAAAACCCAAACCTAGCCCGGATCCCTAAAAATACCCCTTACCCCAAAACCCAAACCTAGCCCTGAACCCTAAAAAATACCACTGAAACTCCAAAACCACCCATGAACCCTAAAATACCCCTGTACCCCAAAACCCACACCTAGCCCTGAACCCTAAAATTAACCCTGTACCCTAAAACCCAAACCTACCCCTGAACCCTAATGCCCCTCTACCCCAAAACCCAAACCGATCCCTGAACCCTAAAAATACCCCTATACCCCCAAACCTAGCCCTGAACCCTAAAAATACCCCTGTACCCCAAAACCCATATCTATCCCTAAACCCTAAAACTACCCCTGTACCCCATAACCATATCTGAAGCCTTAAAATACCCAAACACCCCAAAACATATACCTCAGTACCCCAAAACATATACCCCTATACCCATACTTACCTTATCCAAACATAAAAAAAAAACATGCTTTTACCATTCATGCATTTACAACGAATTTCGTTGTAAATGTATGCGTGGTAAAAGCATATAAAATGTAATGCCACGCGTTATAATGGCATTGCGGAGTCATGGTACTTTCGTAATGAAAGTATGCGGAGTGATGGTATGCGGAAAGAAAGTTGCGGAATAATGGGTGTTTACCCTACCCCAGTAAGTACATTGGTGGCACGGCGGCCCACATCTCCAGCAACATACTCATATTTTTTCACCACCCATTTGAAAAATGCACCGGTCTCTCTCATTGATGGCCAGCACCGACATACACTTTTAGACACACCTCCCGCCACAAGTTCTAGAATTGCGAACTTTAGAGCTGGGTAGCTACGTTCAAATCTCTGCATCAGCACAACATCCTGTGATTCCAGGCAAATCGCTTTGTCTCCCCGTTGCTTCCACAAATGAATGTGTTCTTCTGTAATGTAAATTGTGCTCATGCCATGTTGTCGAGTTCGCGCTATATAATATTGCAAGGAAAAATAAAGTAGGGAAACTCGAGTTCACACACTACTGAACGCGCACTCTTAAGTGCATCAGCAGTGCACTGTGAATTGGAGCGTTTCACAGGCCTGTCACAGATAAGAAATGCTATCAAAACAAAATCCTACAAAACATACTACTGGCCGGCAGCAATTCATACCCAGACAACGGCGGGACGGGCTGCTAGTTATTTTATAAATGTCCTTTTTAAAATGCCACCCTCCAGAAATCGGCTGGTGACAACACCCTTACATTACCTCTCAAAACGAATTCATTTTTTTCACCTAGAAACTTCGAGTGACTCTATTAATTTCGTCCTATACTGCCCCCCAAGCAACCTTTACATTCGCAGATTAACTAATAGCACAATTTTACAATTTTGTTTTTTTAGGCAGCAGGCACTCCATTGAGAAGTCTTGTTTGTTCTTTAGCTGCCGGTCCCTCCCTCCACTTCACAACACAGGAAACTCTCCCTACCTTTGCTTCCAGTCAGAGGCACATGTAGATCAGCAATAACTGTTCAGTGATGTTTTACATTTATTTTTTTTGTAAAAATAGGGGATCTTTTTGTTGTTGTTTTTAATAGTATGAGCACACCGTTCCATATAGCTCCTGCCCACTTTGACCTATGGTAATCACTAGTTCATTTGTTGGCTTTAGTGGTACTCTTTAGTTGCTTCACAAAGCTGCTTTTTGGCTGAATGGGTGTTCTGAGATCAAACAATAGAATAGGCGAAAGAGAAGTAGAAACTGTGGATATTGGCTGGTCTTTGGTGAAACCCTTAGGCTGCTTCAAAGCGCTGAGTGGATAATGAAGAAGGCCTAAAGGCCTGTGGTCGTGTTGGTTGCTTGAACTGAGCTTTTGCCAATTCAGAGGGCTGAAAGGGAACAAAAGAGAAAATATGGGGGGAATGAAGTAGACAGAAAAATGGGAAATTGGGGTAAGTAAGAAAGGAGCTTGATTGCTTTGTTGATGGTTTACATAGTCCCTTATGCCGTCCTTTAGCTGTGTAGGAGGGGACGTAAGTGTTGAAGAAGGGTATCAGGCGACCAGAACATGATTTTAATTCTTTAGATGCGTTGTTGAGTCATAAATGCCTACTTAGGGACACTTTCTAGCATTTGTTCACTGGGCGGATGATGATAAAATGTAAGGTTAGATCTTTGTAGTTCTATGGCAGTCAAAGACCAGTGTTTTGTAAGGATTTAAAAGAACAGTGCCTAGTGGGTCATTGCACTGCAATTTATAGAGTTTCCTGGGTTGATAGATCTGTGGAATAGAGATAGCGTTGATCCTGGTCTGATTGCTGACTATAATTGGACCTCAGTCTCAAGTATCAGTGTTTAGCGCTCCCTAAACATGAGGATGAAGTGCTTTCAAAAAGAGAGTCCTTTGTAGGTGCACTCTGGTGGATTTCTGGAGTAGTGTGGTCCCACTTTTTCAACATAATTCAGACTCCACACAATCGCAGGGTGCCATTCCAGTGTGGTGGATCTCTCTCAGCTCAAGACAATTCTAACCAGAACCAAGCACAGCCTGCATCTTTAATGGCAGGGAGTCCCTCTACCTGATGGATGCATGTGTTGTTTGGTAGCTGTTTACATCGTGTCTATAAATATGTGTCTTAGTTGAATGTGGATGGAATTGGGTGTTGCAGTGAGCTCATGGAATGGAGCAGATAGACTGTTTAGGTTTGTATTTTGGTTCCCAGTGAAGTTTAAAAGAAGAGCGTCCATTGATTCCTAGGATACAGTTCTCTTATACAGCGTTGATTCTAATATATTTGCATCTCCTTTTTAGGTCTCGCCTAGGCATCACATGTGCTGTCTCTTGAGACATGCTGTATCTACTGTTTGGGATTTCAGCACACCCATTCGTTTAAATTTGTTCCTTCGTGTGCTTTTCGAAATTCCTTTGTTTTTTGTTGTTGAATAGTTTACATTTGTTCCTCCTTTTACTATTTTGATCATGCTCTGAAGACTGCCCCTGTTGCATGGATAACTTCACTATCGGCCATATGTTAGTTTCGATGCCCTACTTTTTCTTTTACCTTGGTTTGTTGGCTTTCCAAATGCGCTTACCCGATGTCTGCAAATCATGTCCTCATCTTGTTTTCCACTGTCTTTGATTTCAGGAGTGATTTTTCAGTCAGAAGATATGTTTTTCCTCCTATAACATTTTTGGTTTCATTAAGTGAAATGTAAAAATTTTAAACAATATACATACTTAATGGAAGTGTAGTTTAAGAATTTAAGAAGACAGCCAACAGTAGGATCAACCTATCTACATTGTGCTTTTGACAGCGTGATCATTTGGATATCATTAAAGAGGTAAACATGCTGTTGTTTCTCCATTTTGACAATGGAAGCAGCTTTTTAAGTTGTGTGCGTTCAACTTTTGATGCTTTCTTTTAGGTTTTAAACTTAGTGAAATAAAACCAATATCAAGGGATGCCTCCTCGTGCTCTTCAATCCCTGCATGTAATGTGAGGTTACTTAACAATATATCCTGCAAGTTACAGTTCAACACCACCTCAGCAGCAGTCGGCGTCACTTAGCAGCACCACCTGATCATCACTCAACGGGTCCTGAGCAGCACCACCTCAGAACCAGCGCACCACCTCACTATCAGCGCAGCACTACCTGAGCATCAGTGCAGCACCACCACTTCAGCGCAGCACGACCACTTCAGAATCAGTGCGGCATCAGCACAGCATCACTCAGCATCTTCTCATCATCATTCAACACCACAAAAGCACCACCTCCGCATCAATGCACCACCGCCAGTGCAGCACCAGGGTAACCCCACCACATCATCAATGTACCACCTCAGCAGCAACTCGGCACCAACGCAGCACCACTTCAGTATTAGCACAGCACCACCTCACCACCTGTCCTGCCTCACCAACGCATCACCAATTTGGCTTCACTCAGCACAGCATCACCTGAGCACCACCTCAGCATCACTCAGCACCACCTCTGTATCACACACCACCACCTCAGTATCACGCAGCACAATTTCAGCATCACTCTGCACCACCTGAGCATCAGTGCATCCCCGCCACCTCGGCATCAGAGCATCCCCGCCACCTCGGCATCAGTGCATCCCCGCCACCTCGGCATCAGTGCATCCCCGCCACCTCGTCATCAGTGCATCCCCGCCACCTCGTCATCAGTGCATCCCCGCCACCTCGTCATCAGTGCATCCCCGCCACCTCGGCATCAGTGCATCCCCCACCTCGGCATCAGTGCAGCACCAGTGCAAACACGCCTCTGCGGCAGCGCAGTACGACTTCAGCATTAGTGCAGCACCAACTCTGCATCACCACTTAGCACGACCTGAGCACCACCCCAGCATCACTCTGCACCACCCCAGCATCACTCTGCACCATCTGAGCAAATCCACAGCACCTCCTCGGCACCAGCGCAGCAGCAACTCAGCACCATATTATCATCGCAGCACCCCCTCAGCATCAGCACAGGACGGCCCCCCCGCAGCGTCACGCGGGTGCCCCCGCAGCGTCACTCGGGTGCCCCCGCAGCGTCACTCGGGTGCCCCCACAGCGTCACTCGGGTGCCCCCGCAGCGTCACTCGGGTGCCCCCGCAGCGTCACTCGGGTGCCCCCGCAGCGTCACTCGGGTGCCCCCGCAGCGTCACTCTGGTGCCCCCGCAGCGTCACTCGGGTGCCTCCGCCGCGTCATTCGGGCACCACTGCAGCGTCACTCGGGCTTCAACATTAGCTCAGCACCAGTGCAGCATCACCTCAGCACCAAGTAAGAATCCCTCAGCACCACCTGAGCCCCAGCACAGCAACACCAAAGCATCACTCACCACCTCTGCTTCAGCGCAGTATGCCCCCCGCTTCAGCGCAGCACGCCCCCGCTTCAGCGCAGCACGCCCCCCCGCTTCAGCGCAGCACGCCCCCCCGCTTCAGCGCAGCACGCCCCCCCGCTTCAGCGCAGCACGCCCCCCCGCTTCAGCGCAGCACGCCCCCCGCTTCAGCGCAGCACGCCCCCCCTGCTTCAGCGCAGCACGCCCCCCCTGCTTCAGCGCAGCACGCCCCCCCTGCTTCAGCGCAGCACGCCCCCCCTGCTTCAGCGCAGCACGCCCCCCCTGCTTCAGCGCAGCACGCCCCCCCTGCTTCAGCGCAGCACGCCCCCCCTGCTTCAGCGCAGCACGCCCCCCCTGCTTCAGCGCAGCACGCCCCCCCTGCTTCAGCGCAGCACGCCCCCCCTGCTTCAGCGCAGCACGCCCCCCCTGCTTCAGCGCAGCACGCCCCCCCTGCTTCAGCGCAGAACGCCTTCCGCTTCAGCACATCAATAACCCTGCATCAGTGCATCACCACAGTGCAGCCCATCCTCAATCAGCACGACCTGAGCCCCAGCACAGCACCTTCTGAGCACCACCCCAGCATCACTCAGCACCACCACCTCTGCAGCACAGCTCCTTCTGAGCACAACAGCACCTCCTCTGTGCCAGCGCAGCCCCATCTCAGCAGCAACTCAGCACCACATTATAAGCGTAGCATCCCCTCAGCATCAGCGCCGGACAGCACTAACTCAGCATCACTCAGCACCACTAGCTCAGCATCAGCACATCGGCATCACTCATCGCCTCAACAGCGCCACCGCAGCGTCACTCTGTGCCACCGCAGCGTCACTCTGTGCCACCGCAGCGTCACTCTGTGCCACCGCAGCATCACTCTGTGCCACCGCAGCGTCACTCTGTGCCACCGCAGCGTCACTCTGTGCCACCGCAGCGTCACTCTGTGCCACCGCAGCGTCACTCTGCATCACTCACTACCACGGTCTCACTCACTACCACGGTCTCACTCACTACCACGGTCTCACTCACTACCACGGTCTCACTCACTACCACGGTCTCACTCACTACCACGGTCTCACTCACTACCACGGTCTCACTCACTACCACGGTCTCACTCACTACCACGGTCTCACTCACTACCACGGTCTCACTCACTACCACGGTCTCACTCACTACCACGGTCTCACTCACTACCACGGTCTCACTCACTACCACGGTCTCACTCCCCATCACGGTCTCACTCCCCATCACGGCATCACTCCCCATCACGGCATCACTCCCTATCACGGCATCACTCCCTATCACGGCATCACTCCCTATCACGGCATCACTCCCTATCACGGCATCACTCCCTATCACGGCATCACTCCCTATCACGGCATCACTCCCTATCACGGCAATACTCCGCATCACTCACTACTACCACAGGAGCTCTCGGCGTCGCTCACTACCGCAGCATCACTCTGCATCACTCACTACCACAGCATCACTCTGCATCACTCACTACCGCAGCATCACTCACTACCGCCGCACGCCCTCCGCATCAGCGCCACACGCACTCCGCATCAGCGCCACGCGCCCTCCACATCCGCGCTGCATCGTATGAGCACCAGCTGAACCCCACCTCTGCAGCAATTCAGCATCCGCGTAGTACCACTTCAGCATTAGTGCAGCACCAGCTCACGACTAAAGCGCCACCTGAGCATCACTCAGCACCACCTGAGCCTCACTGAGCACCACCACAACATCGCCTCCGCATCCCCTCCGCGCCAGCGCAGCCCCATCTCAGCACCACTTTAGCATCAGCTCAGCACCCCCTCAGCATCAGCGCATCACCTCCGCACAGCACCACCACAGCCACAGCCGCGTCACTCGGCGCCACAGCCGCGTCACTCGGCGCCACAGCCGCGTCACTCGGCGCCACAGCCGCGTCACTCGGCGCCACAGCCGCGTCACTCGGTGCCACAGCCGCGTCACCTCAGATTCACTTGGCACCACCACAGCACAGCATCAGCACTACCTCAGCATCAGGACAGCACTACCTCGGATTCAGCCTAGCACCACCTTATCAGCACCACTTCCGCATCAGCACAGCACCATCTACTCATAAGTGCACCACCACTACTAGTGCAGCACCGCCTCAGCACAGCACTACTTCAGCATCAGTGCACCACCACTAGCGCAGCCCAACCTCTGCACCATTGCTACCCAACCTCTGCACCATTGCAACCCCACCTCTGCACCATTGCAACCCCACCTCTGCCCCATTGCAACCCCACCTCTGCCCCATTGCAACCCCACCTCTGCCCCATTGCAACCCCACCTCTGCCCCATTGCAACCCCACCTCTGCCCCATTGCAACCCCACCTCTGCACCAGCGCAACCCCACCTCTGCACCAGCGCAACCCCACCTCTGCACCAGCGCAACCCCACCTAAGCAACAGTTCAGCACCATCTTGGCATTAGCGCAGGATCACCTTAGCATAGCACCACCTGAGCACCTGCTCAGCACCACTCGCACCCGCTCAGCACCACCTCTGCGTCAGTACACCAGTGCAGCCCCACTTCCAACAGCAATTCAGCACCAACCCAGCACCACTTCAGTGCAGCATCACCTCCGCACAACACCAACTCAACTGCATTTGGCATGACCTGAGAACCATCTGAGCACCAGTGCAGCACCATCACAACCTCCGCATCGCTTAGAATCCCCTGAGCATCACCTCCGCACAAGCACACCACCACCTCAGCCTGCCCTCGTAATCTGGCATCTGATGATTCTTCCCTAGTGTACGTTGGCTATTCATGTTGTAATTTAGTGACTATTTCCCAACCTCCAACCTCTTTGTTTATGTCTCTCCCCCTCCGCTCATAACAAAAAAAAGCAATAACAAACAAGCATTAGAACCGGGGGGAAGAAGTTGCCAGCATTGCAAGGTCAAATAACTAGAAGGCATTTTTTATATATATATATATATATATATATATATATGTTCAGTTGTACATAATGTCGTCTTGGTTATATAAGGTAACCAAAATGCTTATAACACTTTTTAGGTTTCGCCTGGCGTCCACTGCGCAGCAGTGTTCGCGCAGGCGAAATCTTTTGAGCTTCAGTAGGGGGCTTTAACCCGCCTCTCTCTTCCATTGGCTAGCTCCATAAATGGAGGCTAGCCATTGGAAGAGAGATCTGTCACAAATTCTCGGAGCAGATTTGTGGGCGTTCTGGTGATTTTTTAGCTCTCTGCCCATTTTAGAACATCATGCGGCGGTGGGCGGATGTTGTTGTTTTTTTTTTTTTCTTCAAAGGTTTTTTGTTCTCATTCCTCCGAAGATGGCGGCCGGGCAGTAGCCTTCATGGCGTGGTCCGCTTGAACACCCGAGCAGCCAACACAATGGCCAAATCAAAGACCCCAGGAAGGCGGGGGCGAAGGGCGGCCATTTGCGCGCGGAGCCCGGGCAGACATCGGTAATGTATTCATTGCCCTGCTGTGTGGACGCCCACATTCGTTCAGAGCCTCCGTAAGCAGCGCTCCCCGTGACAAGGAGTCACTCTCCTGCCGCCCAGCCTCGGGGTGGCCCTCCCCTGCCGTGTTTGTGAGTCCTGACCTGCCTCCTCTCCCTCCTCCTCGCCACATCCCGTTCCACTTTCGCCGTCTCTTCCAGGCTCCTCCGCAGAGAGCTTCACCCGGTGACAGGTGACGACCGGAGCTCATTGGCTGCTGCGGTGGTGTCTGTGGGAGGCCCAGGGGGAGGGGGCAGGAGGTGCGTGAGCACTCCGGGGGGTAGAGACCGGGGGTGGGTGCTGCAGAGAGGCAGGTAGGGCCGGGGCTGGCTCGGATCTGTGGTCCCAGGCGCCTTACACCATGCAGGGCCAGGCTGCGGTGGTGCTGCTCGTCATAACCTGCCCTCGCTACAGGTGAGCATCCCTGTACCTGAGGAGGAGGAGGGGGGGGACAGGAGTGGGGGTTGTCTGCTGCAGGTGAGCACCCCCAGTACCCTCGGGCGGGTGGCGTGCGTGGGTCTCAAGAACCAGACCCTCATAGGTGCATGTCGAGGAGCCGACTCTTAAATATAACTTTTGTAGTTCAACTGGACACCAAACAACTCCGTCAAACCGTCCGTGCCCCTGTAATCAACAGTAGAATTCACTGTCACACTGACCACTTTGCTGGCTCTGTTCAATCTTGTCAAGCCCTTTCTCTTGCACCTATCTTGCACCTAATAGTGTACCCTGAAACGGTGTCACCATCAACTAATGTTCCCTCTTTTAGGCAACTAATGCCTCCTGCACCACGCTCTCACTTAGTATGACCCCTACCACTGTTGGCCACAATACAAGAACATATGCGACCACAGTATGCACCTACACTACGTTAGACCGAATTGAAATGCAAAGTACATGTGCGAATATTTTGTGGTTTTTCAGAGGCACGCCTCTGGTGATCATTTAGTATCAAAAGGGCAATAAAATGGTCAAATGGCATGCTTTTGTCAGTACCCGTATAATCACAATTATTCATGTGAACGAATAAATAATCTAAACATTAATTATCAAGAATCTCTAGGAGCGGTGTTAAATTATTCGTAGGCAGTGCAGCAGTACAGCTTACATAAATATAAAAAATACTTTGACAGATACTTAACGTTGTTTCACATCTGTACATTGGGTGTTGTGGTCTCAGTTTCCTGCTTGTGCTTTTATGTTACACAGCTTCTCCTTATTTCATGTATATGTATGCAATATCTGAGCCAAAAAGTATGTGTAACAAAAGTATTCAAGAGTACTGAACCAAGGTCTCAATCAATGTTCTGCTATTAATAACACCACTCTAACGTAATCGGCTCTTGCACGAGAACACAAGTCATCAAGAAGCATTAAGGCCCTCATCGGGTATTTACAAGAAAATGCAGAGTTTGGGGCAGTAAGAACCTAACTCGTAATTGGTGTGATATTTATTGTGCTTTATAAGATCCGACTCCACTGAGCAACAGATATAACCCAATTACGAGTTTTGGGAGAATCAATTTCAGATTTAGTTTCTTACTGCACCAACCTCTGCATGTTCTTGTAAATACTGTTTTTTTTGCTGGCTCCCTTCCGCCGTCTTGAACCAGCGAATGTGGCCGCTCCGGGATGCCAGTTTGAAACTTTCGAGTTCGTATATTCCTCCTGTAATGTACCTTTTGCTACCTCGTGTATTTTGTTTGCTCACAATTGTCAATTTTGCCTCGTGTAACTTAACGTCTGCTTTTGTAATTTGTTCACTCGTAATCTTCTCATGTATCATTTCTGTTTCTATTGTGAAGTGCTGGATTTAGCAGTGTCACTGTTGTGTTATAGAACTCGTCTGCAAGTAGTTGCTGTCTGCTGAGCTCGTCCAGTAGGGTACAATAGGTCTCACATTTGCGAGAGATTAAGCTATTGGCAATGTAAATGACAATGTCATTTATTTATCTGTTTTCAAAACCAACACATAAATAAAATGTTGTCATTTACAATGCCAATAGCTCTAACTTTTGCAAAGGCGAAACCGTTGCATTGTAAATGCTTGTTCATTATAACTTTTCATCATGGTGCACAGCAACCACAGTGCTCTACAACATAGATTAAAGACATTAGCAAAGCAATAGCTCTGGCTAAGCACATATAAGGTCCAAAGGCGAGACCTTCTGGCTATGCCATGGTTTGTTTTCTTTAGATAGGCCTATGAGGGCATGGCCAGACTCTAAATAACTCTTGTAATACCAGAGTAAGTGTAATGCTCGCAGTAACCTTGTTTTGAGCCCTCTTGTCTGCCACCAGATGCTGACATATTGACTGCTAAATGAAGGATCCCTCTGCAAATTGTTTGTAGAACTTGCTATCTAATAAGAAAAGTGACAGTGTTTTGTATGTAAGGATGACAGGGGGTGTAAACAAGCATTGGCATAGCCAATAGGTCTTGTCTTTGGGACCTTCTAAGTGTTTAGCAAATTACTATGGGGTAACCCAGTATCCCTCAGAACCTGGGCGTTATACACAATATCAACAATGGTTCTGTTGGGAAAACATTTCTTCTAGTTTTCATGTATCATTTCATTGGTTTCTTAATCAGCAGTATCAACTTGCTTTCAATTTATCGAAAAATGAATATGAATACGCAAACCCAAAACAACCAATAGGGTACAAAATGATTATTTTATGAATTCAATGTCATTCATAGTAACCCTGCATTCAATATATACATTTATAAATTCTACAACAACGGCGCATCAGAGAAAATTTATAGTGACATATTAGTGCAGTGATTTGTCGTGCAGTGACCAGGTTTCACAAGCCGAGAGCTGAATGACGGACGCACCGCGCTGAAAACCAAGGATTTCCTAATGACACACCAAAGAACAAATGAAAAACTATGGGCATGCTCGATGCCCAGAGAGTAGATATGGCATGGCTCAAATACAACACATGCACTGAATGGCAAGACCTAAACAAGCATTGGTATAGCCAATAGGTCTCTCTTTTGGGACCTTATGTGTTTAGCCAGAACTTTTGGCTATGTTGTAGAGCATTGTGGCTGCTGTGCATCATGCTGAAAAGTTATAATAAAAAGTGTTAAGAATTTTTGTTACTTTTATACAAACCAAGACTACATTATATAAAACTGAACAACCTGATTAGAAAATGATTTTAACATAAAAAATGTCTGCTAGGCTTTTTGTAGTTCCACTGCTTGCAACTTCTTACTGCCTCGTCCATTAGGAGGAGCTGCTTCTGTTCCTGGCACTCGTTTTGCCACTTCTGACGCTAGGGGTCGTAAATGCAGTGCCAGGGCTCACAACCCCTAAATGACGTCCATGCAAACCTATATGTATTTTATGCAGCGTAGGCGCCCATGAAAATACAGACATTCCAATGGCTGTCTGAGAGAGACTACACGTGCTGTTCGTTTGTACATGGGTAGGGAGTCTTGCTGGTTGAGGTCTTCCGTCTGCTGGTTGAAATGATGGTATCCCAGCCAGCTATGCAGTGCATCAGACCGCTGTGTATCTACAATCTACTGATGTGACCCATCTTCATCACTCCATCAATAATGTTGTGACCCTTGATCTTGTCATCATTTCTGTTCACCCAGTTGAACAGCAGTAGATATTGAAACTCGGCGTTGCGTGTGTCGTTGTTGTTTTCGTTCTCTCCTAGACAGGCTCTGAATTCAAGAACAGATTAAACCTGCTTTCCGTTGAGTAATGGCGTCTGCACGTGTCTTCATTGCCTTGTTCTTCTCACTGATGCTCAGATGCGTCCTGTGCTGGTTGTGTGGTAGCAGTGTCACCGTCCATGAGCGGTGTGAGCTGACTCTGGCTGGGTGGTCCTGTCTAACGCCGGTCTCCTTCATGGGGTCTTGGCAGGAATCCGATGTGGGTTTCTTTGTGACGGTTCTAGGCGAACATGTCTTACAACCACATCGAAGGGGTCTGACGTCGTTACCTGCTAGCTTCCTTCGTGTGCATCTACAGTGCAGCTATGATCCAGCATATTTCAGTTTTAGTCAAATCGCGATGACACTATTCACACATAACAGGAAGAGCAGAGAGCCAAATGCTGTCTTTACATTTGTATAGCGGCGGTGGTTTGAGGGTTGCTGCAAGGAACCCTCTTTCGCAATGAGCTTCCTTCTTTGACAGTCTAATAATGAAAATTGTGCTAAACAGGCGCCCAATGCCCAGTTATTAAGTGATGTTCTTTAACACACTTGTGAGCAGCTTTACAAAAGATAGTTACTTTGCATTACACCGTACCAACATTTTACTCGGCATCAACTATACATATATAATATAATATAATATATATATATATCATACTGCTTCAAATGCGATTAGCTATAAAACTAGGTTTGATGCTAGGTAGTAAACGCTAGAGGACACTGTTGTCTATAATATATTTTCTTTCTTCCGATTCCTGCTGAGGCAGCTTCTTCCAGAATATGAATAAATGAATGGAAGGAAGTCTGTCATTTCGTTTTAGTAGGAGATCATAGCACCATGTGCGAAGAATGTTGAAGATTTCAAAGAAAATAGTGTTTGCTATTACAAATCTGGTAATTTGGGAAGCAATTATGACTATGCAAAGCGCACATGAGCACAATGTTCCCTTGTTTGCAGCATCTTTGTTGATAACACTATTTATCTGGTAATTTCTAGCAGTTTAATATACCGGGTATATGTATTTTTTGTTACGGGATTGCTCACAGTAGCGTGATATTTGTGTTGTGTTCAGGGGACAGTTTTAGAATGAGGACCTCCGCTATTGGGCTTCACAAGTATGTTTTTATATTCAGCAGCGCGTGCCGTGTTTGCAGGATGAGAACCGATAATGCGTCATTTTCCACCACTACCGGCTGCAGCTGTCTAGCGCTGCTCATTCAACTTGTCTGCGCTCTGCATCCCCTACTAAAATATTTATGCAAATTTGCACACACATGCACGGCCTGCAAAGACCTTCCACCACGGATATTATTTCGGATGCAATACTTACTTTTCCTGGTCTTTGCTTTTGGAGCGGCAGAGATCAGCAACCTCTGCACATCCTGCTAATTAACATATTAACTAATATATGTGCTTCCTGTAGCTCTTGATTTGACCAAACTGTGGGTAATTGACAATGCCATTGCATGCAATGTAATTTCAATACAATACATCACATTCTCAGCAGAAGATGAAATGCAGGCCAGGGAGGTAACCGGGTCCTGCCCGCCGCAGCAAAAGTGAAAGCGCCGCGTTTGCCCATGTTTCCAAATAACGCTACTCGGTTCGATAATTGGAAACATATGGTGCTCATGCTCGCTCCCGCGGACCCTAGGCCACAGAACAGGGAAGGCGGGACATACACCCCCCCCCTTGGGCCAATTGCGTGCTGGCTTTCTTGGAAAGACAGCACGCAAAACCCAATAGCATGTGATAAATTCCAAGCACACGCACGAGCGTGTGTTTGGAATTTATAAGATCTTACAAAATGCCGCGCAGAGCAGCGCATGCGCGCTGGCTCAGGCAAGACCTAAAAAGGGCCCCTTTATTCAAGTTCAGGAAGAGTACTAGCGCTACCCTTTAGCTGCAAGGCCAAGAAGAGGATTTCTCCCTCCCCTGGGCCTGCCAGACTCGGCTTTGTGTCTGTGTTGGATCATGGCTGTGAGGCCCAAGGGAAGTGGAGCACCCAACCCCCCCCCCCCCCCCCCCCCATCTCCTCCCCCCCCCTGCTCCAGTGTTCACAAAGGTGCTGGCGGTGGTCACAGTTCATCTGCTCAGGTTAGGGATTTCAGTCTTTCCCTACCTCGATGAATGGCTGTTAAAGGCAACCTCACCCATGCTGTCGTCTCCCACCTTCAGACTATGGCAGACTTCCTGCATTCGCTGGGCTTCTCAATAATCGTACTGAAGGCACACCTGACTCCTTCTCAGACCCTCCCTTTCATCTGAGCTATTCTGGACACAGTGCAGTTTCCGGTTTATCCTTCCGAGCAGCGAGTCCAGGATATTCAAGCTATGATACTGATCTTTCTGCCTCTATCCTGAATTTCGGTGAGACTAACTCTGAGGCTGCTGGGTCTCATGGCCTCCTGCATCCTGTTGGTAAAGAATGCCAGTTGGCATATGCAGGTTCTGTAGTGGGACCTAAAGTTTCAGTGGATGCAGCTTCAGGGAAGTCTCTCTGTAAAGGCCCAGTTCTCGTAGGGAACTGCAAAATACCTAAAGTGGTGGTTGGACAGAGGCAGACACCTCTCCCTTCCACAACCAGATCTCACTGTAGTGACAGATGTGTCACTCATGGGATGAGGCAGCCATCTGGGAGAGGTGAAGATCAGGGGACAGTAGTGACAGATGTGTCACTCATGGGATGAGGCAGCCATCTGGGAGAGGTGAAGATCAGGGGACACTGGTCTCCGGCGGAGTCGGGGCTCCACATCAATTTGTGGGACCTTCGGGCGATCCGGTTGGCATTGAAAGCAATTCTTCCTTCCGTCAAGGGAAAGTTAAAGTTAGTGCAAGTGTTTATGAACAACACCACCGTCATGCAGTACTGCACCAAACAGTACGGGTGGGGTCAAAGACCCTTTGTCAAGAGGCCCTGCGTCTCTGGACATGGATGGAACAGCAGGGCATAATCCTGGCGGTCCAACTACTGGCAGGTTCTCTGAAGGCCAGGGCGGACAAACTCTGCCGTTGATATCAAGCGGATCCAGTCGGAGGTGGCGCAAGATCTCTTTCAACAGTGGGGAGAGCCTTGGTTAGATCTGTTCGCCTCTGAAGAGAATTGCAATATTAGCAGTTTTTTGCACGCTGGAGTTTTCAAGGCGGCTTTCGCTCGGCTGTGCTTTTTGTCATTACTGGAGCTCAGGCCTCCTGTACGCCATTCAGCCCATACCACTTCTGCCCAGAGTTCTGAAGAAGGTCTAGAATGTCCGGACTGGGCGTGGAGATTCTGGTATCTGGAGCTTCTTCAAATGAGCATCAAACCTCCGATCAGGTTGCCCTTTTGGTAGGATCTTCTGTCGCAGCAGCAGGGTAAGATTCTCTGCCTCCATGTGTGGTGATTGAGCGGCGACAGTTGATAGCGTACGACCTTTCTTCTAAGTATGTAATGTTATTTTGGCAGGCAGGTGTCCTCCACTAAGACGGTATATGCCTGCTGATGGCTAAGGCTTGTAAAATATTGTACAGAAAGGTCGATTGACCCTTTTTCTGCCTCTTTATCTACCATCCTTCTTTTTATTGTTACCCTTGCCCAGCAGGGTTCTGCTTTGGGTACTCTAAAGGGTTATCTTTCTGCTTTATCCTCTTTATTGCGGCTGCCAGACCAACCCTCTTCATTTAAATATCATGTTGTGAATAGATTCTTAAAAGGGCTTGCACTTATGTTTCCACTAACTCCCTTTAGTCATGCCACAGTGGATCCTGAATTTAGTTCTTACTTTTCTTATGTGCTCTCCTTTCGAGCCTTTACATAACTGTCCCCTCCGGCTGCTTACCATTAAAAAAGTCTTTCTGGTGGCAATAACATCGGTCCGGAGGGTAAGTGAGTTGCAGGCATTGTCATCCAAGCCTCCATATATGATTATCTTTGCAGATAAAGTGGTTCTTTGCACCTGGGCTTCATTTTTGCTAAAGCTGGTGGCCCAATTCCAGCTGGGTCAGTCTATCACGCTGCCCGTCATTTTTGCTCCCCCCCCCCCCACATCCCTCGAAGGAAGAGGATCGTCTCCACCGGCTGGACCCAAAAAGAGCGTTGTCGTTCTACCTTGACAAGAAACTAGAGTTCTTGGTGGACAACCAACTCTTTGTGGTGTACATGGGAGCTAAAAATGGCCCGGTAGTGAAAAAACAGACCATTTCTCGCTAGGTCGTTCTCTGCACTAAGATCTGCTACACCCTTGCTAAGAAGCCGCTTCCTGAGTGCTTATGAACTTATTCCACCAGGTGGAAGGCTCAGACCACGGCGTTGGCTCGGGGTGTCCAAGTCCTGGACATCTGCCAGGCAGCAACGTGGGCGTCTTTGCACGTGTTTGCCAAGCACTACTCCTTTGACAGTCAGTTCCGCGGGGACGGGCATTTTGCCCGTTTGGTCCTGCAGGACTCCTTCTTGTGAGAAATCTCTCCACAGCCCACCGCCAGGATGGTATGGCTTTAGTATCTGTTCAGAGGTAAGGAATCTGCTTCTAGAAGTCTCTGTCAGATGAACAAGTTACTTCCTTTTTGTAATGCATTGTCTGTTGGGGACAATATCTAGCTGCAGATTCCTTACAGACTCACCCATGCCTCCCCACTCTGGAGACTCATTTATTAGGGCTAAGGTTGTTCCCTTTTTCAGGGCCCTAGTTATGACACACATTCAAGTTAGTTACTTCGTGGCTCTGCGCTTCTGGCGTGGACAAGTGAAGGGTAAAGACGTCCGCACACCTGGGTGGTGCCTATATAGGTGATAGCGAGTCATAGCAGACGCTAACGATGCCATGTGGAGCCGAATGGAGCCATCTTACGGCACACACAGGGGTACTGCTCACACAAAAGTTAACTGATCTAGTCTGACGCCTAGGAAATTCAAAGGTAAGGAATCAGCAGCTAGATATTGTCTCTACCAGATAATGCGTTACTGAAAGTAAGTATCTTGTTCAGCTGGTCCTCCCTCCCCTCTGCATTGCAGTGCTAGATTATGGCTGAGAGATCAGGGGAAAGGGCCACTTCCCCTGGGCCTTGCAGCTTTGCATCATGTTGAATCCCAAGGAGGCGAGGGTCTCTCATCCCCTGGACTTTGCAGTGCTAGACCATGTTTGCGAGACCCAGGGAAGATGACTCCCCTCCACCGGGCCACACAGTGCTAGACCACCATTGCTTTGTGCATGGGCCCATGTCTGGAGACTAGCCACCAAATGTTCATCATTGCAATTTCACCAGGGTTGTTTTGTTACCTATGCACCTATATTACGGCTGTATTTTACTATGCATCCAGTGAACTGAGTGGGGGTACTTTAACATTGTACCTGGGCACATGGCATCATAGCTGACTACTTACCTTTCTTGCAAGGGCCTCTCAGCCATATTGCACTTGTGTGAGGCCCTTCCTCCCCTGGGTATCACTGCCATGTTTGAGTGCTGAAAGTCACGAAGGGGAGGTGACCCCCCCCCCCCCCCCCACACTCCACGGACTTTGCAGCACAGGTCCATGGCCCACATGGTGAGGCCCCTCGAAGGGGTGTTCAGTCAATAGTGCAGCAGGTGCAATGGCACCAGGGCTCTGGGATATTAGGAACACAGTTCATCCAAATAATGGCTATGCTTTACTCACCACCAAGTGGACGGTCCCGTTAGCTTTACTTGCGTCTGGACCCATTGCACCACTGGCCCTGCCCCATGAATCTTGCAGCCATGATCTAGCACTGCAAGACCCAGGAGTGGCCAATACTCCTTAGACCTTGCAGTGCTGCATTATGGCTGCATGTGGCAGGAGAAGAGGTGCTTTGGGGGATGTAGCAGTCACTAGGGCAGCCAGTGTAGTGCACTCAAGGTATATGTGCCAAGTGCACCAACATTAAGGCTGTATTCTACAGTACAGCCAGTAGGAGAAGGGGAAACTCTCCTTGCTTGTACATGGCACAGGCCAGCTTGGCTACGCCTCTGGCTATCCTCTCCTGGGCCTCTCGGCCATCGTCCTGCCAGGCCTGAGGGTAGGAGGATCTCCACTGGGCCTTGCAACACATGGATCTGTCTGCAAGGCTCAGGGAATTAGACCCCTCTCAGGCATAGCTGTCAGTAGTTCTGCATGTGCAGTGGCACTGGAACCTATCTCTTGATGTCTGTTATAAGATGGGCGCCACTGTTACGCTTTGGACCACTTGTGGGACACCCCCGCGCCGCACGGCCACCAGCTGCTGCGTGTGTCTCCCTCTGCCTGCCCTCTGCCTCGCCGCCGGCCTCGCTGACGCCTGGCCGCTCCCCTCTGGTTTTGCCAGTGTTTTTGCCCAAAATTTGTGCTTGTTTTTCTCTGTGCCGTCCGATCGCTTTTTTAGCGGTTTTCCTCTGTTTTGCCCGTCTATTGTGCCTGTATTCCCTTGTGCTGTACCATCGTTTTTCCTTCCTGTTTTTGCCTAATTTTCCCTCCATTTGTGCCTGTTAATTGTAATTTTATCCTCTTTGCTGTGTCCAGTGTCCTTCCTGTCTGCCCGCCTACCTCGCCGCCCTCCGCTCTCCCTCCCCGCCTCCCGCCACCGCCTGTGGCCATGCCCCTTTTCTCTTCTGTTCCCTCCCCGCTCCTGCCTCCCAGCTGCTCCGCCCACCCGCGCACTTGGCCTTAAATGGCGACCGTGCGAACGCGCAGCGGGCGCGCCGATTGTGCGCCGAAGGCGCGCCAAAGGTAAGCCCGTCTGCGCCCGTCCGCGACCGGATCGCGCCCAGCGCCAGGACCCCTGGCCCACGAAGACCCCGACCTACCCGCCTGACGTACTCCGCCGCAACCCTCATCGCACTCAACACCGGCCGACTTCCAGACTGCCACCAAGCCACTCCACGACGCACCCACGGACCTTTCAGCTGCCACGCCTGCAAGTTCACCTGCACCCGGACCTGCCCCGCACCAGCACCCGCCAAGTCGAACACCAGCAGCACCCACCTCAAGTGCATCCTGCTCAACACCCGCTCCGTCCACAGACACGCCATCGAACTCTGGAACCTCCTAGACGCCACAGCCCCTGACGTTGCCTTCCTCACGGAGACCTGGATGAACGCCTCGTCAGCTCCTGACATCGCCATCGCCATCCCAGAGGGCTACAAGATCGTACGGAGGGACCGAAACGCCAACCAGATGGGAGGAGGCATCGCCATCATCCACAGGAGCACCATCCGTCTTACGACCAGCATCGACAACACTCTGACCAGCGCCGAACACCTGCATTTCCAGATCCACACCAACCCGAACACCACCCTCAGAGGCACCCTGATCTACCGACCCCCTGGACCACGCACGCAATTCAGCGAGGACATCGCCGACTTCGTCAGCCCGCATGCCCTCCCCTCCGCTGACTACATCCTCCTGGGAGACCTCAACTTCCATCTGGAGAACAACAACGACCGCAACACCAGCACCCTGCTCGACAACCTCGCCAACCTGGGACTCAAGCAACTGGTGTCCACCCCCACCCACCTCGCCGGACACACACTCGACGCAGTCTTCTCTTCCAGCACAGACATCGACTTCAGGCACGCCACAGAGCTTCAATGGACGGACCACAGCTGCGTCCACTTCACCTTCAAGAGAACAACGACCCACCAACACCAGCAACAGGCCGCCCGCAGAAGCTGGAACAAGATCACGGCAGACCAGCTCGCCACCTCCCTGAGCCAGCACCCTCCTGCCAGCTCAGCGAACCCCAGCCAGGCCGCCGACAACCTCACGAAGTGGATCAGCAACTGCGCGGACGAACTCGCCCCACTGAGGACCCCGCCTAGCAGACCCGGCAGCAAGAAGGCCCCATGGTTCACCGACGAACTCAAGAGCTCCAAGAAGAACTGCCGAGCCCTCGAGAAAGTCTGGAGAAGGGAACCGACACCAGACAACAGGACCTCCTTCAAACTTGCCACCCGGAAACACCACCAGCTGATCCGCGCCGCCAAGAAAACAGCATTCAAGGACCGGTTGGACAACAACGCACACAACTGCAAGGAACTCTTCAACATCGTGAAAGAGCTTTCCAACCCCAGCGCAGGAAACCACGACATCACCCCATCGCAAGACCTCTGCAACTCCCTCGCTTCATACTTCCACAACAAGATCGCGGACATACACAACAGCTTCAACAACCAACCAACGCACACCAGGACCGAACAACCACCCCCCACCACCACCCTCCACGCCTGGACCCCGATCAGCACCGAAGACACCATCCGCACGATGAACTCCATCCACTCCGGATCACCGACCGACCCCTGCCCTCACCACGTCTTCAACAAGGCCGACGCTGTCATCGCACCCCACCTGCGAGAAATCATCAACACATCCTTCGACACCACCATCTTCCCGGAGAGCTGGAAGCACGCCGAACTCAGCGCTCTACTCAAGAAACCAACAGCGGACCCCACCGACCTCAAGAATTACCGCCCCATCTCGCTCCTCCCGTTTCCAGCCAAAGTCATCGAGAAGACCGTCAACAAGCAGATGGCCGCCTTCCTCGAGACGAACGGATCCCTCGACCCCTCACAGTCCGGCTTCCGAGCCAATCACAGCACCGAGACCGCCCTCATCGCCGCCACCGATGACATCCGAACCCTGATGGACAATGGAGAAACAGCGGCCCTCATCCTCCTAGACCTCTCCGCGGCTTTCGACACGGTCTGCCACCGCACCCTAGTGCAGCGTCTCAACAACGCCGGAATCCAGGGGAAGGCACTGGAATGGATCATCTCCTTCCTCGACGGAAGAACACAGAGAGTCCGCCTACCACCGTACAAGTCAGAGGCCTCCGAAGTCATCTGCGGCGTCCCCCAAGGATCATCTCTGAGCCCCACCCTCTTCAACGTCTACATGAGCCCCCTCGCGGCCATCGTACGCAAACACAACCTCAGCATAATCTCCTACGCCGACGATACCCAGCTGATCCTCTCCCTGACGAACGACCCCGCCGCCGCCAGAGCCAACCTGCACGAAGGGATGAAAGAGGTAGCCGAGTGGATGACGACCAGCCGCCTGAAACTGAACTCAGACAAGACGGAGGTCCTCATCCTGGGCTCCTCACCCTCCGCCTGGGACGACTCCTGGTGGCCCCCCGCCCTGGGCACCGCACCCAAACCGACAGACCATGCACGCAACCTGGGCTTCATCCTGGACTCCTCCCTCTCCATGACCAGGCAAGTCAACAACGTCTCCTCGGCGTGCTTCAACATCCTACGCATGCTACGGAAGATCTTCTGGTGGATCCCCACCGAGACCAGGAAGACCGTCACCCAGGCCCTCGTCACCAGCCGACTGGACTACGGCAACGCCCTCTACGCCGGGACCACCGCCAAGCTCCAGAAGAGACTCCAGCGGATCCAGAACGCCTCAGCCAGACTCATCCTCGACATCCCACGAACCAGCCACATCTCCGGACATCTGAGAGACCTTCACTGGCTCCCCGTCAACAAAAGAATCACCTTCCGCCTCCTCACCCACGCACACAAAGCCCTACACGACCAAGGCCCGAGCTACCTCAACAGCCGAGTCAACTTCTACGCTCCCAAACGCCACCTCCGATCAGCCAACCACGCCCTCGCCGCCGTCCCCCGCATCCGAAGAGCGACTACAGGAGGAAGGTCCTTCTCCTACCTGGCCGCCAAGACCTGGAACTCCCTCCCGACCGACCTGCGCCTGACCCAAGACCACCTCTCCTTCAGGAAGAAGCTGAAGACCTGGCTGTTCGAGCAGTAGCGGCACCCCCCCCCAGCGCCTTGAGACCCTACGGGTAGGTAGCGCGCTCTATAAGTGTCAATGATTGATTGATTGATTGATTGATTTGGACTAGATCTCTGTTGGTGTGTATTTATCACTATTAACCAACTAATTAGTATAAAACATTTAAATATTCAAGGGATTGAGGCAAAAAGCTATTGCACCTACCATCAAAAGTGGGGGCAGTAATTTGTATGCTTATTGTGGTGCACAGAAGCAGAAGTTCAACCCCTTTCAACTTCCAGTAGATATGTCTCCAAAATTTGAATAAATCTATAATGGTTCAGCACCCTAGAAAAAACATGTCACTTGTATTTGTATACTAGCAGCCCGTCCCGACGTTGTCTGGGTATGAATTGCTGCCGGCCAGTAGTATATTGTTTTGTAGGATTTGGTTTTGATAGCATTTCTTATCTGTGACAGGCCTGTGAAACGCTCCGATTCACAGTGCACTGCTGATGCACTTAAGAGTGCGCGTTCAGTAGTGTGTGAACTCGAGTTTCCCTACTTTATTTTTCCTTGCAATATTATATAGCGCGAACTCGACAACATGGCATGAGCACAATTTACATTACACAAGAACACATTCATTTGTGGTAGGCACGGGGAGACAAAGCGATTTGCCTGGAATCACAGGATGTTGTGCTGATGCCGAGATTCGAACGTAGCTCCCCAGCTCTAAAGTTCGCAATTCTAGAACTTGTGGCGGGAGGTGTGTCTAAAAGTGTATGTCGGTGCTGGCCATCAATGAGAGAGACCTGTGCATTTTTCAAATGGGTGGTGAAAAAATATGAGTATGTTGCTGGAGATGTGGGCCGCCGTGCCACCAATGTACTTACTGGGGTAGGGTAAACACCCATTATTCCGCAACTTTCTTTCCGCATACCATCACTACGCATACTTTCATTACGAAAGTACCATGACTCCGCAATGCCATTATAACGCATGGCATTACATTTTATATGCTTTTACCATGCATACATTTACAACGAAATTCGTTGTAAATGGATGAATGGTAAAAGCATGTTTTTTTTTTAATGTTTGGATAAGGTAAGTATGGGTATAGGGGTATATGTTTTGGGGTACTGAGGTATATGTTTTGGGGTGTTTGGGTATTTTAAGGCTTAAGATATAGTTTTGGGTTATCTGGTACAGGGGTAGTTTTAGGGTTTAGGGATAGATATGGGGTTTGGGGTACAGGGGTATTTTTAGGGTTCAGGGCTAGGTTTGGGTTTTGGGGTATAGGGGTGGTATTAGGGTTTAGTGGCAGGTTTGGGTTTTGGGGTACAGGGGTATTTTAAGGGGTCAGGGCAAGGTGTGGCTTTTGGGGTACAGGGGTATTTTTAGGGTTCAGGGCTAGGTTTGGGTTTTGGGGTACAGGGGTATTAGGGTTCAGGGGTAGGTTTGGGTTTTGGGGTACAGGGTTAATTTTAGGGTTCAGGGCTAGGTGTGGGTTTTGGGGTACAGGAGTATTAGGGTTCAGGTGTAGGCTTGGGTTTTTAGGGTACAGGGGTATTTGAAGGGTTCAGGGCACAGGGGTATTTTAAGGGTTCAGGGCTAGGTTTGGGGTACAGGGGTATTTGAAGGGTTCAGGGCACAGGGGTATTTTTAGGGTTCAGGGGTAGGTTTGGGTTTTGGGGTGCAGGGTTATTTTTAGGGTTCAGGGGTGGTTTTGGAGTTTCAGTGGTATTTGTAGGGTTCAGGGCTAGGTTTGGGTTTTGGGGTACAGAGGTATTTTTAGGGTTCAGGGCTAGGTTTGGGTTTTGAGGTACAGGGGTATTTGTAGGGTTCAGGGCTAGGTTTTGGTTTTGGGGTACAGGGGGTATTTTTAGGGTTTAGGGATAGGTTTGGGTTTTGGGGTACAAGGTATATTTATAGGGTTAAGATGGGTTAGTGTTTAAGGGTGTTGGGGTATTTTAAGGAGTAAGGGTGGGTTATGATTATAGGGTGCAAGGGTATTTAAAGGGAGCAGGGTGGGATTAGCACACGATATGAGACATGGCATGAAGGGCGGACCGTACCACACGCCGTCAGAGTTTGTCACGCCCCCGCACACGCCCACAGCACTACGCAGACACGCCCACAAGGGACTACTTTGCTGGCACGGTTCTTTTACCTTTTAGATGTATATGGTGGGCGTCTGCATAGCCTATGCCATTCTGCTGCAACTGCCCTTTCCAACGCTGTATTGGGTGTTGTGATTGGTGCTGTGGTTCCTGAGATTACCCGCCTCAAAGGTTTGGGCTCTCTCTTTATTATATTAGTATAGATATAGATGAGTTCAGCAAAACGAGACGGCCGCGGTCCCTGCGGGTAACAGTGGTGAGGCAGTGTAGGGGGGATTCAGAGGGAAAATTAAGTATTTATTTAATTTTCCCTCTGCACCGTCCCTCGGAATCCCCCCTTACACGGCCCACCACTGTTACCTGCAGGGACCGTGGCTGAAAAAACATTTTTTTTTTTTCCACAAGCGATTAACACATACAGTCCATATTCTATACAATACACAATATTCTTTAGGTGTTTTTTGTTGAGAATCGAAATTTGCCTAGCTGTGTAACGGTAATTTTCAATTCTATTAAGGACACGGAGGCGTGGATTATGCTATATCTGTATTCACTTTATTCTATTCATTTCTCCACAGCAGCGAAATCAACACATAAACACTTTCTTTTTATCCATAGAACACATCCAACTAGAAAAAACAAAGCAAAAATCAAATAAGCTTGAACGGACTACAACACCCATGAGTCCATCATGTAACACCAGTCCATAGTCCTTCCTTAGTGTCAGTACATCCTAGAAAGGTCCTTCACCCTGGTTGTCGCTCCTTTCTTCGCGCGAACACCTCGGAGTCACTGGTCTTGTTTGGCACCATCATGTCCTAAAACACAAGACACTGGTGTAAAGTTCCTGAGAAACATAGCCTCCACCAATCAAAAAGATATGCACGCAGGCAAGCATTCATTTACCAACTATACAGATGTAAAGGAAAAGTTTTTACTTACCGCCGTACAGGCGGGTTCGTACCACAGTGCAGCGGGATGGGTAATCCTCGCCTCCGTGTCCTTAATAGAATTAAAACTTACCGTTACATAGCTAGGCAAATTTCGATTCTATGTCGGGACCGGAGGCTCCGATTATGCTAGTTCAAAGCTTACTCACCGCTAAATGTGCAATATCCACCACTGGTATAAAGTAGAACCTTTTAAAAGTGGAATCTGAGGACCAATCTGCAGCTCGCATTAGATCTTCCAGGCGAGTGCTTAGAGAAAACTCCTTCGAGGCCATGGCACCTCTGGCTGAATGAGCTCCAAACTGTTTTGTGACAATATCCGCCTCCTGCATGACCCAGCTTATCCACCTTGCAATAGTGGGGGAAAAGACTGCTTTGTGCGGTTTCTTTAAAGCAATCAGGAGCTGCAGTTCGCCCGGAGGGCGAAGATCTAAGTTTAAGTCCTCATAGGCCTTGAGACACTGCACCACCAGAGCTTGGGCATTTCCTCAAAGACCGGATAGGAAATTGTTCTAGAAGCAGACTTTGTACGTCGACCAATAGTAAAGGTCACCCCATCCGGGGAAAAACTTGTGACGAAACGTCGAGCGCGCGCACATTCGACACTCTGCAGCAAGAAACCAAACACAACAACATGGCCAGCTTAGCTGACAGCTCTTTCAGGGAGAGGTACCTGTTAGGTTGCCAGGTCAAGAACAGATTGAGAACCACTTAACATCCCACAGGACTGGGTACCTCGGTTCCGGGGGACAATGACAAACGAATACCCCTCAAGAATCGGCACACAAAAAGATGTTCTCCCACCGGAGTTCCATCAATCGGCTCATGACCCGTATAAATAGCGGAACGCATGGCGTTGATGGTTCGGTATGCCCAACCGTCTGTTGTCAGCTCAGCCAAGAGGTTCAAGATGGGAACGATTCCTGCGACCACGGGATCCATGTCCCGTTGAAGACACCAACGTAGCCATTTCGTTCAGGCGGACCGATAAGGCTTTGAGATGCTGGCGGCCCATGCCTTTTATAAAAGAGATTTAGCTGATCCCGATAGGCCGGGGAGCGACCAACGTCGCCGGAAAGGCGCCATGCCATGAGAAGGAGAAGCCCTGAGAAACCAGGTGATGTTGTTCTCATTCCGTATTCCGAAGAGAGGAAACCGGGGGAGTAGTATTGGAGAATCCCAAGAAAGTTCCAGAAGAACTGGAAACCACACTTGGTACCTCCAGATCGGTGTAACCAACACCACCTCCGCCTTGTGGCGGCGGACCTGAGCCGCCAAGCGGATAATCATGGAGAAAGGTGGAAACGCGTAACCTCTCTCCCGACTCCACTCCTGCAGAAAAGCGTCCGTCGCCTGTGTCAGCGGATCCGGTCTCCAACTGTAGAACCTCGGGAGTTGGTGATCCAAGCGTGACGCGAACAGGTCTACTGAGAAAGGACCCCAGACGTTGGACAACCACTGAAAGACCTGAACATCCAGCTTCCATTTACTGGAGTCCTTCAAATGTTGGGAGTGCCAATCTGCGACCTGGTTGTCCTAACCGTCACCGAAACGTGATGGGCCGAGCAAAACCCTCAGAACTCCTTCGCCAAGTTCGCCAGGGCTTGGGACCGGGAGCCCCCCCAGGTGGTTGATGTAACGCAACGCGGAGACATTGTCCATCTTCAACAGGACACACGAGCGAACCCTGTCCCTGGTCCAGCACCGGACCCGAATGAGTCTGCCAACAGCTCCAGGCAATTGATGTGGAGTTCCTGCTCGTCTTAACGACCAAGTGCCTCCAGTAGAGAAATCGCCGCAGCGGGCCCCCGAGTCCGACCTGCTGGCATCCGACTGTCTGGGCCGCCCCAAAGATGGCCCTGCCATTCCAGGCATCCATATGGGCGATCCACCACGACATCTCCTCCTTGACCTCGGCGGACAGGGGAACCAGCTGGTTGTAGGACAATCCTCTTCCGAAATGGTGCGCTTTCAAGCGCTGCAACGCACGATAGTGCAGGGGCCCTGGGAAGATTGCCTGGGTGGATGATGACCGCAGTCCTACCACTCGGGCAATCTGGCGGAGGGAAATGTGAGTTTTTGATATGTTCTACCGTAGCAGATGCCGGATCTTGGCCATCTTGCGAAAGGGAAGGCTCAAGGACGCGTGGACAGAGTCCACCACAAAGCCCAGAAAACGATGGACTGGGTCGGGGAGAGAACTGACTTGTCCCCATTGATAACTAACTCCAGACTCTGCAAAAGGGAAACCGTCTGTCGCACCTGACCGGACAACGTGTGAGGAGACTGAGCCATCAGAAGGATGTCTTCCAATTAGACGTTCATCCGAACCCCCTGGCACCGCAGGAATTGCACTGCAGGATGGAGGACCTTTGTGAAGCACCAGGGTGCCGAGGACAGTCCGAACGGAAGACCGGTGAACTCGTAAATCTGCTGCCTCCATTGGAATATCAAGAAACGTTGATGAGGCGGATGGATCGGTACTACCAAATATGCATCCTTGAGATCTAGTCTCGCCATCCAGTCGCCCGGCAGAAGAACATCCCAGAGGAGATGAATCCCCTCCATTTTGAAGTGCCGGTACACCAACCATCCATTGAACTCTTTCAGGTTGATGACCGGATGCCGCCCCCCGTCGGTCTTTTCCACGAGGAAGACATTGCTCAAAAACCCCCGGGGATGCAAAACCGACGGACAGAAGCTCCGTAACTTCCTCGTCGACGGGCGCCTGCCTCTGAGAACAAGATAGGACAAGGAAGACCCCTTTGGCGGGGCGTATCGTAAAACTCGATGTGGAACCCCTGGATTGTTTGCAAGACCCAGGCATCGGTTGTGACCGCTCGCCATGCCTCCTGAAAGGACGCTAGCCGACCCCCCAATACAGATTTGAGAATGAGGAATCAGACTTAATGCCGGTTGCCGGTCCGCCTGCGTTGTTCCGGTATACTCCATGGAATTTTTGTCCCATGGTCGGATACAAGTTCGTATAATTGGCGGAAGTGCTGTACTGACCCCGCCCGGAGTCTTGTTCCCTACTGGGATTGGATTGCTGGCCCCTGCCACGATCTGCCCCTGCCACGATCTGCCCCTGCCACGATCGGCCCCTGCCACGATCGGCCCCGTTGGAAAAACGGTTCTGGAAGACCCTTTTGATGTTGGACTGGGCCTTGTCCAAACTCGTGAAGGTGGCCACGAACTTGCTCAGCTCCTTCACAAAGGGGTCTCCGAAGAGGCCCCCCTGCGCAACCGCCCCGGCCTCCAAAGATGCCAGGTCGCCTAACTTGGGGTCCAGCTTAATGAGCGAGCCTCTCCGTACTTTCGAGAGGGCACAGTTGGCGTTACCTAAGAAGATAATCACCCGCTGTGCCCAAATCGAGGGAACGTCCGGGGATATGACGGAGCCCGACAACTTTGCTTCCTCCGCCATATCCAACATTTCCGTCATGAGCCCCACTGCGTCAAGAAGCTTATCCTGGCAGGATCGCCAGGAGCGATCTATACCCTTGCGGGCGTCCTTCATACACTTGACCAGGAAGGTGGCCATCTTGGAGTCAAGCTCCGGTGTGCAGGCAACCTTCCCTTCGAAGGTGGGGCAAGGAGACACTACCCGCAAACAACCCCTTGCTTCCTTCTCCAATGGCTTGAGGAGGCGACCCACCACAAACTTGGCCACCTTGTCCCCAGGCGCCCAGGCAGCTGACATCGGGTGGACTATGTTGTCCGGATTAAGCATGCCTGAGGAGTCCTGTGGCAAGTCGGCCGCCGAACTGGACGGTCGCCAAGACCCCTCCTTCTCCTCCTCGTCGTCCGAGTCCGCTGGGGAGCCCCCATCCAGGGATGGCGAGTCTGGCCCAACAGATTCCGCGGGAACCGGGACCGGAGAAGGCACAGGGGGCGGGTTGGACAACTTAGCGACAAAGGTGTCCCTGGGGCGGTCAAAAGCATCCAAATCACCCCCTGGGACCCCCCCCCCCCAGACCCTCCTCCACACGTCCCTTCTTAGGTAGTGGGGGACCCTCCCCCTGGGGCAAGGTAGGTACAGAACCAGTGGAATCTAAGCGGGCATGGGCCAACTTGGCGCATTCCGCTATGATGCGGTTCGTAAGACGCTCCTCCATGGGAGCCACCACATCATTAACACATTTGAAAATGAGTCCTCAACAGCCTGAAAGAACTGATCGTCTAAGGGTAGGTACTGTTGCTTCTCCTCATAGTACTCCTCTGCACTCATACTGACTATTTTCCCAAAACAGTAGGACACACTCTACAGCTCAGCCCAATGTCTGAGGTATCACCCCTTTACCTCAGGGAGCCTGTCAGAAAACCCTGAGCTACAGCCACCAATAACCAGGTTTGCCTGTACGCAAAGAGCTCTCCTCTCCCTAAACGCTGCAATTGGGGCACAGGGGGTTAATCCCTTACTAGTACGGGCAGTCTGAAAGGCTGCAAATGTGTGAGGAGCGGGGTGAAACCCCGACGTATAGGCTGTCCGGGCCCGAGCGTGCGCGTCCTCAGGCAGAGCCTGACAGGACACTATCCGCCACCCGGCGCACTAAAGGCTCTTTAAGCTCACAAGACAAAGTTCCTGCCCGCAGGCGATTCGTGTGGCGTTGCCGTAATACAGACCCCTGCCAGGGCGTGCAATTTGAACTTAGCGGGAATACGGACCCCCCGGGGGCGTCACGGTATGGCAGCAGGGGAACAAGGCTCTCCGGGTTTGTGTCTCGCGACGCGTCCCTCCTGCTCTGAGACGCGCTGCAGAGACCAACGAGACCTGGGAGCTCCCCTAGCGGCCACAATAGGGGACCGCACCACCGGGGATATCCTCGAAAGGAGCGGAGCGCTCCCGCGGCAGGGAACCTGCTGAATAAAGCACAATATCCACAGAATCCCCAACAAGGCGAGTCAGAGAACCGCCAACAAATCTAATGAAGTTCACAGTCGACAATAAGCAAATAGATAGCAGAGAAAGCACCAGAACAAAAAAGGTAACTGCGGAGCAGCGAAGAAAGAGGAGGGACAACCAGGGTGAAGGACCTTTCTAGGATGTACTGACACTCAGGAAGGACTATGGACTGGTGTTACATGATGGACTCATGGGTGTTCTAGTCCGTTCAAGCTTATTTGAATTTTGCTTTGTTTTTTCCAGTTGGATGTGTTCCATGGATAAAAATAAAGTGTTTATGTGTTGATTTCGCTGCTGTGGAGAAATGAATAGAATAAAGTGAAGAAAGATATAGCATAATCGGAGCCTCCGGTCCTGACATAGAATTCTTTATTCATTTTCTTACTTTAGTAAGCGATTTAAAACTGTAGCCTACAGTTTTAAGTTGCTTACTAAAGGAAGGAAGGAAATGAATAAATAATATTGTGTATTGTAAAGAATATGAACTGTATGTGTTGATTGCCTGTGCAATGTTTTTTTCTTTCTTTGCTGAATTCGTATACAAATACAGGTGACATGTTTTTCTAGGGTGCTGAACCATTATAGATATAACCAACTAATTAGTATGATATGCACTTACGAGATGACCCATTTGTGTTTGTGCTTGGTACAGAGTTTTGATGCACAAACTCGTTTTAGTGGTTCTGTTATTAGTCATTCTTTTGTTTACGTAGGGGCCGCCTCAATGGCGTTTTTGGTCGTTACAAGTGACCCTAGGAGTTAATGTGTGTACTGTTGCGTTCTAAAATTATTCTTTCTTTTTTGACGTTTAATAGTAGATATGGATCTATAATCATATTATAATGCTTTCTTTTTTTGTCAATACACTTGCGTGACATTCACTCATTGTACGATATGCATTAGTATAACTTCAAGATGGCTTCCGAGTTTGTTTTTGCAATTACTGCATGTGACTCCGAATTTTGGAAATGGATATCGATTCCAAGATGGCGCTCATGGTCCACGCCGTGCGCATGCGAGGATTACTATCCTGCTCTACCTTTTCCGTTAACCTGTAAGTTAAGTTTAGTTTTTGCTAATTTTTGGACTATTGTACGCTGTGGCTGTCTTTTTAGGTATCACCTGAGCCAGCGCATGCTCTCCTCTGGCGAGACTTTTAGTAAGGGCTTCAGAAAATGCTACCACTGTGGCCTAGAGCTTTCGGTTACGCGCTTCCATCATGGCTCATTAAGTGCATCGCTCGCGGGTAACCTTCCAGCCCGAGATCGCGATCACTCCCACTTTGACGTCCGCGTCGCGCGCGCACACAACTCCCAGGCTTGTCTTCAATGCCATCACTTGTTTCTTGTGGGCAATCAGGGCATCCTCCCTGAAATTGAAGTACGGTATGATTATTTACAGTGCCCTCGCCCTTTAAACGGGGCACTATTTTCGATCCTGGGGGGATTCATAAATAGATCAAGCTCTGGGAAGAAAGACCCATCCGAAGTATGGCCTCGCAGAGTCCTCATCCATGCAAAGGAGCTTTCTGAGAAGAGGTTCCCTCTGCTCAGGAGGGCAGGCTCGGACGACTCCTGGCACCTCAGTAGAAACCTTAACTGGTTCATCTCAGGCCGCGTCCCTTGCTCTTAGCTTGCTGAGCAGTCCTCTGCATCTAGACTAGTTTATCAAGGAGGCGGGGCTTCTCCCTTGTGTGCCTCTAAGTACTGGGGTCTCTCTCTCTCCGAGAGCGGTAAAAACTGGACTCCGCCTGCTAAAATGCGGAAGAATCTTAACACTTGCGATGGCAGCCGCGATCTTTCTTCTTAGCAGCTGCATTTTTACCAAGTTAAGTTTTTGTCATAGCGCCAAGAAACTCTGGTATGCCTGCACGTTCTAAATAATTAGAAAATACATATAGTTGTAGAAGGACACTCCTTTTGAGAAATAGCTCTGTTAAAGACTGGGTGGCTTTCTCTTCGCAGTTTAAAAACCTTGTGTCTTCAGTTATTCTTGTTTTGAATGACACCTCTTATAGTTTTAGACAAAAACCATCCTTGCCACTTCTGTATGGTATATGGACCATGAGAAGTCCTATAAAGCATCACGCAGATGGAAGTATAAAACAAAGTGAGACACATATGTATTTATTTTTAAATCATGCACAACGTTTGAGCGAGTTTAAACCAATGAAATTGCACTGTACCGCGTAGGGTAGGGAAAAAAGTATGACGTAGCATTTCACTGTCCTGGGACCCCAAAGGCTGCAGCCGGACCCTAAATATTGTTCCTTTCCTGTTACTGCCACATAACTCCTTCTTAGGGGTGTGGTCGTATTCACATTTCTGTATTTACACGACCGCTGTGGAGAAGCACTGAACGGAGCTTGCTCTGTCAGGTTATTGATCAGGATTCCTTCGATGGGACCCAGGCACCGGAGAGACGTCATGCATGCTGCACATGGAAGGGCCACACGTCCATCGGCTCTTGTGCATGGTGTCTCTAACAGCATCATGTATGCTCATAGTCCTGACAGTATCACCTGACCTCAGGGACACAGACAAGCTGCAGACACAGGTCACCTGAATGAGAGCTAAGTGTTGCTTCTTGGGGGTTCAACCATGTGAAAGAGGGGTACACACCCAAACTCCTGTCCCCTTACACAGTTCAAATGTACACTGCACCCAAGTATGTATACTAAAAATATGCTTTGAGAGAGTCCTAATGTAAATGAAAAACGCCTTCTTAGTAACCTTGAGTCGGGTCACTTAGATGAAAAGATGTAGATTTATTGAAGAAGACCTCTCTTAGGGTACAGATTCTATATAAATGCCTCACCAAGAGCAGCACCCTCACTGCTCGGCCCACTCTCTTCAACTGACCCCCGCCACACCAAGGGAGGTATTTTCCTGTATGCCAGACTCACAACATAAGTGGGAAGCGACGAGTGGGTGTAGGGCAGCTCCATTGTCCATTTGGCCCCTGGACAATTAAAACCAGCATTTACAATGCAATAGGTGTCTTATTTACATGAGTTTGAGCTGTGGGTAATGAAAATGACGATGCCTTTTATTTATTTATTTATTTGTTTAAACATAAATAAAAGGCATTGTCATTTACAATGCCAATAGCTTAAACGTGCGTAAATGCGAGACCTATTGCATTGCAAATGCTTGTTTATCATGCTTATGTGGTCTCTTTATGAACACTCTGTATACGGACCTTTAGGAAGGTTTGGCCGTGGTCTTGTCTGTTAACACGTATTTGGTATTGGCACTCTCTATTCCATCTGTTTTAATGATAGATGGAATTTGCGATTTACTGACTTGAATACTCCTGGGATTACTAGTTAATTGCTATTATCATATATTTACCATATACTCTTTTTTTTTTTTTTTTTACTCGATTGCTTACATCTAATGGTGCATTATTTCTGCAGCATACGAATAACTCTTCAGTTACTTATTAGGACTTTAGATATTCTCTTTTTCTCTATTTAGGGAATTCATTCATATTATGGCCTATGATCCCGGCAATACAGAGCCGTTTTTCCAAACAAAGATTATCAACACTCTGAGCAGATTCCTACTGATACAACAGGTTATTATGGACTCTTTTGTATTTCCTTTTTCTTTTTTTTTCACGTTTCTCTTATATATGAGGTCTGGCACCTGTGGCAAAGACATCTCTGCATGCTGGGTACTATGGTCCTATTCTGTATTATTACTCTAAGAGATTCACAAACTTGCGGCCCTCCTTTTTGCTTATGCCGATTTTTCTTTCTTTGGATCAAAATTATTAACTGGATTTAATTTGTTTAACTCACACTGTTAATTTATTGGTAATATTGTACAAAGAATCACAATGATGTGCAATTGGTGTAGTATACCCTTTTCTTTCCCTCATTCCGAAGCTGAACACCTGTGGTGGGTGAAGGTGTTTTACTAGTTTTGGTTGTGTATTCTAGGCTTTGATGTTTTTTACTTAAATGTTTACAGCCCTGAAGAAGTTGAGGCAATACTTACCTATCGACGAACCACGTGTTGGCTGAACCGTACTATTGGCTACACTATTGTATTTTGGCTGTACAATCCTACCATTGATGGGAATTTATATTTGCTGTGTGGAACTTTGCTAGCCTCGTTTTTGAGAAGATTTATGGACTACTCCTCCTTTGACCCGAACACAGGAATTGGATTAAAGTGGACTATTTTTCACTTATTTTTGAATTGGACATTGAATCTTTATTATAACCTGAGTGCTCGGATTATTCTTTTGAGATTGTTTGTCCCCTCTCTTTAGAGGGACATATTCAGGGTTGTTTGGTAACCAACCCTTTTCCTTTTGAGCACCATTTAATTTGATAGTAGAAAAATATACAATCTCCACACATAGCATAGAGCGCCCATTTTTGCTTCTTCGACCTGGTTACCAATTGTTTATATTTATCTATCAAAACTGTTAATTTGAATCTATATCATGCTAATCTATAAAAGGGAAATGTACGCTTGAACCATCTTTTAGGGGACTAATTAGTATTAGAAGTTTAAAAAAAAAGGCTGCAGGGGAGGTTGATAAAGGCCATGTAGTCATGGCTTAGGCAAATGCCAGTGAACCCTGTTAACCAACATATCATTGTGTCCTGCTATTTTTCCATTCACAATGTACGCTTGGTATGCAAAATACCAAGAATGCTAGTCCCTT
Source organism: Lissotriton helveticus (assembly GCF_964261635.1). Classification (NCBI taxonomy): domain Eukaryota; kingdom Metazoa; phylum Chordata; class Amphibia; order Caudata; family Salamandridae; genus Lissotriton; species Lissotriton helveticus. The sequence goes on from NC_136057.1 coordinate 1,711,473,321, forward strand.
TCAGAGAACACTCTCAATAATTATGCTTTTTTTACACTGTGCTCTAACTTATGCTTTAAATTATTTCAAAGGAAAAGGATATCGGAACAAAGATTATCTCGTTCACTGGATCTTCAGGCTTAATATTACAGTGACTTTAGTAATGTCTGTTTTCAGCTGTTTTGTGCTTTCATATCTTGCTCAAAAGTTTCTGTGCTGCACACCTGATATTGGACTGAATATCTGGAAAACCATCTTGTAATGTTTTGGTTTCAATTACTTGTATTGCTTTTGCAAAAGACGGGAACGAACGAGCCAGTGTGCTCAACAATCATCGGGGTACAACCCGGCAGTTTGGCTATGGCATGTAATAGGCGTGAACAAATAAAGAAAAAGGAAAAACAACACTCCGCCCCTCCCCCCCCCCTCGAATAAAAATGAAAAAAACTCCCTAAGAAAGCAAAGAAAGGAACTGCGCTCCAGAAGGAAACCTCCCAGAATATGCTAAGTAGCGGGCGCAGTGGGAGCAGATGGTAAAGGAGGATACGCAAGTCTCAAGAGTCTGAGGTATTTTGGGCAGGTGACCTCCGTAAATTCGGATGTCAATAGTGCAAGGGGCTCCCACAAATCATGAAATGAAGCCCCTGGATTGGTCAAGGAAAGAGAAATCTTCTCCATCCCTAAAATAGTCCATAATCTGTGGAGCCAACCTAGTCGTGTAGGAACGATCTTAGTACCCCAGTGCGTCGGAACATTCTGGACCACCGCACCCAAGGCCAGCGCCATCTGTTTGTCACTCCTGAATGGATTTAAGAGGGAAAGTGATGGTGTTGGGGAGGCCCAGAAGGATGTAAACTGGGAATCTGGGTATCGAAATGTAAGTCCACCTCGTCGAGGACTTGTTGCCAATAGGACCTCAGGGCGGGGCATTCCCAAAGTAGGTGAGTAAGGGTGCCCAGGGAGCTCCAGGTCCGCCAGTACAGCAGGCTACGTAAAGGATTACCCCTGTGAAACCTCACCGGCGTTTACTACCAATATGTGGCCAGTTTAGTGGCCGTCTCAATAGAGGCTAGGTTGCGTGTGGTGCCCGGTGATAACTCCTTTCGTGAAAGTTCCCTACCCAACTCCCCCTCCCAACGCAGTTGCCCGGGGATTTCCTAGTATCTGAGGTGCCTAGAGTGAATTTATACAGGTCCGATGTCAGTCGTGCATTGTTGTCGTGTTATTATCCATTTCTCAAAGGATGTGAGAAGCCTCTCTGCACCCTCTCTTACTTCCCTTTGGAGCACCCAGTGTCTAATCTGTAGGTATCAGTAACGTTCCATCTCGGGAATTCCATGCTCAGTGCGGAACTCGGTGAAAGGGCACAATCCCGAGTGGTTGAAAAAGTGGCCTATGGAGCGGCAAGCCTCAGTCGTCCAATGGTGGAATTCTCCGTGGTCGAGTCCAGGAGTAAAGTCTGGGTTCTGTGCGATAGGTGTTATAGGAGATAAGAATGTCTTGAGCCCCCTTATCCCATGCCAACAGTATGGGTCGGATAACCTCTAAGAGGTACCGATTGCGAGGGCTCCCCGTACGCGAGAGGAAGGGAACTCCCCATAATGGCTGGCTGGCGAGGGACCTGTCCATGAACAGCCAGGGTTTCTCAGATTCAGGGCGTGACCACTCCACCAGCGCCTTCATTTGAGCCACCAGCCAGTAAGCCAGTAGGTCAGGGACACCCAGTCCACCGGATCGCAGTAGGTGAGTTCACGGCGCATCCGAGCCCGCTGATCTCGCCAAATAAAACACTCAATATCTCTCTGTAGAGCCCATATGACCCCGGACGGTGGTGTCAGCGGAGAGTGTGGAATAAGTAAAGTATCTGGGGCAATAACACAAGTTTTACCGCCGCTATCTGGCCCAGCCAAGAGAGGGAGTGGGGTCTCCACTTCCGGAGGAAGTCCCGGACCTGTTTCAAAGCGCTGTGTAGTTAGACTGTCTGACGGCGATAATAGTAGGGGCCACCCGCAACCCCAAATAGGAGATAGATTCATGGGCCCACTGGATCTGAAAAGTGCGCCGGATGTATTCCAGCGTCTCGGGTTCTAATGACAGATTAAGGGCTTGTGACTTGTGCATGTTGATCTGGAAGCCAGGGGCAAGTGCAAAGCGGTCTAGTTCATCTAAAAAAGCTGGCAGGGAGTTCCTAGGGCATTCCAAAGTTGCGACCACATCGTATGCATATCGATCCAGTTTATGCTCCGAGCCCCGGAAGCGCACTCCTTTAATAGCAGTGTCCTCACAGACTCTTTCAGCCAAAGGCTCCATATAAAGAGCGAATAGAAGTGGTGACAGTGGGCACCCCTGTCTGGTCCCCCTACAAATAGAGAAGGCTGCTGACTTCATACCGTTCACCCGCATGATAGCTGCAGGGTTCGCGTAGCTCTGGAAGATCCAATCGATTAAAACGGTCTGGTAAACCAAAGTGGACCAGCATCGCCCTTAGATACGGCCAGTGGACACTGTCGAACGCTTTTTCGGTGTCGACCAAGAGGCCTATACGCTCTGCTGGAAAGCGTTGTGAGCGGTCTACTAAATGAAAAAGTTGTTTGGTATTATCGGAGCACGGGCGTCCAGGGACAAAGCCAGACTGGTCAGGGTGTATCAATCCGGGTAGGCGGCGAGAGCGTCTGGCAGCCAGGATTCCAGTTAAGAGCTTTAGGTCTCCATTAAGAAGGGATATGGGGCGGTAGGAGCTACAGAGGCGCTTGTCCTTGCCTGGCTTAGGAATCACTGTGATTAAGGCCTTCAACATGGAGGGTTGAAAGGAAGAAGTCCGGGTCGACCCTACTGAATTAAAAACGTGCGTCAAAAGCGGGGCCAGTGTTGTGCAAAACTGTTTATAAAAAATAAATGTGAACCCATCAGGGCCAGATGACTTGTTGAGACAACCTCCTCAGCCGAATAGCTTATCTACCTGGTTGGGAAGTACTTTGGCTGTGGCCATGTCCCGAAGATAATGGGCCGGTTCATTCTCGGGCAAGGTTTGGGCCGTATATAATGTTTTGTAGAATTGCCTAAAAGCCTCCACGATCTCTGGGTCGTCTCCACACTCCCCTCCCCGGGAATCCTGTATCTCAGCGACCCTGTGTGCCGGTCTTTGCACCTGAAGTCGTTTCGCAAGAAGGCGCCCGCATCGATTTACCCCCCCCCCCCCCCCGCCCCCCCCCCCCACACATAAAAAGCGTGTGTAAGGCAGAGGGCTGCTTATTCAGCCCAATCAACGTCCTACCCCATGAGCTGTGCGCGGGTGGCTTTGAGAAATTTCCAGACTCTGGGCACCCCCGTTCTTTGATGGATGCGTTCCAGCTCGGCGACCCCACCCATCACCCGGTCCCTTTTCTCCCGTCTAGCCCTATTTCAGCCGCCGCTATGCCAATGAGTTCCCCACGGACAACCGCCTTCATCGCCTCCCATAGGGTCGTCATGGAAATATCTGGTGTATTATTAATGGTCAAGTAGTCCGTCATGCATTTCTGAATCTGTTGCACCACTGAGAGATGCTGGAGCATGGTATCGTGGAGGCACCAAAAGTGGCGGATGGTGCGCTGTGGAGGCAGGCTCACAGAGAGTCGAATTGCACAGTGGTCCGAGGGGGCGCAGGGGAGGATCTCACATCCCGTGCCTGTTGTTTCAGAGGGTCAGCGGTAAGGATATAGTCTATGCTGGTATACTTTTTGTGGGGGTGTGAATAAAATGTTTACGTTCTAGTATTGGGATGGCGAAGCCTCCAGATGTCCGTAAGTCCAGCCTCCACCATCAGACTCCCAGTGTTGGAGAGGGCCCCTGACTGTCCCCATCTCTGTCCGGAGTGGTCCAAGTCTCTGTCAAACACCAAATTAAAATCTCCCCCCCCCCCCCCCCCCCAAAAGTATTGTTCTGTCCGGGAGGCTAATGAGCTCCTGTAGTGTCGTTTTAATAAAGGTCTCTTGCCCGTTATTCGGAACATACACCGTAGCTATCATGAATGTATGTGTGTCCAAGGTAAAGGCTTGTGCCAGAAGCCTCCCTTTAATTTTGGCCTGCTTACTGCTGATATGACCAGGAAATCTGGAGGATACTAGAATAGCAACTCCTGCAGTCTTGGAGGTAGCTGAGGAAAACATCTGGTGGGGGAACGCCCTGGACCTCAACCGGTGTGTATCAGTGGGTAGCAAATGTGTCTCCTGAAGAAGGCATATGTGATCGTCTGATCGCTCGAGATAAGACAGGAGGGCTCGCCGTTTGGTGGGGTTATTCAGCCCTTTCACATTCTGAGACAAAACGTTAACGTCAGAAGACATCAGAGTGGGACCCCATGTGTGATATAGAAAAGCGCCACTGATCCCCTTCAAATAGCAGATGTGGTGGTGTAGCAAGTAACAAGCCCTATTCAAAAATTCGGAGGAGGAGGAGAAGCCCAAAAAAAACCCAAACAAAGAACAACAAACATGTACGTGCATAGTCCACCAGTGTCCCGGGCAGTCTGATCTTGGTGAGACGTGGGATTGATCGCAGGAACCCCACCCCCCTCCCCCTGCCCCAGACCCAGGCAATCTGGCAAGGCCCATGAAGAACACAAGTATCGGCACCTCTATCCATACGACTCAGTCTGCGGCATTCGAGTCTTCTGATAATGACTGGAGAACTGCTGAGCGTTCTTTGGTTATAACATCTGGCGTAGGAGCTCCCACTCGCTGCCATCGATTGTTGTCAGCTCGGCGACCAAGAGAGGCAGAGGACTCTGGTCCGTTGCAGCTCACCTCCAGGAGACGGAGAAAAGAGGTCACCTCCTCCAGTGAACGGATCTAACGAAGCCGGCCTTCCATTTAACGATGAGCCGGAAAGGATGTCCCCAGGAGTAAGAGACGTCCTTAGAGCACAGAAATGTGGTGACAGGGCGAATCTCACGTGTTTCTGCAGCGTAGAAGCTGCCAAATCTTGGAAGAGAAGGGGCTTGCAGGAGCGGAATTCGATGGGGTGGGTGGCCCCTCCTTCTTGAATGATGCGTTCTTTGAGCTTGAAATCATGGACGCACGTCAAAATGTCAGGCGGGGTAGCCTTTGGTGACCTATTAAGCTATGCGTCCAGTCCAGCTTGATGTCCAGGGGGCCTCCTAGAATATGATGGAATAAGTCTGTTACGAAGGCTTCGATGTCCTGTTCTTCGACACCCTGAGGCACCGCCCAAATTCCTATATTGTTGCGGCGGGAACAATTCTCGAGTTCTTCTGCATGGGCTTGAAGGGCCAGGTGCTGATCTTTAAGTCTGAGAACCTCCTTCGCCCATGGCGGCTGTCTGGTTCTCCAAATCGTCCACTCATTCCCCCACGGAGTCGATATCCTTACGCATCTCTCTGATTACAGCTGTGAGGTCCTTCTTCATAGAATGGACTTCTCTTGTAAAGTCCAAAAAGAGGGACTTCAGGTCGCTGGGCATGACCAGCCTCTCCAGGTCCTCCGGTCCCCCTCTGGTCCGCTGTACTTCCCAGTTGCGCCATTGACTCAATACCCCCAGTTCCGGCCTTGAGTAGTAGGTCCCTAACAGACCGGTCCTTTCGGGACCTAGCAGCAGCCATCAAAAGGGATCTCTAATCCACACCACTAAGCAATGAGCTAGGCTGACCTCGGAAAAATACGTCACCAAACCTACCAGTCCGTGCTGCAGTGTTGGCCTTCAATTCCCCATCAGTAGGAGGACTCCGTCGTCCCAGAGTCAGTGTCTGTGAGGGCTGGCGTTTCCCGGGCCCCTCAATGAGACATCCGGAGGGCCGTTCCATAGATGGTATTGCGCAGGTCAGGGGGCCCCTACTCGGCTCAGGAACTGCCTCCAGCCCTCAACGTTCAAAAGAGGCTCACCTCTCCGCCGGCTCTCCGCTGCTCACTGCGCCTCTCTGTGTGGGAAGAGCAAGGCTCCCCTCCGCTGCGGTCATTGAGATGTATGGCAGGTGAGATCCCAGGCCTGGTATCTGCCATCAGTCAGGCCCTCACACAGGGCCTAGCTTGCTGCTATGATGTTCCAGTGGCTGCTGCGCTGCAGAAGGAGGGTGCTCAGCTGACCACGCTGCTCTCCCCCCTGGGCTCAGAACGTGGCGGTTGCTGGTACCATGGCCCCTCCGGCCCAATACTACTGGGGCAGTGCGCCATAGCGAGGACAGTTTCTAGATCCCCCACTTCCCCCCCCACCCCTCTGGGCAAAGCAAACCTCGATTCCACCCCAGCCAAAGATGCTGCCTGATGAAGCTCCACAGGGGTCCTTGGTGGCGCGGGCCCAGTCACTCTGGAGCCCTGGGGGCAGATGGCGCCGCAGGTAGGCCTCGCTTGCAGTCTGGTTGTGTCAGGAGTGGGCTCACCTCTGCCACTCGTGGACCGATGATTAGCGGATCAGGCCGCTGCCGCCATCCACGCCTCTGCCAGGCACGTTCATTCGATATCGGGTCCCTCGTCAGCGAGAGCGCACCTCCGCTCCTCTCCTTCGCCACAGAATCTGCTCCAGTACGCGGGAGGCCGGCTTCCGCCCGCAGCGATGCGTCTGCCGGGCCACAGGCCGCGACCGCCGCCACTCGTTCTGACTCCGGTTACAGCCGTGCAAGGTCTCTGCCGCCCCAAAATTCAATTGGATGTGCCGGGGCGCTATCTAGACCCAGTGTGGTCCGAAACCGCCTACGGGGGTCTCTCTGGACAACACTATGCAGGCCAGACCTGGTGAGCAGGACGGAGCGGCGAGCAGGCACGTCCTACTCGGCCGCCATCTTAGCTACCCAGCTCCCTCCCCCCCCCCCCATCTTGTAATTTTAATACACACTTTCTCCCTTTAACCACTTGCGTGCGGCAGGAATTCCAGCCCTGTGCTGGACATTCCAATCGCGGGCGTGGTAATTTCGGAACCATTCCGTCAGCACAGCCCAACCGTGACTCATGACGGAATGGTTCCGTCACGAGCATGGAAGGGGTCAAGTGCATCCTAAATGCTACAGCATGCCTCGTTAGGGCCTGAAGGAATATGGCCACATCACTCCACCCTGATTGAACTCAAACCCGCCACCACCCGCTGATGTCAGCTATCACTCGCTCCAGAGAATATGAATCCTTAATTGAGAGAAAGCTGGCTGTAAGAGTGCCCAATTTGGTGCTGGATGTTAACTGGGCCATGTGGTTTTCCCGGAACAGCTGTACCAGTTGGTTTCGTGAAATGCCGGCACAAGTATGCTCCGGGTCAGACCACAATGGCGCAAGTCCAAGTTTCTCAAGTTCCAACCTTACATATTTCAGCCAAGGAAGCCTACCCGCATTAGGCAGACCCAGTACCTCAATTAGTTCTTGCCTATATTCAGATAACTCAGGAGTTACCCAGACTCTCCTCCAGAAGGTTAGGGGTCTGAGGGCAAGTTCCTCCTCAATAGGTCTGATACCAAGGTCCAGTCTTAGCGGCACCAATGGGGTACTCGCGGGCAGAGCTGTCAATTGCCTTAGAAATCTATTCTCCGCAACAGTGAGAGCTGGGCTAGTTTTATGACCCCACAGCTCGGCCCCGTAGGATACTGCCCCACGCGCCCGCAGTTTATAAATTTCTAGTGGGGGGTCGATCGGTTTATATGATGACTTACTTAAAAGTTTCAGTATGCCCCTCCCCAATCTGTGTCATCTTGAGATGCAATTTCAGCTCATGTTGGGCCCAAGTAAAAGATTCATTAAGAGTGAGGCCCAGGTAGTCAAAAGTTTGAACCCTGTCTAGTCTAACACCGTCTATCATAGGGTTTGGACGTGATGTTGTGGGGGGATTAAAAATCATATTTTTCGTTTTTGGTGTATTGATTTCCAAGCCCCGCTCTTTGCAGAAGGAAACAAACCCGTCCAGGACACGTTGAATACCCATAGGGGTTTTAGAAAGAAGTAACGTGTCATCCGCGAACATGATCGCCGCGATCCTAGACCCTGCAAGCTTAGGGTCATCACTGTCCTGAACCACGTCCAGGTGTGCGATTACCCCGTTGACGTAGAGGCAGAACAGGGTTGGTGCCAAGACACAACCCTGCCTTACCCCCCTGCCAACGGGGAATCGTGGCTACAGAGAACCAGAGTTACCGCACCGGACCTGTGCCTAATTCTGGTCGTTAAGTCGTAATTAGTATGTTCAGGATTGGGTTGGGGGGGGGAGAAATTCCACGCTCCCGAAGTACGGCCCACAGCTTCTGGCGCGGGACCAGATCAAACGCCGCGCGAAGATCTACAAAGATGGTGTACAATGACTCGCCTCGGATCTTAACGGTTTTCCAATGGAGCATGCGTAAACGGAAGATCTGGTCCGTGATGGAAACCTTTTTCCTAAACACCAGCCTGAAAAGGGCTTAGGATGGAGTGCTCCTCGATCCAGTCTAGAAGACGGTTTAAAATCAAGCGTGCAAAAAGTTTTTGGGGCACGTCGATCAGGCTGATCGGCCTGTAGTTGACTGGGAGCAGAGGTGAACCCTTCTTGAAGATAGGGACAATCTCTGCCCCCAGCCAAGTACTCGGGACCTCCATGCCCCCCCAAATCGCATTAAAAATGGCCGTCAGATAGGGAGCCCATACTGCCGGTGCGTGCTTTAGGAGGTCGCCTGGTATCTTGTCCAGGCCCGGAGCTTGCTTGAGGGAAGGCCGAGGATAGCAGACTCTACCTCCACCACAGTGAACTCATACTCAGGTAATTGACTCCGAGTATTAGGAGCTGGGTTGGGAGGGTTTGATACCCCCACGTGGTCGTCCGCCCGGTAAAGAACTCGAAAGTGCTCTTCCCATACCTCGGCGGCTACATTAGGGGCCACAGCCTCAACTTGTTCTATTGACCCGGTGTTAACAATTTGCCAAAATTGCGGGGCGTTCCTTCCAGCGAGACTCGATGTTAGGTTGGCCCAATGGTCCGCCTCCCATTCTGCTTTGGCGTTGCGGATTAGATTCCTATAGGCAGCCCTTTTTTCTTTGATCAAAGCACTATTGGGATTTAATTTCAGAGCTTTGATAAGCTCCAATTTCGCCCTTCTGCACGCTGGATTAAACCAGGTATGTTTTTTATCTGGCCTTTTCCCATTTCCAGCAGGGTTCAGAATCTCGGCTACGCTTTTCAGCAAAGTCTGGTGGACAACACCGAGTTTTACAAATGCAGAACCAGAAAGGGGCTCCAGAGTCAGGGTAATCACAGATTCCAGTGCCGAGGCAACTTCTAAATATATATTAGCCACTAACTCTGGGCGAGTGACTGCCCTGTCCCATCTGATTCTACGTCTGTTGCTGGAAAGAAGTGCTCGTTTATCAGGTTCTCTCCTTCCCTTTTGGCCATTCTTAGAACGACCAGGGCAAAGAAAGTCCAGAATCAGGGGGTTGTGGTCGCTTTCGGCTCTGGGTACCACCTTAAAATCGATGACTTTGTGCCATGCGCAGGCTTCAACGAATATGTAATCCAATCGGGCCACTTGGCCAGGTTTGTTAAAAGTATGTTGTGCTGGTATGTCCGTACCAACACGGCCATTGCATGCCCTGATAGAGTGGTTGAGCGTTAAGGCTAAGATTTGGACTGCCAATGGTGCCCACGACTTAGGCAGGGGACCCACCACCGGTGGGATCTTCCAGTAATTGTCCTCTTCAGATATAACACCATCCATAAGATCCCTCAGTGGCTCGAAGTGGGAATTAAAATAGCCCACTATAACCAGAGTGGTCCCCTGGGGGATCCTGGATAGGAACATAGAGAGTTCCTCGATGGTTCTAGACTCTGATGTGGGACTAACCGGTCTGGAATATACATTCACCAGGACTAGTTTGGAGGCGTCAGGCCAGGTTAGAAGGATGCTTTGCACATCCTCCGTTGTTGTCTCCAGAGTCCTGGCGCTGCACCCCAGATGAGTTTTCACCCAAATTGTCAATCCTCCCGAGGGCCTTCCCCTTCCCCCCCATTTTGCGGGTATGGAGAAGGACGCGAAACCGCTCCTGAATTGCTCTTGTCTTGCCCAGGTTTCCTGAAAGAAGCAGATATCACTCGAGTCAATAAAAGTGCCCCACTCGGGGCAAGCCAGTTTGCTATGGAGCCCTGCAATATTCCATGATATAATTTTTAAGGATGATTTCCCAGCCATAGCCTCAGCAGAAGACATAATGGGGTCCTTCTCCCCGTTTGACCAAAGCATCTGGTTCTTCGTGACATCCCACCTTTCTGAGGGTATAGAAGCCGTCCCACCCTGTTCCCCCCGCAATTCCCCTTGAGCGCTCTTCAGCCCATTCCTGCCTCTGTCTTCCCTGGTGAACTGGGGATTTTGTTGGTTTACTTGGCAAACTCGTCTATCCAGGTTTGTTCCCAAACTAAGTCAATCCACCAGGTCTAGAGAACTAAACCTCTTGGCATGAAGATAGTTAGGGTATGGGTGTAGGGAACTGATTGAACCTATGCCCTCCAGTAAAGCTCCTAGCTCCCACCCTAGTCCAGCCCTCTTCCCCCCCAACTTGGAGCTGGATTGCTTGGTGGTGGGTAAAAGAAGGACAGTGGGTGGGCCTGGATTGTGGTACCAGCTGTGACGCCCACCCAATTGCAGATATGTGAAACAATGTCTGGATGTCTAAAAGTAACCAAAACACAGTCCCTCTGTATGTGTTTGTTTAGGGGGCCCACCCAAGGGACCCTTCTAACCATAACAATTTCAGCTACCTGTTGTTGTGGGACCGGTCTGTGAGTGTTCAACCAACAGGCAACCTCATTTTTTAAGGAGGAAAATGATTCGGGGGTAGTGCCGCTAAGCTCAGGAACACCAGTTAATATGACTACCAGGGGGGCTGCCTCCGGGGGCAGGTTAATTGCCTTGGTCCACCTAGCACCGCCACCATCTAGTTTGGGACGCTCAACCTCTGCGCTACCTGGGCCTATAAAACTAGAGACGTTAGCTCCGGGCGCGCCCGGAGGTGCCTGTGTTGTCACAGGATTTGCTACTGGGGCCACGTTTGAGTTAGGAACAGGCACAGGGGCTGAAACTAGTTCTCCCCCTCCACCAACCTGGCCCTGCTGTGCAGTTGGAGCTTGCTGAAGATGGTTCATAATCTCCCCGGTGGCCTGTTCAATAGTTAGGAGCCTATTCTCTATGGAATTTAATCTGGCCACTTGTGGGTTAATCAAAGATTCCAAAGTAGAGCACAGTGCAGGGGTCAGCTTGTCTGTCCCTGCCTGCGCATTGTCCCCAAATATGAATGCGGTCGGCTGGGTTGGCACCAAATCCTGAGGGAATACATTAGTGTCAGCGGTGGTTAGAGGGTGGACTTCCCTACTGGCGAGTGAGGTCATCGTGTGGTTTGGTTCAGTACCCTTATCAAGTTTAGCCTTTTTCCCGCCCCTCACCAGACAGCCGCGTTTCCTCTAAGGGACCGCCCCTTCCCTAGCTCCCCTTGTATGACTATTCGTGGATAACAACCCACCCTCTGATGTCCCCATGTTGGTAAGAGCTACAGATGGTGGTGCAATTATGACTTCAGGGGTGATTGGTAAAGGAGCCCCGACCGCTCCTGGGCTATTTCCAAGATCATGTAAGACAGACGCAATAGTTTGTTCAATACTGTCCAATAGGGGAGTGGGAGAGGCCCCCCCCTGTCAGGCGTTTTAGCACTAGCTATTAGGCCTAGTGAAGACCTCCTCAAACTATCAATGCCTTGTGACAGGCGGCTCTCAACCACCGCAATCTCTTTTGAAAGAACAGAGTTCGCTCTCAGTAAAAAATTGTCCAATGTACCTGTGATCAGAGAAGTTGAGGCAGTAGTCTTACTCCTTGTCTCTCGACCCGCCATGATTTATAGGCACACCAGTCCTTGTATCTGGGTCAAGGATGAATCCCTCGGTCAGAGTGAATTAAACAGGGCCCAGAGGGATGGCCCGGTCCGGTCCTGCACGTCTCTAACGGGCTACAACAGGCCCGCCCTTGGCCCGGGCTTCACCCAGGCATGTCCCGCGCGCGTCCCGCGTGCGCGTGTATGGATGTTGTTGAAGTAGGTAGGAGGAGGGTGCGGGAAGAGGACCCAGCTGTGGCCAGTGATGGCACGCAAGGCCCGCTGGTCCTCGCAGTCCCGACCCGGCTGTGAATCCCGGCATACTCTGCCCCTCGGTCGTGGAAAGTTCCCTTGCTCAGCCTCCGGTGCTCCGTGAACCAAAGGAAAGGAGAATTCAATCTGCCAAGTGTCCACGCCTACGAGCGGCACCCCTTCACATTAGCAAATATTTAAATCTATATTTGTACTTATGAAAATGAAAATCACAAAAAATGGAAACTAACAACTGTCACAAATTTCCAGGCATACTTTTGTAAACTCTTATGAATTCCTAAAGGTGGTAAATCGGAACCAAGGCCATGTCATAAATATGCAGGTGCACTTATGTGACTTTCCTTCGGCATGGGCCCATTCTACTTTTACTCTGACTATACTGGTTTTATAATGATTTTCTGTATTTTAGAAATATTGGCATGCATTTAATACATTCCATGAAATGATGCCTTAGTGAAATGTTATTTAATATTCCATAGTTCAGTAAAACAGGCTGTATTCTTTGTACTATTTTTTCCAAATTGCAGATTTATTTGCTGTAAAAGTTAATTTGAAAGTAAATAAATTACACAAGTTTAGCAAAACTGTCAGTAACTTCATCTCTCTTTCTGTTTTAAATTAAAATATTTTTTGAGTGCATTGGTGATTTTATTTTGAAAGCAAACACTGAGCTATGCCAGTTCTGTTGGGAGCCATCCAGCTACTTGCTGGTCCATAACTAACCCTTTTTTTGTTTTTATTTGCATTTCTCTAACCAAACCTTTCATTGCACAGAGCACATATTTAGCTTAAAAGCACACGAGGAGCTACGGACAGGCCAGAGCACTTAGTCCGGTGGTGCTAGCAGAATCTTTGTTGAGGGTAGGCCATTTTACCCCTCGCCCATATGAAATCCATTAGTTTCTTCATATCTGTGATCTCTGTTATTGGGATAGGGGATTGTGTCATTATGATTCATTTTGTCACTATCTTTACCAGGAAATATATAGTGGCGTCTGTTGCCTGATATCTTCAGACCTCTTTACAAAGTTCTGGCTAGTACACTTCCATCAAGTCCTTTATATTATTGGTTACGTTCATAACTAGATAATTTATTCATTTGCCTAACGAAAGAGTAGCAGGGTTTTCATACGATTCACCAAGACTGTCAGACAGGTTATCTGGGAGTAGATAAGTCGACCATCCAGAGGTTGCAGCTGGTGCAAACGCAGCAGCGAGACTGCTTTTTCGACTGCCTATGTTTTCTTCTGTGGCAGGGTGTATAAAAGATTTACACCGGTTAACGGTGTCGAATCGGGTGAAATTTAAGGCGCTGTTATATGTTTAGACATAAAACCGGTTCAGGCCCAAAATATCTGCAGGATTTGATGCAGCGTCACATTCTTCCTCCTCTTACGCTCTGCTCAGTAAATTCGCTTCTTTGTTCCTAAAATCAGATGGGCCTGTATGAGAGGCCGGTCATTGGCCTATCTGGGACTGACCTTATGGAATTCCTTACCAGCCTCCTTGTGAGCTGAGACCCCTGCTCGCCTGTTGCAAGGGTCTGAAAACCTGGTTGTTAAATTCGTTTTCATAATAACCTCTTTTTCTCGCCTACCCTGCCTGGTGCCGGGAACAGGGGTGTGGAATTTATTAAAATATCTACTTGTCCATGGGGTAGGTTGCTTCATAAATCTACTTGTCCTGTAAAAAAATCCACTTGTCCCTTTGGTGCCATGTTGGGCGGCGACAAATTATGGCAGCAATCTCATTATATAAGAGCTCTTATATAGCCTCTCTGATTATGCCAGGGCTCATACCATAGTAGTGTTTGAATACTATCAATCCCTTTATGTTGCTACGTTTCCGCAGAACTACATACTGGGACTGAAGGTAGTGGTAAACAATAGTTCTAGGGTTGGAATGTCCTTTTGAGTCCGTGCAAACCTAATAACTTGCATGTTTTAAGGGTTTTCAACAACTCTTCTCTAATCTGTTTCAATACTGAGAAATTTTGGAAATTTATTCCTGACAATGGCAGATGTAAACCTTTTTCCAGAGTTGGGGAAAAAAGTGGTCGGCGGCGAAATAAACTTGCAAACACTCAGGTGTTTGCATGAGCAAATCTACACATGCATATTTGCTCATGCTAAAATGCAGTTCACAAATATTTTCTAAGAGTACTATTTCTTGCCCTACTGCTGTAAATTCTTGTGAATTCACGAAAACGATATAGCTGCCCTTAATGCAAGGACATATACCAAGTGTCAGAACTTACATTTACTGAGAGCGCTCAGCCTAATAATAAAGGCTCTCAATTAATGAACCATAAATACAAGTTTGAACAACATTAACATATGCACACAAATATAAACTTAACTGCAGGCAGTGCCCTTCCCTGATCCTTAATGTGGCACTGCAAACTGGCAGCCAAAGGATTTGCGCAGCAGGGGGTTGGGCCTGCTTGTCCCAAGGACAAAATGCACATTAAAACTTGTTGCCCTTGACCCCAAACAATATGTCCTGGGCCTCTGGCTATAGGAATTCCACATCCCTGCGGGAAACCCTTCGCGGTAGCTGCATGCCCTACACATTTTAAATAATAACAATCACCCCCTCTCTTCCGTGTTTATACTGGAACCTGAGATTTCCTCAAGTTCATTTAGTATATTGATCACCTGTGTTATTCAGTACCCACTAGAAAAGGCAGGACTGCGTATTAGGACAACAGGACGCCCGAATACACCATCAGAGACTGTTGGCTCAGTTCCTAGCTAGCTCACTCAGAGTGCCTCACATGAACCCCTAACCTTCATGGGGTGGCAGGTGGTTTTGGGAAACTCTAGCATGGCCCCCTGATCCCCAAGGGATTATGCATGCCCTTGGTTATTATAAGCAAGAAACGAAGGAAGTTTGCAGTACATTTATTGAAACAGTTGTAATTGTGCATAGAAAGAATGAGCTGCTATTTATCAGGCAGATTAAACAAAGCAAAGTAACTAGCATTATAAACCTGGTGAAAAGAATGAGCAGTCCAACCATGGCAGTCTGATATTTATATACAATATATTTGCAATGGCGAATCTCTCCACGCCGCTAATTACTCTAACTCTTTGGCGCAGTTTCAAGAATGTACAGCACAGCCAGGCAAGGTTCTGCAATAAGATTTTATTAATTTTTTTAATTGTGCATTCTCCAAGTGTAGACACGAGTTGTGTTGTGTTTCGGCTGGAACTTTCAACTGGCCATATTTCCCCCAAAAATGCCCTAATGTTTATAGTTGTGCATGGATTTTGGTGTGATCGTTAAATGGGGATTGAAAAAAAAAGTGCATTTCCCATAATAATTCCCATCGAGATTTTAGACACTACTACAGCCTGAGCCACTGAACAGAATGACACCAAATTTGGCAGCAAGCTAGTTGTTGGTCCAGAAAGTGTGCTTTTTGTTATTTGGTGTAAAAAAGAAAAATGAAATACACATATCTAGGAACACGGACCTTCCGTGGATCCACTGTGGTGATGCGCGGCTTCCCAAGCTAATCGCAGCGCCGTGATTGGTTTCCCGCAACCTCACGGGAGAGTTGCGGCCATTTTATATATCAGGGAATGGTACCTGGCTGGGTACATTGGAATGAAATGTAGTAGAAGGGTGCAGGGTAGAGCTAACCTTACCCCATGGGTGCAATTTAGGGATCTGTGAGGAACCCCAGAAAATAATCCAGATTGATTTTTTTTTTATAATACAAAATTTGCGATTCCGCCGTGGGGCTGAGCGGGATCCCCACGTACCACTGCAGTGGATTCATGAATTCTGCCCCCCAAAATAAATATAAGCTTTCTCAGACACTGATGTGTGTGTGTACACACACGCACACACGCACAAACGCACACACGCACGCACACGCACACACCCAACACAACCCCTTTTCAGACACTCACAGATCCACTCTGAGTCCCACTTATGCTGATGCAGCCACTGACTGACTCGCGCATACACTGATGCAGCCACTGGAAGACCCACGCATACACTGATGCAGCCACTGGAAGACCTACGCATACACTGAACTGATGCCCACTCTCAGAGCCCCTCAGACACGGACCCACTCAGACACTCACACACATACTGGCAGACACACTCCGTTTGTAGACCCACTCAGATTCTCATGCACCCACTCAGAGACTCACTGAGACATTCACACACCAACTGGAAGGCCAACTGAGACACACCCACTCTCAGAGACACTCACACACCCATTCATGGACCCACTCCGACACTAACACACCCATTAACAGGCACACTCAAATAGTAGACCCACTCAGACTCGTATATATACACACTCACAGGCCCACTCAATCATTCGCTCACACACAGATCCACAGAGATACTTAGACACTGACACACATACTCACAGACCAACTCACACTCTTACAGCCACTTTTAGACCCAGTCATACTCCCACTCATGCAGACACTCGCATACCCCCTCAGACACACACACACACCCACTTGCTTACCCACACACTCCTGCACCCACTCAGACCCACATACACAGTGACAGATCCACACAGTAACTACCACACCCAGTGAGAGTCCCATACAGCCACTCATGTACCCACTCAGACCCGTGCAGCCACTCATACACCCACTCACCCATACAGTCACTCAAGCACCCAATCGCTGACCGATGAGGCCATTCACAGACCCATACAGCCACTATCAAACATTACAAGTTACACTAAGGATTTTTTTATTTTAACTTAGAAATTCACATAAAAAAGCAGTGGTTACAGGGACGCTCTAGCTAGGCTCAGATTTTACGCGTACAAATCCAAAAATATTTAGCAGTTAACTGAACTAACTATAACTTATGCTCCGGCAGTGCACTGCTTTTGACCTCACATATTACATCACTCACTATGGTCAGTGACCTCAATGATGACCTCTAACATAACATAACATAACATCACTGATGACATTCAGTGATTGCAAGTGTTTTCGGCCCTGAAGACCCCATCCCCTGGGGCATGGCCACCTAGTTGGGAAGCCTGAAGGTCCTCCATGGTCCCAACTGGTCCCCCCCCCGTGGTAGCTGACATTGCTTTTTACACACCGGGAGCAGCTGACCTGCAGCTTCCTGTGTGTAAAAAGCAAAGTGCTCTGCTTTGAGCAAGCAAGAGCAACTGCTCTTGCTTGTTTAAAGAGGAGCACAATGTTTTCTATGGCATGGCGGTAGCGGTGCTCCTGCCATGCCATAGCAAATTGCAATGACCCGGGGGTGCGTACCCCGGCACATTGCTAGAGCCACCCCCTGGGGGGGGGGGTGGTCCCCAGGGTCATCTAGGGATCCTGAAGGGGGGGGGGCCACGTGCCCCTCCTCCTTCAATCACATTCACCCCGGGAAGATGGTGGTCGCCGGGGACGGGGGTCTGCAGCGGACCCCTTCAGTAATTGTACTTGTGTCCGGAGAGGTGGCGGTCCCCGGGACTGCGGGGGAGGCCATGGGCCTCCTCTGCACCCCCTCCTAAAGTATGTGCCCCAGGGAGATGTTCCCCGGCCGGGGCAGCGGGGGAGCCCCTACGGCCTCCGCCGCATTATTTAATGTAAAAAAAAAAAAGTGTGCCATGGGGAGGTGTTACTAGGGGGATGTGGCGGTCCGCAAGGCGCCCCCTTATTGTTTTTAATGAGCACTGTGGGGGTGGCGGTCCTCAGGGAAGGGGGTGGTCCGCGAAGGGCCTCCTCCCCACATAATTTTAAATAGCCCAGGGGAGGTGGCGGTCCTCGGGGCTGCGGGTGAGTCCAGTGGGCCCACCTGCATTTATTAGCAAAAGTGCCCCAGGGGAATGTGGTGGTGCCCAGGGCTTTGATAAGACTTAAGAGGGGGGCCTCATGGGCCCCCTCCTATAATTAGTATATGCCCCTGATACCTGGCCTATTATTCCAAAGCAAACTGTTAAGTTAAAAACAAACAAAAAAACATGCTTTTTATCCTCAGCAGGGTCCCTGTGGGCCTTCCATCATATCTGGAATTCGTCTTCAAGCAGAGTCCCAAGATGGCTGGGACCACTTCTTGGTTGAAGTGTTGGCAGCCGTTTAAAGTTTAGTAGGATTTTAAGTCCACTGCAAGGACTCGCATCTCCAGATTACTATATTAAAAAAAAAAATAGATATCTGAAAAGCTGCTGAACGGATTTACACCAAATCACAAAAACCACGCTTTCTGGCCCAACATCTACCTTTCTGCTAAATTTGATGTAATTACGTTTAGCAATTCAGGTTGTAGTCGTGTTAAAAAAAAAAATGTAAAATGCCCACAGACTTAACATGGGGAAAATGCATTTTGGGACCCCCCCTTTTTTTTTTCGGACCCCTACTTGACGGGTCACTGATACTTTCAACACAGCAGCTGAACCAACAAGCATTTGCAATGCAATAGGTCTCGCCTTTGCAAGAGTTGGAGCCATTGGTATTGTAAATGACAACTGGCATTGTAAAATGCGGGACATGGTCTGGTTTAAAGTGAATGTCCAGCATAAACTACGCTTTAAATGGCCCCATTGGTTTCAAACATTAGCATCTTATGTTACCAACAATTTCCTGCATAAGAGATCCCAATGACCCATGCGCGGGCTCCATAATGCCAAAAATGTCCACAGTATGCCAAGGATGGTCAGCATTATGTCATATATGAGAAACATAATATCAAGGATGCCCACAATATGCCAATTATGACGTGTATTTTTGCCAGGGGTATGCCAACAATTCCCAGTGTGAGAAAGGTGGACATCATGACACCAAAGACAGGCACCATTGTGCATATGATAACTAGAATATAAAAGTAATTGCCTGCACTATGCCACAGATATCATTGGAATTCCAAGGAGGCCCACAATATATCATGCTTTACCTAAATAATGTCAGGAACTGCACTATGCCATAGGTTAGAATCATCATATTATGGGTATCTACTGCATGTCAATCATACCACCCTCAGTACAATATTTTGGGCCCAGTAATGCTTCAGGTGCGCATTGACATGCAATAAATCTTGTATGTGTCCAGAGATGCCACTGCTAAGGTCAAGCTGGCAGCCACAGAGGGACAGTCCACACTGTGCTAGAACACAGACACTAGCATTACCACTCTCACTCACACACACATACTGAGTGACACACCCACTCGTGCAGACAAATGCAGATACGCAAACATGCACACAGTCCCCCAGGAGTAGCAATTCAGTACTGTGGATCACAAGCATGCCATCCAACTAAGTCTTTCAACTTTGATGTGGAGTACACTAAAATATGTCCGTACACATGAATACAAAATCTACATATAGCATCGACCCAACTGTATGAATTTCCCAATTCAGCACAATGCCTGGGAGTAGCATTAATCAAAAAATGCCAGTCAATAAACAAGTTTCGATCTAAAGTAAGCATTATGATGACAATGGGGTAGTGAGCCACTCGGCACCCATAACACCACAAATGACTTGGCACACACGCCAAGGACTGTGCGCAACCGAGGGGTTGAATAAAGTGCCCTGCTCACACAAGAGCAGTGTGTGCGCCAGACCAACTACCGTGCCTATGTGTTCCTGATATAGCACAGATAGACGGGACATCGCACCGGGGGTACACGATCAGCGGAAGCACTTACAAATGAGTGCATGCCTTTAACTACATTATAATGTTAGTGCATTAAAACAACACATTTCTGAATTGTCGATGTATCCAGTAGAACAATGCCAAACACTGTTTCTGTACACTATTATGTATAATTATCTTATAGAAACAAGCATGGAACGCCAAACAAGCTGGTGAAGGAGCCAGAGCTGAGGCTCAGCACCGCCATGCATGCTGTGCAGACCATAATACTGGTCATGTGGCAATGCAGGAACCAATCAGGTTGCAAGGTTTTATTCACCACTAATGTGAAAAAATGCTAGTAAAATTAAACAAGCATTACGGGCATTGTATTAAATAAAATAGCCAGGTTTAGCTAAACTCACCGCCGCAGCCGAGCACGAACAGGAAGCCAGGCAACGTGTGTTGGGACGGGGGCGGGCCACAAAAAAGGCAGGAAACAGACGGGAGCCTACCCCGTGCTCCTGTGAAGCCAGCCGGAAGTGGGCGTGTGAGCTAGCGGGGCTCCCGTGCTTGTGGAGAGCCCCGCCTGCTGCTGAGCCTGACCTGCTGCCGATGGAGCGAGGAACACAAGGAAAGAGCCCGGTGAGTGGGGGCGGGGGGGTGGTAGTAGAGGGGATGTGTGCGTGTGTGTGCCTGCGTGTGTGTGCCTGCGTGTGTGTGCCTGCGTGTGTGTGCCTGCGTGTGTGTGCCTGCGTGTGTGTGTGTGTGCGTGTGTGTGTGTGTGTGTGTGTGTCTGTGTGTGTAAGCGCGTGTGTGTGTAAGCGCGTGTGTGTGTAAGCGCGTGTGTGTGTAAGCGCGAGCGCCCAGGAGAGTCAGCCCACCAGCAGAAGCGTGTCCTGGAGATGAAATCGCCGAGGAAATGCGCGTAACTACCCCCTCTCAGCCATTCCCAGGAAACCCACGACAATAGGTCTTTCGCTGGAGCAGCGCTATGCGCTGCTAACACCAGCGAGACCTAAAAAAGGGAAGTTTTGTGAAAATTGTCTTTAGATTAGTCAAGCGGCGCCAAAGTTTATTGACAACAAACAATTTTCCTATGGAAACTTTGGTCCTAACTATAACTACCTACTGGCGACCGCCAGTGGAATGGATGTATATGCTTACACTGGAGACACTTAAGACAACAGTCCTTTTGGTTAACGTATATTTTAACAGCTTCTGCTCAGCGCCAGCTAAAAGATTGAGCCAGCTAGCAACAATATGGAATATCTGTGGTGACTTCAACTTGCGACATCTAGGTTCAACCACCGCAGGCTGCCCATCCCTAAACCCCTTAAGCATGCAACTAAAGAAAATCTTATGTAAACATGGACTGAGGTCCATACAGACCCCAGCTAATAACTTTGAGCCATCACTACAGTTTTTAAAAATGTTCAGGGGATACGCCCTATTGACTATGTTTTCGCCTCTTATGGAACTATGGAACTTATGGAACACCTTGAGAGCTTCAAAGTATTTTCCTCACACAAGAGTGACCACCTTCCACTCTGTACAATGTTTAATCTCGGCTCATCTAAATGCGAAGGCCACAATGCTCTGGGCAACTCTCTGAATGACGAATCTGCATTCTTAATCTGGAGAATAACATGGACCCCGATCAATCTGCAGAAATTAACATCATGGAAAGCAACTACTGGACAGTCCCTGCAGGCCCAAATTGGCGAATATCTATTGGGATCCATAAACTACTGGATCCCCCCCCAAGTCGTGGGCAATCTGTCAAAAACCAATCTATTTTTGACTAGCTCACTGCTCATCTGTAAGCTGAATAAGGCAACCCGCTAAACCCAGAACTAACTAATCAAAGCGAGGTTGCAACTGGAGCTTCAAGGTGCAAGAAAACAACATAGGTAACTGATATGGCAGGTAAAAAAATCAGCTTAGGGATAAGGAATAGTACCACGTTTACTCGCTCATGAGCAAGCACAATCCGGCCGACTTATGGAGGCATATTAAAAACATAACCCGCCAGGATGCTACTAGGTCTAATATTATTGATGAAGCCATGTGGACCTTGCACCTTAAAGAAACTATTCGTAGTCTAACAGTTTTTTCACCTGAAATTTTAGACCCCATTGATGACACAAATAGCTGTGTCCCTAAGTACGCGATCAATAACATCCAAAAAGCTGTATGTAAAACATGAATATCGGGTGCACCAGTAAAATGGACTCTCATCCCAACTGTTCAAAGACGATCCAGCATTATGGCCTGCAATACTTTCTCCACTGTACTGCACATGGTTCAAGTTCCCGACAGCTGGAGAGGATCAACACTGCCTCTGATTTTCAAAATGGGCGACAGACAGAACCCCATTAACTACCACCTGATTGCCTTACTGGACATTGAGGCCAAGATCTATGCCTCTGCTATTTTAAAAAACCTTGAGTCATGGGCAACAACAAACGTTATAATCCCATTTTGCCCAACAGGCTTTAGACCTTACTCCTCCACACTGGATAACATAGTTACTCTATCTTATCTCGTCCACTAGCCGAAAAGCCAGAAGTCTGCAGCTCTTTATGCATGATTTGTGGACTTCATCGGTGTTCAACCTGGTGGATAGGGGGATTTTAGGGAGCAAACTCCAGGAGTGGGGCATCCCAAGCGACCTGCTTGATGCCATCATATCATTGTATTCATCAACTTGAGTGAGGGTCAAGCTGTCAGACACCGCTTTAACCAGGAAAATCAACACTAACCAAATATTAAAGCAAGGATGCGTCCTAGCTCCAATGCTGTTTAATAACCTATACACAGCAGATGTGTCACTAGCATTAATCAATGGCAATGTAATTCCCCCCCCAAAATAGGAGCAGCCAAGTTCACAATATTGCAGTATGCAGATGACATTGTTTTGCTTGACAACCCAAAAATAGGAATTAAGAGAGCCCTAAACGCCCTTCACTCATACAACACGGCAAATAAGATGATAGTAAATGTCTTGAAAACAAAAGTGATATCATTCGGAAGGATGCACAAGCAAACAAAACGTGACTAGTCTCTTGGCCCCATAAAAATAACAGGAGCAAAATCTTACAACTATCTGGGCATGTGGTTCTCTGTGAACGGTGCACCCAACATACATTTAAGTCACCTAAAGGATAAAGCTGCATTAATTACCACCAGACCCTGCCAACTGCACTCTGCCCTCAAAAGCCCCTCTTCAGCCCCAATCCGAAAGGTATTCAGGGCCGTATTAGCATCCGCA
This sequence comes from Lissotriton helveticus, assembly GCF_964261635.1. Lineage (NCBI taxonomy): Eukaryota > Metazoa > Chordata > Amphibia > Caudata > Salamandridae > Lissotriton > Lissotriton helveticus. The sequence continues at coordinate 1,711,496,212 of NC_136057.1, forward strand.
AACACCTATGGCAGCGAGGTCTTCCCGGGTCACTGATTAACACCTTGAAAAAACTACTTCTAAAAGTCTACAAAAGAGTGTTTAGGTTGCCTCATTACACCAGGGGTTATCTGGTTAGACTCTGGTTTGACCTAGAGGGCATTAAATGGGCCAGCATGTGGACCTTTTAAAAATACTATTGTAGTTTCATTTTGGCCATGCCCTGCACCTTATCCTTCAGAACATGTTCAAAACTAAAAATAGTCCTTGGTCCACCTACCCAAAGGTGGCAGCAGCCAGTCTCCAAATAGATCTGCCTGCACTAAATGCTTCATCACTTACGCACACAGCAGTGAAAAGCATACTGAAAAACACCAGATACAATTCCTCTCGAAGACTGCAGACATGGAAAGCATCAAGTCCACACCACTACTAAATGCCCTGGCACCATCGTACGACGGCCATGTTGGCCTCTAGGCACAACCATATCTTAATTGCACAATCGGGAAAGCCTGCCTAACCCAAATTTTGTCTGCAAGGATGCTGTCATTACAAATTTAAAACATCAATCCAAACTGGCTGCTCCTCTCCAATATCGTTAAGTGCTGGCTGTACGGCTACAACTTTTACACACTTACTATGTTGCTGCCTGACTCGGCTCCGCTTCTGCAGAATGTTATTAGAGCCACTTTTTTTTAACCCACGACATAAGCACATACAACAATGCCATGAACTGGATTTTTAGCACCATGGTCCCTTTTGAGCTTGCAGGAATAGGCAAATTCTTTAAAGCAGTGCAGGACCGTCTTAAAAAAATACTACAAACTCCCCAGATGATTGCCGATTGACAACTTTCTGCATATGGATAATATGCACTTTAAAGTCTGACTGTCTCTCAATTGAGTTTTAACAATTTTGACACCTCTAATTTATTCATAGTAGATCTTAAATCATATTTATTTTCTTTTCTTCTTTATCGCAAGTCTGTCTGTGTTAGACAGCTTCACAATGATTTACTGATTCTTACATTTCTTACACTTTGGCTTACCTGTAATTGATTTTAAACAGTCCTATTGCCTCAAAGCTAACTAAAGTAGATTCAGATCATGTGTTTTACCCTCTGTCATGCCTTTGCTATGCCAGATGGTACTACGATGACCCATCCACTTTTTCTATTTTTTAATGCTCTTTGTGAAACATCTCTTCTATTGTTTTATATTGTCAAGGTTTTAATTAACCATACAATAAAAATAATTCGGACTGTGTGTGTGTGTGTGTGTGTGTGTGTGTGTGTGTGTGTGTGTATGTATGTATATGTGTGATGTATGTGTATGTGTGTATAGATGTGTGTGTGTATATATGTGTGTGTATACATGTGTGTATATATGTGTATGCATGTGTGTATATATATATATGTGTATGTGTGTATAGATGAATGTGTGGGTGTGTATATATGTATGTATGTGTGTATATATGTATGTATATGTGTATGTATGTAGATGTGTGGGTGTGTGTATATATGTATATATATATGTGTGTGTATATGATACACACTTCCCGGTCACTTGCCTCCTCCAAAGTAGAAACGGGCAACCACAGGAAGATGGCACAAACGCAGTCAGTGGGATTGCTTCCGGTTTTTTATTTAATTTTTCTGTTATAACCAGCAAAAGTGCCCGTACATTAGAAGGGAACAGATCTACGTGTTTCGGCACCAGCCATCGACTGTTTCACAGAATTCGGTGTACAGTTTCTTATTTAAAGGGCTATTACAGTCCTCCCACCAACCATTTAAAAATATTTTAAAGGAACAGGCCCATAGCTTTCAAGCTACTATATTTCATAGGTATGCAATGTGTATGACATTGTTCCGATCACGAGGGAGCTGACATGAGACAATGCACTGTTACAATTACAGTGAAGTAACAGATCAAAAACGGAGTCCCCATCTTTATTTAACTAGTACGGATACACACACACATGCTAAGGATGGCTTCAGTTGCAAGTATATTTATATATATAAATATATCCCAACACTGCAAAATTTCTAAATAAGATTTACAGTGAACTTCTAATCGTGTATTTCAATCGCACTAAGGATCTTCCTAGTGATATGTACTTATTGTTTTCGCAAGGTACTAGATACACCTTATAATCAACCTTATATCCTTAACACAGGACTTTGAATGCTATACAGAGATTTTCTTTAGTCATGTTACATTAGCCAAAATTCACTAGTGCTGTACACCAAAGTCTCTCGTTGATATTCGAGGTGCCTTATCCTCTGTATCCTTTTTACTGTGCAAAATTTGCAATACATTTGAAATCAAAGTGCTTTTGAATGTGTAAAATTCACGATGTTTAGCTGATAATGCCTAAAGTGCTTCACAATCTGCAAAAAGTCCTTCACTATACTTGGAGGGCTAATGCAATATGCTATAATAAAGTACCATAGAAAAAACAAGCATTGGCATAGCCAATAGGTCTCGCTTTTGGGACCTTATAAGTATTTAGTTATGCAGCACAATATCCTTGGTGCATCAACGTCAACTGTTGCATGGCTAAACACTTATAAAGTCCCAAAGGCGAGACCTATTAGCTATGCGAATGCTCGTTTTTACTTTACTTTCCATGGTTTCTAGTAGACTTTCAGCACCCCAGAAAAGGGCAAATTGGGTTTAACCCTTAAATCTGCTCCTCTTGGACGGGCAGAAAAACTTTGGAACCATGTGGCTTGGGCGCACAGTCTGATGCTATCCCTAGCTGCTCGTCCCCTCCACCCTCTCCTCCCCCTCCCTTCCCTGGGGTCTACAGTGCTTTCTGCTCGGCCCCCCTAGGGAGCAGAAAGACTGTTCAATTATTTAATTTCTTTTAACTGGTAGTGCACTTACCATGCTTAGAGGGACATTCCTTTGTCCACCGGTGCCAAGTGAGTGAAAGCCTGTTGGGACTGGCAAGTCTCCTACATGGTGACAGACATGCATCCCTGCCCTAGGAGCCCATGCTGCAATATCTGGATCCTTAATTCAGATTTTTTGGCATGGGCTCACATGCATCATGTGTGTGCACCATAACATAGGCTTATCTCATGGACTGAGGTCTTGTTAGACATGGAAGGGAGCCAACAGAGCTATCCTCACAGTGGTACATAGCTGCTGCTTTTATGAAGAGTTAAGTAGCATGTGAGTGGTAGTGGCGTCATATCATGTTTTTGTAATCTGGATCAGTAGTGCAAACAGGACTTTTTACCTGCGTCACTGGAGTGGGGCCTGGCCCAGTCCTGTACAGTTCCACTGGTATGCTTAATGCACCCTCGGCCTACATCATGCTAGCATGTAGTGCTGTGCAGCGCAAGTGTGTTTGTGTTTGTGTGTATGCTGTGATGCATGTGTACCTGTGATTGTTACAATACATGGAGGCCTGTTACGTCCATACTTGAACTCCAGGGCCTTGGTGAGGCATGTGGAGAAGACCTCCCAGACAGATTTGTAGACTGACACATTCCTAAAAGCTGGGTGGGACAAAGATTGGAGGAAGGGAGAGCTCAGCCCTCCTGTGCACTTCAAAGGGGCTTTTTGATTCAGGAAAGGTCTCTGGTCAGCGGGGCCTGGTCACATCTCATGGAGAGGATGGGGCAGAGAAGGACAACAGTGCAGAGGGGACACTTCAAAGGAAGTACCATCCACCACACACATTTCAAAGAGAAAGACTAATTCACATCTGTGTCTGGAAATTAATTCTAAAATGGGGAGCTTGAGTCTCCCAAAATATCAGCTGTCAAGCAGTCATCTGGTGCTGTACATCAACTTTCAGAAGCTCAGCAAGACTTCTGCTTATTAGTCTCCAGTACTAGGTACAAGTTCTGCAAGTCTCCTTGCTGGGTAAAGGACACCACCCAGGACAATTCAGATCACTTGTCCTGGAGCCTGTCATTGACTCCATATGGCAGCAGGGCCGCCGTGAAAAGCAAAACCCCTTGCCCCGGTGCACCGCTACGAAGAGTGGGGGCTGACGCCCTGGTGCAGTGTGCCACTGAAGTGCCACAGGTTCTGAGCCGCACACCAGGAGATTGGAGACCGTGTAGCTGCCCAAGACCTATTGCTGTGATGAGAAGAACTTACTGCATCACCAGAGGATCACCATTTTCAAGTGGACCTTGATGCATGCAAGGCATTCTTGGTAAGAAAGCGTATTGGGATCCATGCACATCACTTAACCATAGCCTCACCTCGGTGTCAGGAATGTCTGGAGTTGAGAGGCTGCCTTTGGCGCGAGTGAACCCTGGTCTAATTACTGTTAAATTGACAGAATTGGTGAATTTGAAAGGAAGAATCTGGACAGCTCTTTGTGGTTTTATGTGGCCTCTCCCGTCACAAGCAAGAGGCCCAGCCACCCACGTGGCGTACCAGAATTATGAAACGTGTACGGCTATAGAATGGTAGAACATATATTATCATCAAATTAATTCCTTAAACCATAAGAGTACAACAGCCATAACTGTATATTACTTTTGTTAATCCGCAACCAAGGCAAAACATTGCAATTAAAAACTCACCATTTGCTACTTTTTTTCTTACTTATTTTCATCTCAATATAAGTTTGAGAAAACCATCAGTAATGTACGCAAATGGCACCTAATTTATGTTTGTATTTTGCCTACTTTTCATAAATGCAGTGCTTTCCAGGATCATCGTGGGTTTGGCACTGGTTTCTAACACAAACTGCGAGTTACTAAAAAAGAAAAAAAAAAACGACACTACTTTGAAAACTGCAAAAACAGGGGTTCAGGAGTCCTTAGCACTTACGGGGTTAAGCACCCTAAGAGGTCCAAAACAGGTGGTGTTGCAGCTGGATGGCTCCTTCAGAGTGGGTGTGCCCTAGGATAACCACAGTAACGGGCAATTTCGCACCAGTGCCGGGCAATTTTCCACCTCTGGTACTTGTATTTAATGACAGACAGAAAGTGCTTCGCACAGGTCTTTGGTTCATATGTCCAGCTCAAAACTGCTTTTGAACTAGTTCGACACGGTTGCAATGGAGGAGTTTTAGTCTAACATCTAAAGCGTAACAATGTAAAATATTATAATAAATTAGACTGCTTTCCGACACAATAAAAGTGTTTTAACGTGCCAGTTAACGGTTTTAAAAACAATGCAACTCCTGTGGCCTGGATCAAACAACAAGAGTCTGTTTATTTAAAATCCGTTCAGACGGAGAAGGTGCACAAAGCAGAAATCTGCAGCGCGAAGAGAGTGACTGAGGGCTCTCTGACTGGCTTTTGGTAAGAACTGCAGCTGTGTGGGAGGGACTGAGGGCGATAAATGAAGAATGGAAACGAAAGATGGTGGATCAAATGAGGGTGTGGCAGAGGGTGCAGCACAGAGAAAAGTGTTGCATTTTAGAGGCAACAAAGTGCCCTGCAGTTAAGCTTATTTGCGCTTTAAGGTCACCTTAGTCGTTTTCAAATTAGAAACCGTTCTGGTGCTTCAATCTTCCTACGCAGCAGAAACGTGAAGTGTTCGTTTTACCAAAAACAAACTTTTCCACACATGGAAATAAAAACAGTCAAATGCCAGATGTTCCGTTACTTGTTACATTCGCCCTTTAAAAAAATGACGCAACAGCCTGTTTCAAGCAAGTTAAAACTTAAGTACTCCTAACTAACCTCACGATCCAAATCGAGAAGGTGCAACAGGTTAAGACGTAGATTTTTTTCTTCTTAACCAAACCATCGACAAGCATGACGTGCGGCCGCAGAAGACAGGGCTGCCACACTGCGAAAGTGAAAGTAATGGCCAGCGATAATGCGAAGGAAGAGATAAGACAGGCAGATTGCGGCTGCGCACGTGCACACACGCTCCAGACCAGGAAAATGGGTAGCACTTTGAAAACCCCCTACTAAAAGTCGATCAAGCAGCGCATGCTCGACTTTGAGAGAGACTGAGAGTGAGACGGACTCTGACTCCAATCCAGTCAGTCATTAAACAAACCGGCGCCAACTTATTGAGGGTAGAACAAGAAGATTATTTTATTTAACAAACAACAAAAATATATATCCACAAACAAGTTTGTCTGAGCCCGAGCCTCTTTCAGAGCGGGCATACGGCAGGGGTAGCCACCCCCAAAATATCCACAGTAAATCCAGCAAAGGTGGTGAGTATGATCAAAAACACCGGAGCTGTGGCCTCAATTCAAATCATGTTTATTGCAACACTAAGTGCCGACGCGTTTCGGAGTTGCATCTCTCCTTTCTCACGGGCAAGGTTTAATGCATTTTCAAACTCTTTTAAAGGAACAAGTGCTCATAGCGTGCAAAATCATAGACATGAAAAACATACTTATCTTTGTCGTTATGTGTGTCAATAAAGTTGTGATGAATAGATAGACAACACAGGCAATGCATCATGATGAATGGTGATGTAAATAATACATTTGACTGGAGTAAAACCGACATCAAAAAAGCAGTGCGCCAACATATATCCTCAACAGTGCAATAGACAACACAAGGGCTTGCCATATGGTAGTGGCCAAGAGTGTGTATGACTAGAATGCATGCATTCAAAGAAGTGGATAAGAGCACTTCCTGTCCAGTAGGCAATACCGCCCCAGTGGGCAAACCTAAGAATCTTCTTCAATTTAATTAGTATGCCCCGGTGGGCAAACAATTATACCCCATACCATGAATTCTGAGGGCCTCTCTCTTTGACATGATCTAACTGAATCACAGTGACTTAATTACCACTTGGTATTATGCTTAGTCCTTCTCAAATTAACCAAATCTCTTGCATCAAAAAATGACCCAAAGTGACAACATTTCATCGGCTGGTTTGGCGATGGATATTCGAGCTCCTCTGCATCACCCATTCACATCTGTAATAGTTTAGACAGAGATATATATATATATATGTGTGTGTGTATATATATATATATATATATATATATATATATATATATATATAATGTATGTATGTATATATATATATATATATATTCACTGAAAAAACCATAGGTTATAGACCATATATAGTTAGGAATTTGCATTTACAAAACCTTGAAAATTCACTGAAAAAACCATAGGTTAGAGACCATATATAGTTAGCTGGACATTTTATTGACATAAAACCAATGAAATTCCATATATAGTTAGTTGCACTAACTATATATCGCGCACCCGCAATCCACTGCTGATGATGTCACATATTACATCATTCATGACATGGTCAGTGACATCACTGATGACATCACTGATGACATCTCAAATGACACATATAAATATTAAAACCGTTGTTGAAAAAGTGCACACAAATAAAAAATAAACAATAAACCTTAAAAGACATGAAGTTAAGAACCTGAGGACATAATGCAGACAAAAATGTATCCTAGATGAACGGACATTTCCTCATACAGATTCAAACCGTTAGGGGACAGAGTATTGTATTTGACAATCATTCTGGACTCAAGTTTTCTTAATCTGTTGCCTCCTCTTATCCTAGGGGGTATACAATCAAGGACACTGAATTTCAGCAGGTTGGCATTTTGGTTATGGCACACACTAAAATGTCTGGCAACCTGATATTATCATTTTTCTTAATGGCCCGTGGATGCTCAAGTACCCTCTTTGTGCCTTTGTGGATCGTGCTGCCTATGTATTATTTGTCACAGGGACATTTTAATGCATAGATCACAAATTCAGTGTTGCAGTTTGTTTTTCCTGATTTGGTATGCGGGTTTGTCTTTGCATAGTTTAATCATTTTACAGCTCTAACTAAATGTACATGCTTTGCACTGATTGCAGGTAAAAAAAAAAACTGAATGTCGGTACATTTCTTAGATTGATTCACTAAGCTCTTACTCAGTGAATCACATAACCATCTAGGTTTCCTAAATGTGAGAGATGGATATTCCCCAACATATTCCCTTAAATCATCATCACTTCTCAGAACCTCCCAAAACTTTTTCAAACTTTTCCTGATCTCGCAGGCATAGTTGTTGTACTGGGTTATGAACGTTATGTGCTCTTTGTGTGTTTCAGCTACTCTGCTTTTGGGAATAAGCAACTCCTAACGTTTCAGTTTTTCCACTTTAGTGGTAGCTTGCTTAATAATGGTGGTGCTGTAGCCCTGTGCCCTAAATCTCTTAGTCATAATCTCTTTTTCTGTTTGATAGCTTTCCTCAGTACTACAGTTCCTTTTGGCCCAAAGTAACTCACCAAAAGGAATACTGCAAATTAGATTTTTGGGGTGGCAACAATTAGCATGTAATAAGCTGTTGCCAGCCGTGTGTTTTCTAAAAAGTTTACTAGTGATTCTCACACCTTGGATCTCCAATTTGAGATCCAAAAATTAAATGGTGGTGTTGGTTTCACCTGTAAAGTGCAAATTTAATGAGTTCTCATTAAGGACAGTAACAAACTCCTGCGCCCGGATTTCAGTCCCTCTCCAAATGCAGAAGATGTCGTCAATGTACCTAGCCCAGAGTCCTGCAAAGCTGGGGGCGAAGCAAGTTCCCATCGCCTGCCCTTGGTTTGTCTGTACATCTTGTTGTCAAACAAGAAGAAATAATTTTTTAGGCATAACTTGGTCATCTCCAGGATCTTTTCTGTATGGAAAAGAAAAGACAAGGATCTACCTTACATGAAAAATCTACAGGCTTCAATACCCAGATCTTGGGGAATACATGTGTACAGACTACTCACATCCATACTCATGAGTAGGTAGTCTTCCTCCCAAGTGATCTCATTAACAATTCTAAGGAAATCCCCAGTGTCTTTAACAAATGATGGTAAATATTGGACTAATGGCTGAAGAAAATGTTCCACATACTTAGATGTATTTTCTAACGCACTGTTTCTTGACAACGCCAGCAACCTGGTGGGTTGCTGGCATTCTTATGGATTTTTGGCAGAAGGTATAATACTGGGATTTTCGGATCTTTACATACCAAAAATGAATATTCATCCTGGTTCAGGATACTCTTGTCCCACCAGTCCCCCAACTTGCTGAGGACATCTTTGTTGGCTGCATCATATTCTCCTTTAGATGTGAGGCATTATCTATCTGTATCAGCTAATTGTTTTTGTCCTTCATCTAAGTACATGTTCAGTGGCCAGATCACCACATTTCCTCCCTTATCTGACTCTTTGATAACAATGTCAGTACAAGATTCTCACTCTCTGAGTGCTGTTATTTGAGTTTTTTAAAGATTATACACCATGTTGGATTTGCGTGATTCTAGTTTTTGTAATTCTCTTATCATGCCTTTTTTAAAACAATTAATGGCATCGTTGTTAATTTGTGGAATAAAAACAGATTTGGGTTTAAAATTAGTTTCGCCCCCCAACCCCATATCATTATCGGTGTTGATGAGATTGAGAAACTGGTCATCGATAAAACATTCATCATCAGCCTGTTCATGTACTGTGTGAAGAATATGTATATCATCCATAGTCCATGCCATAGGATTAGCTTGCACTGATGTTAATTTTTCTGGATTTGTTACTAGGAAACCATTTTTTAAATTTAAGTTTCCTGACTAAACTAAACAGATCAATACGATATATGTTGGCGCACTGCTTTTTTGATGTCGGCTTTACTCCAGTCAAATATATTATTTACATCACTATTTATCATGATACATTGCCTGTATTGTGTATCTATTCATCACAACTTTGACGCACAAAATGACAAAGATCAGTATGTTTTTCATGTCTATGATTTTTCACTCTATGAGCACTTGTTCCTTTAAAAGAAATAGAAAATGCACTAAACCTTGCCGGTGAGAAAGGAGTAAAGCATAATATCCCAGCGATCCGATTCGTGTACTCTGGGCCCAATGCGTTTTGAACTCTTACAGTCCTTGTTCATGGGCTATTTATGTATATCACTACCCTGACTCGAGGGCATAGCGGGTGTACCCTCTACCACATTTCCTTATTTCGCCTGAGAGCCCATACCTGGTTGACTTGATCTGAAGTAGGATTATCAATTCCTCTCATCCATATGCGAGTTCAGCGTTGGCAGAGCTGCATGTCGTACACAGCCTTTGTTCCCATCTGACCTGTAAAGGGACAATACATTGTTTTTATTTTAAAATAACTATGTTAGAGGTACAAATCTGATGCAATGATGTCTAGATCACCTTAAAGAATAAGGAATTTGTCATGGAGTGTAGGGTTGCGGTCAACAAAGAAACTGAACTTGCGGGTCTACCTGCAAATAGGATTCCCTTAATGCAGGGAGGAGCCTGAACTTTAATGTTTCTGTTTTTCAATCAAGCAGCTCCCCCCCCTCCCCCCTCCCCCTCTTCCGGTTGAATTGGGAACAGCTCCCACCCCTAAGGATTTGGTCAAGAATCTTTGTGTCCACGCA